>NC_086455.1:83583687-84183687 GCF_028390025.1 Pseudophryne corroboree
GTCAGACAGGGTCATAAGTCAGACAGGGTCATAAGTCAGACACACAACAAAATATATTTTTTTTACGCAGCCCGGGCAGTATATTAAATATATATTAATTATATTTAAATATATTAAGTATATAATATTGCAGTATAAGTATATACTGTGCCTGACTTTTGACCCTGTCTGACTTTTGACCCTGTCTGACTTTTGACTGTCGACCATATAGTGTCTAACTAATGACTGTCTATCTTTTAACTGTCTGTCTATAGACAGGAACCCTTTCTTTGGGGGGCCGCACAGCCCTCCATGTGCTCGCCAGAGGTAGCCTGACTGCCATTAGGTACCGAGATGAGCTCCTCAGACCCCTTGTGAGACCATATGCTGGTGCGGTTGGCCCTGGGTTCCTCCTAATGCAAGACAATGCTAGACCTCATGTGGCTGGAGTGTGTCAGCAGTTCCTGCAAGACGAAGGCATTGATGCTATGGACTGGCCCGCCCGTTCCCCAGACCTGAATCCAATTGAGCACATCTGGGACATCATGTCTCGCTCCATGCGCCAACGCCACGTTGCACCACAGACTGTCCAGGAGTTGGCGGATGCTTTAGTCCAGGTCTGGGAGGAGATCCCTCAGGAGACCATCCGCCACCTCATCAGGAGCATGCCCAGGCGTTGTAGGGAAGTCATACAGGCACGTGGAAGCCACACACACACCACTGAGCCTCATTTTGACTTGTTTTAAGGACATTACATCAAAGTTGGATCAGCCTGTAGTGTGTTTTTCCACTTTAATTTTGACTGTGACTCCAAATCCAGTGCTCCATGGGTTAAATAAATTTGATTTCCATTGATCATTTTTGTGTGATTTTGTTGTCAGCACATTCAACTATGTAAAGAACAAAGTATTCAGATCTAGGATGTGTTATTTTAGTGCTCCCTTTATTTTTTTGAGCAGTGTATATAATATATATGTAATTATCTCAGTAGGGGACCCAAAAATGTGGGATTTTGAATTTTGGATAAGGGATACTCAACCTGTATTTGTCTTTTTTTTTTTTTTTTTTATCGCATCAGTGGCATCTGACGAGCAATCACAGCAGTGCCTACCGGCGAGCTGCCAATCAGAGCTCTCAGCTGCAGGTAAGGTGCAGGATAGCGGGTGAAAGAGCGGTTACATTGCTGAGCAACGCTAACTACAGACACTGTGATTGCTGCGGCACATGGTCCACCGGGCTGGGTGTGTCTGTATCACCTGACCTCCTTCCGAGCTGCTGATTGGCTGACAGGTGGAGGGAGAACTTCCGGTGGGTGTGGGGTGGTATCCATGCTGCTGGTCCTGGGGTCAGAGTAGCAGAGAATGGGGGACTCCGACCTGGACTACACCATTGTCCTGCCAGAGGTGACCCTGCAAGGTGAGTGAGGCAATATCGGGCTGCAGTCACCTATTACTAGTGTTATACAGCTGGGACTATACTATAACGGATGGAGGACTACAAGTCACAGCATGACATACCAGATAAAACCGGGAAATAGGTGTGCCTGCTGCCTGGACTATAAGTCCCAGCATGTCCTTCTAGCCAGAGGCATGAAGTAGGTGCCCCTGTCAGATGGACTACAAGTCCCAGCATACCCTACAAACTAGAGGTATGAGGTAGGTGCTTCTGTCATATGTACTTAAGTCTCTACCGTGTTGCATAATGTGTGTATAATGGGAATTGTGGATCATACTGTGTGGCATACCGTGTTGCATAATGTGAACTGTGGATCATATCATGTGGCATAATGTGAATTGTGGATCATACTATGTGGCACAATGTGAATTTTGGATCATATGGGTTTGCATAATGTGAACCGTGTTGCATAATGTCAATTTTGGCTCATTCTGTGTGGTGTAAATGTGATTTTTTTTTTGCTCATTTTGTGGGAATTTTGGCTCATTCAGTGTGGCGTTATGTGTAAGGGGCACCAGTACTAGATAGTCCTACTATTGTGGTGCATAACGTGTATAAGGGGTATATGGGGTGGGACACTACACTTAAGGACACGCCCCCTTTTCAGTGACCACAACCTTTTTTCCGGAGTGCGCGCGCTTAATCACTTTTCCATACCCATACTTCAAAATTTCCACTTCAACCACTATAGATAGATAGATAGATAGATAGATAGATAGATACACACACATATATATACACACACAGATAAATAGATAGATAGATAGATAGATAGATAGATAGATAGATAGATAGATAGATAGATAGATAGATAGATAGATAGATAGGATAGGATAGATATTGTGGCGAGGGGGCTTGTGTCTCACCACAATTACCCACATTCTGGTTGAATCAGCTCTCTCCCCTCCAAGGGAGAAGAAAACCAGGCCTCCGCATTCTGCAGCTGTAATGGAAGTTTATAATGCCAGACTTTCTAAATTGCACTGCTGTAGCTGGACAAACAGAGGTCCAGGTTTTCCAGCTCACCCAGAGACGGCAGTAAGTCAGGTGCAGGAGAGGGGTTTAAAAATCACATTTACCCACAATGCAGGGCACGGACACCTGTTAGAGGCCAGTGAGCAAGGATGAGTTTATAGCGCCAGAGACTGTGAATATTGGCCGTGCCAGGAGAGCATGGCATGTGTAGCTGCAAGCCACTGCAGCAGAATGACTTTTGAGCAAGGGAAGCGCTACAACCTTTTATGTTCATTTGTTTCATTTTTTTTTTTGTATGTACCTGTGTGACCAGGCCCAAGCCTGAGTATGCTGTGCTACAGTGTCTGATGCCAGTAAAGACACTGGTTGTAACCGGAAAACCTGCCTGCGAGTTCTTATTAACAATACCCATGTTACATTTTGGGGCCTGTACTCTGGGAAGAAAACTGCGCTACTGAGTCACCGCGCAAAAGCCAGATACCTCCGGCATGGCTCAAAGGATGAAGGCATAAATACTGGTTACATGAGTATTGGTTTGCGGACCTGATGTTCATATTTCATCTTTATTTACATCATGCAATCTATTCTTTTTAGATAAATCACAGTGGCAGGTTAGAAGTAGAAGCTCAATAATAAACATTTTCTCCTGGTTTGTTTAGGCTGCAATTAATTATTTCTAGTTTAACATAGTTTAAATAATGTGACTAACATGGCAACCAGAGTCACATGATGTACTGCGTAGAGAGGCTTTGGAACGCCCCTCTGACCTCAGTCTGTTTGTGCACTATAAAAACTTCCTCCGCAGTCTTCTCTCACTGCCACCACATAACCTTAAAGGCTTCCTACACAGTACTGAGGATTATGGAAAAAGCAGGAATAGAAAGGAATAGAAGCTCTGGGGTCGACCCTATTAGATGTGAGAGGGCAAGTTGCTGTTAGAAAGGTGTATAAATACTGGCAATGGCACCCAATTCCTCTCCCCTCCCGGATTTCTTTCTGCAGCCCTATGGGGCGGTGATCAAATATCAAGTCCGGTGGTAGTGTAAGTGCAGCATATATCTGCATGAAGTTGTGGCTAATAAGATCGATCCCTATGATTCCACTGATGCTGTTACTACTGCTTTCTGCACAACAACTGGCGAACAGGACTGACTCAGGACATGTGACCTTCATCAGATGAAAAAACTTCAAATACAAATATAAATATTTACACACATATATGTTATAAATAATTTCTTTGTATTTTTCTTATTTTTACTGGTGTATGAGAGGAGAGGCTATGGGGGGTATTCAATTTGTGCAGTTTTTTTGACCAGTCCCCGCCAAAAAACAACTTTTTGCCCGTTTTTAGGTCGAATTTAAATTTGACCTATTCAATGCCTGTGCCGTTTTTTGACCAGTCGAAAAAAACAGCACTTAATTGAATACCCCCCATGCCTCCCCTGACTCCACGTCACTGGTGATTGGCAACCGTACGGACATGTTTTGTTTTCTATTATATTGTACACACAGAGGGTAACATACTGCTACATGCAGTAAATATTGCACATTTCACTATACTGTAGAAAGGGAACAAATTGTTTGTAAATGTTATTTTGAGAATTGATAGAAAAGGTATCTACAGTATGTACAGTACGCTGCCCATTTCTATAGAGCCGTTTAATCCCAGGATCAATATCAAGAGTGGCTATGAGCTATTCAGGATATAAAATATCAGTGAGTAATGTTTTTACCAGTGTCAGTGCGGGAGGGATCGAGGAGAGCCAGAACCGATTGACAGCTGGTTTTGCAACAGTAACTTACACAGTCAAAAATGGAACTACCGGTTAATCCCCATTAGCCGTAAGGACACAAGGTATTTGAAGGAGTATAGCATAGAAATAGGATTATAAAATGTTGGATTGTTGCTTTAATAAATATGTCAGAGTCTGTAGTTATTAATTGTGGGAGAAACTGGGGAAATGCACGTTTTGGCCACTGTATTAGGTACACCTGTATAAATGCTCATTAATGCAAATATATAATCAGCCAATGGGACAGCAATTCAATGCTTAAAAGCATGCATACATTTGATTTGATTTTTATGCAAGAGGCTGATAATATTACTTTGTAAAATCTTTATCGTAGAAAAGGCGAAGAATATATATCGAATAAATAGAAACCAATTTTATGTTAGTAGTCCTTTACTGAAGGTTAGGCTTTCAGTCATGAAAAAGAGCACGACAAATACACAACCCGGCTTCTCAACCTTATCAAAACACGACTAAAGAGAAAATAATCAAATCTTTAGGTGTTGGAAGCAATTTTCATCAGTGAAGCCAGAGAAATTCAGAATTATTTTGTTTTTGAAAGACTGGAGTTATTTCTTTTAAAAGATTTATTTTTAATAAACCATTTTTATGGATGAGGTAGTGCTTTATATAAAAGTGTCATAACAAAATAAAGAAAATGTAGGACGATAATGTTAAAACACTGAATACTGACCAAACCTGTTAGACCAATTGGCCCTTTAATTCTGCCAATTACACTTTTTAACCATTTATTTTTGGGAGATCTTAAAACTAGTTTAAGCTTCATCCTCATGAAAGCTCAACAATTAGGTGTTGACTGATTATATCCCTAGAACAGTCAAGTGAATGGCTGGATTAGGAGATATCTATTGACAATCCACCAGCAGTCCCTTCCTCCCACTGGGTATGCAGATATCACTCTTGCATTGGGGAGTGTTATCCTTCCTATGAAACGTCTCAAATTCCATATCATCTCATTATTTGTTTAGAGAGATCAACCCGTTGAGTAATTGTAGTAGTTTAATGATTGATATGCCAATCGTCAACAGGAAACGAAAGACTGGAAGACTTCTACTCTCTGACAACATCCCGCAGATGTCATCTCTACAGTAGAAGCGGTTTGTGGAATGGGGAAGTGTCTCATTAATCTTAGCATCATCATTGTGAGCGCCAGGATTAACAATAACTAGGATGATCTATTAGTTCATTATCCTATGTAAACAACAAAGAAAAAAAATTACCTTTCTAGGAAAATGAATATCTATTACTGTATGTAGGATATACTAACTGTTGAGGAGGAATACAATTCTCCTAGGTATTGGTAGTTATAAAACCAATTCTAGGAGTTGCAATATTTTCTGTTTCTGTCAAATGATGTGGGCAGAGATATGTGTTTTCATCACTGTGTAATTAAGAGCTGGTGATGAACATTTAGGATTACCCGCCTAGCACTTAAAGCTCTCTCTATTGTGCTGCAGCAGTTAGAAAATCAAAGTGAGACTCCTCCTTGCTTCTGTGCATTACACATCAGCACATACAGTATGAAGAGATAAACTGGTAGTAAGAAATAAACTCAAAACATTTTCTTTCCCTCCACACAGCTCTGATCCCGCTCTCTGTTGAGATAAAGCTGCTGCAATAGTGGCGGTCATTTATCTTTTCAGTCCCCAACATGCTGAATAGTCAATCACTAGACAAGCATAAGATACTTCCAAGAAGAACATGTCCTTGTGTGTACAGAGCATTAACATTGCTAGGGAATGTGCAAGCCAGTGCCTTGGATGAATAAAGTTATAGGCGCCGGTGTCCAATCATTTTCTGTCTTCCCAATTCCAGATGCAGGATGAAATAGCTCCACCCCCTATACAGCTTTCTAAACATGTCCACTCCCAACAGAGGACTGTGAGAGAAAGAATTCTAGACAGATTTATTTCAAGTGCGTCATCCACAGGTGCTGCCAGTAACACCTAACTTGCCTGCATTCCTTTTTTATTTCTACCAAAGAAAATAAACAAATTAGCTGCAATTATTGATCACAGATAAATGTCCCTTTAATTGACATTACAAACTCCAGCCTTGTTTTCTCTTTCAAAGAATTGCATTGTACTGGGAGGTGGATTTGTGGAAATGTTCATACAGTGATTGGAGGATGAGAATATTATTATTATTTTCATGACTACAGCCATCTAGTAGTTGCTTTTTATATAGATCATTTTCCTCTTCTTGGGAAAGAGTATGATAGGCACCAGCGGCGGCTCCTACCTCGGTGGAGGAGGGTGGGCAACGCTGGACATGCTACTGGGTTCCTCCTCTCCCTTGTCACCGCCACTGACTTGGTCTCGACATCTGTACAATGTAGTTAACAGATGCCGGGACCGGCACATGCGCAGACCCCCTGATTCTTGGGACTGCATCGGCTGCAGTCCGTAGAAGCTGGCTAGGGCTGCCCGAAAGAGAGTGGCTTCCTTCAGGAAGCCAGCTCTCTGCCTATTGCAGCCCGGTCTGGCAGTCCCGGAGGGAGGAAACACCTCCCAATGGGACTGACTATAGTGTTTCTGACTGGCAAGTAGGACTTCCAATAGGAAGTCACTGCCAGTCTCAGTAAAGCCAATGCAGTCTCATGGACTGCATCTGGCTTCCCAGACTCTGGGCTGAAGCCCATAGCCAAAATCCGCCACTGGTAGGCACCCAATTATATGCGCTAAAATAAAAAGGGGAACTATTGCATTTATGTACAAGAATTAATTTTATTTTATTTACGGTACTGGATTTTAATCATCTGTCCTACCAACTAAATGATTCTGAGATGTGATAATGAAAAGCATTAAAATGACTCCATAATAAATATCTGCTTCCAAGTGACGGAAAAACTAAATATGGTGAGCACAGCCATTATTCATTCCAGACTAAAATTAGCTCAATGTAGGGGAAGGAGGAGGGGATGCAGAAAAGTTGAGAGTAGCACTTTTTTTCATCCTAAGCATAAAACTGAGGCCATCCCTTGAGATGTAATTAAGTGAACTCAAAGAATCTTCATGAATACATGAAAGAATCTACAATATTGTATATGACTTGCTGAGGGTAAATATTTCCAAAAAGACATCACATTACTATTTTTTATTTTTTTTGCAGTCGCACAAACTGCTTTAATGAAGACCATACCTTTGCTCAAGTGGCTAACAATATAACTACTTAAAAAAAATAAAAAATAGAGGATTAATTGAAGCTCTTCTACTACCTCGGTTGTTTTTTAGCTTAAAGTCTTGTATGCAATATTATTCTTTTTTTTTTTCCTATGGATAAACATTGGGATTTACCATTTTAAATCCCACCCTACAAAAAGAGTATTCTGTATAATTACATTTCCTACAGTGAGTGTAATCTCCTGGGTATGCTTTCCAGACTAAACAGCTCCATTCAACTGCCTTGCGTCTGATTGTCGATGAAAGAAACTTGTTTGACAACTGCTTCGAGCAGAAACATATTTTTCCATGATTACTAAAAAAAAAAAGTTTTTGGGAAAAAAAAAAAAAAATGACATGGCCAGACTAGAATTCCAAGCACAGAGGCTCATGTTAGATCGATGAGTTAATAGTGAAGTTAAAAGCCAACAAAAACAATTACTATGGATATTTTGCCGTCATGGCCAGCTTTTGAGGTTAATTTAGTGGTGCGCTCTAACAGCAGCCAAGTTTTAATATAACTAACTATACCACGCAAGCAGACTTCCTTTACACTTCTTTCAACATTTTCCATATTCTGTACATTTATCGCACTCCGGGGACCCGTGCTGTTACAGAGCCCACACTATACACCCAGGTGGGCGGAGAGGAAGAAAATCTATAAGCTTCCTAAGCATTCCACCTATAATTTGCGTACTGTCTAATGGTATTGACAGAGAACTTCTACTTAATACCCACTCCTATAGAGGGCAGCTGAAGACTCTACAGTATTTAATTTGTGAGTACAGAAAATAGAGAAGGGGGATTCTAGTTTTTTTTTGTTTTTTTTTTGCTGACTGTTCTTCATCACTTTTCTTGGTTGCTGGTTGGGAACAAAACTGTTATAATTGAGTTTTACAAACTGTCTTTCAAACTTAAAGCAGAACAAAATATGCAGCCGGGTTCTGCAATCAGCCCTGTGCTGGCATGTGTTAATAAAGTGCAGAACTGACACGGCAGATGGATTCTAGACTGGGAAGTAACAGGGTAAGATGCATGCTGCTGAAGTGTATTTTCCACATGCAGTAATACATTTCTGCAACACTATTTCGGAATGCAGTCATGTCGTCTACGGACAAAATGTTGACATTCAGAATGTCAACAGCAGAAGCTTAACTTTCATGTTACAGATGGGATCCAGTCTTTAGGTGGACAGCACTTAGCGCGACACTCATTAGGTCGACCACTACTGGTCGACATTCATTAGGTTGACATGGTCAATAGGTCAACATGAGTTTTTCACATTTTATTTATCTTTTGAACATTTTCATACTTTACGATCCACGTGGACGACAATTGGGAATAGTTACCTCACCTGAAGCATGGCGAGTGAAGTGAGCCACGCGAGGGGATACGGTACACTAATTGGGGTTCCCGGTCACTTTCCGAAGAAAACTGCACCATTTAAAAAAAAAACTCATGTCGACCTTTTTCTAAGTCTACTTTGTTCATGTCGACCTAATGACTGTGTCTACCTATTTCAGGTGTTGACCTAGTCACTGTCGACCAATAGTGGTCAACCTAATGACTGTCGATCTAGTTACTGTCGACCCTATTATCCACATCCGTTCCAACTTATGTTGTACAATGTTGACAATGCAAAATGCTGACCGTAATTGTCAGAATGTTGACATCGGAAATGTAGACTTCCCCTTTGGTCTAAGGGTTAGTGTTAGGGATAGACGTACTCTTAAAACACATTGTCGACATTACAACAATGTTGACATGGCTAAATGTCTACATTACAAACATGTTGACATTACAAGTGTCGACATTCATATGTTAACAAAATATACCACAACCACTACAGATGTAGCCACTCATATCGTAGCTACTGCTGACTGCTACGGGCACTCCTGGCGCAGCTAGCCGCGCTGCATCTTTTGCCGCCCCATTCACTATGAATGGGGTGCGTGTGCGTCGGTCGCAGCAAACGAGGCACATTCGTGACTAGATGCAGCCACGATGGCGCTGTGCTTCACAGCCGAAGCAATATGTCTGTGAACGACACAGTTCACACACAAATACCGGGGGTACACACCCACCGATGGGCTTGCGATATCTCAGGCATGCGCTCGAACGTCCGATATATTTGCCAGTTTGTACCCAGCTTTACAGTTATGGGCAAACCCTTGGGAATCTCTGATCAAATTTTTTCCCATATTGTACATGGTGCCAGTTGCGTGGCACTAATGCCATATATGTAGACAAACAGAAAGACTTTTGTTATTAGCGCTAACGTTAATATACTGTGAATCTGTGTGTAAGCAGCAAATAAAACAGAGGGGATTTTGCCATATTTTGATCAAAACATTTAACTTATTTCTTTATAATTTATTACCAGTTATTTATATAGCGTACACATATTCCACAGTGCTATGCAGAGAATATTGGACTATTCACATCAGTAAACTTGCAGCTCATTGTCAAAATTCTGCAAGTCCCTACAATAGCATATACTGGGGCAGATGTATTAACCTGGAGAAGGCATAAGTAAGTGATAAACCAGTGATATGTGCAAGGTGATAAAGGCACCAGCCAATCAGATCCTAACTGTTAATTTACATATTGGATCTGATTGGCTGGTGCCTTTATCACCTTGCACATATCACTGGTTTATCACTTCCTTATTCCTTTCCTGGTTAATACATCTGCCCCACTGTATGCTCAGCACACAATTACATTGTAGTTAAATGTACTCACCTCCCAGATATAGAGGGAAACATCTATACAGGGCTGGGAAGGGGGCAGATGTACTAAAGCCTGGAGAAGTGATAAAGAAGTGAGAATTGGAAGGTGATAACACACCAGCCAGTCAGCTCGTAATTGTCATTTTTCAAACCCTGCTTGTAACTTGACAGTTAGGAGCTGATTGGCTGGCATGCTATCACCTTCCACTTATAACTTCTTTATCGCTTCTCAGGTCTTTTATATCCTTAATTGAAAGCTGCCATGCTAGCACTAGGCGTTTTTTTTTTAACAAAACAGAAAAGAAATATGCCCGCTCTCAGTTTTACCCATATTACAGTGCAGGGTACAGACAGACAGCTCACTTAAAAAAAAAAAAAAATCCTGTAAGTTTATTGAAAGGTCAAAAAACAGAATCCGGTCTGAAGATCAACAGTGCCTAGGTCGACAATGTTTAGGTCGACCACTATAGGTCGACATGTTTTCAAGGTCGACAGGGTTTCTAGGTCAACATGTTCTAGGTCGACAGGTCAAAAGGTCAACATGAGTTTAAAAAAAATAAAATATTTTTTTTGACCTTTTTCATACTTAACGATCCATGCAGACTACGATTGGGAACGGTAACCTGTGCCGAGCGCAGCCATGCGAGGGGACACGGTGCACTAATTGGGCTTCCCGGTCACTATACGGAGAAAACGACACCAAAAAAAACATGAAAAACTATGTCGACCTTTTGACCCTGTCGACCTTCAAACCCTGTCGACCTTGTGACTGTCGACCTAAACATTGTCGACCTAGACACTGTCGATCTAATGATCCACACCCCAAGAAAGACAGGGGTGGATGTATGAAGTGTCGTTATGGGGGAGAAGTGGTATCAGCGCATATTATACGCGCTGATAGCGTTTCTCTCCCGATGTATTACTGCGGCGGTGTGTGCCCTGTTTATAGCGGCGCTGCTATCTACAAGAAAACACGCTGATATGAAGGGCAGGTGTCGTTGCCCATACATCACAGTCAGGAACAGCACTGTCCCTGGCTGCAGCAGGTGCCGCCTTCGGGTTGCATGTGAGATCTCTCATGAGTAGCAAGATCTCACGCATGCGCTCTGGAGCCGGCCTGGGGAGATACACAGTGCATTAGCATTAGTAGAGATTGCAGGAGGGGTGAGATTCACTCACCCGCTCTAGCAAATGAGATGTACTTACATCTCATTGTTGTACCTTCCTGCGTTGCCTCCGTAAAGAGGTAAAGCAGGAAGAACTATAGTGGCACAATATGTGCCACTACGGTACATACACCCCACAGTTCCAAAGGCAGCCAGAAAGATGACATTAGAAAAACAACAGCATTAACAGTTAACAATGCATATATGTCATCCCTCGGGATGCTGGGTGTGGGGTATCAGGTTTAGGCACTACAGGGTGGGTTAGGATTAGGCTACAGGGAGGGAGGGAGGGTTAGGCACTAAGAAGGTACGGTTAGGGTTAGGCTGCAGGGAGGGGTAGGAGGAGAGGGTTACAATACTTACCTATGAAATGTCAGGACCTTGAGCATCTGGGGAGCTGATGTTGGTCTTCTGACCGCCGGGATCCCGTACACACCCAGCATAAGCATAAACAAGAAGTAATATAATGGGGGAAAAATAAAAATAAACTAACAATCTTGCAGTTTCTGAATACAGCTATAAAAAAAACCCAGCAGGCGGGCATGCAGACATTAGAGAAATCAGGAGCAGGAACTCATGGAAAGCTAATTGAATTTGCTAAGAAAAAAAAGGGAGTCTGCAAAATACTCTCAGAAAACTGAATGACCTAACACGGGGAAATAGGGGGAACAAGATGATACATGTAAAGAGGTAGAAGGGAAGAGAGAAAAATCAAGGACAAGAGAATTCAGAAACGAGAGCGGGGGGTAGAGAGATAGTACTAAAAAAAAGGGGGAGAAAGGGAAAAGAGAAGAAAAAAAATGAAGTACAAACAGCAGTAAGAAAAGACAGTAAGATGACCAAAGGGTAAAGGATAGGGTGTGGATCGTTGGGTCCACCCCAACTAGGTTGATAGTCACTAGGTCTACATGCACTAGGTTGACACAGGAAAAATGTCGACATGGAATAAGTCGAAATGAAAAAAGGTAATCACAAATAAAGGCTGACATGAGTTTTTTTACTTTATTTGTGTAGTTTACTCCGTAAAATCAGCAGAAACCCCATTTAGTGTACCGCTTTGCCCGCCATGCTTCGGGCAAGGTTACTATTCCCAATCATAGTCCATGTGGATCGTAAACTATGAAAAAGTGCCACAAAACTCATGTCACCCATTTCCGATGTCGACTTTTTAACAATGTTGACCAATAGTCTATGTAAGTATGGTGAACCTAACAACCACGTACCTAAAGGATAATGGTTAAGTGAGACCAGGAAGGGATACATTATGGATCCTGTACCATGGAGACCAAATATTGTGAAACTTATTCACTGCACTGTTTTGGAGACTGGTAATGCACTTCATTTTGGACACAAACCAAACATGATTGAGAAGCTCCTGGCAAGTCAGAGGGCAAGGACGTTTCCAGGACCTAGCTATCTTGTACTTAACTGTGCAAGTGATGTGCATAAGCAGCTTGTTGTTATATTTACATAGCTGGAAGACCGGGGCACGCAGAAGTAACGAAGCAGAGAAGAGAGGGACTACAGAAAAGCTAAGTGAATGGACAGTCATCAAAAAATTAGTTATATGAAGGCATGCCCACCATTTATGAAAAAGGATCCCACTTGACCACAATGTCACCAACACAGATCAGAGGTAGTGGGATACATTTGGTGCAAGCATTCTAAGATGAGGTACCAACAGGTATACACTTTGTAAGAACTCTCCTTAATGGATACACTGATGGAGCATTGTGAGATGTTGAGACAAATTTCTTCTCCCAGAGAGAGCCCAAGTTTCTTCTCCCAGAGAGATACCAAACTCTACTTCTCAAGAAAGTTCATGGTTCGCCAGATCTTCGGAGATCTTGAGTCAAAATGGTATGGTAGATGAAAGAGATGGTGCCTTTATCTGCAGGCCTATAAATACAGCAGCATTCCATCACTATGAGGTTGCGCATGAAGTCGGGAGATGGAAGAGTGGAGGTAACAAAGTTCCATACCTGGAGCCATAGCGGACTACAGCATGAAAGACCTTCTCTGTGTCCAGGGCAAAAAGGAGCGAGGAAAGTCTAAGGGTATTTGTATTGCGATTAAAGTCCACCGTTCGCCTAGTATTATCAAGGGCCCACCTGATCTGGGTGAATGAGAGAAGGGGAACAGGGGTTTAACCTGTTTGTTAAACTTATGAAATAACTTAAGATCAGTATTTAAAAGGGAGACCATTTGATAATTAGTTCCCTATTGAAGGTATTTACCTAGCTTCGGGATGATTGTAATATTGGCCCCATTTCTGACATTTAAATCCAAAATGAGTGATTATTTGCTGTGCTTTACAATAGGTTGGTCAGTACTTTGTAACACCTTCTTTAGCATCAATTTCAAAAGATTAAAAAGATTCCAAATGGTTTTACACAAAATAATATAAAAATATGCCAAATTATTATTTTCTATCATGTAACTGTTCTCCAGTTGGGTTTGGCTATATAACACCTTTAATGCAGCATGCACCTGCCATTGGTATGGATGGAGATCATATTAAGTGAGATAGATGGCCCACCTGTCCCCAAATTAGGACAAAAGTCCCATTACAGTCTTCTCAAATCAGGAATTTGGGAGATACAGTAAGTGTGCTTGTAATGTGTGCACTCTAGGATAGTAAATATTATGTAAAAGAAAATGGACAGCTCAGAATTATTTGATGCTGGTTTAACATATTTGCCATCTTTGCTGTCTTCAGCGGTAGGTGGAAGTGGGGGGAGGGGGGTGGTATAGCAAATCACATCATCAAGTCTTCACCCCCTGCAGTCTGTACAATGCCACAAATTGCAGAATTGTGCTGGATCTGATGGGCAATAATGCAATTCACTACCAATTACATCAAGCCTCCATATCACCAATGAGCAGGATATGGGAAGCTGGTCTACACTCCTGGGAGAGCATCCCGAAATTTGCAAGTTTATAATACATTCTGGGAGAGTAGGCAAGTATGAATAAAGTTAGCTCACCATCTTAGGTTGTAGAGTACACAACCGGATGCAGTACAATTTGGCCAGCCAATACAATTACAAATCATTGTTTGGTGGCGCTGAAAACAACTGGCGATCCTAATCCAAATCTATTTAGGGATAATTCTATGTTGATCATAATGGGAGGAATTTAATTGAATGCGATGTTGAATAGCCCGGAGATATTCCACTGACCGCATCACTGGATTTTATGACTTAAGTGCTGGGCACAATGCTGTTGGTGCACTCGCAAGCAGCATCGCAGTTCTAGTTTAGTCAGATTTCTGCTCTCACCTCAAGAGGGTGGGAGCAGAAATCTTCCAGTTGCAGGTTTTATTGCGCAGCCAAATGAATAGCTACAGGCACTCATTCCCGGAGCTATTCAACAACGCATTCAATTGAAATTCCTTATAGAAAGATAATGCATCAGAGACTAGCTGCGAAATGACATGTGTTCAGTCTTCACTTGACATCACTAATTGAGCCCCATGAGATTATTATAATTTATTTACAAGGTGCTACTAGTGGTCCATAGCGCCAGACATACAGCATATATTAAGACAATACAGGGTGAACTGTCAGTGCAGTAAAACAGAACATAACAGTACACAAGTAACAATTAAAACCACAGTTGTCCATACACAACACAGCTGGAAAACGAGGGATGTGAGGTAGTATTTGACGTAACTTGGAAATTGAATTCCTTAGCTGCAAAAGATGAGTGGCTACGATCGAGTGGAGTGCTATAAGGCCACAGAGAGGGTGGAACGCAGTAGCTGATGTGCAAGAGAAGAGGGCTGTGAGAACAGGAGAGAGGAGTACCCTGCTCCTAAAAGCTTACATTCTAAGGGCAAGGAGGAGACCGACAGTTGACATAAGCAAGAGCTGGTGAATGGGGACCTGGGGGCAGGAGGTAAGAGAGGTAGAGATGGCTGACACAGGAGGGTGGGGTGACATGCTTATGTGGTGGAGGGATACACTGATGAACAGGTGCGTTTTTCAGTGCCTGCTTGATACTCTACAGGGTCGGAAAATCAGAAGGGCTTGAAATTAAGAGCCCAAGGTGTATATAATAGCAATATTGGCTCAAATATTTTGGCCAATATCGTCACAATTATCAGCATTTTTTTTAACCTAATTTTCCCTGCCAGGCAGGAAAAATCCTTGCAAAGACAGCTTTAGCACCAACACACTGCAAAGTCTGTGCAAACAGGTTTTTTAGTTGCCTTGCTCTAAGCATGCGCCATCTATGCATAGCATGTACATAGCATATACATTTACATTTTCTATATATATATATACAATTGTTCCCAATGTTTTACCCAAGGGGGTTAGACAAGAGGAGACCAGCACACCACCAAATGAAAAAATATGAAAACATTTAATGAGTAAATAGCATTATCAGGCCTTTTGAAAAAAGATTCTTAGTACTCATCATAAGTCACTGAGCAGTATTCATAGTACAGAACAGCCATCCCAACGTCCCGTTTCGGTTGTCACACCTTCATCATGGGGTCAGCTACAACATAATGTTCAAACAGAGGTCCTTATAAAGCTACACCATTAGAGTGAATCAGGTACACCTGCTTCTCCCAATCACCAGTGATTCAAAAAACCTTCCAAAGGTATGTGAGCAGACCAGAGTGGAACCACAGAAGCAGGACAAAGTCACCAAAACCACTAACGCTGGTTCCGTCGTGCCGGAAGTGACAACACACGACCGCGTTTGTCAACATCCGCCAGTAGGCGGAACCCGAGCGCCGGGATACGTTTCCAAGGCACTAACAAAGGTGCCGCTGTGCCGGAAGTGATGTCGCGTCATCGCGAGAATCAACATCCGCCAGGCCGTGAACCAGCCTCAGATCTCGGGCAATGTCACTGCCTATGGGTTCAAACACACAGCTCGTCACATACAGTAATATAATCAAAAAACCAAAATAAGTCATACAACACGAAAAAATAAATAATAATAAAATATAAGTAAGAAACAGCAATCATAATAAGGCAGCCTGAATGTCGACACTATTCAAACAAAAAACAAAGGGTCTCATTGTATGACAGAGATCAACCCTAGGTCAAAAAGAACATAATAAACAAACATGCAAAACCGTTTATGTTGGAGAGTGTCGACATAAAGGCATGTCAACAATACAAAATAATTTATGCAAAAAACAAAAAAAAGTATCAATAGTGACACTGTCATGGACAGTCCCAAATGAGGAAAATTAGACATAAAGTATGTTAACTTAGTCAATCTACTGAAAAACAGTAATAACAGTAGAAGAGCTCAAATAAATGGAGTCGGAATTAGTTCTTCATTCAAACCACTGGGGGCAGTTGAATTTAGCTTGTAGATCCATTCACATTCACGTTGTAGAAGTATGCGATGTCTATCACCTCCCCTACGTAGTGGTGGGATATGGTCTATTGGCATACATCTAAAGTCCACCATAGTATGGCCACTAGTAACAAAGTGCCTGGCTACTGGTGGTGTGCTGGAATCTAAAGCATTAAAGGCCTTCTTGATTGAACTCCTGTGCATCGATATACGTTCTTTTAACTTACGGATAGTTTTACCCACATAAAGTTTGTTGCAGGGACAAAGAATAATGTATACCACATAGCGTGAATCACACGTCAATAGATGTCTTAAAGTATAGCTACTGTTGGTAATTGGATGTGTAAAGGTTTTTCCTAATAGGAGGAATCTGCAATTGGCACAGCCCGCACACTTGTAGGCTCCTTTTTGCAGGGAAAGCCAATGCGTATTAGTGTGTATACCTGGACTAATATCCGAAAAAGTAATACGTTCCTTTAAGTTGCGACTTCTCTTATAGCTGAAGAGAGGTAGATTCTTGCAACTTGGTCCAAGGATCGGGTCAGCTTGCAGTATGTGCCAGTGCTTGGTAATAGTCTTCCTAATTAACCCAGAGGAAATGCAATATGTAGTAGGAAAAACCAATCTAAGAGAAGTAGCATCGACACGTTGTGTAAGTAAAAGGTCTTCCTGTTTTAGTAGCAAACATCGATCAATTGCTTCTTCAACTTCATCTTTATTGTATCCCCGCTGGATAAAGTTATCACCCATTTTTTGTAGGGCTATTGGAAGTTTGGAAGGATCTGATGTCGTTCTGACAACTCTAACGAGTTGTGAGTATGGAAGTCCTTTTTTCAAGGGCCGTGGGTGGAAGCTGTCTGCCAAAAGTAATGTGTTTTTGTCCGTGGGTTTCTTAAAAAGTTCAGTATGGAAGGTATTGTTGTCAATAGATACCAAAACGTCCAGAAATTCAATACTGGCGGCACTACTCCTACATGTAAAGGTGATGTTATCGACTTTATGGTTTAATTGCTCCACAAACAGTTCTAAATCTACTGATGTCCCTGACCAAACAAAAAACAAATCATCAATATATCGAAAATAACAGCTAATAAATCTGGAAAAAAGTGGATCTGATATAATGTACGTGGTTTCAAAATCATACATAAAAATGTTAGCATATGACGGTGCCATGTTTGAACCCATGGCGGTTCCTTGAAGCTGTAAAAAAAATGCATTACAGGTTGAGTATCCCATATCCAAATATTCCAAAATACGGAATATTCCGAAATACGGACATTTTTGAGTGAGACCGAGATAGTGAAACCTTTGTTTTCTGATGGCTCAATGTACACAAACTTTGTTTAATACACAAAGTTATTAAAAATATTGTATTAAATGACCTTCAGGCTGTGTGTATAAGGTGTATATGAAACATAAATGAATTGTGTGAATGTACACACACTTTGTTCAATGCACAAAGTTACAAAAAATATTGGATAAAATTACCTTCAGGCTGTGTGTATAAGGTGTATATGTACCATAAATGCATTATGTGCTTAGATTTAGGTCCCATCCCCATGATATCTCATTATGGTATGCAATTATTCCAAAATACGGAAAAATCCGATATCCAAAATACCTCTGGTCCCAAGCATTTTGGATAAGGGATACTCAACCTGTATTAAACAAAAAATAATTTTTGTGTAAGATAATCTCCATAAGCAAAATCAAATAATCAACAGGTGGACCTTTGTAACTAGAGTTGGACATCACTACGCGGCGTACCGCATTGATGCCTGCAGTATGTGTAATATTCATATATAGGCTAGTTACATCTAAGGAGACCAAAAGACAGTTATCTGGTGGAGCCCCAAACGGTTTCAATTTCAACAAAAAATCTGTAGTATCTTTTAGATGGTAAGGATTTTGTAGTACCACGGGTTGCAGAAAGTAGTCGCAATATTGCGAAAGAGTTTGACACAGAGAGCCACGTGCCGAAATTATAGGTCTGCCGGGTGGCAAACTAAGTGACTTATGTATCTTCTGCAAAATATACAGAAGAGGGATTCTGGGAAAATCCTGTATCAAAAAGTTTTTTTGTATGTTCATCTATCCACCCATTAGTAAAACCAAGTTCAATGATAGAATCAATTTCTCTTTTATAAAGACCAGTGGGATCAAAGGGTAGTTTTTTGTAACAGCTTTGAATAGAGAGTTGCCTGTCCACCTCCCTGATGTAATCATCCCTGTTAAGGACAACAATACCACCGCCTTTATCGGCGGGACGTATTATGATTTGTTGGTTATTTTTTAGGGCCTGTATCGCTTTAATTTCATTGGCGTGTAGATTTTGAAAATATTTCTTTTTACGTCTGATCTTGGGTATTGTGTCCCTTTTTACTAGACGTATGAAGGTTTCTATAGCAGAATTATTACTTGGTGGATCAAATGTACTTTTTGCTGAAAAAGGTAAATGTCTAGCAATAGTAGTGGTGTTTCCTTGTCTAGAAAAAAAATCTTTTAATCTAAGTTGTCTATGAAATCTATATAATTCAGTCTCCCATTGGAAGTCTGTTTGTTGAAAAGTCTGGACAAAAGTTAGTCCTTTAGATAGCACCGTGTATTCCGGCTCACTAAGAGTATAATCTGAAAGATTAAAGACAACTATTTCTTCAGTGTTTTTGGTAATCTGTCTGGGCCCCTTCTTATGTTTGACCCCCCCTCGTCTGCAGGGTCTCTTTCTGTATGGTTTTTGTTGCGAGTGAGTGTCTGCTCCCTTAAAAAAGACTTTTTAGAAGAGGAGGACTGATCTGAGTCACTTTGTGATGTATGTGACTCTATGTCTGTAAATGTCCGATTCTGTCTATATCTATTTGATTGCGCACCTCTCCAAACCCTTCTGGTACTTTGATTCAAAAGCCAGTGATAGACTCGTGAATCTTTATAGTCATCCTTGACTTTTCTATATTTGATTTTTTTAAAAGCTATTAGTTCATTTTTGAACTTTAATACATTGTCATTCAGTTTGGTGAACCAATCAGTATTACTGTCCTTTTTCAATGTATCAGATCCACTTTCCTCACAAGCACTAATGTCCAATTTAAGACTATCCATTTCTGTGTTCACTTGTTGTATGACTAATATCATAAGATCAAAACTGCATTGGTTTAAGATCAGGCACCACTGTCGGCAAAATTCTTTATTGTTGCGACCAATAGTAGGCTGGTTTTTGATGCGGAAGCCACGTGGAATCAATTTGTCTTTATGATATTGTGAAAGTGTCAAACCGTGGAGTTCTAATTCCACAAGACGTTTGTTTAATTTAAGCAGATCAGAATAAATATCATTAGGGCTATCCGCATCAAAAGCCAGTTGGTCTGTGTCTTTGAAAAGAATTGGCACCGTCATATGCTAACATTTTTATGTATGATTTTGAAACCACGTACATTATATCAGATCCACTTTTTTCCAGATTTATTAGCTGTTATTTTCGATATATTGATGATTTGTTTTTTGTTTGGTCAGGGACATCAGTAGATTTAGAACTGTTTGTGGAGCAATTAAACCATAAAGTCGATAACATCACCTTTACATGTAGGAGTAGTGCCGCCAGTATTGAATTTCTGGACGTTTTGGTATCTATTGACAACAATACCTTCCATACTGAACTTTTTAAGAAACCCACGGACAAAAACACATTACTTTTGGCAGACAGCTTCCACCCACGGCCCTTGAAAAAAGGACTTCCATACTCACAACTCGTTAGAGTTGTCAGAACGACATCAGATCCTTCCAAACTTCCAATAGCCCTACAAAAAATGGGTGATAACTTTATCCAGCGGGGATACAATAAAGATGAAGTTGAAGAAGCAATTGATCGATGTTTGCTACTAAAACAGGAAGACCTTTTACTTACACAACGTGTCGATGCTACTTCTCTTAGATTGGTTTTTCCTACTACATATTGCATTTCCTCTGGGTTAATTAGGAAGACTATTACCAAGCACTGGCACATACTGCAAGCTGACCCGATCCTTGGACCAAGTTGCAAGAATCTACCTCTCTTCAGCTATAAGAGAAGTCGCAACTTAAAGGAACGTATTACTTTTTCGGATATTAGTCCAGGTATACACACTAATACGCATTGGCTTTCCCTGCAAAAAGGAGCCCACAAGTGTGCGGGCTGTGCCAATTGCAGATTCCTCCTATTAGGAAAAACCTTTACACATCCAATTACCAACAGTAGCTATACTTTAAGACATCGATTGACGTGTGATTCACGCTATGTGGTATACATTATTCTTTGTCCCTGCAACAAACTTTATGTGGGTAAAACTATCCGTAAGTTAAAAGAACGTATATCGATGCACAGGAGTTCAATCAAGAAGGCCTTTAATGCTTTAGATTCCAGCACACCACCAGTAGCCAGGCACTTTGTTACTAGTGGCCATACTATGGTGGACTTTAGATGTATGCCAATAGACCATATCCCACCACTACGTAGGGGAGGTGATAGACATCGCATACTTCTACAACGTGAATGTGAATGGATCTACAAGCTAAATTCAACTGCCCCCAGTGGTTTGAATGAAGAACTAATTCCGACTCCATTTATTTGAGCTCTTCTACTGTTATTACTGTTTTTTAGTTTGTTTATTATGTTCTTTTTGACCTAGGGTTGATCTCTGTCATACAATGAGACCCTTTGTTTTTTGTTTGAATAGTGTCGACATTCAGGCTGCCTTATTATGATTGCTGTTTCTTACTTATATTTTATTATTATTTATTTTTTCGTGTTGTATGACTTATTTTGGTTTTTTGATTATATTACTGTATGTGACGAGCTGTGTGTTTGAACCCATAGGCAGTGACATTGCCCGAGATCTGAGGCTGGTTCACGGCCTGGCGGATGTTGATTCTCGCGATGACGCGACATCACTTCCGGCACAGCGGCACCTTTGTTAGTGCCTTGGAAACGTATCCCGGCGCTCGGGTTCCGCCTACTGGCGGATGTTGACAAACGCGGTCGTGTGTTGTCACTTCCGGCACGACGGAACCAGCGTTAGTGGTTTTGGTGACTTTGTCCTGCTTCTGTGGTTCCACTCTGGTCTGCTCACATACCTTTGGAAGGTTTTTTGAATCACTGGTGATTGGGAGAAGCAGGTGTACCTGATTCACTCTAATGGTGTAGCTTTATAAGGACCTCTGTTTGAACATTATGTTGTAGCTGACCCCATGATGAAGGTGTGACAACCGAAACGGGCCGTTGGGATGGCTGTTCTGTACTATGAATACTGCTCAGTGACTTATGATGAGTACTAAGAATCTTTTTTCAAAAGGCCTGATAATGCTATTTACTCATTAAATGTTTTCATATTTTTTCATTTGGTGGTGTGCTGGTCTCCTCTTGTCTAACCCCCTTGGGTAAAACATTGGGAACAATTGTATTATTAAGAATCGACACGGCACCCTTCTATTTCTATTTAAGTGTGTGCGCTTCATTTCTGGACTTTATACATATATATATATATATATATATATATATATATATATATATAAAATGTATATGCTATGTACATGCTATGCATAGATAGCGCATGTACATAGCATATATATATATATATATATATATATATATATATATAAAATCTCCCTTCCTGGCACTTGTCAGCTGTGATTTCATATTGCTCTCTTCCCCACTTGCTCCTGTCTCCCAGCTGGAGATTACGCATGATTAAAGTAAACTATTGCAGAATAGACCCTCAAGAGTTGAATCTGTTCAATTTATGAGCACGTTAGGCAAAACCAGACATTGCTCTGGGTGCTTGGGCCAAACAACTGTATCACCTGAAATATGGACACCACAAGCCGCCTGCCTGCTAAATAGCTCTGGCTCTACACAAACCACCAGACTACTACTCATTTTGAATCAATATCATTAATTAGAGCATGCTTCCAAACCATCAACCTTCCTGTTTCCCTCGCTACCCAGCTTTCTACCCCTTTCTATTACACCCTCCTAACTAGCACATTGTTGCTAGAAACTCATCAACGGGCTGCTAGTCCCACTATTTAAATAAAATGATGCATTGTCTAACTTTTAGCAGTTCAGACAACAAAAGAAACAGAAGAGACTGTCTCAGAAATTCTGATCCTCGTTTACAATATATATTTTAAATTTAACTGCAACAGGATCTCCACAACACATCCTACGCAGTATCATATAACAGTCTGCTCAGACTGGAGTCTTCTGCTAAAATCATTGGAGGTACAGCTCTTAAAGACTTAAACTTTCAAAGAGACTCTGAACAAAGGCCTAAAACCGAATTAGCATTCCAAGGTCAAAAATATTCTACTCAAATACTTTCACAGACCGACTGAAGACAATTTCAAGAATTCTTTTTGAAAATGAAGATCATTTGTTCTTCAAATCTCCCACTGAGAATACGTCATTATTATGCTCAAATTAACATATGTATTTGAAAAAGCATAAACAGAGGCAGAAGAAGAGGTTTGTGAGAAACAGAAATCTCATCCAGAAATGCTTAGGGAGTATTCAGTTAGTGCCGTTTTTTCAACCAGTCGAAAAAACTGCACTTTGCGTCCGTTTTAAGGTCAAATTTACATTCGACCTATCCAATTCCCGTGCCGTTTTCTTGACTGGTCGAAAAATCCGGCACTGGTGAAAGCCACGTGTATCAGCGAATTCACCACTGATACACGTGTTTTGGCGAATTTGCAGGTGTTTTCGCCTGTTTTTTGGTACAATTTTTACCCATGCCGAATTAAAAAAAAAAAAAAAAAAAAAAGTGAAACGGCATTGGGCATAAATGCCCACAATTTAATACCCTGTGTCGAATTAGTGGTCGATAAAACGGCACTTAATTGAATACCCCCCTTAAAACCTAACTTTCCAAATTATCTATTCCTTTTAACTACTTTCAACAGCTTATTTATAACCGCTCCTCTATTTTCCTATTGCTCTATTGCCTCTGGTCCCTGTTTCGGACCTGCAATCTTCTTATCTACTGATCACACCGGGCAACGCTCCGGCTTTTTTTTGTGTCTTATGGTATCTTACACTACACAGTAGCTTCTTAGAATTGATACCATGTATATTTATCTGACTGTACACATTCGTATATATTACCGAAGCTTGTGTGTTTAATATAGTCATTAAACCAAATTCATATGTAATATCTTGTTTACAGTATCATTAATGGATAAACCGTTAAATTATAACAAGAGGACATCACAGACATTTCTAATGGATTCCAGAAAGACGACAGTTGTATACTGAATAGTGCACTGGAGGTAACAACAAGGTTCCAAGTGTAAAATATACCTCTACAGATGTGTCCTCATACCCTGTGGCTTCAGTCGTGCCCAACTGCCCCGCTTGGCGCTCTAGGTCCTGGGTGCCTCAGCCGTGCTAATTATCTTTCTCGCTCAAAATGTGCATTTTATTTGCATACATAAGACAGCTGGAAGTGACCAAGCTACCTTGCTGGATTACACTGATCAATCTGATGTGTGACACTTTTACATCTGTGTGCGAATGAGTCTGAATCTGTATACAGTACGAAGTGTTACGATGCCGCCACTGTGGCTTTTTCTTATGCTAAGTTTCGTTATGATTCATCTGCAACTTTGTACATACAACTAATTCCTATGCAGCCCAGCGCGCCTACGATACTCCGAGTAGTGTTTTGCTGCGTATGTGATGAAAACTAAAGGAAAATACAGTATGCTATATCTCTCTGGACCAGTTCAATCATACCGGGCAACTCATGGCATATTGATGCTCGGCGTTTGAGGACACAACTGTACCTAAACAGGAGGCAAAGTTGACAAAACGTGAACAACTGGAGTTCTTATGAAAATAGTAGTGTATAGCTCTGCATACATTTAGAGCCACATTGAATTGGAATAGATGGGTTTAAGTTTACAGTCTCATTTGCACAACCATCAGGCCTCACTTTATAATGTCTCTTGCTCTGTTCACATAACTCAGCCTGAAACATGATACCCAAATTATGATCACTGATCGCTAATAAATGAGAAGTTAAGAAAACTTGAAGCAGGTCACAATTGAATATCTGCTGCTGATCTGACTGAACACTCGGGGGACTGCTCCACTGGGTTGATGTGCATGTGGCGCGAGTTGGCAGATAACTGAATTTGCCCCCTAAGGCCACGTGCCGACGGAATGCTTGGTTGCGCTCATCTCCGGAAATTACAGTAGCGCACACATTGTCAATTTTTCTACTGCATGAGAAAAGAAACAGGCGATGATGGTGGATTTCCTACGGCATTTGTGTACATAGCCTAGAACTGAATTTCCCCTTTGCAACAAGATCTATTTTTAGTGTAGGCACATATAAATGGAAGTCTAATAATCTCATCTGCACACAGGACGATAGTGATCATCCTCCACCTGGAGTCTTGGCATGCCTCCTAAATGCAATTTGTAAAGGTATATTTATTTTTACAGGACCGCAACTGGGGGGCGGGGACGCCTAAGGGGGCATACGCCCCGGGTGCAGGATTTGAGGGGGTGCCGAGGTGTTACAGAGGAACAGGGTTTGTTTGTTTTTTAACCAGCAGTGCTGTACTGCTCCAGTGAGACAGGAGACGGCTCCCGGGGCAGTCTCTCTCACCCACCTGTCTGCCCACAGCTGGCTCCGACGCTGTGCGGGTGAGCTCCAGTACCTGGGATCTCTCCTATGCCGGCTACTGTCTTAAACTCTCTTCTTTGCCATGCAGTGCTGTGATTAGCGTGCGGTGCACCGTGCAAGCTATAGAAGCGAGCTGTTGGTGCTGTGTTTTTAAGCAGGCTATGATCCCGGCTGCCTGCCAGCACCAACTGATGATAAGCTGCCGCCTACACACCACTGAGAGGAAACGCTGTAGTGTAGTGATGTAGTTCAGCGTGTAGGGGATGTAGTATAGTGATGTAGTGCAGTGATATAGGGGGTCATTCAGATCTGATCGCTAGGCAGCGATCTTTGCTTTCCTGCATTCAGATAGTCGCCGCCTACAGGGGAGTGTATTTTCGCTGTGCAAGTGCGCGATCGCATGTGTACCAGAGCTGAACAAACCAATTTTGTGCAGTCTCTGCGCAGACCAGGACTTACTCAGCTGCTGCGATCACATCAGGCTGTTTGGGACCGGATTTGATGTCTGACACCCTCTCTGAAAACGCTTGATCCGCCTGCGTTTTTCCGGACACTCCCTGGAAACGGTCAGTTGCCAGCCACAGATGCCCTCTTCCTGCCAATCTCCTTGCGAACGCCCGTGCGAATGGATCCTTCGCACAATTCCATTGCTGACCGGCTAGTCCTGTTGCAGCCGTCCGTCGCACCTGTGAATTGTGGTGCATGCGCAGTTCGGATCTGATTGCCCACTGTGCGAAAACACACAGCACCGATCAGATCTGAATGACCCCCATAGTGCAATGTAAGGTGACACACAGGGGGGCATGTAGTGGAACTCACTACTGGAGGTGCATATGACACTTGGGGCATGTGATGCACATACTGTAGTGTAATATTGTCAAATAGTATCCCGTTTTTTCCTCAAACTATTTGATAATCTGATTATTTTAGTCTGTTTGTTTGTTTTTTGTTTGTTTTTTATTTTTCTGGAGGGGTGGGGGGTGGGGTGGTGGGGGGTGGTGGTGGGGGGGGGCAAATTACCGCCTTGCCCCAGGTGACGAAAATCATAGTTTCGCCCCTGATTTTTAATAATCCTGCACATTCTCAAAAGGGATTATTAACAAAATACAACAGGTACCATTCACATTACACTTGATGCCACTTCAGCATCCCAGACCACCACACACAGCCATACAATGTATGATCCCTACCAAATGGAGATCCCACTATTGTCCACAATGAACGTTATGGTCTACGTGTAAGTGATGCAACAATGAGGACACATGTCAACTATGACTTGGCTCTATAATATTGCATAGCCGATATGAAATAAAATCATGTTCTCTGCTGTTAAAAAGACAATATATTGCCTAGAACATCCACTTTCGCCATTTCACGCAGTAGAATATCAGCAGTGTATGGAAATGCTTTTTCAATACTTAAATAAAAAGCAACATTACACAAGAAGGTTCTATTAACCCAGGGATGGGGAGCCCTCAGTCCTCCAGCTGTTGTTGAACTACACATCCCAGCATGCCCTGCAACAGTTTTAGCATGGCCAAATAGAAAAACTGTAGCAAGGCATGCTGGTATGTGTAGTTCAACAACAGCTGGAGGACCAAAGGTTCCACATCCCTGTATTAACCAATAACTATAGGGAGTAACTGAAAAGCCATGTAAAATGTCGGAAGTCTTATTTTACAGCAAGGATTACAGACAAGTGGAGAAGAAGCCTGGAAAATGGCATCCATTAAGTTACCTTTCTCATAAACGGTCATTAGAAAAGTGTCGCTTATGTCATATCATCCAAAATAAGTCTAGCTACTGGGTGTGGTTCATTGAGTTGACCCTAACTAGGTCGACAGTCATTAGGTCGACCACTATTGGTCGACAGTGAGTAGGTCGACAGCTGGACTAGGTCGACATGGTCATGAGGTCGACATGGAAAAAGGATGACGTGAGGGTTTTTTATTGTTGTTTTTTTGGTGTCTTTTTCTTTGTGACCGGGAACCCCAATTAGTGTACTCTGTCCCCTCGCACAGGTTACTATTCCCAATCGTAGTCCACGTGGATCGTAAAGTAAGAAAAAAATAAGATTTTACTTACCGATAAATCTATTTCTCGTAGTCCGTAGTGGATGCTGGGGACTCCGTCAGGACCATGGGGATTAGCGGCTCCGCAGGAGACAGGGCACAAAAATAAAGCTTTAGGATCAGGTGGTGTGCACTGGCTCCTCCCCCTATGACCCTCCTCCAAGCCTCAGTTAGGATACTGTGCCCGGACGAGCGTACACAATAAGGAAGGATTTTGAATCCCGGGTAAGACTCATACCAGCCACACCAATCACACCGTACAACTTGTGATCTGAACCCAGTTAACAGTATGACAAACGTAGGAGCCTCTGAACAGACGGCTCACAACAATAACAACCCGATTTTTTTCCATCAATGATTTTTATTCAGATTTTTTGTTATGCAAAACAGGGGTACAGAAAGAAGAAAAGGGGGAGGAGGGGAAGGGGGAGCAGTAAATACATAGGAGAGACAATTTGTATACTTATACATACTTTTCAAAATTGATCAGACATGTATCAGAAGGAGTACAATGGACGTAATGCAATGGGGCGTACAGAATGAAGGCAAAAAGAAAAAGAAACATTGGATCCACAATAATGCAAGTTGCAACCAAGAGCCTCGAGCAATCTCAGGCTCAGGGAGAGGGGGTGTCTCCATCTAGGGGAGGGGTGTGGGGGTGAGTGTCCGGGGAGGAAGACCGCCTTACCAGGTTGGCTCCCTCACCCTCCGTGGTAAAGAGCAGCCAAGGCTTCCAACGCATTAGAGGGGACTTGGCAGAGAGGGAGCAAGGCATATACTCAGTCTCCATCAAGAATTGCTTCTGGATTTTATGTACGACTTTCATTAAGGGGGGGGGTATAGATTGTTTCCAATTCTGAGCCAAGGCCGCACGGGCTGCAAGGCAAATGTGGCCTAAAACGTATTGTAAATTAACACCCACGGAGCGCGGGTAGACATTTAGCAAAGCGATAAGGGGGGTGGGGGATAGAGTGAGTCCAAGTACTTTGTTAATTAGCCCAAACACCTCGACCCAATACAACTTGATAGAGGGGCAGGTCCAAAAAATGTGAAAAAGATGGCCCACCTCACCGCAGAGACGCCAGCAAAACTTCGAGCATGTAGGCCAAATCGTGTGCAGCCTATCAGGTGTGAGGTATAACCTGTGCAATAACTTGACGTGCATCTCGGAATGATTTAAGCATTTGGACATATTAAAGGATGACATAAAAATGTGTTGCCATTGAGGTTCGGTAAGTGTACAGCCAATATCTACCTCCCACCTGATTTGGGCTCTAGTTTTGAGAACGGGAACTAATGCTAGTAGTGTCTTGTACCAAAAGGAGATCTCACCTGCCGAGGTGTCCCCAGAAAGACGACCCAGGGCCTGAGACATAGTTGGGTGCATTGGGGAATGGGTAAGGTGTAGACTATTCCACCAATGTTGTATTTGATAGAATCTGAGCCTCTCAGATTCAGGCAAAGCAAAGCGTTCTTGTATGGTGGAGAAGGAGCTGAGCACAGGCCCATTGAACAGGTCTCCCAGTAGGCCGATCCCCCCAGAACGCCAACCTGACAAATTAAGATTAGGAATTAGGGCGGTTACTGTGCGTAGGGAAATTCGTGGGACTGTATGGAGGGGAGATGATAAGCCGATGGTCAGTTTATCCCAGACCTGTAGGGTGGCTCGAGTTGAGGGGAGAAGGCGGAGGTCCGTGGGTCGCATGGATTTGGGTAGCCAAAAGAGGTCTTTCAAGGGGAACCTGGGGCAGGCCAGTCCCTCCAGACACGTCCACTCCGAATGTGTATCACTAGTAATTGCTTTAATCTGAGCCAAGAGGCAAGCTTCTTGGTATAGAGAGAGGTTAGGCATGTCGAGGCCACCAACTCTCCTAGGTAATGACATCCTGGCGCGGGACAATTTAGGCGGTCGCAAAGCCCAGACATATTTGGTGAGGATAGTGGTAGCCTTGTCTAGATATTTCTTGGGGAAGACAAAGGGAATTGTACGAAACAGAAACATTAGTTTGGGAAGCAACGACATTTTAAAGGCGGCCAGGCGGCCCAGCCATGATCTCATAATTGAGCCACGATTTGGTGGACAGTTGTAGCGCAGTCAGTAAAGGGGGGAGATTAACGTCAAATACAGAAGAGGAGGATGGGGGGATGTGAATACCCAAATACTTTATCGAGGTTGTTTGCCAATTGTAAGGGTATTTGGTGCGCAAAGAGGCCATGGAGTGGGCGAGATTTATAGGAAGGGCGTCAGTTTTAGTTGTATTTAATTTATAGTAGGACGCTGCAGAGTACTTATCTAAAATATTATGTAAGTGCGGGAGTGAGGAGCAGGGGTCAGTTACAAATAAAAGGACATCATCTGCAAATAAACATAGTTTATGGGGGACTGTGCCGAGGTGGAGTCCTGGAAATTGTGGGTCTGCCCGAATCTTAGCAGCCAAAGGCTCAATCGCCAGGACAAAAATGAGAGGGGAGAGGGGGCATCCCTGACGCGTGCCATTGTAAATTGGGAAGGGGGAAGAGAGGAAACCATTACTAAAGACCCGGGCCGAGGGCGAGCTATACAGGGCTAGTATGGATGACAGGATACGGTCGCGGAAGCCAAATTTCAATAATACTTCCCGTATGTAGGTCCAGTTTATGCGGTCGAAAGCTTTCTCCGCATCTAAGGACAACAGGAGGAGGCCCTGTTCACGAGTTATGGAGTCTACGAGGTTGAATACTCTACGGGTATTATCAGACGCTTGCCGACCAGGGATAAATCCGACCTGGTCGGGGTGTATCAAGGAGGGGAGGAGGGTGTTCAGTCGGTAAGCTATTAATTTAGCATAGATTTTAATGTCTCCATTTAACAACGCAATGGGGCGGTAGTTCTGGCAAGAAGTCAAGTCCTTACCTGGTTTAGGAATCGTGACAATGCGAGCCTCCAGCATCTCCGTTGGGAGCGTGCCCTGAGAAGTGATTTCATTATAAACTGTTACCAGGGATGGAGCCAGGAGGTCCTGGAGTGAAACATAAAAATCATTTAGAAAGCCATCAGGGCCCGGCGCTTTACCTTTTGGGAGGGATTTAATCGCCCTTAACGTGTCTGCTATGGACCAGGGGGCATTCAGCACTTCTAATTGGTTGTCGGTAATGCAAGGGAGTTTCAAATCAGCGAGGAAGGTATTGATAGAGGGGAGAGTGGGCTGCGGGGTAGAAGGGTCAGTCGCAAGGTTATAAAGTTGGGAATAGAAGTCAGCAAACTGATTGGATATCTCCAAAGGGTTAGATATTTTGGTGCCTATTGGGGACATAATGAGCTTAATTCTATTCCTCGCTTGTTGCGCTCTAAGCTTACGAGCAAGCAGTTTTCCCGGTCTGTTCCCTGCCAGGTAAAATTTCTGCCGCATCCTGTTTAATGAGGCCTGGGTACGTACCATAAGCAATGTCTGAAGCTGGGACCTAATATCAGCTAACTCTTTCTGGAGAGATCTCGAAGGTCGAGCTTGGTTTTTCTCCTCCAGTTCCCTCAATTTACACTCCAAATCATTCAAGCGTTGTTGATGTAGTTTCTTAAGGTGGGCTCCTGCCTGTATCGCCGCGCCTCTAGCTACAGCCTTCAATGCGCACCAGAAATTCAGAGTGGACGTGTCCGAAGGAGAATTAAATTCCAAGTAGGACATGACACTGTCTACTATAATTTTTTTAGATAGGGGGTTGGTCAGTAAGTGAGGTGGAAGTCTCCAAGGTCGGGGCGGGGCATGCTGACTATTAAGATCCCATGTAAGAACCAGCGGGGCATGGTCTGACCAGGTTATTGGAAGGATATCAGCAGATTTGGTGAATTGGAGGGTCCATTTATCGGAAAGTAGGAAGTCAATGCGGGAATAGGAGTTGTGAACGGGAGAATAGTATGTGTACTCACGGCCCGTTGGGTTTTGCACTCGCCAAATATCGTAGAGGTCGAATTCAGCCATGAGATTACGGAAGGCTAAACATGGGGCGTTAGAGGAGGCTAATGGAGAAGGGGCAGGCCTGGGAGACCTGTCCAATCTAGGGTCAAGGACCAGATTGAAGTCCCCCATGAGAAGGAGCGAGCCTGTACGGTTCTTCTGGATAACCAAACATAGTTTACGTATAAAGGCCACTTGGTTTGAGTTAGGGGCATAAACTGAAACTAAGGTTACAGGTTTGTCATTTAAAAGGCCACTCAAGATGAGATAACGGCCATTTTTATCGGCCACTTGGGAGTGTAAAGTGAAGGAAACGGAGTTTTTAAACAATATAGCTACACCGTTCCTCTTAAAGGGGCCGTTTGCAAAATAACCGATAGGAAACCTGTGGTCTTTAAACGTAGGGGGCGCTAAGGACGAAAAGTGCGTCTCCTGCAGCGCAATAACATCTGTCTTGTGCCTAGCAAAATAGTCCAATGCTAACCTTCGCTTATTAGGGGAGTTTAACCCCTTAACGTTCATGGATAAAACCTGGATCATCGAGGCGATCTAAGGCACGCCATGGGTGGTGAGATATTTCGGTATACATATAAGAAATTATTTTGTCTCATACCATTAGTTAGAGTGTCGTGAGAGGGGGGGGGAGGGGGGGGGGAGTAACAGGGGAAAAAAGGGTAAGAACAAACCAAAACGACCCAGTACATCGGGTCGGCGTAACTACTGCAAGGAAAGCAAAAAAATGCAGTAGTACATTAACGAGGGGGAACATGTGGCCTAACGCCACCACCACCTATGAACCTAGATGAGGGAAAAAAAAGAAAAAGAGACATGTACAGATACACATATGCCTACCAACCATGTAAAGACAACAGGGAACATATACGCATGCTCTAATGAACTAAACCATGGGTATGGAGCCGGGGCTCCAGTATTACAACTATTAACAGGGTGACTCACGTGTCCGCGTCTAGGCGAAAGGCTAAGACCTATCTGTTTGGACAGAACAGCATAACGTCCACATTCAAAGTCCAAGTTTACAGTGACGACTTCAGGCGACGATCCACTCCGATTGAAGGGTTGACTGTTTCTTGGATCCAGGCGGCTGCGTGACAGAAATATCCCACTCCGATAGCAGCTTAACTCCAGCTTCCAATGAGGTAACCGTGTAGGATTTATTGTCATAGAAGATGATGAGCTTCACCGGAAAACCCCATCTATAATTGATCTCTTGGTCACGGAGCGCCAGGGTAACAGGAAGAAACGAACGCCTTTTAGCCAAAGTCAAAGCCGAGAAATCCGGAAAGAGCTGTAATCCACCAAGCGCATCAGCATTCGAATCCCTTGCCGCCTTTAGGATGCGTTCTTTCGTCGTGAAGAAGTGCACTCTCATGAGCGTATCCCGCGGAAGCGAGGGGGGAACAGAGCGTGGTTTAGGTAGCCTGTGGACCCTGTCTATAAGCAGCTCCCTGGGGTCAGCCCTGGGTAAGAGCTTCCTAAATAACGCGGTGACATAATCTTCCAGCTCGGAGTTTTGCACGGAGTCAGGAATGCCTCGGATCTTGATGTTATTGCGCCGAGATCTGTCCTCGATATCCGCCATCTTGAGTTTGAATGCCTCCAGGTCATTCTGCTGTTGATCATGAGCCGCTATGAGGTCATTGTGGGACGAGACCAATTCTTCGACTTTCCGTTCCAGATGGTCTGTGCGTTCCCCTATAGCATGCAGTTCTGTCTTGACTTCTCGGACTGCCGCTGTGAGATCTTGAGTCAGCTCTGTTTTAAACGCTGATAGAGCCTGGTACAGAGTTTTGACCGTGAGCGGGGCCTCAGAGTCCGTGTCGAACCCTGGAACAGAAGCAGCTCTGCAGGGAGGGTCTGTCGCATAGGTGGCTATTGGGGACTTACGTGCAGTAGAGGGGTCAGAGGTTGCTTTCCGGGACGGCAAAGATACTCTAGGAGGGAGGACCGCTTTAACCTTTTTCGGCGCCATTCTGAAGCGATGGATCCCGGAGACTATGTGGTGGAGGTTAGGTAAGCAGAGAGTTCAAAGGTGGTGGTGTTTAATCGTTCTGGACTACATCAGAAGAACGGCCTCAACGTAGGACTGGCAACCGGTCATATCCCTGCAGCAGTGCCGAAGGGCAGGTCTCCAGCGGGCAAGAGAGAGGGGGGAGTCAGGTACCCAGACAGCTACTGGTGGCACAGCGTCATATATGTCGGGGAGGCAGTGCCCTCCTGAGCAGACACTCACCCCTCCCGGGATGCTCCCACTGTATTGTGCAGGGTCGAGGAGTGTGAGGAGGGAGCACAGAGAGGGAGCCAGGCCCTCCACAGCTGCAGGGGGAGACAAATGGCTCCAACAGGCCTCCACACCAACAGGGCTCAGTAAATGGGAGTATGCAGCAAATCCAGGCCCCGGATCCCGGTACTGGTGTAGGCCTCAACTCCCTGGGGCCTCAAAAGCAGCAGCCGACCCCTTGTTATCTCTACTAAGGGAGCGTTTATATCATAGGAGGTCTCATGGGAGGCAGGACTGGCTCGTGGGGGCAGCAGTGTGCAGGCGACCGGCGGGCCGGGTGTACCAAGATGGCCACCGCCGGAGTGGATGCGGTCACTAGGAGGCCGGAGCCGCGGATTCGGAGGGCAGGGAGCGGGAGCCTGTTCCTCGCCGTCGTCCCCGATGGTCTGGGGTAGGAGAGGGGACCTGGGTGAGCCGGCTCGTCGGTATGGGGGAGCCGCCGGAGGTCCCGGCACGGCCGCGATCCGGTCCCGGAGCCCGCGCCCGGGAAGGCCCCAAACTCGAGGTCCCGGCTTTGTGACGAGGCGGAGGCATCAACTGCTAAGTAGTGCCAGGGGGCACTTCTCCCGGCTCCTCAGCTGTTGGGCACGGTGGATGCTCGCCTGGTGGGAAAGTCAGGGGTGAAACCCCTTTAGCAGCTAGACGGGGGTGAGATGGCGAAGGGAGAGTGTGCTGACGCGTGTCCGGCGAGGCAGCGATCCCCAGTCAGGGCTGGTATCTGGGGTTGCAGCGGGTCCCGGGGTCCGTGTGGCGTGCGGCAGGTGAGGGTGACGTGTCTCCCCCTGAAGATGATCCGGCGGCCGGGCGGTCAGGGCGGGCAAGGTCTCCGCGTCTCGGAGCTGCGGGCGGGAAGCAGCGGCTCTGTGTGGGCAGCCGGTGTGACGATCGCGGGGCTGGCTCCGGTCATGGAGCTGACTCACCGCTGCAGGTAGGGTCCGTCACTGGGTCCTATGTGCTGGTCCCGATGGATGCAGGAAGGGAGGGAGGCCCGGTCTCAGCGGGGTGCCCGTGTGCGCCGGGCGGGTTCCTCCGGCTTCCGTTTCACTCCAGGCCCCGGCTTCCGTTTAGGGAGGTAGGCCGCAGTCCGCAGGAGCGCTTAAAAGCGCTCCCCGACTCCGCGGGCTCCCCAGATGTCGGCAGCAGGGTCAGGAAAGCTTATGGGGTGGTCTGTAACTTGATAGGGGTGTTGGAGTAGGGGGTAAAAAGGCTTTATATGTGCCGTTTAGGGAGAGCTGTGGTGTTGCACTTCTGCTCAGGTTGCCAGCCAAGCCACGCCCCTCAACCCGATTTTTTTGTAACAATAACTATGTACAAGTATTGCAGACAATCCGCACTTGGGATGGGCGCCCAGCATCCACTACGGACTACGAGAAATAGATTTATCGGTAAGTAAAATCTTATTTTCTCTGACGTCCTAGTGGATGCTGGGGACTCCGTCAGGACCATGGGGATTATACCAAAGCTCCCAAACGGGCGGGAGAGTGCGGATGACTCTGCAGCACCGAATGAGAGAACTCCAGGTCCTCTTTAGCCAGGGTATCAAATTTGTAGAATTTTACAAACGTGTTCTCCCCCGACCACGTAGCTGCTCGGCAGAGTTGTAATGCCGAGACCCCTCGGGCAGCCGCCCAGGATGAGCCCACCTTCCTTGTGGAATGGGCCTTGACAGATTTAGGCTGTGGCAGGCCTGCCACAGAATGTGCAAGTTGAATTGTGCTACAAATCCAACGAGCAATCGTCTGCTTAGAAGCTGGATAATCAGATATGGGCTTTTATACGATAAAGCCGCCAATTCTGATACTCTCCTGGCTGAAGCCATGGCCAGTAGCATGGTTACTTTCCACGTAAGATATTTCAAATCCACCGATTTGAGTGGCTCAAACCAATGGGATTTGAGAAAATCCAAAACTACATTAATGTCCCACGGAGCCACTGGGGGCACAACCGGGGGCTGTATATGTAGTACTCCTTTTACAAAAGTCTGGACTTCAGGAACTGAAGCCAATTCTTTCTGGAAGAAAATCGACAGGGCCGAAATTTGAACCTTAATGGACCCCAATTTGAGGCCCATAGACAATCCTGTTTGCAGGAAATGTAGGAATCGACCCAGTTGAAATTCCTCCGTGGGGGCCTTCCTGGCCTCACACCACGCAACATATTTTCTCCAAATGCGGTGATAATGTTGTGCAGTCACCTCCTTCCTGGCTTTTACCAGTGTAGGAATGACCTCTTCCGGAATGCCTTTTTCCCTTAGAATTCGGCGTTCAACCGCCATGCCGTCAAACGCAGCCGCGGTAAGTCTTGGAATAGACACGGTCCCTGCTGAAGCAGGTCCCGTCTTAGAGGTAGAGGCCACGGATCTTCCGTGAGCATCTCCTGAAGTTCCGGGTACCAAGTTCTTCTTGGCCAATCCGGAGCCACGAGTATCGTTCTTACTCCCCTTTGCCGTATAATTCTCAGTACTTTTGGTATGAGAGGCAGAGGAGGAAACACATACACTGACTGGAACACCCACGGTGTTACCAGAGCGTCCACAGCTATTGCCTGAGGGTCTCTTGACCTGGCGCAATACCTGTCCAGTTTTTTGTTGAGGCGAGACGCCATCATATCCACCTTTGGTTTTTCCCAACGGTTCACAATCATGTGAAAGACTTCTGGATGAAGTCCCCACTCTCCCGGGTGTAGATCGTGTCTGCTGAGGAAGTCTGCTTCCCAGTTGTCCACTCCCGGAATGAACACTGCTGACAGTGCTATCACATGATCTTCCGCCCAGCGAAGAATCCTTGCAGCTTCTGCCATTGCTCTCCTGCTTCTTGTGCCGCCCTGTCTGTTTACGTGGGCGACTGCCGTGATGTTGTCCGACTGGATCAACACCGGCTGACCCTGAAGCTGGGGTTTTGCCAGGCTTAGAGCATTGTAAATCGCTCTTAGCTCCAGTATATTTATGTGAAGAGACATCTCCAGGCTTGACCATACTCCCTGGAAGTTTCTTCCCTGTGTGACCGCTCCCCAGCCTCTCAGACTGGCATCCGTGGTCACCAGGACCCAGTCCTGTATGCCGAATCTGCGGCCCTCTAACAGATGAGCACTCTGCAACCACCACAGAAGAGACACCCTTGTCCGTGGCGATAAGGTTATCCGTTGATGCATCTGCAGATGCGATCCGGACCATTTGTCCAGCAGATCCCACTGAAAAGTTCGTGCGTGGAATCTGCCGAATGGAATCGCTTCGTAAGAAGCCACCATCTTTCCCAGGACTCTTGTGCATTGATGCACAGACACTTTTCCTGGTTTTAGGAGGTTCCTGACAAGTTCGGATAACTCCCTGGCTTTCTCCTCCGGAAGAAACACCTTTTTCTGAACCGTGTCCAGAATCATTCCCAGGAACAGCAGACGTGTCGTCGGGTTCAATTTAGATTTTGGAAAATTCAGAATCCACCCGTGCTGTTGCAGCACTACTTGGGATAGTGCTACTACGTCTTCCAGCTGTTCTCTGGACCTTGCCCTTATCAGGAGATCGTCCAAGTAAGGGATAATTAATACGCCTTTTCTTCGCAGAAGAAACATCATCTCGGCCATTACCTTGGTAAAGACCCGAGGTGCCGTGGACAATCCAAACGGCAGCGTCTGAAACTGATAATGACAGTTTTGCACCACGAACCTGAGGTACCCTTGGTGTGAAGGGCAAATTGGGACATGCAGGTAAGCATCCTTGATGTCCAGGGACACCATAAAGTCCCCTTCTTCCAGATTCGCTATCACTGCTCTGAGTGACTCCATCTTGAACTTGAATTTTTGTATGTACAGGCTCAAAGATTTCAGATTTAGAATAGGTCTTACCGAGCCGTCCGGCTTCGGTACCACAAATAGCGTGGAGTAATACCCCTTTCCCTGTTGTAGGAGGGGTACCTTGACTATCACCTGCTGAGAAAACAGCTTGTGAATGGCTTCCAATACCGTCGCCCTGTCTGAGGGAGACGTTGGCAAAGCAGACTTTAGGAACCGGCGAGGGGGAGACTTCTCGAATTCCAACCTGTAACCCTGAGATACTACCTGCAGGATCCAGGGGTCCACCTGTGAGCAAGCCCACTGCGCGCTGAAATTCTTGAGTCGACCCCCCACCGCTCCTGAGTCCGCTTGTAAAGCCCCAGCGTCATGCTGAGGGCTTTGCAGAACCCGGGGAGGGCTTCTGTACCTGGGAAGGAGCTGCTTGCTGCCCTCTCTTACCCTTTCCTCTGCTTCGGGGCAGATATGACTGTCCTTTTGCCCGCTTGTTCTTATAGGACCGAAAGGACTGCGGCTGAAAAGACGGTGTCTTTTTCTGTTGGGAGGGGGTCTGAGGTAAAAAGGTGGATTTCCCGGCAGTTGCCATGGCCACCAGATCCGATAGACCCACGCCAAATAATTCCTCCCCTTTATACGGCAATACTTCCATATGCCGTTTGGAATCCGCATCACCTGACCACTGTCGCGTCCATAAACTTCTTCTGGCAGATATGGACATCGCACTTACTCTCGATGCCAGAGTGCAAATATCCCTCTGAGCATCTCGCATATAAAGAAAAGCATCCTTTAATTGCTCTAAAGTCAATAAAATACTGTCCCTATCCAGGGTATCAATATTTTCAGTCAGGGAATACGACCAGACCACCCCAGCACTGCACATCCAGGCTGAGGCGATGGCTGGTCTCAGTATAACACCAGTATGTGTGTATATACTTTATAGGGTAGTTTCCAGCCTCCTATCAGCTGGATCCTTGAGGGCGGCCGTATCAGGAGACGGTAACGCCACTTGTTTTGATAAGCGTGTGAGCGCCTTATCCACCCTAGGGGGTGTTTTCCAGCGCGCCCTAACCTCTGGCGGGAAAGGGTATAATGCCAATAACTTTTTTGAAATTAGCACTTTTCTATCTGCCACGCTTCATCACATACATCATTCAATTCCTCTGATTCAGGAAAAACTACAGGTAGTTTTTTCACACCCCACATAATACCCCTTTTTGTGGTACTTGCAGTATCAGAGATATGTAAAGCCTCCTTCATTGCCGTGATCATATAACGTGTGGCCCTACTGGAAAATACGTTTGTTTCTTCACCGTCGACACTAGATTCAGTGTCCGTGTCTGGGTCTGTGTCGACCGACTGAGGTAAAGGGCGTTTTACAGCCCCTGACGGTGTCTGAGACGCCTGGGCAGGTACTAACTGGTTTGCCGGCCGTCTCATGTCGTCAACTGATTTTTGTAATGTGCTGACATTATCACGTAATTCCATAAACAAAGCCATCCATTCCGGTGTCGACTCCCTGGGGGGTGACATCACCATTACCGGCAATTGCTCTGCCTCCACACCAACATCGTCCTCATACATGTCGACACACACGTACCGACACACAGCAGACACACAGGGAATGCTCTATTGAAGACAGGACCCCACTAGCCCTTTGGGGAGACAGAGGGAGAGTTTGCCAGCACACACCCAAGCGCTATAATATATATGGGAACAACCCTATATAAGTGTTGTATCCTTATAGCAGCTTAAATATAGTAATATCGCCAAAAAAAGTGCCCCCCCTCTCTGTTTTACCCTGTTTCTGTAGTGCAGTGCAGGGGAGAGTCCTGGGAGCCTTCCTCACAGCGGAGCTGAGCAGGAAAATGGCGCTGTGTGCTGAGGAGAATAAGCCCCGCCCCCTATTTTGGCGGGCTCTTCTCCCGGACTTTGTGAGATCTGGCAGGGGTTAAATACATCCATATAGCCTCAAGGGCTATATGTGATGTATTTTTAGCCATAAGAAAGGTATTATACATTGCTGCCCAGGGCGACCCCCCCCAGCGCCCTGCACCCTCAGTGACCGCTGTATGAAGTGTGCTGACAACAATGGCGCACAGCTGCAGTGCTGTGCGCTACCTCATGAAGACTGAAAAGTCTTCTGCCGCCTGTTTCTGGACCTCTTCAATCTTCGGCATCTGCAAGGGGGGTCGGCGGCGCGGCTCCGGGACCGGACTCCATGGCTGGGTCTGTGTTCGATCCCTCTGGAGCTAATGGTGTCCAGTAGCCTAAGAAGCCAATCCATCCTGCACGCAGGTGAGTTGACTTCTCTCCCCTAAGTCCCTCGATGCAGTGAGCCTGTTGCCAGCAGGACTCACTGAAAATAAAAAACCTAAAAACTTTTTCTAAGCAGCTCTTTAGGAGAGCCACCTAGATTGCACCCTGCTCGGACGGGCACAAAAACCTAACTGGGGCTTGGAGGAGGGTCATAGGGGGAGGAGCCAGTGCACACCACCTGATCCTAAAGCTTTATTTTTGTGCCCTGTCTCCTGCGGAGCCGCTAATCCCCATGGTCCTGACGGAGTCCCCAGCATCCACTAGGACGTCAGAGAAATGTTAAAAAATTTTATTCCCCCCCCCCCCCGAAAAACTCATGTTGACCTTTCATGTGTCGATCTACTGATCATGTCGACCTAAAGACCATGTTGACCTAGTGCATGTCAACCAATAGTGGTTGACATAATGACTGTTGACCTAAGTGTGGTCAAGCTAAAGACCAGATACCCAAGCTACTTGTAAAGATGTTTCTAGAACCAATGACGAGTAAGGTTTGCTTAATAAGCGTTAAATCCTTTTGTCATTTTAGCAAACAGCCCACAACAGCATTTTCTGTTTCATGTTTGGGGCTGTTGATTTGTGTACACAAACGTGAACTTGCCATTGTGCATCTCTGGTTTCAGCTGCAGGGTCCTCTGTGGTTTAACTTGAGGAAAGACTAATAGGGCTTCAAGAACCTAAGGTCAGGGGAATTTATCATTAAGCAGCACTGAGACTCTATAGGAGGACTTGGTTCATGCTTCACAACATGTGATTTGCAGCTTTTCCGAATAAAAGACATTTCCCCTACTGGCTAGAGAGACAAAATAACTGAAGTATGCTGTCCATATGTCTTAACCAGAATCCACATTTAAACAGCATACATAAACCAATAAACATCTGGAGTATAGCAGCTTAGCTATTCCAATGAAGAACTCAGCAACAATGTACTGGATATGTATCCAGGGAGTGAGCAGTTATCAGATGTCATAAAACAGATAAAAACCCACAACTGGCTATGATAAGCCAACAAGTCAATCACTTGGACTCATTTATAACAGGATTAAGAAAATATAGATATCGGTGGACTGCATAAGTGTATTATTGCTGTCTGCATTCATGTATTTTGCAGCATTTTAGTGCTTTATTTTCTATCTGTGGCTAAAGAACAAATCACAGTATTAGAAATATGAAAAAATGTATATTCATCTATGTGGACTTTTGTAGTCTGTTGGTTAGGAGCAGTTCATTTTGCAGATATAACCCCTTTCCTGTCAGTCATTATTTATTATATGCACTATATATAACCTTTACTTCTCCTGATGTTTCTGTGGATGTGGTACAAAGTGTAGACATTCAGTGCGTCAACATGGTCATAATGCTGCCGACATAGCGGATCCGGGTATTTGAGCCCAAACCTCATCATAAAACCTGACATGGTCTGCAGACATTGGGCCAGATATAATGCTGTCCGAGTTGGCCAGAGGTGAGGGATGCCAGCTGAACTGTGACCTTTTTTTTTTCCGGAGAGATAACTTTACCTTTATTTTTATTCATTAAGACTCTGAACAATTTCTGAAATACAATGAATTAGATAGCATGTAAAACCTAACGCTGACAAGACACTTGCTAGATAAATATGTAGACCGGAGAATAGGAAAGAACACAACTCTGCTCGGCGGGAATTGGCCCCACAAGATTCCTTTAGCCAGTCTGTAAAGAGATTGTCTGCATCCTTCCTTAAAATAAGAAACTGGTCCAGAAACAAATACGCCTTATCAAAACCTTGCTCTTCTAATTTGCTACCAAGAACCTCTCTAGAACCAGACAGAGCTGTACTTGGTTTATCGCCCATGGGCTCAGACACAAAGTCTTGATGCTTCTGTGAGGTGCGAGACATGGTTTCCGTAGGGTGGGGGAACCTCCGTAAGAGAAAATCCTGAGCGGTTACAGGAGCACCTTGTCTGCTTGTGTAGCCCAGAGATGGATGGGGGGGCGGGGCCAACGCAATTCACGCGTTTCGCTTGTAAAGCTCGATCATGGTAGATTCCTGTGACTTTCTTTTAAACTGCCAATCATTTACAAGCAAACCCATGCCAAAACCAATATCAGAGTTCAGCCTGCAACTCGCACCTCTGGCCAACTCGGACAGCATTACTTCTGGCCTTGTGTCTGTCAAAATGTTCCCAGTAAAAAAAATTACAATGTTAACATTCTGAATGTCAGTATAACGAATGCATAACGTTCCTTTCATAATGTGGCAAAATCACTGCGTTTTAGCAGAGGTTTGCCAGGACATGGACTGAGGACTGCAGGTAACAGCATGCTCCAAATATGGCAGGGACTGCTGAAAAGGTAAGGGCTAAAGGTAAGGGTAAGGTACTATCCACTCCAGTACCGAGTGGACAGTACTGTTACAACCTTTATGAATCCTTCACAGTTATCTGAATACTGTAATACATTTGAATTATTATTTAATAATTGTATAACTAGGACCTTCAATGTACTCAGATGGTCATCTAGTAAAAAAACAAAAAAAACCTGAGATAATTTTGGCATGGCAATATATATGAATTAAATTATATAAATTATATAAAAGTATATACTTTTATGTGCTTTATTGTGTTCTTTTTATCTACAGAATTTCCTATGACTTAGATGAAGAGAGGAAAATAGAACATTTAAGGACATATTTATGCATAAATGAAGAACATTCTAAAGGGTTGAAACATTGGGGTATATTTACTAAGGTGTGAGTTGTTGTTTTTTTAAAGTGGAAATGTTGCCCAAAGCAACCAATCAGATTCTAGCTATAATCTTCTAGAAGCAGCTAGATAAATGTTCAGTGGCATCTGATTGGTTGCTAAGGGCAACATCTTCACTTTAACATATGCTTTATATCAAATCCTCTCTACGCATAGCAGATGATGGTCTGAGCCTGCATAGACGACTATGTGTTTTGTATCTTCTCTGTGCATTGTGACATCCTCCCAATACTTCTCCCCCTCTGACATTAATAAGGATATGCTAAAAAGTTGAGAACCTGTGGTAGCCATATTTGTTTACCTTCCAGAGAGATATTGACAAAGAAATAATATGTAGCATAGCTAATTAAAAAGGACACCAGAAAAGGTTCTTGACTTGCTATTTAAAGGGAAAAAACTATGTTGCAATGTTTAATATCAGTAATACCAAGTAATATACTGAAATACTAGTACCAATCTAAAGTGCTATTGAGACAGTAACAAGAGTCCATGAAATCAGCCTGAGTTATGGACCCGTGCAAGACTTTCAAAAGCTCCACTCGCGTCACACAAAAATTCTCTCCAAGATCTGCACAGTTTACTAAACCAGATGTTCCATAATTAGCTCTGTGTATATTTGACAAATCACTTTCCTAAAGTCAACTTTTGTCTGTGAATAAATCCATTCAGCGGAAACATATAAACATATAAATACACTTACCCCAGTCTACTCAGCGTCTCTATTGGAGGAACTGCTGGGCCGTATGTTTCTATGTGAATAGGCTGATACTGATACAAAGCTTCTTCTAGTTTCGGAATTGGCACAGAGGAAATATGCTGACCCTGCAGAAACATACCATGAGTTACAACATGTAAAGCTTATTTGTTTGAATTAAAAATATAAACTTGACATTAGTGTACACTATTGGAATATACATTTTATGAAATTATTGAAGGACAAAAAATCTGTTTGCAAAGCAGTTTGGAGAATGTGAGGTAATTAGGATGGGATTTCATTTGTCAATAGTAATATTAGACTAAAAATATCTAAGCCTGCCTGTTAATGACTGCAATCAATGAGTCCCTTAAAGCTCCACCGTGTTAGCCAATTACAATTTTTTAGGTCAATGGTTCTCAAACTGTGTGCCATGGCATCCTTGGGTACCTCGGGGTACTTGCAGGGGTGCTCCGGGATGGTGGTCTAAGGCCAATTCAAATTATTTACAGTCAATATGACAAAACTAGTGCTTGTGGCTTCCAATCAGAAAATCTGTGGACAAACAGAAGTGAACCCTGTCCCTCACCACATAACTAAACCTAAGGAGGACATATAACCACAATTTACCTAATTTGATATATTTTTTCTGAATTTCTCAATAAGACACTTTTGGCCTATGAGTGCTGTGGAAAAAAATTTCTGTTACTCTAGGGCGCCGTGATTCAAACAGGTTTGGGTACCACTGAACTAGGTGAAGCAAATATGATGGGGGAGGGTGGGGGTCAGGCATATAAACCAGACATGGGCAAAATGCTATTCTGCAATACACTCATTATTGTTCCGTGAAATGAGCTGCAATATACTGTACTAGACGTCACCCAATGGTCATGACTTCAAGTGGTACACTACAACTACAAGACAAGGGTATGGCCATGGTGCAGCGGCTAAGTGGTTTGAGGAATGACTTATGGTGCATACACACTGCCCGTTATATCGTCGGCCAGTGTGTACGAGCAATACGTCTGTGAACGCCGTTGTTCAAAGACATATCGCGTCGGCCCTGCAGCACAGCAGACAGCCAATATATCTAACGACATATTGGCGCATCGCTGTGTGTGTACCGCCCATACAAAAGCTGCAGCAGCCGGCGGCGATTGACGGCTGAACTGGGCGGGCGGGTGTAATACTTCATGACGTCAGTCCCAATCCCAATGCACAACACACTGCCTTGTCCTTCCATAGATATATCTGCAGATCAATACCTAGCATTAGGTAGATGAGGTTCATGGTCGATTTTTATTAATGGAATGGGCAATATGCTACTGTACATACACTAAATAGTATTCTGAAAAAATTGTGCACTATTAGGATAATAGAGTAATAATGTACTAGTGCATATGATGGACACAGCTAAAGCCGTGCGTCATCTATGGCTGAAAATATCTCCTGCATTGTTCTTATGTTACTGTGCTGACCGGCAGCTGCATGGCTGAGTTTTGGCATATGGACTACAATAGAGAGGGACACATTTATTATTATTACATTTCTTTCAACTATGAATTGTAAACGTCAGATCGTCAAAAACAAACAAAAACAGCATTATACAAATAGAAACAAAATCTTTCTAGAGCTTGTAATTAGCACTACATATGTCATGCAATTATAGAAAAAGAGAGCTTAAAAACACAACGTATATATTTAGTTATTATACTAAATACATTTTTTGCACGTCAACACTACTGTAATGTTATGCATCTGCCTTGGCGTAAGTGCAGCCATTTGTACAGGTCAGTGCAAGGAGTTGCAGGAAGTAGTTAAGGCCCTCATGCACCTTTAGCCCGTTTCACTGATCTGACAGCATCACCGAACTGCGGCCATAGATGATCAGCGATCCATCAGATAGTCAGGGAAACTGTATATGTTATATAATGATAATATTATTATTTATATTGCACTTTTCTCCTAATAGGACTCAACGTGCTTTACATTTGCCTTTACAGCACAAAATGCAAAACAAGCTGAACAGTAGACATTAGTGAAATGCATTCATAGATAAGTCTTGAGTCTATTTTTTAAGTAGTACATAGCGGAGGCTTCTCGAACTGTACGGGAAAGAGTTGTATAGAGTCAGAGCCACAAAGCAGAAAGCTCGACTGACAGATGAATTCAGGGAGATACTGTTAGTAGTCCTTCATCTACAGATCTCAGTAATCGAGTGGGACAGAAATGAATCAGAAGCTGCTTCAAGTACCTTGGGCCCTGGTCATGTAGGGCTTTGAAAGTGAGTAAGCCAATCTTGAAAACTATTTGACATCTCTTACAGCAGGGGTGGGGAACCTCAGGCCCGAGGGCCGTGTAAGGCCCTCAAAGCCACTTGATCCGGCCCGGCCAGGCTCACCTAAACAAGAGGAGATGCAGAGCGCCCGCTGAGATTTTACCACCAGCGGGTGCCCGGCTCCTCAGCAGCAGCCGGAGGCAGGAGCTCACTCCTGAGCTCCAGCTTCTGGCTCAGGCAGTGTACATGTGCGGCTGTGCGGCGCTATGGGAGAGATGTCATGACATCTCACCTAAACAAGAGGAGATGCAGAGCGCCAGCTGAGCTCCAGCTTCTGGCTCAGGCAGTGTACATGTGTGGCTGTGCGGCGCTATGGGAGAGACGTCATGACATCTCACCTAAACAAGAGGAGATGCAGAGCGCCCGCTGAGCTCCAGCTTCTGGCTCAGGCAGTGTACATGTGTGGCTGTGCGGCGCTATGGGAGAGACGTCATGACATCTCACCTAAACAAGAGGAGATGCAGAGCGCCCGCTGAGCTCCAGCTTCTGGCTCAGGCAGTGTACATGTGTGGCTGTGCGGCGCTATGGGAGAGACGTCATGACATCTCACCTAAACAAGAGGAGATGCAGAGCGCCCGCTGAGCTCCAGCTTCTGGCTCAGGCAGTGTACATGTGCGGCTGTGCGGCGCTATGGGAGAGACGTCATGACATCTCACCTAAACAAGAGGAGATGCAGAGCGCCCGCTGAGCTCCAGCTTCTGGCTCAGGCAGTGTACATGTGTGGCTGTGCGGCGCTATGAGAGAGACGTCATGACATCTCACCTAAACAAGAGGAGATGCAGAGCGTCCGCTGAGCTCCAGCTTCTGGCTCAGGCAGTGTACATGTGTGGCTGTGCGGCGCTATGGGAGAGACGTCATGACATCTCACCTAAACAAGAGGAGATGCAGAGCGCCCGCTGAGCTCCAGCTTCTGGCTCAGGCAGTGTACATGTGTGGCTGTGCGGCGCTATGAGAGAGACGTCATGACATCTCACCTAAACAAGAGGAGATGCAGAGCGTCCGCTGAGCTCCAGCTTCTGGCTCAGGCAGTGTACATGTGCGGCTGTGCGGCGCTATGGGAGAGACGTCATGACATCTCACCTAAACAAGAGGAGATGCAGAGCGCCCGCTGAGCTCCAGCTTCTGGCTCAGGCAGTGTACATGTGTGGCTGTGCGGCGCTATGGGAGAGACGTCATGACATCTCACCTAAACAAGAGGAGATGCAGAGCGCCCGCTGAGCTCCAGCTTCTGGCTCAGGCAGTGTACATGTGTGGCTGTGCGGCGCTATGGGAGAGACGTCATGACATCTCACCTAAACAAGAGGAGATGCAGAGCGCCCGCTGAGCTCCAGCTTCTGGCTCAGGCAGTGTACATGTGTGGCTGTGCGGTGCTATGGGAGACGTCATGACATCTCACCTAAACAAGAGGAGATGCAGAGCGCCCGCTGAGCTCCAGCTTCTGGCTCAGGCAGTGTACATGTGTGGCTGTGCGGCGCTATGGGAGAGACGTCATGACATCTCACCTAAACAAGAGGAGATGCAGAGCGCCCGCTGAGCTCCAGCTTCTGGCTCAGGCAGTGTACATGTGCGGCTGTGCGGCGCTATGGGAGAGACGTCATGACATCTCACCTAAACAAGAGGAGATGCAGAGCGCCCGCTGAGCTCCAGCTTCTGGCTCAGGCAGTGTACATGTGCGGCTGTGCGGCACTATGGGAGAGACGTCATGACATCTCACCTAAACAAGAGGAGATGCAGAGCGCCCGCTGAGCTCCAGCTTCTGGCTCAGGCAGTGTACATGTGTGGCTGTGCGGCGCTATGGGAGAGACGTCATGACATCTCACCTAAACAAGAGGAGATGCAGAGCGCCCGCTGAGCTCCAGCTTCTGGCTCAGGCAGTGTACATGTGTGGCTGTGCGGCGCTATGGGAGAGACGTCATGACATCTCACCTAAACAAGAGGAGATGCAGAGCGCCCGCTGAGCTCCAGCTTCTGGCTCAGGCAGTGTACATGTGTGGCTGTGCGGCGCTATGGGAGAGACGTCATGACATCTCACCTAAACAAGAGGAGATGCAGAGCGCCCGCTGAGCTCCAGCTTCTGGCTTAGGCAGTGTACATGTGTGGCTGTGCGGCGCTATGGGAGAGACGTCATGACATCTCACCTAAACAAGAGGAGATGCAGAGCGCCCGCTGAGCTCCAGCTTCTGGCTCAGGCAGTGTACATGTGCGGCTGTGCGGCGCTATGGGAGAGACGTCATGACATCTCACCTAAACAAGAGGAGATGCAGAGCGCCCGCTGAGCTCCAGCTTCTGGCTCAGGCAGTGTACATGTGTGGCTGTGCGGCGCTATGGGAGAGACGTCATGACATCTCACCTAAACAAGAGGAGATGCAGAGCGCCCGCTGAGCTCCAGCTTCTGGCTCAGGCAGTGTACATGTGTGGCTGTGCGGCGCTATGGGAGAGACGTCATGACATCTCACCTAAACAAGAGGAGATGCAGAGCGCCCGCTGAGCTCCAGCTTCTGGCTCAGGCAGTGTACATGTGTGGCTGTGCGGCGCTATGGGAGAGACGTCATGACATCTCACCTAAACAAGAGGAGATGCAGAGCGCCCGCTGAGCTCCAGCTTCGGGTTCAGGCAGTGTACATGTGTGGCTGTGCGGCGCTATGGGAGAGACGTCATGACATCTCACCTAAACAAGAGGAGATGCAGAGCGCCCGCTGAGCTCCAGCTTCTGGCTCAGGCAGTGTACATGTGTGGCTGTGCGGCGCTATGGGAGAGACGTCATGACATCTCACCTAAACAAGAGGAGATGCAGAGCGCCCGCTGAGCTCCAGCTTCTGGCTTAGGCAGTGTACATGTGTGGCTGTGCGGCGCTATGGGAGAGACGTCATGACATCTCACCTAAACAAGAGGAGATGCAGAGCGCCCGCTGAGCTCCAGCTTCTGGCTTAGGCAGTGTACATGTGTGGCTGTGCGGAGCTATGGGAGACACGTCATGACATCTCACCTAAACAAGAGGAGATGCAGAGCGCCCGCTGAGCTCCAGCTTCTGGCTCAGGCAGTGTACATGTGTGGCTGTGCGGCGCTATGGGAGAGACGTCATGACATCTCACCTAAACAAGAGGAGATGCAGAGCGCCAGCTGAGCTCCAGCTTCTGGCTCAGGCAGTGTACATGTGTGGCTGTGCGGCGCTATGGGAGAGACGTCATGACATCTCACCTAAACAAGAGGAGATGCAGAGCGCCCGCTGAGCTCCAGCTTCTGGCTCAGGCAGTGTACATGTGCGGCTGTGCGGCGCTATGGGAGAGACGTCATGACATCTCACCTAAACAAGAGGAGATGCAGAGCGCCCGCTGAGCTCCAGCTTCTGGCTCAGGCAGTGTACATGTGTGGCTGTGCGGCGCTATGGGAGAGACGTCATGACATCTCACCTAAACAAGAGGAGATGCAGAGCGCCCGCTGAGCTCCAGCTTCTGGCTCAGGCAGTGTACATGTGTGGCTGTGCGGCGCTATGGGAGAGACGTCATGACATCTCACCTAAACAAGAGGAGATGCAGAGCGCCCGCTGAGCTCCAGCTTCTGGCTCAGGCAGTGTACATGTGTGGCTGTGCGGCGCTATGGGAGAGACGTCATGACATCTCACCTAAACAAGAGGAGATGCAGAGCGCCCGCTGAGCTCCAGCTTCTGGCTCAGGCAGTGTACATGTGCGGCTGTGCGGTACTATGGGAGAGACGTCATGACATCTCACCTAAACAAGAGGAGATGCAGAGCGCCCGCTGAGCTCCAGCTTCTGGCTCAGGCAGTGTACATGTGTGGCTGTGCGGCGCTATGGGAGAGACGTCATGACATCTCACCTAAACAAGAGGAGATGCAGAGCGCCCGCTGAGCTCCAGCTTCTGGCTCAGGCAGTGTACATGTGTGGCTGTGCTGCGCTATGGGAGAGACGTCATGACATCTCACCTAAACAAGAGGAGATGCAGAGCGCCCGCTGAGCTCCAGCTTCTGGCTCAGGCAGTGTACATGTGTGGCTGTGCGGCGCTATGGGAGAGACGTCATGACATCTCACCTAAACAAGAGGAGATGCAGAGCGCCCGCTGAGCTCCAGCTTCTGGCTCAGGCAGTGTACATGTGTGGCTGTGCGGCGCTATGGGAGAGACGTCATGACATCTCACCTAAACAAGAGGAGATGCAGAGCACCCGCTGAGCTCCAGCTTCTGGCTCAGGCAGTGTACATGTGTGGCTGTGCGGCGCTATGGGAGAGACGTCATGACATCTCACCTAAACAAGAGGAGATGCAGAGCGCCCGCTGAGCTCCAGCTTCTGGCTCAGGCAGTGTACATGTGTGGCTGTGCGGCGCTATGGGAGAGACGTCATGACATCTCACCTAAACAAGAGGAGATGCAGAGCGCCCGCTGAGCTCCAGCTTCTGGCTCAGGCAGTGTACATGTGTGGCTGTGCGGCGCTATGGGAGAGACGTCATGACATCTCACCTAAACAAGAGGAGATGCAGAGCGCCCGCTGAGCTCCAGCTTCTGGCTCAGGCAGTGTACATGTGCGGCTGTGCGGCGCTATGGGAGAGACGTCATGACATCTCACCTAAACAAGAGGAGATGCAGAGCGCCCGCTGAGCTCCAGCTTCTGGCTCAGGCAGTGTACATGTGTGGCTGTGCGGCGCTATGGGAGAGACGTCATGACATCTCACCTAAACAAGAGGAGATGCAGAGCGCCCGCTGAGCTCCAGCTTCTGGCTCAGGCAGTGTACATGTGTGGCTGTGCGGCGCTATGGGAGAGACGTCATGACATCTCACCTAAACAAGAGGAGATGCAGAGCGCCCGCTGAGCTCCAGCTTCTGGCTCAGGCAGTGTACATGTGTGGCTGTGCGGCGCTATGGGAGAGACGTCATGACATCTCACCTAAACAAGAGGAGATGCAGAGCGCCCGCTGAGCTCCAGCTTCTGGCTCAGGCAGTGTACATGTGTGGCTGTGCGGCGCTATGGGAGAGACGTCATGACATCTCCCATAGTTTCGAGGAGAGGGAGGGCAGCGGTCCGGAAGCAGGAGCAGGGCTGGTGAGCATAGTGGGTTTTTTTTTTCTTTCTTTCAATGTGTGTGTGTGTAAGCGGCACTACTAGGGGGCATATGTAATGGGGCATAACTACAGGGGGCATATTTAATGGGGCATAACAACTGACGGGGCATATCTAATGGGGCATAACAACTGACGGGGCATATCTAATGGGGCATAACAACTGACTGGGCATATCTAATGGGGCATAACAAGTGACTGGGGGCATAACTACTGACTGGGGGCAGGCTAATTTCTAAATTGATGATTTTTGTATGGCCCCCGAAGGATTTTATAAATATCCAAATGGCCCTTGGTAGAAAAAAGGTTCCCCACCCCAGTCTTACAGGCAGCCAGTGAAGGGAGTAGAGAATGGGTGTTATGTGGCTTGAACAGGGCTGGTTGGTTACTAGACCGACAGCTGCATTTTGTACCATCTGCAAGCGGTGCAATTCAAGGTAGTAGTCTAGGCGTGATGATACAAATGCATGTATGACTTTAGGCAGATCTTCTGATGAAATTAAGTGCTTGAACACGGCTATGTGTCTAAGATGAAAGAATGAGGATTTGATTGTGGGTGATACCTGATGTAAGTGTGCAGCTACTATCCAGGACAAAACCAAGATTCCTCACACGTTCATCCCTGATTTGCGGATCCTGACCGGCAGGGTTTTTAAACGTTTAATATTACCAATTCACCTACCAGGCCAATCGGAGGAGTGTTAAATTGAGATAATCCTCCACAGGTATATGGGGGCCATTACACAGATTGGGAGATCTCCTTCCTAGACTACTTAAATGAGTCAACAAGGGCGGAGGAGTCACAAAGCCTTTTCCTGCCAGTAAAAAGGCTAAAATTCTCTGGCTGGCCAGTGGTGATGGAAACACAACACAGGCCTTTTACTTTTATTGGGGTCACGGGGTGTACCTTCCAATGTACTTTTGTGGAAAAGTAAATATCTATATGCACTTCAACCAAGGTAATAAATACATTAAAATAAATAAAGACATAAAAAAGACCATACCGAGAATATTTTATGAGAAAACTGGTTAATTTAAATGAATGAAGGCTGGTGGTTCTAAAACTGAAGTAAGTTGCACTATGTAACATTTTCCAGAGTTACCACAAACCTGCACATGTAAACAGAGGCGTCACCGGGTGTGGTGACACCCGGTGCGCACCCCTGATCTCCTGCTGCCCTCGTGGCAAAAGGGGGCAAGGTCTTACACATATGGGGCGTGGCTTAGCTGGGAATAGTCTCTCTGGGGGCATGCCCAGCATCTCCGGAGAAGCTGGGCTTCCCCCAGAGACCGTCTCCGTGCGCTGTTGGCTCCTCTTCTATGACAGGAGCCGGGTGCTGTAGGAGACTTTCTCACTGCAGCACCTGGCTCCTGACACTACGGAGGAACAGACATTTGGTGTCACCCCCCTCCAGGTGCCGCACCCCCTGCACCCGCCTTGTGACGCCACTGCATGTAAGCATATCCATCTTTTCTGGGAGAGTTACCAAAGACAAATAATGTACTAGGACCTTAAAGTTTGCCGAAAGGCACGACAGGTACACTCACGCAAATAAATGGAAAAAAAATAAAAAGCTGTGCAAGCCCATATTTTAACTGTGTAACATTATTGTGGTGCCCAACAGAGGAAACAAACAAATATGGTTGTTCAACAAGTGATCTTCAAACCTTTCCCTCAGGCTTCTCACTTTCACTACACCAAGAACCAAGGCTCACTATTATCATATATAACAAACTAGCTGAATACCCGTGCTTCGCTACAGAATTTCAAGTATAATCACAAAGAGATGAAAAGCGCTGGTATTTTAAGCAAATGTAATCCTGCTTTTAAAATAGGCACAAGTGTTGTAGGGTGTTGTTAAGAACTGGTAGCATCAAAGTGCCCCTCCATGAAACCACTCTAGAACACACCAAAACAATAAACGGATTTTATTGTACAGAATCTGTAGTCTCTGTGTCTTAAGGCGTGTACACACGGTGAGATAAATCTGTAAGATTTTGACTATATATATATATATATATATATATATCAAAATCTTATGAAAAGTTAGTACATATCTCAAGGTGTTGCAGCTTGCGATACCGATTCGATTCCGATACGCAAGGCTAGGTAGACTACGCAGGCAAGTCAATCTTGACTATCTAGTATAAAGTATAGTCAAAATTGATACTTGGTCAAAATCGTACATAGACAAAATCTCAAGCACAGATAGTCAAAATCTGTGCTATCTGTGTTATCTGGGGTCTGGGGGAGTTCAAGGGAAATCTCAGTGTCAAAATCAGGCATAGCAAGGATCTCACCGTGTGTACACACCTTTATTTTCTGGACAACGGGATATACCTTAATTTAAATGGTTAGTTTTTCACAGATGATCAGCAATTAGACTTGCAACAGGACATGCTCCGCCTGCTGATGCCAATCTTTGTTAGGCTGCACCTCCGGCCGGGCCTTTCCCGGGATTGATGATGTCAAAAGGCTGGCGCTGAGGAGAATAATCCACCTCCTTCTCTGCCCCGTCCCGCCTCTGATCCTGCCCTGGCCAGTGCTGTAAATACTGGGACGACAGTCCAAACCCTGCCTGCTGTATGTTAAATACGTGAGGTTGCAGGGATAGGCTGACTATATTCCAAAGGGTATCCGGACTCCAGGTCGACAACAAAAAGGTCGACACACCTTAGGTCGCCGCCAATTGGTAGACACACCTTAGGTCGACATGGACAAAAGGTCGACGGGAACAAGGTCGACATGGAAAAAGGTCGACATGAGTTTTTCACGATTTTTTTCTTTTTTGGAACCTTTTCATACTTAACGATCCACGTGGACTACGATTGGAACGGTAATCTGTGCCGAGCGAAGCGGTAGCGGAGCGAAAGCACCATGCCCGAAGCATGGCGAGCGAAGCGAGCCATGCGAGGGGACGCGGTGCACTAATTGGGGTTCTCGGTCACTCTACGAAGAAAACGACACCCAAAAAACATAAAAAACTCATGTCGACCTTTTTCCATATCGACATTGTTCATGGCGACCTTTTGCCCATGTCGACCTAAGGTGTGTCGACCAATTGGCGTCGACCTAAGGTGTGTCGACCTTTTTGTTGTCGACCCTGAGTCCCAGACCCATTCCAAAGGGCCCGATGTCGCCTTGCTTAGCTTCTCGCTCTCCTTAGGGCTCTTCCTTTGAGGTAAAAAGGTATAGATTTTTGCACAACACTTAAGGTCCCTGGGAGAGCCGTCAGTACACTTTACACAGCAGATAAGTAGTTGCTGACTATCAAGCTTTCCTTTAATGCATTTAAGAGTCAAAATATCTCTCCTTTCCTCCTATTACTCTCTGAGAGGTTCGGTAAGGTTTAATTCAAGTGGCAGGTTAACCTCTGATAATGGAGACACTATCCTCTCCTTGTTGAAAATAGGTTGGTTAAGTACTTATATATGAAATCGGTCAAGCAATCAGTAAAAATTATAAAATTTGCAGATGACACCACCATCATTGGCTTAATCAAGGACGAAGACCAATCTGCCTACAGACGCGAAGTGGAACGGCTAACACAGTGGTGCAGCAGGAACAACCTTGACCTAAATCCCCTCAAAACAGTTAAGATGGTGGTGGACTTCAGAAGGAAAACCAATGCCATGCTACCCCTCGTAATAGCCGACAACCTGGTTTCGTGGGTCACTCCTTCAAATTCCTAGGGTCAAAAATTTCCTGAGAACCCAAGATAAGCACTGTCGTAAAGAAAGGCTCATAAGTGGAAGTTCTCTCTGAGGCAACTCAGGAAATTCAACATCCCGCAGAAGCTGCTGCTCATCTTCTACACAGTGATCGTAGAACCAGTCCTATGTTCCTCGATCACAGTCTGGTATGGAGTTGCCAATGAGAGTGACAGAGGCAAAGGGTGGTGAGGACAGCTGAAAAGATTGTTGGGGCTGACCTCCCTCCCGTCCAGGAATCATACCAATCAAGGGTCAGGAAGCGAGCGGAGAAAATCGTGGCAGATATGCAGCACCCAGGTCACAAACTGTTTGAACTGCTTCCATCAGGCATACGCTACAGGTACATTCCCGCAAAGTCGACCATATCAATTAAAAGATCCACTAGCTGTCCACCAGATAAACAATATATAAAAAGTCAAACTTGTATAATATGTCGAGTCTATCGTACAGTTGCAATGTGCAGTATGAACTCATACGTGTAATGTTTGTAATTTATGCTACATTTCTCCCCCTTCTTATGCTATGTATTCCCCCTTCATGTTGCTGCTTGGCTATGCACTGTACCGCAAAAAATTCCTAGTGTGCGTGAGTACACCTGGCCAATAAAGATAATTCTGATATATAAAAGGCAAATACCACTGACTCATCACAAAATCTTCTGAACCATAAGGCTGCACTTCCTTTCAAGTAGCAGAGCAGTTCATTATTCAAATAGGGGAGCTACACCCAGTGGTTTGACAGTGTTTAGGGGTGGCAGTTGATGTGGCTCCCCTATTTGAATAATGGACTGCTCTGCAACTGTCACTGGCAAGGAAGTCCAGGAAAGGAGCACTGTGTCCTCCCCCCTCCGCGACTTGGTATCGCCAGCACCATGCATTATTTATAGCCCTGGCTGGGTCGGCTGTCTTAACTCTCCTCTGTGAGGGGGGAATTCCCAATTTATCATCTCACCCCTTTTAACCCCTTTGTTGATGGAATTCCTTCTTAGTGGGTGCCAACATCACAACAGCAAGCTACTGTCCAAATTTCAAGTTCCTAGTCCTTTTGGTTCAGGTGATTTTGTGACTGAGTCAGTGGGATAGATAGATAGATAGATAGATAGATAGATAGATAGATAGATAGATAGATAGATAGATAGATAGATAGATAGATAGATAGATAGATAGATAGATAGATAGATAGATAGATAGATAGGATAGATAGATAGATAGATAAAGCAGGAACATAGAATTTGAATTGTACTAGCTAGGTTACCATCATTTGTACTATCACACACACACAATAATGAAGACATACTGCATCTCATACTTTGTCATTTATTTCCCTTCCTTTGTGTGTGCATATTTCTATATGGTGTAAGAACAATTCATGTACGTCAAGAAACAAAAGGATACGTACACACTTTATTCTGACAAGTGATACTGGGCTTTACAATGTCCCTAAGTCTCACTGAAACCTCTGTTACCGCTGCTATACGACAATTTTAATATGATCGGGAACAAACATACACTAACCAGTTAAAAAAAAAAAAAAAAATGTAAACAGCATATAAGCATACCAATTGACTGAAGACAATGATTGACTGTTTTGCGTGAGTTTTGTCAAAGGGAGCAACGATCTATAGCGTTTGCATGAATTTATTTATTCATATGTCCATGAATAAATAAATTCTCATTACTCAAATTCAAAGTATTTAATATATGACACCTTAACCAGCAGTACTACTAGAACCACACAGATCCCCAGGGGGTGCGACATGGAGCCACTTGTCCCTGCACTCTGTCGGACCTGGCAAAATTTTTGTAACCATCATTAATTGTCAGTAAAGGAAGGTGTTTAAGTGGGAGGACCAATCACAAAAGCTTCACCTTCTCACAGTTTCAGCCAGGACATCAAGAGGAACGAAGGACATCAGGGGAAAAAAAAAAATCAACAGGGTATATTTAAAATAATACCGAAAAGGAGCAATTACCATTTAAGGAAGCAAAAGAAAACAAAAAAAGAAATTAACAGCAGATCTCCATCCACATGAGCTAATACAGAGTTAATTCAGAAGACAGCTCCTCGGTCACTATAGTCTGAAAGCTCTAGTTAAGGTACTACCAGGAAAGTGCATTGCAATCCAGGTGTCCCAAACAAAACATTATGCAGGCTGATTGTCTTCTTGTATAGAAACAAGCCTTTCAAAAGTCATGATGGCCTCCATTATGACGTTGACCACAGTGATCAGGTTTCAGTCACTGTTTAGCGATGGTTCATCAAGCAGCAGATAGAATGTGATTATTATTATTTTTTTGTGTGTGTTTACGCTGCCGAACGTCAAGCGATGTGCTGCCCCGCGGACCGTAATTGATGACCCTCGCTGTTGGCTATGCATGCAGCACAATTTGGACTATCGCCCAAAAGCTGCATGCACGGCCCGGTCCGGTATGACGTCTTTGAGCGATATCGTTTGCATATCGCTCAGTGTGTACGCACTACCGACGACCGCCCAGGCAGGGAAGGGAACACACTAGGCAACGTCCCTCATAGAGCACATCACCTAGTGTGTACCCACCTCAACAATCATAAGAAAACATTTAGTTACATTTTTTGTTTGTTTTCTTGACTGTAGTGGATTTTGAGACTTGCCTAGGCTTTAAAGTCTACATTCATGATCCAGAGGAAAAAACTGGCCCAATGTAACCTCTAAACCAGGGCTGGCCAAACCGGTCCTCGAGATCTACCAACAGTTCATGTTTTCCAGGCCTCCTGGAGATCTGTAGAATTGTCAGTTAGGAATGAATGCAGCACATCTTAATTAGTAATGACTACACCTGTGCACGAGCTAGGTGGTCTGGAAAATGTGTACTGTTGGTAGATCTCGTGGAATGGTTTGGCCAGCCCTGCTCTAAACTAAAAGTGTGACAAATATGGTATGCCTGTCTACAACCAGTGATTTAGCCTCCTTTTCCCTAGACCAAGTCTTGCTGATCACTCTTCCGGAATGTACGAGAGACTCCTGAATTTCATGGAGAGCTCATAGGATAGTAGATAACTCTCCCGCTTCCCATCACTTCTGCAATGAAGTTGGCAGGGATGTGATGACTCCATTCGCTGAGAATCATGTCATTGTCTCCTGCTGCAAGATCCCCTGAACCACTGCATTTTGCAATGGGCAAAGGTGTAGCTACCATAGGTGTAGAGATTGAACTTGCTATGGGGCTCAGAGCGGAAAGGGGCCCGCCTTCCCTGTGCAAACTTTTGCTTTGGGGCCTGCAATATATCTTGGTATGCCCCTTAAGCTTTATATTATAATGAGGTATAAAATGAACTGGAGGACATTATAATGTTACATAACCGGGGCACTGCAGAGTGGCACAATATGACATGGGGGCACTGAAATGTGACATAATATTAACTGGGGACATTGTCATAATGTGAACTGGGTGTACTGTTTTTCATAATGTGTACTGGCAGCCCTACAAATGTGACATGTGAACTAGGTCACTACTATGGTTCATAAAATAAACTAGGGCACTACTATGGGGGCATAACAATAACGAAGGCATTACTATGGTTCAGAAAATGACCTAGGGCACTATTATGGGAGATAAAATGAACTAGGGCACTACTATGGGGGCATAACAATAACGAAGGCATTACTATGGTTCAGAAAATGACCTAGGGCACTATTATGGGACATAAAATGAACTAGGGCACTACTATGGGGGCATAACAATAACGAAGGCATTACTATGGTTCAGAAAATGACCTAGGGCACTATTATGGGACATAAAATGAACTGCTGCAGAGAGGTTTCTCTCTAGAAGCATTAGGGACTGGGGCCCCTTGAAAATGTTGCTATGGGGCCCAAAAAGTTCTGGCTACGCCCTGCATTGTTAAGAGGAAAAAAGGAAAAAAGTACTGCGCTATAAAACCAGCAGCTCCATTGAATATAAATGGTATATTTAATGTGTATATGGAGCGCTTGATAATGTGTCACTGTCTAATGCTGAAAAAGAAAAACAGGTTTAAACACAGTGGGTTAGTTGTAAACTCAGGGTGCCCTGTAATGTTTAAGCTCTTTTTTGAAAATTTTAAAAAGTCCCGATCTCCAGCTTAATGTGGACCCTCCAGGCACAATAGCAAGGTCCCCGGCAGGTGTACTAGCTGTCCCTATCCTACCTCTGGGTCCTCTGGTCTGTGGATCTCACACTGGTCAGTTCGTTCTCGGCGTCCTGGACGAAGTGCCGCAGTGCATGAAACGCGTCGATACACGAAGTTCCCGTCACCGCGTCACCCGGAAGTGACGTCCCGCGGCGCCTCATCAACTTCCGGTTAGGAAGAAGAGACTCCGGCCGCCGAGAACGAACTGACCAGTGTGAGATCCACAGACCAGAGGACCCAGAGGTAGGATAGGGACAGCTAGTACACCTGCCGGGGACCTTGCTATTGTGCCTGGAGGGTCCACATTAAGCTGGAGATCGGGACTTTTTAAAATTTTCAAAAAAGAGCTTAAACATTACAGGGCACCCTGAGTTTACAACTAACCCACTGTGTTTAAACCTGTTTTTCTTTTTCAGCATTAGACAGTGACACATTATCAAGCGCTCCATATACACATTAAATACGCCCTGCATTGTGTCATAAGCTGACAAATTCACCAAAATGTAAGTTTCAGGAGACTATGGCTGCTATCCAATTAGATGCGTTTAATGGATTCTGCCAGGGCTATCCAATTAACCCCGATATGTGGCACTTATAAGGGATTTTGCTTCGGGGGCATCAAGCACCTGAAGCATAATCTGCGATAAGCAGCCATCAGAGACGCGATAACACAAAGGATCAGGAGCTTATCGTGGATCCCATGTGTTATCGCACGATCGCAAGACCTTTTTCAGTGGATAGAAACGGCCTATAAAAATAATGACCATCGGTCAAAAATCGTGCTATTAGGCCATTTTTAATCAGCCCCAAAACTATCGCACCTAATTGAGGGCCAGATGTACTAAGCCTGGAGAAGTGATAAAGCAGTGATAAGTGCAAGGTGATAACGCACCAGCCAATCATTATGGGTCTGAAAAATGCCAGTTTGGAGCTGATTGGCTGGTGCGTTATCACCTTCCACTTATCACTGCTTTATCACTTCTCCAGGCTTAATACATCTGCCCCAGAATACCAACCTAATTTACATGTAATCAGAAAATTCAGAAAATAACAGAAGCAGTGAATGGCTAAGACTACTGCAATATCACAATAGAATACAAAAATCAAAACGCTTTTGTATTGCCAATGTTATTTATAGTAGGAAATCACATCAGCAAAGAGTCAACAGTAAGAAAATGATGTGCCTGTGAGTAAATGACGTGATTGATTGCCTAACTAGCACTGACAAATGTAGAGGTCATTATATGAGTAGAAGCCCTGCAGGGGGCACTCAATCACCAGTTTACAATAATGACATCACAAGTCCCAATGTCAGTTTAACGACTGTGTATATTAGAAACATGGAAAACCAGTTGATCTGCTCCAGCAACACAAACAAATCTAACCAAGCCCAGGAACTGGGGGGTAAAAAAGTAATCATGCTGTTAGGTAATAAGATTTATGCAGCACAGTACCCAGTATAGATTATACTGTCCCTACACAGTACCATTCAAATTGCTTCCGACAAACCATGATTTACCATTTTATTTGACTGTCTTTATGCACATTGTGGTGTTAAGGTGCATACACATTAGACAACGTCGCTCTATGGAGTGATGTCATCTAGTGTTTCCTTCCCAGGCCAGGCGGTTGGCCGTACACACTAAGCGATATGACTGTTCATATCGCTCAGTGACGTCACGCAGCAGCCGGGCCGTGCAGGCAGCTACTGGACGACAGTCCAGACTGAGTATGCATGCACCGCCGACACCGAGGGTCGGTAACGACCCGCGGTGCCGCACATCGGTCATTGTCGCCGGCATACACACTTGCCGAGAAAGTGAACATCGCTCAGGAAGGGTGAAAATGAGCGACGTCGTTCATTTTATCGGCAAGTGTGTATGTACCTTTATGTACCTTTATACAGTAGAACAAGAATTCCACAATAGTAAAATGTTAACAAAAAAATTAAACCACACTTTAAGAAGTAGTTTCATAAAAATGTAGACTTGCATCCATTATTGTAATTTTGAAGTTTGGTGGTATTAATATTGTTACTTTAATGAGTGGTAATGTAGCATGAGTAATCACGTCATTCTTTACCAGGTTCTTGCTCTCAGTCTGTCCATGTTAATCAGCTTGTATGTACATTGATGAAAGCACTCAGCAGAGATCCTTACATTAAAAAGATGCTCTTCTTGCAATTTATATATCTGCCAAGTCACGCGTTCATGTAGACGAAAATTTTATATACTGCAGAAAATTCAACAACGCATGATATGGCACAAATAGAGCAATAATACTACTACAATTATCATCATTTGCTTCCGAGCTAGTTTACAGCACAAGTCAGAGCAAACAATTATTATTTAGCATTTACTTAATAGTGGTAGCTTATTCCATTGCGCTTTACAATTAGGAACTTAACAGTAATAAAACAAGACAGGCTAACAGACAAATTGGTAAGAGGGCCCTGCTTGCTTTCAATCTATAAAGATATAGTAATACGTGTCCTCATACACCTAGAACTTTTGCACCATACAAATTGTTGCTACTAAATTATTTGATGCTAAATTTACGTAAAACCTCCACTTCTGTACCCTCACACTGCTGCGTTCTTATTTTCCATTGGTCAAAGCCAGTACGGCTCAATGTAGCTCATTATCTGTCAGCTGTCTCAACAGCTCTGTTTTCTTCTTTACAGATTTGAATTTAGGGAAAAAAGAGAAATCACGCGGTGCTAGGTCTGGCGAGTACAGAACATGTTCTAGCACTGCAATCTGTTTCTCAGCCAAAAACTGCTTCAAAGAGAGAATTGTGTGTGTTGTTCTGAAGGAGGATGAAACCATTTTTCCACAACTCTCACCACTTTCTTTTGATTCTTTCACGTTAAGTTTCTAGAAAATGTTTGTTGTAATGTTGATTCATTCTGGTTCCCAGTCCGCCAAAATAACACCCTTGACATCAAAGAAAATAATTAACATGGCATTGAATTTGGATAAGCGCAGTGAATCCTATGGGAGAAAGAGCGCTATATAAATAAAATTATTATTATTTGCTTTGACGTGCTTTTCTTAATTCTTGTTGAGGATGGTGTCTTCCAGTGCATGGACTGGTGTTTTGTCTCAGGATTGTACTGGAAGATCCAGGTTTCATCACAGGTAATAACTTTATCTAAAAAATGTGAATCCACTTGAATTTGTTCTACAATATCTGTACAAATTTGCTTTCGATTTTCTTTTTGCTCAGCAGTGAGAAAGAAGCCTTGGACCCATCTTAGCATAAACTTTTGTCATCTTGTTGCAACACTTGACGGCCAGTTCAAACAATTATTTTTTTTTTCCAAATTTTCATTTTATTTTTTTTATGTGCAAGGCTATCCCGGACATTTATCTTTGACATCCTCAACACCATCACTAAACCTTTTATAGGTGTGGCAAACGAGCGCTAATAATATGACATGAGTGGCACCTGTAAAAAAAATTTGATGGTTAAAAATGTTAAAAACAACTTGTTTACAGCTCTTTTGTAGAGAGATTTGGTTGGTGGTACTCAGGTTCGAGTGAGACTCCGGAATCTAACTGTCCCTAACTTACCAATGTCCACGGGATTCCTCAGCCTCGATGTTCTTGGGCTTTTTTTAAAACTTTATACCACCTTGAAAAAGTGCTATGAACAGCATGAAACGCGTTGGTAGATAAGTGGTACTAGAGAGGAGAGAACCAGACTGCCGCACGGCAGACCCGGCGGACACGGACTGACGTCATTCTCAGCTTCCCCGCTGCACCTCTCTCCCGCTAGACGCAGCGGTGAGAGCCGCGATCAACACAGCGTGCCACGGACAGCCGCCCAAGAACATCGAGGCTGAGGAATCCCGTGGACATTGGTAAGTTAGGGACAGTTAGATTCCGGAGTCTCACTCGAACCTGAGTACCACCAACCAAATCTCTCTACAAAAGAGATGTAAACAAGTTGTTTTTAACCATCAAATTTTTCTTACAGGTGCCACTCATATCATATCATTATCTGAGCAGCTACATTTCATTTCTAGCGCAGAACACAATTTTACTTTTCCTACTAAACCTTTTATGCCACTCATACGTGACATACAATCTGCCCCGACAACCTCGGTTAGCATATGGAAAGATTCGATGGGTGTTTTGTTAATTTTATTAATTTTAACAAAAAATGTTAAATTAACATGTTGCTCTACTATTCAGTGATGGACACAGCTGATGCGTTCACATGCAGCGGCCGCATCCATCGGGTCTGTGTACGTGCACTGACCATAATGCGCATGCGCGACCCTTCACTATGCAGCCGCATCCTTCTACAAGGTGACAGTGTTGGTCGTTGGGGGAGTGTCGACACAGCATTTTGCTGGCGTGGCGTGCAAAACGGGTGTGAGTCAGAAGCATTTTCGGGGCAGCTGTGCGACGTCACACAAAGCCACTCCGAGAAAAAAATGGCCCCGGACCACCTTCCAGCGCAGCCAGGCTGCTCAACCTCAAATCGATGCATCGCGGGGTGGCGCCACACACAGGCTGGATGGCCTTGCCCTGTAATAGACAGCCCGCAGCGGGTGTAGTATGGTATGCCAGCTGTCAGGGTCCCGGCGCACAGCATACCGGCACCGGAATCCCGACCGCCGGCATACCGACAGCGTGGCGAGCACAAATGAGCCCCTTGCGGGCTCACTGCGCTTGCCATGCTGCGGGCACGGTGGCGCGCTACATGCACCATGCTATATATTGTACCTCCAGGGGGGTCGTGGACCCCCAAGAGGGAGAAACGGTGTCAGTATGCCGACTGTCGGGATTCCGGCGCCAGTATACTTTGCGCCGGGACCCCAACAGCTGGCAAACTGAAGACTTCCCACCCAGCAGGTGAGTAGATGGAAGCAGGTCTTGCTGTGGAAGCAATATCTGCGTCCATCTCAGAATAACCCCCCAAGCATTTTTATAACACATAGGAAAAACACAATTTCTGTGAACGCTGTGCAACAGCAAACTATCTGTGTGAGAGGGGTGAAACGTGCAACACCATTTTGGGATAGCCCAAGGTCAAAGACTGAAATTGCAATTGTCTCAAAACTGCTAAAAATCGCATGTGAAGAGACGCCCAGCAATGTCAAAAGACGCCGACTGATGCGATCACAACTCTGCAAATAGCATCGACGGTTGTGGTTGACTCATGCCTACTCTAAACAATACAGATGGAGTCGCACTGGCACCATGTTTTTAATTGCAAGCGATTGCAGCTGACGTCAGATACATGCCCTGAAAACGGCCATGACACGCCTGCATCTAGTCCAACAACTCCCCACAAACGCCATGTCAACACCCAAGAACGGTCGCTTCCTATCAATCACTCTGCAATGGCACTTCACTAAGGCTGCGATCGCACTGCGACTTCTGCGCACACACAGTGCATTCACAGCACATGTGCAGTCTTTCAATAATCATCCTATTTGGGTTTTTGGAATATAGCAATCCAAGCTGAATGAGGGACAATGTTCCCCCACTCCATTTTAACTCACACAGTATGGCTTGTTTTTTTACAAGTACAGTCTCGTTATTTAATAGCCACACCTTGTATGGAGCGAGGAGTCTCCGACAACATATAGGAGCATATTTATCAATATTATTTTAACTAAAATAATGTAAAACCGGGGAGGTGGTAGCCTCTGTGTATGCGCAGACGTGCAGGGAGAGGATTCGCAGGAACAGAGCTTTCTGCATGTGGTATTTGATACATCCTTGTGATATATTCAAATTTCGCAACTGCAAATTTGTGCGCCTTTATTACATCTTATCTGCATCGGAGATGCGGATAGTGATAAATATAGCCATAGTGTACTAGGCACTTATGATTAATATTTTTGCAGTAAAGGAATTGATATGCATTTGCAGATTAAGCATAACGATACATGGCATGCGTCACTTCTGTAAGACATATCTTTTGCCTGTTTAACCTAGATTGTGTTCTTTTATGTCAATCTTGCTTTACTTTCACTTAGAATATAGTAGTTACTAGGAGGCTGATGTATCAAGCAAACAGTGGACCAGTAAAGAAGTGGCCCATACCAACCAATTAGGATCTACCTATCATTTCACAGAATGTAGTAGATAATTGCTTCCTCAAAGCTGATTGGTTGCTATGGACAACCTCTCCACTCTTTTCACTGCTTTATACATCAACCCTTCCTATGTGTTTATGACGCGGCTAAGTAGCAACATCTGTGGCGTGCTAAACGGGACTAAATGACATGATTAAAAGAAAGGAGTATGTGGACACATCTGTATGAGGCAGTAATTAGCCAGAACCGTCTTTACACATTTGATCTATTTCTGTCATCTGAAATGAACTTGCTGCAGATTTTAGTATGTAACGTCACTACTGAAGCGGTTCCAGAACTCGCTCAGTATCTGCATGTTCATTTGCTCAGCAGTCCAAGCTGTGACATCAGTCAATCATACATGCTAAACAAAAGTGTGCAAAAATGACAGTGTTTGAGGCGTAATACAAATGCTATTGATGATTCCACTGATGGCTAGTGTCATATGAGGGCGGTCAGAATACATACAACTAATGTAAAATGCAGGAAAAAAAAGGTTACGGTGAAATGCTTACATTTTAATAGGGAAACGTAAGTGACATCTGTGGGAAAACATTTACTTCAAATAACAGAATTTGGTGTTGCGGTGGCGATTTCATTCCACTCCAAAAATAAGAAATGAGTAAAATATGTTTGTCTGACAAGGCCCTAATCACCCACCACAACATCAGAGAACAGTGCTCAGAAATGTCCTCAGGGAGTGTGTGAAAAGCTCTAGACCTTTCTGCTCAATTACTCAGGCAGCCATTTTCAAGAAAATGAATACTATAGGTTTTTCCATTCACAGAGCTTAGACACCTCCAAGTTAGGGCCCTCTGAGAGTGCTAAAGAATCTGCGGTTGGAATATTGTACATTACCCTTAGAGTAGCTTACAACAGAAGGTCTGTGAGTGAAACACATGCTGTGCTTTGCTTTACATACAAACCATCATTTTTCATAATGTTGGTCTCTCAAAGAGCGCACAGCAGCTGTTAAAGGATGAGCTTTCTGATTGGTTGCTGCATTCTTGAAATAAAGATATTTACGTAATGAAGTCACGTAATGTTTTGTATTCCACAGTCAGGGTGTATGCCATTGCAGTCATGTTAGCTACCCGAAACATATTATTCAAGACATGTATTCAAGCCTCAATACGCCACACAGCAGGAGATGCCTGGCGCGAGCGTGCAGACAAGTCCCATGCAACTCCACTAGCATCAGGCGGTTTTTTATTTTTACTGAAAATGTGTCTTAATCACAACAGAATGTGACTAGGACGCACCAGAAGACTATGCTGATTAATATAGTATGCTACACTTGTATATCTGTGTGCAACAGAGTCTGTATTTCAAGCACAACGGAACCTGGAATGAAACAAAGCTGCAGCCACCGCGTCATAGCACTTCACATACAGATACAGTATACAAGTTCTGCATATCAAATGAATCAGCATAATACCCTGGAGCGTCCTAGATGGCAAAAAGAAAATGCATAAGAGACACCAGATACTAACAGAGTCTCACAAGATCGTGCGTGTCAAGAAGGCCTTTTTGGCGTGACTGCAGCTGAGATGTAGGAGGACACCTCTGTATGGCCATTGAACATAGGAACTTTTTTTCCCACACATGAGACACAGGTCAAGCATATGAAAAAGTTAGAACAGCATGATCTCTATAGGATAAAAGGTATCTGGTCTCTAGGTCGACATAGTTTCTAGGTCGACATAGTTACTAGATCGACATGACAAAAGGTCGACATGAGTTTTTCACACTTTATGATCCACAAGGACTACAATTAGTAATGGTAACCTGTCCTGAGTGGAGCAGCAGCGGAGCGAGGCACCTGCCCGAAGCATGGCAAGAGAAGCGAGGTGACACAGTGCACTAATTGGGGTTCCCGGTCACTGTACAAAGAAAACAATACCAATTTTTGTTTCACAAAAACCTCATGTCGACCTAATGCGTGTGCTGACATATTTTAGGTGTCGACTTAGTTACTGTCGACTTAAGTGTGGTCAACCCTATGATCCACACCCAGGATAAAAAAAACATGGAAAAGTGCATCAAGCTGCCTTCTTGTAAACCGGATTTGCATTTAATATAAATCAGACAGAGGACTTCAAGTAAAAAGCTTTCATTTATCTTAACAGTGATCTTAACTAACTAGAACATTTTGGCAAGACGCACTGCAATCCACCATATATATCTGCCATATATATATTGTAGTGTAGGAGAAAATTCGGAGCAACTGGTGGAAACTCACACAAATACCGGGTGAACGTAAAAACTCCACACACATAGGACCATGGTTGAACTTTAACCCATAACCCCAGTTCTATAAGGAATTGCAGTGAAGGGCTACACCTAAGAATTTACTACGAGTCAGAAGGTAGAAAAAATGTATTTTAAAATACAAGCTTTTGGTTTTTCTTCTACCAAATATAAGTGTAGCATGAAACGCGTTGGTTTCTTTTCCACCTATAATGTGGTCATAGAATACAATTTATGAGAAAAAAAAAGAAAATGGGTAAAACAGCGTTGAAAACAGTAAGGGAAAGAAAAGCAGCAACAAGAATAACTTATTGCCAAGTCTCAGGAATATGAAACACACGAGATTTAACTGGAAAAGATGGGGGGGGGGGGAAAGAACATTAAAAATGTGATGAAAATCTGAAAACGACAGAAATACAAACAAATACAGGTTGAATGAAGGTCAAGAGACATTAATACTGTAATGCATATTTGCATACAAAATGTAAGAGATGGGTGGACGCAGTATGGCAGAAAACATAAAGGCAAAGAGACGCAATCATTTGTTAGTCAAATTCTCACACAAAAAGATCCCAGGCAGTCTGTGCTGCTTAGAGTTCACATAGGAAAATTTCCCAGGTACGTCCTAAGCAACAACAGTGCTGGCTTGCATCTGTCCAGGGTAACTGCTTGGCTCAGCAGTGACGACTGACGAGTAATGTATTGATTCTCTATTGGGCTGGCTATTAAGAGACAAGAATTACCATCAATAAATTGGAGCACAACTCATTTCAGAATTCAATGATCCTTCTCAAGAAAACAGTGTGCATGGGTATTTGTATTGTAATTACATTTCCATCATCGCTCACGCTTAAGAAATAGCAATCAGAATTCAGGGATACTTCTTGTGCTCACTGCTAACTTCCAAACTCTCCTAAACTAGAAGATTCTGCATCTTGGATATCTGAGTAGTAGGCCAGAATAATCTCAGTCTGTAAACCCTGCAATTTATATATATATATATATATATATATATATATATATATATATAAACAACAGTGGTGTTCGGCACTCCATTAACAAATAGAAAACTGTTGCGGGTGCCCTCACAAGTGCAATCTGAATCCTCACACTTACATTTGTAGACCAGGGTGCGGCACTCCGTCAAATAAATCAATGCAGTCAGTTTGATAGAAAATCAACGTTTCAATGTTAATACATTTTCGTCAGGATTACAAATAGAATAAGAAAATACATACCTTAAATAGTAACACCCGTGCTCATACCGCGGCTGCCGGCGGGCTCTCCGCCCCGGACCGCCGCTTTGAAGTGACGTCATTACGCGATTAGCGTGTGGCGTCAGTGCGTACCCATCACCATAGCAACCAGTTAAACAGGAACTGTCAAAGATAGCAACGTATTCCAAATGTCGTCTTATAGCAATGTATAGTGATTGCCTCAAAGAGTGTGTATCCAACCTTAAAAATAGATCACTTATTTCTAACAGACTAATATCAAGCCTAGTAGATTGCACCCTTATTACCTCATGGATCAATAGAAGATTATTTCATTTCGCAGTGTGGTCCCAATGGTAAATATGGGTAACAACTGCCATACTAGTACAATCAAATCTAAACAGGATATAGAAGGGGGTTCACTACGGCTGGCCGGCGGTCGGGCTCCCGGCGACCAGCATCCCGGCGCCGGGAGCCCGACCGCCGGCTTACCGACAGCTTGGCGAGCGCAAATGAGCCCCTTGCGGGCTCGCTGCGCTCGCCACGCTACGGGCACGGTGGCGCGCGACACTATTTTATTCTCCCTCTATGGGGGTCGTGGACCCCCACGAGGGAAAATAAGTGTCGGTATGCCGGCTGTCGGGCTCCCGGCGCCGGTATACTGAGCGCCGGGAGCCCGACCGCCGGCAAACAGAAGACCACCCTATAGAAGGTGGTATAAATAACATATCTTAGTCCCCAAGAATATCTTTATGGCTAATTAGCCAAAGCATGAAAAAGATAGATGTTCATTAAGACCCTTAGGGCTGATAACATCTAATCGATGTATCCAACGAGTCTCACACCTCAGTAATTGTAAATTACGATCTCCACCCCTTCTTGATTGTGGGATGTGATCAATCATTCTATATTTGAGATTTGGCAGCCCATGACCCTTCTCAGCAAAATGGCGTGCCATGGGTTGTTCACTAGTGCCACTAGAAATGGCCAGCCTTATGGAGTGGCGGTGAGCCGCCATCCTCTCCTTAAATTTACATTGGGTCTTTCCTATGTAGGAGAGGCCACAGGGGCAGATAATTTGGTAAACCACGTGTGTGCTGTTACAATCTAAATGGTGTCTAATCTGATATGTCTTTCCTGAATGTGGGTGATTAAATTTATCCCCCTGTATTAAATAGTTACAGGTGGTACACCCACATTTAAAACATCCCCATCTTCTATTAGACAAAAAATGTTGTTGTCTTACTGGTCCTATGTCAGATATATCAGTGCGGACTAATAGATCCCTGAGGTTTTGTCCCCTGGTATAACAGGGCATAATTCTGCTTTCAGTTATATATTAACCGCTAGTTTTACTGGATTATCAGATGTATTGTGTGTCTGAATTAACTGTAAAAACTCATCTTTGGTACCTTGCCATATGATGAACACATCATCTATAAATCGGGTATACATCAGGATTTTTGACTTAATATAATCATCTGTAAAGAAAATATCCTCCTCCGCCTCAAACATGAAACAATTAGCATATGCCGGGGCCATAGAAGACCCCATCGCACACCCAGTGCACTGTAAATAATATGAACCATCAAATAAAAAATATTTTTTTGTCAAAACAAATTCCAATAACTGCAGCAAAAATTGTATATATGAAGCTGAGAGGTGGTTTTCTTTCATTAATAAATTTCTAACTGCTGTTATACCAAGACTATGTGGAATCACCGTATAAAGGCTGGCTACATCAATACTAATGAGCCAGACTCCTGTCGGTAATGTACCCACAGTTGATAATTTATTGAGAAACATGGTAGTGTCCAAAAGGAAGTTCTTATGTACTTCAGGTACCGTATATAGGACTGGGATCAGTGGATGTTCTGGTATTAACAGATCGTAAATGTCCTCATGCAGTCCTCATGCAGGATATGCATGTCCTTAGCCATAAGTATGCAATCACGTGATTGCATACTTATGGCTAAGGACATGCATATCCTGCATATATATATATACGGTACCTAAAGTGCATAAAGGGATTAATCCCCCTCCGGGCCGGCCCATAATATCGGCTAGGGGATCACTTTCACAACCATCGGCAGTTTTTCTGGATTCTATACTGCAACCTTTGGTACTGAAACATAAGAACTTCCTTTTGGACACTACCATGTTTCTCAATAAATTATCAACTGTGGGTACATTACCGACAGGAGTCTGGCTCATTAGTATTGATGTAGCCAGCCTTTATACGGTGATTCCACATAGTCTTGGTATAACAGCAGTTAGAAATTTATTAATGAAAGAAAACCACCTCTCAGCTTCATATATACAATTTTTGCTGCAGTTATTGGAATTTGTTTTGACAAAAAAATATTTTTTATTTGATGGTTCATATTATTTACAGTGCACTGGGTGTGCGATGGGGTCTTCTATGGCCCCGGCATATGCTAATTGTTTCATGTTTGAGGCGGAGGAGGATATTTTCTTTACAGATGATTATATTAAGTCAAAAATCCTGATGTATACCCGATTTATAGATGATGTGTTCATCATATGGCAAGGTACCAAAGATGAGTTTTTACAGTTAATTCAGACACACAATACATCTGATAATCCAGTAAAACTAGCGGTTAATATGAATCAGAAACAGCTAAATTTTTTGGATGTGACTATTTCAATTAGTTCACATGGTATTGGTACCACAGTATACACTAAAGAAACTGATCGTAATACATTATTACACATGAATAGTGGTCACCCTAGGAAACTGAAAATGGGCCTCCCCTTTTCACAAATGATCAGAATACGCCGTATTAATGACAATATTGATGTAGCGGATATACAAATTGATAAACTCATCAATAAGTTTATGAATAGAGGATATGATTATAAATTATTAATGTCCTCAAAACATAAAGTGATGTCCTTAAACAGGGCGGACTTACTGAGAAAAAAGCCACGTAAGTCCCTAACGCATACATTACCATTTGTTAATCGATTTAACTGCTTATCTGATGAGATCACTACAACAGTTAAGAAATTATGGCCAATGATTAAAAGTGACGAGACTTTAAATTTAACTGAAAGCAGAATTATGCCCTGTTATACCAGGGGACAAAACCTCAGGGATCTATTAGTCCGCACTGATATATCTGACATAGGACCAGTAAGACAACAACATTTTTTTGTCTAATAGAAGATGGGGATGTTTTAAATGTGGGTGTACCACCTGTAACTATTTAATACAGGGGGATAAATTTAATCACCCACATTCAGGAAAGACATATCAGATTAGACACCATTTAGATTGTAACAGCACACACGTGGTTTACCAAATTATCTGCCCCTGTGGCCTCTCCTACATAGGAAAGACCCAATGTAAATTTAAGGAGAGGATGGCGGCTCACCGCCACTCCATAAGGCTGGCCATTTCTAGTGGCACTAGTGAACAACCCGTGGCACGCCATTTTGCTGAGAAGGGTCATGGGCTGCCAAATCTCAAATATAGAATGATTGATCACATCCCACAATCAAGAAGGGGTGGAGATCGTAATTTACAATTACTGAGGTGTGAGACTCGTTGGATACATCGATTAGATGTTATCAGCCCTAAGGGTCTTAATGAACATCTATCTTTTTCATGCTTTGGCTAATTAGCCATAAAGATATTCTTGGGGACTAAGATATGTTATTTATACCACCTTCTATATCCTGTTTAGATTTGATTGTACTAGTATGGCAGTTGTTACCCATATTTACCATTGGGACCACACTGCGAAATGAAATAATCTTCTATTGATCCATGAGGTAATAAGGGTGCAATCTACTAGGCTTGATATTAGTCTGTTAGAAATAAGTGATCTATTTTTAAGGTTGGATACACACTCTTTGAGGCAATCACTATACATTGCTATAAGACGACATTTGGAATACGTTGCTATCTTTGACAGTTCCTGTTTAACTGGTTGCTATGGTGATGGGTACGCACTGACGCCACACGCTAATCGCGTAATGACGTCACTTCAAAGCGGCGGTCCGGGGCGGAGAGCCCGCCGGCAGCCGCGGTATGAGCACGGGTGTTACTATTTAAGGTATGTATTTTCTTATTCTATTTGTAATCCTGACGAAAATGTATTAACATTGAAACGTTGATTTTCTATCAAACTGACTGCATTGATTTATTTGACGGAGTGCCGCACCCTGGTCTACATATATATATATATATATATATATATATACACATACACACGCACATATATGAAATAGATAATAGATAGGAGATATCTATATATATATATATATATATATAAAAAAAACCACAATATGTAGCAATCCAAATATGTATACCAGCACACCACTCAGGGTAGCATCAATACTTCACATCTTTTTAATATCCATAAAGTACATGGTGCCTTACAATAACCGTGACAAAAATTCCGTAAGAATGAAGATACTTAGCGTGTTACATGCATCATGGCAAATGGCACAGTGGGTGGTAATTCCTACAGCTGTTTTGGTGCACATAGCACCTTCTTCTAGGGAAACGCCATTGATCTATCTCATCACAGTCACACACTGAATATATACACATAAAATGACATACCATAACACCTGTGCTGTCCCTTTTGGCGCCATATCTGGGCTACCTAAAACACCTGGTATTCAATCCACAGCATTTCACCACACCTACAATGACAGCTGCCTCTCACCCCACTCCGGGACTTGGCGTCGCCACCCCGCGGCCGCACACTTCCGGTACCCGGAACTCAAGTTCAGGTTCTCTGCGGCGGGGGGCTAGACAGAGAGCGTGCGTACCTGAAAGTGACGCAACGCGCTCCGTCCTCCCCGCACAGAAGATTACCCCTTGGTCTCCCGGCAACAGTGGGCGTGTCCGCTATGTGTACCAGCCAGTCTCCTGCTGTGTGTAGTGAGTGACAGCTGTCATCACAGTACAGCAATCTGCAGCGTACCCAGGATAATCATAACAAAAAATAGATTCTAAGCTAATCAGCAACATAAATCCATAATAATAAAGATCATATTATAATAACAATAGTATTTATAATACAGGTTGAGTATCCCATATCCAAATATTCTGAAATACGGAATATTCCGAAATACGGACTTTTTTGAGTGAGAGTGAAATAGTGAAACTTTTGTTTTTTGATGGCTCAATGTACACAAACTTTGTTTAGTACACAAACTTTGTTTAATACACAAAGTTATTAAAAATATTGTATTAAATGACCTTCAGGCTGTGTATATAAGGTGTATATCAAACATAAATGAATTGTGTGAAAGTACACACACTTTGTTTAATGCACAAAGTTATAAAAAATATTGGCTAAAATGACCTTCAGGCTGTGTGTATAAGGTGTATATAAAACATAAATACATTCTGTGCTTAGATTTAGGTCCCATCACCATGATATCTCATTATGGTATGCAATTATTCCAAAATACGGAAAAATCCGATATCCAAAATACCTCTGGTCCCAAGCATTTTGGATAAGGGATACTCAACCTGTAATGGTTGCCCAATTCATGGCTGCTTATCCAAAATAATTAAAGTTGTGGATACAAAGTAACCACTAATATATATTTAATCTAAGACAACAATATATCAAGGATCATCTCATGAGGAAAAAACCAAGTCCCATATAACATCACATATATGGACTCAGGGTGACTCATCTACATAATGTGTTTAAGATAACCTGTGGGATCCATAAGAACTAAATGACAGCTGAAAATTGAGATATTGCTTATAGGAAAGGAGTGAAGATCAGTTCCTTGTTTAAACCATCGGTGGTCATGGCATTTAGATTATAAATCCATTTACACTCTTTCTGTAACAAAAGATTGTTTCTATCTCCTCCTCCTCGAAGTGGTGGAACTTGTTCAATTGGCATAACTCTCAGATCTTTAATAGTGTGTCTCTCCGAGGCAAAATGTCATGCTACTGGTGGTGTGCTGGTATCAATTTTTGCAAGTGCCTTCTTGATGGAACTGCGATGCATCGCTATCTGTTCCTTTAGCATCCTCTATGTTTTACCCACATAGATTTTACCACATGGGCACCAGATCACATATACCACATACTTGGTGTCACATGCCATGCATTGTCGAATTGGATAATTTTTCTTAGTGATAGGATGGACAAAACACGTCCCAGTCTGTAAGAAACTGCATTTTGCACACCCCGTGCATTTATAGACTCCAACACGTAGTTGTAACCAGCCAGATCCAGTTTTCACTCCTGGACTGATATCGGAGTACACTAGTTGATCTTTAAAATTTCTACTCAGTTTGTAACAAAACAACGGTTTCTTCTCACAAAAATCTTTGAGAGTTGTGTCACTTTGTAGAATGTGCCAAAGATTCAAGATGGAGTGTCTAATCGCACCCGAGGAAATCGAATAAGTACTGGATAGCAACATTCTCCTTGTATCAACAGATCTCTCCTTAGGGATTAGTAGCTCCCTCCTTTCCATACACAAGCATTTCTCTATAGCCTCTTCCACCTCACGTTTGTCATAACCTCTCTGTAGGAAATTATCCCCCATTTGTTGTAGCACCTTTGGTAGTTTGGCCACATCAGAGGTTGTTCTTACTACTATCACGGTGTGTGTGTACTGTTTTTATTTGGGTATTTTTTTTGTAGTAGAACTACAGGTACCAGCTGGCCCGTTTTCCCCGCATGCTGGTACTTCTGGTTCTCCAAGTACCAGCTTGTGGGGGAGGCTTGCTGGGACTTGTAGTTCTGCTACAAAAAACAATTTTCTTTTTTTGTACACTTGGCTATCAGCCTCTCATCCGCCGCCCTTGGATGGGGTGGGGGGGGGACAGCCACGGGCTTCACCCCTGGCCCTTGTGAGGCTGGAGGGGGGGGGGACCCCTTGATTTAAGGGATCCCCACTCCTCCAGGGTACCGGCTGTGTCATTCTCTCTCTAGCTAGTGGAGCCCGGTGCCGGTGTTAAAAATACGGGGGACCCCTACGTGTTTTGTCCCCCGTATTTTTGGCACCAGGACCGGACGCAGAGCCCGGTGCTGGTTGTTAAAATACGGGGGATCCCCTGTAATTCCCCCCCCCGTATTTTTACAACCAGGACCGGCTCAAAGAGCCCGAGGCTGGTTATGCTTAGGAGGGGGGACCCCACGCATATTTTTTCAGGATTTTTAACCCATTCCCACCCCTTCCCACTGAAAAACATGCTCTGATCTCTCCATATTATTTTAGTCAGTAAAAAAAATAAAAATATTCTTTTAAAAAATATATTAAATAATACTTGTGGCTCCTAAATAGACAAATCAAGTAGATAATCCCTTCTAATATAAATAGATATGCTATTAGCAATAAAAAAAACAAAAAAACAAACAAAAAAACAACATGTTTTTAAAAATTTTATTAGATCACGCCAGCAAAATGAGGCGGACTGAAATTGACCAAATGACTGTCGAAAAGCACTGTTGTCGAATCGACATTCTTCAATTGAATATACTTTTGTCGAAAAGCCGCATTTTTACCATTGCAGACATGTCAAATTTGACAAATGTTGAATTGCAAAAAGTCGAATCTGAAACGGCAGGTTTTTTGTTGAAAGTACTGTATTGCATTGTCGAATAATTTTTTTTTGTCGAAAATGCCCCGTTTTTCGACATTTGCGGCAATTCAACCACAATTGCATATGGCCCTATGTGTTGATAAATTAAAGACTACTACTTCCTGTTCCCCCGTGTGTGTGCTCTCTCTTGTCCTCTTTCGGTGTTTAATGCCCCCTCTCCTACAGGGTCTTTTCCTCCCTTGTATCGACTTCTGGTGTAAACTCTCTCCCTCAAAAAAGGCTGTCTACTAGTGGAGAGTTGATCAGAATCACTAGGGGATGTTAGGAAGTCAAGATCAGTATAAACTCTTTCTTCTCTCCTTCTACCCCTGTTGGATGGATTCCCCCTCCACACCCGTCTAGCACCAGGGTTATACCCCTTTTCCACTAGCTCAAAAAACACGGGTAAATGCACGGGGGCGCGCATTTACCCGTGTTTTTGGCAAGTGGAAAAGGGTCAACCCGGATCAAGTGACCCGTGAATCCTACCCGGCTATTTACCTGGGTAGGACACGGGAATGATCCGGGTAGGGTTCTAGTGTAAACGGGAGCCGTGTCGATGCGACACGGCTCCCGTTTACACTGTATGGAAGGGCGGCGCTGGGAGATCATGTGATCTCCCTGCGCCGCCCCTGCCGCGTCACTAGAAGAGTCACCAACCCGGCATATGCCGGGTTGTGACTGCTGATGGGAAAGGGGACGAGCACGGGTCGCAGCAGGGGGCAGCTCCCGTGTCAGGCTCCCGGCTGCGACCCGTGATCGTAAGTGGAAAAGGGGTATTAGTAAGCCAAGCGTATACCCTCTATTCTCTATAATCTTCTTTTACCTTCCTAAATTTACTTTTTTTGAAGGCCAACAGTTCTGTCCTAAAGTTTTTACTGCGATTTTCGGCGGGTCCCACCTGGGGGACCCTCTTACCTCATCCTTGATGTGCAGCCACGCGATCCAGGAGAATGTCAGCAGTGTGTGCCTGAAGTCCGGTGCGCCTCCGCTACAAGTACCCTGGAACCAGGCCGTGGGAATATGCAGCGCTGCTGGGGGAGGTGATGGAGCCACAACATAGCATGTCAGAATGACATATAAAGCGCTGCGGCCCTTGAAGTCTTTTTAAAAAGCTCTTTTCAGAGCAGCCCCCCCTGTTAGTGACCTGCTATGCAGGCACCAACTTACAAACTGAGCTCCAGTGCCTGGAGGCGGGGCTATAGAGGAGGTTGTGCAATGCATCCTGGGAACAGGAAAAGCTTTAGCCTGTTGGTGCCTCGGATCAAGATCCAACTCTACACCCCAATGTTATTCCCTGTGGCATACCAGTGTACCCCGCTGCAGAAAATATATTTTTTTTTAAATTGGTAATTCCTTCCTAATGTAAAAAAAGGTGATATGGAATATTGTACCTTTTACAGAATTTTAATATACATACACAAGTCAGAGTGGTTTGCACATAAACGTGTACCTGTTGCATACAAACAGTGAAGGCAGCAATTGTGTGGGTTGAACCAATTTTCAGCACATCAATTCAATAGGACTTCACTAATGGCATTATTGAGACTTGAGGGACTTTGCGACTTAGTGATGTCATTAGTTCCTTGTAGAATGATGGGCTGCACATTAGTTCCACTCACAACATAGCTGGCTACACTGTGATCTATAATTCATTAACTACTGTGAACCCACGTTGAGCAGCAGTAACTTCAAACAAACGTTTAGAGAAATAGTTTATATGTCCCACACATCGGCTTGATGAAGTCTCTGCAATAGGACGAAACGCGTTGGCCCTTTAATGTACCCTTGACCATCACTATGGACAGATAAGCTTTAAATCTTATTTCCTGTACGTGTGCTACCTGCTATTTTTTTATTTCTTTTTTTCAATTGAATAAAACTTGAATCTACTGGTGGTGAAGAAACCTTCATTATTCTGCTTTGGGACTGTTTGGTTCCCCACCTGCTCACAGTAAGATTTAAGCAGATATGTATTGTTAAGACAATACACATGATGTTCTTTATTTGTTATTTTCTATTGCTTTACGGTGGTCATATGACCGAAGACAACAAGAATAAATTACATTACTGAATCTATTCATCGCCATCACTGCAGCACTTTAGTATGTCACCTATTTTAAATTGCACTATAGGCGCTTTTAACATATAATTTGCTGTATGTTGTTTTTAGAGTGTGACTCACAAACACACATTTTGTTACTTGTATATGAGGAGCGTCATATATATATATATATATATATATATATACACACACACACACACACACACACACACACACAAACACAGTATATATTTACATAGAAGAAGCGGCACTCAGTCTCTTCGTGATGAAGGGTGTAAAACCCCGAAACACTGATTAAAGCATCACTGCTGTTTGCACGTTTTACGAAGACTGAGTGCCGCTTCTTCTATGTGAATAAGTATTAGGGGTGCTGTACCCTTCAAGATTTAGATATATACCGTATATACTCGAGTATAAGTCGACCCGAATATAAGCCGAGGCACCTAATTTTACCCCAAAAACCTGGGAAAACGTATTGACTCGAGTATAAGCCTAGGGTGGGAAATGCAGCTCTAGCCGTACACAGCCCTCAGTGCCAGATATGCCCTCATACTGCCAGATATGCCCCCACAGTGCCAGATATGCCCCACAGTGCCAGATATGCCCCACAGTGCCAGATGTGCCAGATATGCCCCACAGTGCTAGATATGCCCCACAGTGCCAGATGTGCCAGATATGCCCCACAGTGCCAGATATGCCCCACAGTGCCAGATATGCCCCACAGTGCCAGATGTGCCCCACAGTGCCAGATGTGCCCCACAGTGCTAGATACTTACCCTCCGTCGCTCCCGCGCTGTCTTCTGAAGGAGGGACACGGAGAGCGCAGTGCGCGGCTCTCCTGTGTCCCTCCTGCGTCTCTGGCGGCAGCGGCGTGTGTTAAAGGAAGTGCCGGTTCGTGCACTTCCTTTAACACACACACCGCCGGAGATGCAGGAGGGACACAGGAGAGCCGCGCCCTGCGCTCTCCGTGTCCCTCCTAACGCTGACTCGATTATAAGCCGAGGTGGCATTTTCAGCACAAAAAAACGTGCTGAAAAAGTCGGCTTATAAACAAGTATATACGGTATATAGTTTTATACACGTTTTTGGTTTTCAGGTGTTATTGGTTTTACGTGTGCGCTTTTTTCCCACACTATTTAAAAAAAAAAAAAAATATATATATATATATATATATATATATATATATATATATATATATAAAAAAAATTGTATTTGTATTCGGCACTCATGAAATAAACATCACAGTCAGCTTGCCCGGTGCCCTCTAAATCAACTTTGCAGGTTGAAGATATAAGCACAATGAAGCGGCACTCCAGGACTTAATTCAAATAAACGGGTCCAGTCTCCCGATTTTGATGTGCTTTTATATATATATATATATATATATATATATATATATATATATATATATAGAGAGAGAGAGAGAGAGAGAGAGAGAGAACGAGGTGGGTCCGGCACAGCCACTTATAGAAATTAATACATCGGATGCCCTCACAAAAAGCAGATAGCAGACACAGGGTGGTGCGGCACTCCAATGATTCACAAAGGCAGAGGTATTTGAGATGCAACGTTTCAATGCCCGTTTATTAAAATGGCATTTTCGTCAGGTATAATACAAAAGAGAAACAGCTTACCTTATATACACAGTATCACCCATCGTGGCGCGAATGCCGCAGCGGGACTGCACACCCGGTGGCCGCGCTGATAAATGACGTCATGCCGTTCTATAACAGAAGCGTGCAGCGTCATGTGACTAAACCCATCACCATAGAGACAAAGTATAAACAAACAGTATACGGCTGACCGGAACACCAATCCAGTATAAGAACTTAACTAGTGGCACATATAAAGCAATATGACAGGAACAAATCAAAACAAAAAAGCTAGAGAGGGCTATTAGCTAAAAAATAAACATCAGTTAGGACACAGCCAGCCTCGGTATTTGTGGACAGTGTTTTACAAATTTATATAAAAGATCATCCTAGATATCTTCTAGATACCACTACACTGTTGGTTAAGCTTATGTCTTTACCTAGGTTTACTGCTGATATCACCATGTTTACCATCGATGTGGTTAGTTTATATACTGTAATTCCTCATGACCTAGGATTGTCGGCAGTGGGACGCTTTCTGCATGGTCAGAGCTCGTACGCGGGTCCTGACATTTCATTTCTGTTGGATTTGCTTCGTTTTATACTGACCAAAAATTTTTTCCTTTACGATGGTTCTTTTTATTTACAACTGGTTGGTTGTGCGATGGGGGCGGCGGTAGCCCCCTCATACGCAAACATTTTTATGTTTGATGTGGAGCAATCAATATATTTTTGTCTGATCCCATTATTGCAAACAGGATTTTTTTTTTTTGTCGCTATATTGACGACTTACTGATTTTTTGGCATGGAGATGGTAAAGATTTGGTACATCACCTGGAGTCACATAATTCTAGTGATAGCCCTGTCAAATTTACCTTTTCATTCAGTTCCACTGAGATTCATTATTTAGATGTGGCCATTTCCATTAAGGATGGCTGCATTTCAACTAATTTGTATTCAAAACCGACAGATCGCAACAATCTTCTGTTATCTTCCAGTTGTCATCCTAGATCACTGATTCAGGGCCTGCCGTACTCACAATTTATCAGAGTCAGACGTATTACGTCTGATATTAAAGCAGCGGAATCACAGATTGATTCCTTACTACAAAAATTTCTGTCACGTGGTTATGATTTTACCCAGCTTCAAAAAACTAAAGCTAGGGTCTTGAGTATTGATAGAGCAACATTGTTAAAATCTAAACCAAGCAATTCAAAACCTTTGTTACCTTGGGTCACACAGTATACACCCATTAGTCCTAAGATTAATAAAATAGCCAAGAATCTTTGGCCTATTATTAAGTCTGATTCAGACTGTAACCTGGCGGATACAGAACTCATGCCTAGTTATAAACGCGTACGTAATATCCGTGATATTCTTGTTAAATCAGATATTTCGCAACCTGCCCCTAATATTTATAGGGGTAAACTAGGATGTATACGTTGCACCTGTGTGACTTGTAAATATTTAATTCCTGGAGATATATTCTATCATCCTCTTACTGGTAAAGCCCTAAAGATCCACCATAGACTTACCTGTAATTCTGTTTACACTGTGTATCAGATAATTTGTCCTTGCGGTCTTTCCTATATTGGAAAGACTGAACGACCTTTTAAAGAACGTATGGCAGCCCATCGTTCTTCTATAAAGGCTGCCTTGGTCTCCGGCAAGAGCGATCAGCCAGTCGCAAGGCATTTTGCGCTGGCTGCGCATAGCCTCGCTTCACTAAATATAGGATAATTGACCACATTCCCCATTCCTTACGTGGTGGTAATCGTGGTCTCAAGTTATTACAGTGTGAGGCCAAGTGGATTTTTCGTTTGGGGACTCTCTCACCGAAGGGCCTTAATGAACACTCTGGGCTCAGTGTGTTGGCTAACAGTACCTAACTGATGTTTATTTTTTAGCTAATAGCCCTCTCTATCTTTTTTGTTTTGATTTGTTCCTGTCATATTGCTTTATATGTGCCACTAGTTAAGTTCTTATACTGGATTGGTGTTCCGGTCAGCCGTATACTGTTTGTTTATACTTTGTCTCTATGGTGATGGGTTTAGTCACATGACGCTGCACGCTTCTGTTATAGAACGGCATGACGTCATTTATCAGCGCGGCCACCGGGTGTGCAGTCCCGCTGCGGCATTCGCGCCACGATGGGTGATACTGTGTATATAAGGTAAGCTGTTTCTCTTTTGTATTATACCTGACGAAAATGCCATTTTAATAAACGGGCATTGAAACGTTGCATCTCAAATACCTCTGCCTTTGTGAATCATTGGAGTGCCGCACCACCCTGTGTCTGCTATATATATATATATATATATATATATATATATATATATATATATATATATATATGTGCACATCAAAATCGGGAGACTGGACCCGTTTATTTGAATTAAGTCCTGGAGTGCCGCTTCATTGTGCTTATATATATATATATATATATATATATTTATATTAACCAGTTCCCAAATGTCGCTCCCACGCTGTAAATTCAGCAAACAAATCCAAGCGGAGCCCAGGTTTGAATGTCAATGCTTGAGGGGCACTGACATCACCCCATGCCATAAGCATTAACGTCAGCGTAGCCTCCAGGCGGTGCGGCTCCATGTTCACACTCACCATAGCAACCACCCGCACCAATAATCATTGTGCTAGACAGCCACGATCAGAAATTAATAGCATTATGCATATACATATAAGCAGGGCCGCCATCAAGGGGGTGCCCTGTGTACAGTAGTCCCGGGACCAGCCACTCTGACAGAGTGGAGGGCCCAGGCTGCTCAAACAGCCAGCCGTGGCCATTCCCGCCGGCGGCCGCCGCAGGTGAGATTGACCGCTGCTGCTGCCAGTTAAACCTGCCCTTCATATCCCGGCGGCGACACCATTGAGACTGCCTGTGGTCACCGCCGCCGGTCCCCTTCTGCTGAGTGCGACTATAACCGTGGGCTGCCCGCCCACCCACTGCCTGCCGCAGATCCACGCCGCCGATCACAATCAGCAGCTTGCTGTTTATAATAAAGTTCTTTTGATCCAGATGCGGCGCAGCGTGACGTCATGATGTCACACCGCATCAGTAAAGAGGTGCTGAAGAGCTAGGGACAGGAGGCCAGGAGCAGACAGCGTGGGGGAGAGAGAGCAGAGAGGACTCTCAGGACAGATTTGTAAAGGTAAGTATGTGTTTGTGAGAAGGGGGCCTGGGGCTGGCTCAGGCAGCTGTCATGTAATACACAGGGTTGGACTGGCCCACAGAGGTACAGGGGAAACCCCTGGTGGGCCCTACTGCCTGTGGTCCCTCTTCCTTATCTAGGAATCAGGTTCCAGACTGTGCACTTGAATTATACATTATACATATGTTACCTTATACTGCACAGGACTATGGTGTATTTTCTACAGTGCATTTCTGCCACAGTATTATGCATGCACTAGCAGTATTTAATGAATATATTTATCAGCGGGCTCAGCCCATGCACGCTCTACTGGTTTGGCAAACCAATATGGTAGCTGGACACACCCCCTCTGGAAACCAGCCGCACCCCTAGATATGGGCCCCTAACACTGCATTCCCCTGGTGGATTCTTCATGCCCCAGTCCGACACTTTACAATATAATATAAAAGGGATTTTTCTCCTGAAGGGGGGGGCACTGTGAGGACATGTGTACCTGGCACTGAGGGCATATCTGGTACTGGGGGCATATCTGTATCTGGCACTGGGGGTATATCTTGCACTGGGGGCATATCTGGCGCTGGGGGCATATCTGGCACTGTGGGGACATGTGTATCTGGCTCTGGGGGCATATATGTATCTGGCACTGGGGGCATATCTGGCACTGGGAGCATAACTGGCACCAGGGTCATATATATATCTGGCACTGGGGGCATTTCTGTATCTGGCACTGGGGGCATATCTGGCACTGTGGGGGCATTTCTGTATCTGGCACTGTGGGGGCATTTCTGTATCTGGCAATGGGGGCATATCTGGCACTGTGGGGACATGTGTATCTGGCACTGTGGGCATTTAGTTTTCATGGTTAGTTACTAAGATATCTAATTATTTAAAAGGGTTTATTTAATGAGGTTGGTTCGGTACCTGCCTAAAGATTCTACCTTGACGTGGTGGCAGGCTTGATAATTTTGGCCAAAATATCTGGCTAAAATATTTTTTGTAAAAGTGTGGTGGGGGGGGGGGGGGGAAAGGGGGGCAGGGGGGGGGGGGGGTGCTGCCTGTTTTGTCAGTCCCGGGCCCCACAATTTCGGGTGGCAGCCCTGCATACAAGTTACGTAGTAAAAACTAAATTCATTATTTAGATATTCTGACTAAGTTGCATAATAACACAATTGTGACCACACTCTATCACAAACCTAATGATAGGAGTATCTATCTACATGCTAAAAGTCATCACCCGATTAAGGAGAGGTCTTACTTTTCCCAATTTCTTCGGACAGTTAGAATTTGTAGCGATAAAGAGGATGCAACCTAAGAAATTGATCAGATGAAATTAAAATTTCTGGTTTGGGAATATCATCCAAAAATATTTAAACTAGCGAAGGAGAAAGCACTTGCATTATTCTGTTACCAAATAGCAGCAAAAACTGCTAAGAAGGAAACAAGCAACAAAATAATTTAAGTCAATGAGATCTGTACGGCCAGCCTGGCTCTGGTGGATACGGCAAAAAAACTTTTAGCCATTGATTAATAAGGATAAAGATCTGCCACTACTAAAAGAAAATAAATTGTTACTTTGTTATAAAAGAGGGAAAAACATTAAAACATCAAATTGTGCGTAATGACGTGACAGAAATGGATATGGAACGACCGCAACATTTTTTGACCAGAAAGGCTTGGAACTTTCGCTGCACACGATGCACTACATGCCCGTTTCCTGGATATAGGAGATACAGGGGTCTATTCATGAAGCAGTGAAAAGTGTGGAGAAGTGAATCAGTGGAGAAGTTGCCCATGGCAACCAATCAGCTATTCTGTATAATTTTATAGTATGCAGATTATAAATGTTACTCTAATGCTGATTGGTTGCCATGGGTAACATTTATAATCTGCATACTATAAAATTATACAGAATAGCTGATTGGTTGCCATGGGCAACTTATCCACAGTCTCACTTCTCCACGCGTTTCACTGCTTCATGAATAGACCCCATGTCTGTTATCCCAGATCAGCCAAAAAGTACAGAATCAAACATGCACATCCAAATTTGTTGGGTATTACAGTAAATGTCCGTGTGGTTTGCTTTATGTTGGCAAAACCACACAGATAAAGAGCCTATGACTGTCCATAGGATCTACAATATGCTTGGCTCTTGAAGATAAAGCATGCGACCAACCGGTCGCTAAACATTTTAAGACCCCAAAACATTCGCTGGCAAACCTCAAATATAAAATGATCGATTATGTCCCATCTAGTTCAAGAAGTAGCGATAGATCGAAGTCATTACTCAAGTGAGAGTATTTTTGGATCCATGAATTACAAACCATATCGCTTCTGGTTGGGGGCCCCAGGGCAACTGACTTGTGTGGGACCCTATCAATAAGATTGTCTATATGATATACTGGTGGTGGTGTTATAACACAGTAGAATATGTAAATACCCCAGTATCACAAATGTGTTAAACACATTTACTGTACATTATGCCATACAGAAACCCTAGTTCACATATGCCATAGTGACAACCACACTGGTGTTGTAGCTATGGGAAAGGGGTTCTGGGGCAGCCAGTGGTTGTAATTAAACCACCATGATCACTGGGAACTCCCATAAGGCGCGATATAAAATCAACCTCCATCTGCTGACACTTCAAGACAGACATGACGTACTTAAACCCATTAAAAATCATTTTTGTGAGGAAAGTTCTATGAAATACATTAGATAAAAAATGGATACATATTTCTATGGTACAAAGTTTCTTCTGCTTTATACTTCTTTTCAAAACTGCCATGTATCCAGCTGCAAGGCCAAATTTATGTTATGTTCAGTTTATGGACACATTCCCTGACATTGTTCGGTAGACATCAAGTTGATCCCGTTGCAACAAAACAGCTTCAACACATAATACTACCACCACTGTGTTTCATGATAAGGATGAGATTCTTCTGTTGGGATGCACTTTTGTTTTTATCTAACCATAATGTTACTCAATTAAGCCAAAAAGTTCTAGCAAACTGCGAATGGGCAGCACGGTTATCTTTTAGCGTAATGGCTTGCTCTTTGTTCTCCTCACATTGATGTTGCCTGATGGTTGACTCCTGAATAGACATCAGATGCTGCAAGATAAGCCTATATTTCCTTTAACATTACCCTGGGGCTCTTTGTGATCTCACACAATATTATATGCCTTGCACTTGGTGTGAATTTACAGAGTGATGAGCACCAACAACTCTTTTTATGAGGTCCTCAGAAAATTCCTTTGATCTAGGCATGGTACACGTTCATAAACCGGTGTGGTGTAGACCAGACTTTGGAAGTGAAGACTTCGGTTAATTTATTTTTTTACATAGGGCAGGACCATCCAAATTCCCACCTGACTGTAATCCCATTGATTAAACTCCCAACTGTGGGACCCTATCAATAAGATTGTCTATATGATATACTGGTGGTGGTGTTATAACACAGTAGAATATGTAAATACCCCAGTATCACAAATGTGTTAAACACATTTACTGTACATTATGCCATACAGAAACCCTAGTTCACATATGCCATAGTGACAACCACACTGGTGTTGTAGCTATGGGAAAGGGGTTCTGGGGCAGCCAGTGGTTGTAATTAAACCACCATGATCACTGGGAACTCCCATAAGGCGCGATATAAAATCAACCTCCATCTGCTGACACTTCAAGACAGACATGACGTACTTAAACCCATTAAAAATCATTTTTGTGAGGAAAGTTCTATGAAATACATTAGATAAAAAATGGATACATATTTCTATGGTACAAAGTTTCTTCTGCTTTATACTTCTTTTCAAAACTGCCATGTATCCAGCTGCAAGGCCAAATTTATGTTATGTTCAGTTTATGGACACATTCCCTGACATTGTTCGGTAGACATCAAGTTGATCCCGTTGCAACAAAACAGCTTCAACACATAATACTACCACCACTGTGTTTCATGATAAGGATGAGATTCTTCTGTTGGGATGCACTTTTGTTTTTATCTAACCATAATGTTACTCAATTAAGCCAAAAAGTTCTAGCAAACTGCGAATGGGCAGCACGGTTATCTTTTAGCGTAATGGCTTGCTCTTTGTTCTCCTCACATTGATGTTGCCTGATGGTTGACTCCTGAATAGACATCAGATGCTGCAAGATAAGCCTATATTTCCTTTAACATTACCCTGGGGCTCTTTGTGATCTCACACAATATTATATGCCTTGCACTTGGTGTGAATTTACAGAGTGATGAGCACCAACAACTCTTTTTATGAGGTCCTCAGAAAATTCCTTTGATCTAGGCATGGTACACGTTCATAAACCGGTGTGGTGTAGACCAGACTTTGGAAGTGAAGACTTCGGTTAATTTATTTTTTTACATAGGGCAGGACCATCCAAATTCCCACCTGACTGTAATCCCATTGATTAAACTCCCAACTCTAATTATGAAGATTCACGTATCTTTTCCGATAAATAATTTTAATGTTGGATCATCTTTGTGTTTGTTCAGTTATGGTCTCGATTTTAAAGACTCAGATGAAGATTTGAACGTATTTAAGGTCACATTTATACAAAAAAAAAAAAAAAGAAAATTCTAAAGTGTTTACAAACTGTCCTGCACCACTGTATAGAGATGCTCAAACAATTCAAACTGGTCCCACATATAAACTTATTTGGCTGGATGGATAGGTCTTGAAATTGGTCATTTGTTTCGATTTGTAGTGACTTTCATGTGCTTCCCTTTATAGAAGTTTCTTGAAGTAAAGTTTCAGGTTCAAAGTTCACATACCTGGTTCTCATGGATAGCAAATAAAACGTGAACTTTGGCTGTCTGAACTTAAAAAGTCTACTGCTTTTGTTTTCTTACAGCGTGCTTCTGCCTCACCGTGTGATATTCTTGTAATGTGTCCCTCCACTGATTGCACACCCTGCCAGCAGTAACCTGCGCAGTGCAACCCAGATGGTTGCCTCGTATGGTTCCATCGTGGGCAGGATGGATCTTTCCATACTGGGTATATCATACTACTACACAAGTGTCCGTTTTCCCACATATGCATTGGGCCCTTGTATGGCTCACCTCCCACAGTGTAACCTTAGTAGTGCACCCAACATGGCTACCTCATCTGGTACGCTTGTGAATGGGATGGAAAGTAGATGGACGCAACTGTTTTGTTGGGATCCTACTCTACCCATTTCGTGTCATCTCTTCTAGGGCTAGACTATTCCACCTAGGGTAATCCTACGCAGTATGCCCAAGATGGCTGTCTCAACTGGTACCTTGTGAAGGTGGAATACACAACCCGTGGAAGCTATTACCCAAAATGCCTACACTAATCCTGCATTATGCTTACTGTGCACTTTAGGTTTTCTATTTTTATGAATGTGTAGCTTGTCTATTCTGTATTACTTAAATCTTCTGTATTATGTGCATTGTTATTATGTGATGTCTTGTTAAGCCCCTTTACTCCTGATGGAGAAGCAGCGTTCTCTAAATGAAATGATTATTATCATTATTATTATTTTTGAGGGTATTTGATTTTTATTATTCATACAGTATATGTTTTAAGAATGAAGCTCACCATTTATATGGAAACCATTAAAAACGCTGTTCATGGTAGCCATTATCCTCAGACAAGCTTGAACATGCTTGGATTTGGTGAAACATGTCGCCGCCCCCCCCCCCCCCCCACACACACACACACACACACACACACAAATTTGCTTAATATTTAGTTTGGTCTGAAGTTAAAGAATTTACTGAAGTTTTTTTTAAACTTTAGAACTGATTCTAAAAAACCTGTTTGAGAACTTCTTTCGAGTGTTCCTAAATATACAAAAACAAAATGTTTGGGCATTTTAGCATACTCTTAGTGAACTTATAAAAATGTTGGTTAGGCAGATGTGACAAACAAAATAAAAAACTGTTAGACTAAAACAAGAAGTGCAAATATACAGACTGGTATATTACCAGAAAAGCCATCTTAGGGTAAAAATACAGAAATAAAAGTGTAAACGTCTGAGAAACGTCCTGGCAGACGCATGGCATCCTATATTTCAGCTACTCTAAGACTATTTAGTCAAATCTAGGCAAATGTCCAGAATATATTAACTTTGTGGCTTACTGCCACCAGTGTGTGTTTTAGATATTAGAAATGGTGTGGTTAAGATTTTCTTGGACAAGTTTAGTGTTTGTGTAAAGAAGAAAAAAACAAAAAAAAAACAATTTAGATGAACTCTGGTAGTTACAAGACTGCCATGGGTTGGAATAAATACTTAGAGGGGTTATTACGTATGCAGAAAGCATTTTAATCTGCAGCCTTACATAAGAAAAGAAGTGGCTTGTGTGGCACTAAGGGTATGGGTCATTAGGTCGACCACTATTGGTCGACAGTGACTAGGTTGACACCTGAAATAGGTCAACACAATCAATTAGGCCGACATGAGCAAGGTCGATATGGAAAAAGGTCGACATGAGGGTTTTTTAAATCTTTTTTGGTGTCTTTTTCTTCGTAAAGTGACGGGGAATACTAATTAGTGCACCGTGTCCGCGCACCATGCTTCGGGCAAGGTGTCTCGTTCCCCTACCGCTGTGCTCAGCACAGATTACTATTCCCAATCGTGGTCCACGTGGATCGTAAAGTATGATAAAGTTAAAAAAATGAGAATAAAAGAAAAAAAAGTGAAAAACATGTCAACCTTTTTCCATGTTGACCTAGTGAACATGTCGACCAATAGTGGTCGACTTAATGACTGTCGACCTAAGTGTGGTTGATCTAATGACCGTATCCTGGCTCTAAGCTTCCAATATCTGCCAGAAAGGTAAGGACAATAGTTGGAGAGGTGACACAGGCAAAGAGATGGTTGTGTACACTGAAACAGAAATGCATGTATAAGCAAACCGATGAAAGACAAATTTATGTTAAGTAGTTTGCATATAAAAGCTGCAACTTTAAACACTGTGATACTGTAATTGAAATCACTTAAAGAGGAACAGAGATATCTCTATATTTTATGATATACATCAAGACATCAATGCTTTAAAGAACCATATAATCCATTAACCACAGGATAGATTGGGTTCTAGTCGGGATACCGGCTGTCAGAATACTGACACTATTCGGAATGCCGACACCGGCATCCCAAATAGGTTCACCATCCCGGCGCCGTAGTCCCGACAGCCAGAATGATGAATGACAAGCCAGCGGGAGTCAGGACAGGTAATTCGCAGGGGGAACCGCCGGCATCCCAACCGCGGAAAAATCAAACCCAACCTGATAGACTTGCTGGTTTTACGACTGTTATGGGTAACCGTTTACTTTCCAGTGTTTTTACGTGTTCTTTACCACAGTACGCAACCATTAACTGCATTTTTTAGCCAGTTTCTTTCACCCTAAAATTAAATTGAATTAGTCTTTATCCATTACAACACAAAGCAGCAAAATGCAACAAGGCCTTTTTTTAGGAAAGGTAAAAGGATTTCAAGACAACTTTACAAGGATTTAACATTCTCCATGCAGACCTTTTAACAGATCATTTCCAGTCAATTTAACAAAATTATTTTAATACCAAGAATAAGCAAGATTACCTGCCAAAGCATGTGAAAAACCACAGCAAGACTTTGAGCTTTATTTCTATTGGAAGGTGAAATCATATTTTTGACGCAGTGTGCCCTTTGTAAATGTTTGTATTCATCTACAGCAGGAAGCAATGCGTCCTGAACGTATAACTTAAAACGTCTGCAAAACTGTGCTCTTACAGTGTATCTTAAGGGAACGAGGAAAGGCTATAAGCAATAGGGATATTTTTGCTAAGGGGGTGTTAGCCCTAGCCGCCACCTCGGGGAGGGAGGGGGGTTAGCCCTTACCGCCACCTGGGGAGGGAGGGGGGAGGGAGGAATACTAGGATTTTAATTACCTACCGGTAAATACTTTTCTCGTAGTCCGTAGGGGATACTGGGAATCCATTTAGTACCATGGAGTATAGACGGGTCCACTAGGAGCCATGGGCACTATAGAAGTTTGATTATGTGTGCTGGCTCCCACCTCTATGCCCTCCTACCAGACTCAGTCTAGGAAACTGTGCCTGAGGAGACGGACATACTTTGAGAGAAGGATATAGAAAAGGAAAGTAGTGAGATTTGAAACCAGCACAACCAGAACAAGAGGAAAGCCATGCTAAACAGGGACAGCAACAGCTGAACCAAACAACATTACTTAACCAAGTAACAGAGCAGGAAGAACGAAGCACAGGGCAGGCGCCCAGTATCCCCTACGGACTACGAGAAAAGGATTTACCGGTAGGTAATTAAAATCCTATTTTCTCTTACGTCCTAGGGGATACTGGGAATCCATTTAGTACCATGGGGAAGTACCAAAGCTCCCAAACCGGGTGGGAGAGTGCTGAGGGTCCTGCAGAATCGACTGACCAAACTGAAGGGACTCAGAGGCCAAGGTATCAAACTTGTAAAACTTTGCAAACGTGTTCGAACCCGACCAAGTAGCTGCTCGGCAGAGCTGTAAAGCAGCGACACTCCGGGCAGCCGCCCAAGAGGAACCCACCGACCTAGTAGAGTGTGCTTGTACAGCTTTTGCAATCGGCAAACCTGCCTTGGAATAAGCATGCTGGATAGTGAGCCTGATCCAGTGTGCAACTGACTGCTTTGAAGCAGGACACCCAATCTTATTGGGATCATAAAGAACAAACAGCGAGTCTGATTTCCTGTGATGAGCTGTTCTCTGTACATACACCTTCAAAGCCCTCACAACATCCAAAGACTTTGAAGCAGCAGAGGCGTCCGTAACAACCAGAACCACAATAGGTTGGTAGATGCGAAACGCAGACACCACCTTAGGAAGAAATGGCTGACGAGCCCTGAGTTCAGCTCTGTCCTCATGGAAAATCAAGTAGGGGCTCTTGTGAGACAATGCCCCCAGCTCCAACAGACGTCTTGCTGAAGCCAATGCCAACAGTGCGACAGTCTTCCTCAGGAGCATCGTTGCTCCTGAGGAAGCTGGACTTGTATTAACCAGTGAAACACGTTGATGCCTCACCACATCTCCATGGATCCCACTCCATATCTTTTGCACTTCATTGGATCATTTGGTATCCAGATTTGGCAACTTTTGGACATCGTTTCAATATTGCATCCAGATCACAGCAACTTTCCTATCCCTTCAGCCATTGAAATGGACTATTCCTAAGGCTGATGCAACATCAAAGGGATCATCTCCCATCTAATCTGGTAAACACAATAGCACTTCACAGTGACTGCATTTAACTGGAAGGTGTCCTAGCCTAATCAACCTGCTGAATAGTGGGGCTCATTCCGAGTTGATCGTAGCTGTGCTAAATTTAGCACAGCTACGATCATTCACACTGACATGCGGGGGGATGCCCAGCACAGGGCTAGTCCGCCCCGCATGACAGTGCCGCCGCCTTTGCACTTCAAGAGTAGCTCCCGGCCAGCGCAGCTTTAGCGTGCTGGCCGGGAGCTACTCGTCGCTCCCCGGCCCGCAACGGCTGCTGCAGCAGACCCCCCCCCCCCAACTGTCCGGCCATGCCTGCATTGGCTGGACCGCTCCCCCTAAACGGCGGCTTAACGCCGCCATCCAGCCCCCTCCCGCCTCTGTCTCAGAGGTGATCGCTAGGCAATGACGGCTGCCATGCGCTGGCGCACTGCGGCGCTGGCGCATGCGCAGTTCCGACCCGATCGCTGCGACAAACTGCAGCGAGCGATCGGGTCGGAATGACCCCCAATGTGCATTAATTTATGAGTGGACTTGCAACCTAGATCCGTATAGTGAGACTTTTTCTATATAACCCCGTATGCAATTTGCACTTATACCATTTTAATATTGTATGCATATTATATAGAATAAACTGTGATTCTTTTTTGTGAAGCAAACCGTCCTTTGTTTATGATTTTTACAGCCAGCGCTGGTACCTTTATTTACCTCGATTGGAGGAACTGCAGCACCAAATTGAGATCCCAAGGTGCCGTGGGAGACACAAAGGGAGGTTGGATGTGCAGAACACCTTTCAAGAACGTCTGGACCTCAGGGAGGGAAGCCAATTGTTTCTGAAAGAAAATAGACATGGCCGAAATCTGAACTTTTATGGAGCCTAGGCAATATTGTAAAATATTGTCTGCTCTCACACCAAAAGATATATTTCTTCCAAATATGATGGTAATGTTTAGACGTTACACCCTTCCTGGCTTGGATCATAGTCGGGATGACCTTGTCAGGAATCCCTCTCCTGGCTAGAATCAGCCGTTCAACTTCCATGCCGTTAATCGAGGCCACGGTAAGTCTTGATAGACGAACGGGCCCAGTTGCAGAAGATCCTCTCGAAGAGGCAGAAGCCACAGATCTTCGATCAGCATCTCGAGAAGATCCACATACCAGGCCCTTCATGGCCAGTCCAGAGCAATGAGGATTGCTTGAACCTATATCACTTTCATTCTTTTTAGAATTCTTGGTATCAGAGGAATCGGAGGGAACAAGTACACCAGCTGGTAGACCCACAGAGTTGTCAGGGCGTCTACCGCCACTGCCTGTGGGTACCTCGACCTGGAACAATACCGCTTGAGCTTCTTGTTTAGTCGAGAGGCCATCATGTCAATTTGTGGATACCCCCACCGACGTGTCAACCACCATAACACCTCCGGGTGAAGGCCCCATTCCCCTGGGTGCAGATTGTGTCTGCTGAAGAAGTCTGCTTCCCAGTTGTCTACTCCCGGAATAAAGATCGCCGACAACGCCATGGCGTCTTTTTCCGCCCAGAGGAGAATCCTTGACACCTCTGACATTGTGGCTCTGCTTTTCGTTCTGACCTGTCGGTTTATGTACGTTACTGCAGTCACATTGTACAACTGGACCTGAATGGCCTGATTCTGAAGAAGAGATGAGGCCTGCAGAAGGGAGTTGTAGATAGCCCTGAGTTCCAGGATGTTTATTGGAAGGACAACTTCACTATTACACGGTTTTCAGTTGCTGACTCAAATTGCACCAGACCACCCAGTGGCCAGACCTTTTATAAGAAGCTAGAGCAGAGGTTCTCAAACGTGGTCTTCAAGACACCCCAACGGTCCAGGTTTTAAGGTTATCCATGCTTGGCCACAGGTGACTTAATTAGCACCTCAGTCAATTTGATTTAACCATCTGTACTGAGCCATGGCTATAACTAAAACCTGGACCGTTGGGGTGCCTTAAGGACCGCGTTTGAGAACATCTGAGCTAGAGGACAGACCGTTCTTTACCCAGACTGGAGGTAACACCAGTACTATCTGTAGTCTGCTAGCATGAATCAGTCCCCATCTCCATAAGTACCTGTGCTCCCTAAAAATGGGTACTCTCCTCGGCACGTCTTCAGTTACCACTATAAGAAAACACTTTATGTGGATACATTACTGACACATGTCAACTTAATTATTGCTAACAATTTGAGGTGGTGCTGCTCTAATTAATAAATTAATAACCGATGGAGACCAATGCCATTTAGGTAATCTGCTGCTAGTTAATTTTTATATACATAGGATTTTTTATGTAACATATCTATATTTAAATAAAAAAAATTCCATACATATTTTTTTTTCTGGCAAACCCTTGGACGTGCACAGGGATATGAGCAGATTGCCTACTGTATTACATGGTAACATGCGCTGCGAAACATCATAGTAATGCCCAGTGTCACGCCACTAGGAACTGAATTCCACCTTTTATACCTAATGGTTCCTTCCAACTACAAATCGAGGCAATGACAGTGGTGTCAGATAAATGATGTGTCGGTTTCTGTGCCCAGAGAATGAAGCAGCCAGGAGAGGGTCCCATAAAGTAAATCTACTCAAACTAGTTCACAGACAGGGGAGAGGAGTCAACTAACAAACAGCTTATATGGAAAAATACATTTTTATACATAAATGTACTTCAATGAGTTAATTGTGTCTAAACCAGTGATGGGCAACAGCAACTAGCAAGAGAGGAAGGGGTTACTCATGTCAGTTCCTGATTGAATGACATCAGCAATTTACTATATCATTCTGGTTTCTGAATGTAACACACTAAGCATGGAGAGAGATAAAGCGGAGAGAAATAAAGCACTAGCCAATCAAACAGAGCCTATAACATATGAGTTTCTATAATGGCTGCAAGGTGTGTGGTGCACACGGGACCCTGGGTCCAGGGGGCCCACACCACACACCCTGCACCCTCCAGTATCCCACGGCAGCGGCCCTGCAATGTGGACAAAAATCAATTGGAAAATGGCCGCCGTGGCCATTTTGTCGAGTGATTTGCACACTGGAGATTTTCCCGGAGACCTGCGCACACGCAGCAGACACTGGCATGATGCCAGAGTCTACTAACTGCCGGACAGGAAGGGGGCAGGAACGGAAGCTGCATGTGAGCCCTCTCCTCTCTTAAAATGCCCCCAGAGTGTAAAATGAGAGTTAGAAGCTGATTGGTTAGTGCTTTTTATCTCTCCACTTTATCTCTACATGTGCTTTGATAAATACCCCCCTTTGAGGGAGATAAAGTGGAGAAAATTCTCGTAAGTCAATCAGCTTCTGTCATCTTTCTAGCACAGCCTGTAAAATGAGTTAGAAGCTGATTGGTTGGTACTTTAGCGCTCTCGCCATGATTTGATAAATCTACCCCTAATATTCTGACATCACAGTCACTAGAGAAAGCCTCAGTGGGAAATTAATCCTTGTCAAGGTTAACCTCATAGCGTTTGTACATATGGCCCTCGGGCCAGTATGAACAAAGCAAAGTACAAAGTTGAAAGTCAGGTCTGTCAAGATGGAAGACAACTAATATACAAAATAAAGTGCACAAATTCTTTTCTTGTGACCAAAACAATTCAGATTCCTATCAATTCTTCACCTAAAAATGCTCTGACTAAAAAGTATACTAATGGCTGCCCATTAGACATACTATGCTTGCCTTCATAACTTGTTGCCTCTATAATGCTGTGACATTCTAAGCCAGCGCTGTTCCCAGCACTTCCCTGAGCAAGACATCAGAACACTGGGGCAGATGTACTAAGCCTAGAGAAGTGATAAAGCAATGATAAAGCAGTGATAAGTGGAAGGTGATATCACACCAGCCAATCAGCTCCAATTTGTAATTTAACAGTTAGGAGCTGATTGGCTGATAGGAGCTGATTGGCTGGTGCATTATCCCCTTCCACTTATCCTTACTTTAACACTTCTCCAGGCTTAATACATCTGTGTATGGACAAGAAACAAAATAATGCATCTATCAGAGTCTATGGAATTGCTGGTGAGGCATGGGCCATCCAGTTGGACAGTCTTGTTCTAAACTAACAGGAGAAAACATTCAGCATAAAATCAAGCAATTAAAAAATTAGTGCAAGATATTGTTTTACCACAACCAGCTAGACACAGCATTTCTTTATGTTTTATTTCTTTTTATAAATTAAGTATGTTAAGCATATATGGATATTCAAAGTCTAATGACAAAAACTCAAGGTTAAATTACCGTAATTAACATTCTATTCTCTACAAGGCCATTTCCATTCAACTTCTTATAATCAAATAGGACAGGACATAGGGTTTGTTTTTTATATGGTCAACATACTCACACAAATCTATATAAGCGACTTGTATTTTATAATTCCTAATTAGACCGGGGATACTTTGCAGGGAGTAAATTAGTTCCAACTTGCGAAAGCAGAATGTGGCAGAGAACTCTTAAGCCTTTTTGGAAATATCCGAGCAGGAGAGCAGCATAACCCTTTGGCCAGTTGCTGGAACAGATGTGATTGCCAATCACACACATTTGCTGTAGCACATTCCACAGTCTACTAATTAATCTCCAGGCTCAGGGTTTCAGTGGAGAGCAGGTCTGAAATGATAGCTGGTTGTTATGAAGGAAATACACTACTACTTTATGTTTACTTTCCTATTGTAAATATTCAGCAAATATTCACAATTAGTGTAAAGCTCATTTTTTAACATCAAATACTCATTATTTATTTTTTCACATTAGGGTAGATAATCAAGTGGAAACACAAGGCAAATTGCAGGATGGGTCTGCATGACGTAGCGTATTGCGGGGGTTATTCAGAGTTGTTAGCAAACCAAAAAAAGTAAGCAACTGGAAAAAAAAACATGTACTGCAGGTGGGGCAGATGTAATATGTGCAGAGAGATTTGAATTTGGGTGGGTTATATTGTCCGTGCAGGGTAAATACTGGCTGCTTTAATTTTACACTGCAATTAAGATTTCAGCTTGAACACACACCTCCCAAATCTAAATCTTTCTGCACATGTTAGATCTGCCCCACCGGTAGTGCAAAATGGTTTTGCCCATTAGTGTGCTTTTTTAGTTTGCTAACAACTCTGAATAACCCCTGCATACTAGGGAGTGCCACATATGTTACACCAGTGTACTTATACGCATGTCTGTATGTTCAGTCCTATGACGGTATTATAAGTCCCACTCTTCAAGCAGCAAAAAAAAAAAGTGACTTCCAGTGCATGAAGAAACTCAGTGACATGAATCAACTGTTCTAAGTCTGATGCCTACTTGATACCAAAGATAATTATGCGTTAGGAATGATCCTTAGACAAAATAAAAATCTGTTAAATTGATAGATGTTACCCCTTTAAGCATATGACATGGCAAGTTACTCTAAACCAAACAGGGGAGGAGAAGAATTGGTTATAATATAAAGTAAAACAGTAATTCAAGAATTAAAAAAAAAAAAATTTTAGAAAACAAGTATAGCTACTTCTGAGAAAGTACAGCCGTCTTTACTGAGAAGCTCTACCAAAGATCTCAGTATATTTACTATTCTAATAATTATCATAAAAGTGAAGAATAGCCTTCTTCAGCACACACATTACTAGAATCAGGAAAAGTCCCACAATGAGGGGATAATGTCCAGTTAGGAAAGTTCGATGCAGGCAACTTCTTTTGAAAACATAGATAATAAACCAGCATGGAGCACCAAACTTCTATTCAGAGGAACGGTTCTAGATATTACAAATCACCCCTGCTTCTAGGGCACAAAATGCAATTACCCAAAACACCAAGAGGTAAGTTACACCACATTGGGAAATTCTTTGTTGTAGCAATATATAAAAGGACAGAATTGCAATTGGATAGTACAAGTTAAAAAAGTTGGAAACCGACGATTTACTTAATGTGATGTTGCTGTCAAACTGCGCCTACACTAAAAGTGTTTGGGTATGAAGGTATCCTAAATACAACATTGTTTAGGAGATTATGGAGCTAGTTCTCAATGGTCCAGGTTATCAAGACATATGGAAATATCTAATACTGTGCATACCTTAAGAAGCTTCTGCAGTAATAAAATGGGAAATGGTCACACTACCAACAGTGGAACACTTTCATCCAAACCTACAAGAGCCAACTAGAACTTTAAAATTAGCTCCAAGTTGATTATGACAAATTCCTTTGATCCCCCTTTGGGGGTTCTGTTTTCAGATCCCACGCTTTGGAATCACTAGTTTTCCAGACATTTGAGGGGCTCAGTGGAAAAGAGACACATGCTACATCTACATAGATTTTAAATTTTTGCTGCCATCGAGTGCCTTCTTCTATCTACGGCAGGGGTGGGGAACCTTTGGCCCTCCAGCTGCTGTTGAACTACACATACCAGCATGCCCTGCAACAGTTTTGCTGTTTGGCCATGCTAAGACTGTTGCAGGGCATGCTGGGATCTTTAGTTCAACAGCAGCAGGAGGGCCACAGGTTCCCCACCCCTGATCTACGGTCTACTCCCCTAAAGTCTAACATAGGGCTATATCCTATTAGCCCCGCTTATCTTTCGGCCTGTAAAAACGGGAGGATATCGCAATGTTTGACAGAATGACGTTATAGCTGTATCCAATTAGAGGCCATTTTTATAAAACTTTTTCAGGTAAGATTATCAAATTTGACAACTACAGTACCTTCTTAAACTTCCTAAAATATTCTACCAAAGCATTGCTGCTCTACATAGTTAATTCAAATCTTCCATTTTTTTTTTCTCCTTGTAGACTCAAACAAACCTTCTGTAACCCAAACCATGATTGTTGTGTGACTGGATCATGTAGTGAGTGCCACTAAGCACTTCTTCCCATTATAATCTGTCCGACCCAAAAGGTAATCTGTAGCATTACAGTCATCTGTCAAGCTCTTACTTTCCAATAGACTGCAATTTTGCGAGCAGGGCCCTCTTACCACTTTGCCTGTTTGCCTTCACTCAAGTCTTGTATCCTTACTTGTGCATTATCCAATTGTAAAACTGTAAAGTGGAAAGGGAGTACCTCCAGAGCTTGCAAAACACCTTTTAACAGCTGGTTACATTGAAAATATGTAAGAAAATACCCCCGGGCATATTGCTAAAGCCCTGTTTGGTACAACAATGAAAAATAAAATAAGAATTTACTTACCGATAATTCTATTTCTCATAGTCCGTAGTGGATGCTGGGGACTCCGTCAGGACCATGGGGAATAGCGGCTCCGCAGGAGACAGGGCACAAAAGCAAGCTTTTAGGATCACATGGTGTGTACTGGCTCCTCCCCCTATGACCCTCCTCCAAGCCTCAGTTAGGTACTGTGCCCGGACGAGCGTACACAATAAGGAAGGATCTTGAATCCCGGGTAAGACTCATACCAGCCACACCAATCACACCGTACAACTTGTGATCTGAACCCAGTTAACAGTATGATAACAAAGACGTAGCCTCTAAAAAAAGATGGCTCACAACAATAATAACCCGATTTTTGTAACAATAACTATGTACAAGTATTGCAGACAATCCGCACTTGGGATGGGCGCCCAGCATCCACTACGGACTATGAGAAATAGAATTATCGGTAAGTAAATTCTTATTTTCTCTAACGTCCTAGTGGATGCTGGGGACTCCGTCAGGACCATGGGGATTATACCAAAGCTCCCAAACGGGCGGGAGAGTGCGGATGACTCTGCAGCACCGAATGAGAGAACTCCAAGTCCTCTTTAGCCAGAGTATCAAATTTGTAAAACTTTACAAACGTGTTCTCCCCTGACCACGTAGCTGCTCGGCAAAGTTGTAATGCCGAGACCCCTCGGGCAGCCGCCCAAGATGAGCCCACCTTCCTTGTGGAGTGGGCTTTAACAGTTTTAGGCTGTGGCAGGCCTGCCACAGAATGTGCAAGTTGGATTGTGCTACAGATCCAACGAGCAATCGTCTGCTTAGACGCAGGAGCACCCATCTTGTTGGGTGCATACAAGATAAACAACGAGTCAGATTTTCTGACTCCGGCTGTCCTTGAAATATATATTTTCAATGCTCTGACAACGTCCAGTAACTTGGAGTCCTCCAAGTCGCTAGTAGCCGCAGGCACCACAATAGGCTGGTTCAAGTGAAAAGCCGAAACCACCTTAGGGAGAAAATGAGGACGTGTCCGCAGTTCTGCCCTGTCCGAATGGAAAATTAGATATGGGCTTTTGTACGATAAAGCCGCCAACTCTGAAACTCTCCTGGCTGAAGCCAGGGCCAGTAGCATGGTTACTTTCCATGTAAGATACTTCAAATCTACCGATTTGAGAGGCTCAAACCAATGAGATTTGAGAAAATCCAAAACTACGTTTAGATCCCACGGTGCCACTGGAGGCACAATTGGGGGCTGTATATGTAGTACACCCTTGACAAAAGTTTGTACTTCAGGCACTGAAGCCAATTCTTTCTGGAAGAAGATTGATAAGGCCGAAATTTGAACTTTAATAGACCCCAATTTTAGGCCCATAGACAATCCTGCCTGCAGGAAATGTAGGAATCGACCCAATTGAAATTCTTCCGTTGGGGCCTTCTTGGCTTCACACCACGCAACATATTTTCTCCAAATGCGGTGATAATGTTGTGCGGTCACTTCCTTCCTAGCTTTAATCAAGGTAGGAATAACTTCCTCTGGAATGCCCTTTTCTTTTAGAATCCGGCGTTCAACCGCCATGCCGTCAAACGCAGTCGCGGTAAGTCTTGGAACATACAAGGTCCCTGCTGAAGCAGATCCCTTCTTAGAGGTAGAGGCCACGGATCTTCCGTGAGCATCTCTTGAAGTTCCGGGTACCAAGTTCTTCTTGGCCAATCTGGAGCCACTAGTATTGTTCTTACTCCCCTTTTCCGTATAATTCTCAGTACCTTTGGTATGAGAGGCAGAGGAGGGAACACATACACTGACTGGTACACCCACGGTGTTACCAGAGCGTCCACAGCTATTGCCTGAGGGTCTCTTGACCTGGCGCAATATCTGTCCAGTTTTTTGCTGAGGCGAGACGCCATCATGTCCACCTTTGGTTTTTCCCAATGGTTCACAATCATGTGGAAAACTTCCGGATGAAGTCCCCACTCTCCCGGGTGAAGGTCGTGTCTGCTGAGGAAGTCTGCTTCCCAGTTGTCCACTCCCGGGATGAACACTGCTGACAGTGCTATGACATGATTTTCCGCCCAGCGAAGAATCCTTGCAGCTTCTGTCATTGCTCTTCTGCTTCTCGTGCCGCCTTGTCTGTTTACGTGGGCGACTGCCGTGATGTTGTCCGACTGGATCAACACCGGCTGACCCTGAAGCAGCGGTTTCGCCAGGCTTAGAGCATTGTAGATCGCTCTTAGCTCCAGTATATTTATGTGAAGAGACGTCTCCAGGTTTGACCATACACCCTGGAAGTTTCTTCCCTGTGTGACTGCTCCCCAGCCTCGTAGGCTGGCATCCGTAGTCACCAGGACCCAGTCCTGTATGCCGAACCTGCGGCCCTCTAACAGATGGGCACTCTGCAACCACCACAGGAGAGACAACCTTGTTCTTGGTGACAGTGTTATCCGCTGATGCATGTGCAGATGCGATCCGGACCATTTGTCCAGCAGATCCCACTGAAATATTCGTGCGTGGAATCTGCCGAATGGAATTGCTTCGTAAGAAGCCACCATCTTTCCCAGGACTCTTGTGCATTGATGTACTGACACATTTCCTGGTTTTAGGAGGTTCCGGACAAGTTCGGATAACTCCCTTGCTTTCTCCTCCGGGAGAAACACCTTTTTCTGAACAGTGTCCAGAATCATTCCCAGGAACAGCAGACGTGTTGTCGGTGTCAATTGAGATTTTGGAAGATTCAGAATCCACCCGTGTTGTTGAAGCACTACTTGGGTTAGTGCTACACCGACTTCCAGCTGTTCTCTGGACCTTGCCCTTATCAGGAGATCGTCCAAGTAAGGGATAATTAATACGCCTTTTCTTCGTAGAAGAACCATCATTTCGGTCATTACCTTGGTAAAGACCCGAGGTGCCGTGGACAAACCAAACGGCAGCGTTTGAAACTGATAATGACAGTCTTGTATCACGAACCTGAGATACCCTTGGTGTGAGGGGTAAATTGGGACATGCAGATAAGCATCTTTTATGTCCAGGGACACCATGAAGTCCCCTTCTTCCAGATTCGCTATCACTGCTCTTAGTGACTCCATCTTGAACTTGAATTTCTGTATGTACAGGTTCAAGGATTTCAGATTTAGAATAGGTCTTACCGAACCGTCCGACTTCGGTACCACAAATAGTGTGGAATAATACCCCTTTCCCTGTTGTAGGAGGGGTACCTTGATTATCACCTGCTGAGAATACAGCTTGTGAATGGCTTCCAATACCGTCGCCCTTTCTAAGGGAGACGTTGGTAAAGCAGACTTTAGGAACCGGCGAGGGGGAGACCTTTCGAATTCCAACATGTAACCCTGAGATACTATCTGCAGGATCCACGGGTCCACCTGTGAGCGAGCCCACTGATTGCTGAAAATCTTGAGTCGACCCCCCACCGCTCCTGAGTCCGCTAGTAAAGCCCCAGCGTCATGCTGATGGCTTTGTAGAACCCGGGGCGGGCTTCTGTTCCTGGGCAGGGGCTGCTTGCTGCCCTCTCTTACCCTTTCCTCTGCCTCGGGGCAGATAAGACTGTCCTTTTGCCCGCTTGTTTTTATAGGAGCGAAAGGACTGCGGCTGAAAAGACGGTGTCTTTTTCTGTTGGGAGGGGGTCTGAGGTAAAAAAGTGGATTTGCCGGCAGTTGCCGTGGCCACCAGATCCGATAGACCGACCCCAAATAATTCCTCTCCTTTATATGGCAATACTTCCATATGCCTTTTGGAATCCGCATCACCTGACCACTGTCGCGTCCATAAACTTCTTCTGGCAGATATGGACATCGCACTTACTCTCGATGCCAGAGTGCAAATATCCCTCTGAGCATCTCGCATATAAAGAAACGCATCCTTTAATTGCTCTAAAGTCAATAAAATACTGTCCCTATCCAGGGTATCAATATTTTCAGTCAGGGAATCCAACCACACTACCCCAGCACTGCACATCCAGGCTGAGGCTATTGCTGGTCGGAGTATAACACCAGTATGTGTGTATATACTCTTCAGTGTAGTTTCCAGCCTCCTATCTGCTGGATCCTTGAGGGCGGCCGTATCAGGAGACGGCAACGCCACTTGTTTTGATAAACGTGTGAGCGCTTTATCCACCCTAGGGGGTGTTTCCCAGCGCGCCCTAACCTCTGGTGGGAAAGGGTATAATGCCAATAACTTCTTTGAAATTAGCAGTTTTCTATCGGGGTTAACCCACGCTTCATCACACACGTCATTCAATTCCTCTGATTCTGGAAAAGCTACAGGTAGTTTTTTCACCCCCCACATAATACCCCTTTTTGAGGTACCTGCAGTATCAGAGATCTGCAAAGCCTCCTTCATTGCCGTGATCATATAACGTGTGGCCCTATTGGAAAATACGTTTGTTTCTTCACCGTCGACACTAGATTCATCTGTGTCGGTACCTGTGTCGACTGACTGAGGTAAGGGACGTTTTACAGCCCCTGACGGTGTCTGAGACGCCTGAGCAGGTACCAACTGGTTTTCCGGCCGTCTCATTTCGTCAACTGACTTTTGTAATGTACTAACATTATCACGTAATTCCATAATTAAAGCCATCCATTCCGGTGTCGACTCCCTAGGGGGTGACATCACCATTACCGGCAATTGCTCCGCCTCCATACCAACATCGTCCTCATACATGTCGACACACACGTACCGACACACAGCAGACACACAGGGAATGCTCTTATCGAAGACAGGACCCCACTAGCCCTTTGGGGAGACAGAGGGAGAGTTTGCCAGCACACACCAAAAGCGCTATAAAATGTATATAAACAACCCTAAAAGGTGTTGTTTCTGTTATATGCGCTTTAAAATATATAAATATCGCCAAAATATGCCCCCCTTCTCTTTGTTACCCTGTTTCTGTAGTGCAGTGCAGGGGAGAGTCCTGGGAGCCTTCCTCACAGCGGAGCTGAGCAGGAAAATGGCGCTGTGTGCTGAGGAGAATAAGCCCCGCCCCCTTTTCGGCGGGCTTTTCTCCCGGGTTTTGAGATATCTGGCCTGGGTTAAATACATACATATAGCCTCAATGGCTATATGTGATGTATTCCTTTGCCATAAAAGGTATTAAATATTGCTGCCCAGGGCGCCCCCAGCAGCGCCCTGCACCCTCCGTGACCGTTCAGTGTGAAGTGTGTAGCAACAATGGCGCACAGCTGCAGTGCTGTGCGCTACCTTCATGAAGACTGAAGAGCCTTCTGCCGCCTGTTTCCGGACCCTCGATCTTCAGCATCTGTAAGGGGGATCGGCGGCGCGGCTCCGGGACGAACCCCAGGGTGACCTATGTTCCGACTCCCTCTGGAGCTATGTCCAGTAGCCTAAGACTCCAATCCATCCTGCACGCAGGTGAGTTGAAAATCTCTCCCCTAAGTCCCTCGATGCAGTGAGCCTGTTGCCAGCAGGACTCACTGAAAATAAAAAACCTAAAAACTTTTTCTAAGCAGCTCTTTAGGAGAGCCACCTAGATTGCACCCTGCTCGGACGGGCACAAAAACCTAACTGAGGCTTGGAGGAGGGTCATAGGGGGAGGAGCCAGTACACACCATGTGATCCTAAAAGCTTGCTTTTGTGCCCTGTCTCCTGCGGAGCCGCTATTCCCCATGGTCCTGACGGAGTCCCCAGCATCCACTAGGACGTTAGAGAAAACCTGTTACCAATACAAAATTAAAATGTACAATTTCACATTCATTCTGTGCACTGAGCATCTTACTGGGTCAATGACAATTTATATAGAGTGCAGAACATTCTTGATAAATGACATAAGGCCCGTGGTGCAAGTTAAGGGCCCTACACACTGGATGACATTTTAGAAAGATATGAAAGATATCATTAAAAAATGAACAATATATCGTTCAGTGTGGAGGCACCAATGAACGAAACGCATCCCCACAGTTGGTATATCGTCAGTTATCATTGCAAGCCAATTTGGACGATATAGATGTTTGCAATGTGAAATAGTTCATACAGATCGTTCAGTGTGTATGCAAAAAATTGTTACTGAAAAATCGTTCATTGTTCAAATCGCCCAGTGTGTAGGGCCCTTAAGTTTAATAATTTCCTGGGTCTCTGTGCGCGTGGCAAAGGTGCTCGGTTAAAAAATGGGCGTGACCACAGGTCGTGAGGGGCATGGTCACACATCACGTCCCCTTTTCCAGTCACTCTGGTGGCATACCAAATGCTTTGGGAGTCTGTCGCACCACCAAGCGCTGTGATTTGCTCGGTAGCACAGCTGATGGTGCTGGCGGTAAAGGTGATAGTAGCTGGTACGCTGTACTGCCCTAATTTCTTAACTGGACACTGTTCTGGCACCTAACCAACTTACTTGACAACTAGACAAGTGGCCTATAGGTCAGCGACTGCAGACGTGTTGGAGATGAGCTCCTGCACCTACCCGGGACTCACCAACGCTGTGAGGGAGCCCTCCCTCTGTATCTGCCCGGCCGGGATCCCTCTGTGCTCCGGAGGTTGTGAGGCGGGCAGCGGGAGTGATTCCGGCCGTCCTAGCTCCTGGCGAGTGCTGCGGCCTAGTCCGCCGGCTGAAGCCGCAGACTTTTCAGGAGGGACGCACCCAGCGCATGTGCTCCGTGGCGGCCGTTGTCGCTGCAGGGCTTCCTGAAGCCGGATTCATGCAGCAGAGCGTTGGGGAGAGCCTCCCTTGTCCACCCCTGGCTGGTTGGTGGCTGTGGAGCTCGTTTGGGGGGAGAAAAACCAACAAAACACCAACACAGTGCTAGGCTGCTCTCTGCTGTGGTTGCCATCTTGGCTGCAGCCTTCCCATATATATCATCTGAAGTGTGCAGCTGCTGCTCCCAACTGCTTTGATTGAGAACCCTCTTCCACATTATTTCTACATTGGGCTCCTGGGACCAGCCTCACAGGTGACATAATATATACCTCCTTTAGGGGTCCTTTACTATGGACCATACTATGCTCTCATTTGCCTGCTCATAACCTGCATCATCATAAAGCCTTCTCCATTTACTACATGGGGACTGGTCGCTAGACCATGACCCCCCTAAATCTCCCACCCGCATGCGATGGGGCCTGGTGAATAATGTAATCACCCAGGATTTTATAACGACTTGGCAACTGATTTTCCTGTGAGCCATCTCACAGGTGTAAATGTTATTGCTTTATCTGTGATCCTCATATGGTGCCGATTCGCTGATGGAGAAAACCAGAAGGAGGGGCAGCACTCTTCTGATAAGAAACCAGGCGACAACACTTCCCAGACTAACTCATATCGTTATTTGCAACCTGACACGCACGGAGAAAACTCTCATTTAACTCCTGTCTCCTCCCTCCCCCGCAGACGAGGAGTCAATGGCTTCTGCCGCTTCTCAGACATCAGTCAGTCTCCCTGACAATACTGTGGCTGATGTACTAGCTCATTTACGTTCTCTTCCAACAAAGAAAGATCTCCCGAACAAACAAGACTTTCAAGACCTTGAGCAAAAATTGAGAGACTCTGTCAAGTCGGAAATATCGGTGCTTCAGGCTGACTTATCGCAAATTGCACACAGGGTCTCGGATACGGAAATCCACTTGGAAGAACTTGATTCCTCACATACGGCACTCCATAATACTATTACCCTACAGACTCAGGAATTAGGGGCATACAAAAGCGGCTGTATGACCTCGACAACAGAGGCAGAAGAAACAATCTCCGTGTCCGTGGAATACCGGAGGATGTCCAGGGCCCTGGTATTGTAGATGCCCTTACCTCATCCTTCAATGACGTGCTGGCAAATGATTCTGACAATACTATTCTTTCTGACCAAGCACATCGAGCACTCCGTCCTAGAGGCCTCCAAAGTGATGTTCATAGATACATAATCTGTAAACTTCACTACTATCACGTCAAGGAAGAGATTCTTAACAAGGCTAGGAGGTTGGACCATCTGGAGTTTAATGGCTCCGTCATACACATATTTTCTGACCTATCCTGGAACACTCTCCAGTAGCGTTGCCTTTTAAAACCCCTGTCTGATGTCTTAGAGGATAAAAAATATACGTTTCTGCTGGGGCTTTCCGTTGAGCATACAAGTGTCTCATGAGGGACGTCAGATATCCCTACAAACCTCAGAGGATTTAGATACTTTTTTCTCAACGCTACACTTCTCTAAGCCTTCACTTACTGAATGAACCCAGTCTGCTCATCGTCTTGACCCGCTTCACCTCCCTGCTCAACGCGCTCCTTGGACACCGGTGGAGAAGCGGAAACGGAATACACAGGTCCCTCCTCCAATTCAACTGGCCTCTGACACCTGAAGCAGCTCATCCAATGATTTGTTCTCTCTCTTCCCAGTGCAATTGAGCATTGGGCTGCTGGTGACGCCACATACACCAGCGACCAGTTTGATTGTTTTTTCACTTTGTTACCTATGGGTTCACTGATTTCAAGCATGCCTTGTTGTTTTGGGGTTTTTTTTTTGTTAGTTTTTTTCCTCTTTCTTTCAGTTGTAGGGTAATTGTTTTGTTGGACATGCAGTACTAGTCGTATAGATATGCTTTTACCGTACAATGGAAATTATAGGTTTCCTGGGTGGCTCGAATGCCACTAGTCCCCAGTTCGGTTGAACGCCTTCCTGCATCGGATTCTGGGCTATGGGGCCAGTCCTTGTCTTGATTTTATATTGTTAGTAAATGCTAAATATTGCTCCAATGTTTGTTTCTGCTTTTTTTCTTCCTGTTTTTGTCCCCTTTTCTTCTCCCATCGTCATCGTGGATGGATGTTTTTATGGCATAGTCTTCTCCAAGTCCATTCTCAACCAGTGGTGAGTAACTCTATAATTGTTTTTTTTTTTGTTCTTCCCTTTTCTCTCTATAGCTGGCCTCAAAGTTACTGTATCATTATATGATGGCCCCTGATCTTAAATTCTGCTCCACTTTGTTGTGAACTCCGGAATTAACGTGTAGACATCGCCTTCACTCAGGAGACACACTTTTAAGTTTCAGGTCTCCCCGAAACTGGGTAACTATTATTTTCGCTCGGTCTATTGCAGCGACAACCCCCAGGGTAAATCTCTTGGCGTGGCAATATTACCATCTCGTTGTCTCCCTCTCCTGAATGTCACACATACAGTGCTCGCAGAGGGTAGATGCCAAGTACTCAAATGTCAGATTTTTAATCAAACCTATACTTTTGCTAATGTTTATGTTCCAAATCATGGACAGAGGTTATTTCTCTCCAGAATGCTGCAACTCATAGAAACTATTAGGGAGGGGTGTTTGGTGTTGAACTCTTTTATCCTTGGTGACCCACGCCTTACATCAGAACTTAATACCGCTATTATGGATTACATAGAGTTTAATGATACTCCCGGCGTTGGGGCAATGGCAGTCTGGGAAGCACACAAATGTGTAATACGGGGTAAATGCATACAATTAGGTTAACAACTGAAGAGGGAAAAAACGGCCCAGCGTCGGCTTCTTCTTGATCGTATTGCTACTTAAGAAACACAACACCAAACTACACTAGATCCCCATGTATTGCAAGAGTTAACAGAAGCCAGGCAAGCCCTGAACAAACTTCTCAGCGACACTACCAAAAGAGATTGGGACAAATGTCGGAATAAATTTTACCTGTGGGGTAATAAACCGGGCGCTATGTTAGCAAGAGCTCTGCGTGCCCAGAGACTTCAGTCTTATGTACATTCTATTCGTAGCTCTGACGGGCAGCTGGTTCGTACTCTTTCCCAAATAGCGGAATCCTTTCAAAACTATTATGTTGCTTTGTACAATTTGAGGCCTGGACAGTCCCCCTCTGAGGCTCTTGAGTTGAAAACCTTGCTTCACAATTATTTAAGAGATAGATTTTCCAAAACTCTCAGACACTGATTTAACCTCTCTAGAAGAGCCGTTTTCTCTTGAAGAGCTTGAGGCGGCACTGTCTACGACTACAGTTGGTAAGAGACCAGGCCCCGATGGCTTTTCAGTCTGTTACTACAAGGCATTTAATACCTCCCTTTTACCTCTATTTATAAAAGCTTGTAATTTGATATCACATGACGACAGTTTTTCTACGCAAACTTTGGAGGCTCATATATCTGTGATACCGAAGTAGGTAAAGACCCCTCACAATGCTCGACCTATAGACCTATCTCATTACTGAACTGTGATGTGAAGCTCTATGCCAAAATGATCGCAAATCCGTTGAACCCCTTTTTCCCGTCGGTGGTACATGGGGATCAGGTGGGTTTTTTCCCAGGTTGTGAAGTCAAGGACAACACGTCCAATATTATAGACCTTATTCACTATGCCCGCTCTAGTTCGATCCCAATGGTTCTCCTGTCCACCAATGCGAAGAAGGCTTTTGATAGGGTTGACTAGTCTTTTATGGAGGGTCTCCTCAGCCATCTGGGTCAGGGCCTTATTTGCCTCCAACGTATTCTAGCCCTTTCTAGCTTACCAACAGCTAGGGTTCGAGTGAACGGTACCCTTTTCTGATTAGGAATGGGACGAGACAGGGATGCCCCCTTTCCCCAACTCATTTTTGTGCTGTGTATGGATGCATTAGCTAGAGCAATCAGAGCAAATCAGAATATGGATTGCATAAGAATTGGTGATCATGAATACAAACTGGTGTTATACACTGATGATTTATTAGCTTCTATTTTCAAATCAAGTTGTCTCTCTCCCAGCCCTAATGGCTGAATTTACTAGATTCCACGTTTTATCTAATTTTAAGATAAACTACACCAAATCGATAACCCTGAATATAACTACACCATCTTGAGTGATTGTGGGCCTCTGTGACTCATTCCCGTTTCTTTGGCACCCTTCCCATTTTAAATATTTAGGGGTTATACTTTTGAGTGATAGCTCTGATTTGTATAGACTTAATTTTCTACCCTTACTGCATAAAATTAAAACTGATCTTACTAAATGGTTGGCTCTTAATTTATCCTGGTGGGGTAGACTTAATACTATAAAAATGAATATTCTACCAAAAGTCTTGTACCTTTTGCAGACATTGCCTATTTCCATCCCTACCGTCTGTCACGATCCGGGTACTGAGACACTATCTCCCTTCTGGTTGTACACCCACCGCGGCCTCCGCCGCCATTCCTGTGTTTCCAGTATACGCACTTACCAGTGTGACGTCTCATGTCTGCCACGGCCTCCGCTGTCATCCATGCGGTTCCAGTATACAAGTTGCCAGTGTGGCGTCTCCTGCCCTCCGTGGCCTTCGCCGCCATTACTGCTGAATCTCCACATGGTTTTCCAAACTAACTTTCCCTCCAAGTGCTAACATGGGCGCAGCCATGTTGGATCCAATCACATGCTTCAGTTCCACCAATCCACTGCCTCTGGATATCTGCATGATTGCCCAGCCAATGCCTGCCTTGCTGCAGGTATAAGTATCCTGTGCCTGGGCCAGGAAATCGTCAGTGCTTTCATTGTCATCTGTGATTCCAGCCTGCAAGCTTCACTACAGACTTTCTCCTGCAATTCCATTCTGCAGTTCAGCCTGACTTCCCTGGTGATTACACTCTGCAGTGTAACCCGACTCTCCAGTGTTAACCCCCTACAGTCTACTTTGGATTCCTGTGTTTGAACTTTTGCTTTTCAGTTATCATCCTTCATTCATCATTACCAGCGCACTCCAGCTTCATTCCTCATCTTCCAGCGAACTCCAGCTTCATTCCTCGTCTTCCAGCGAACCCCAGCTTCATTTATTGTTTACAGGACTTTCTTCCATATTCCAGGTTACTGGCCTTTACCAATTGTGAACCTAATTATCACGTGCGACTTTCTATTATTCTTTTGCACGTTATTTGACTTTTTATTTAATAAAAGCACTTAAGGAATTCCCAGTTGTCGTGGTCACGCCCTCGGGCATTCTTTGCTGCTGTCAATACGCATGTCCAGGAGTCACATAGCTCTTCCTAAATTTAAGTACCCGTCAGCCCCTACAACTGAGGCTCCCAGTCACGGTATCCAGCCCTCAGTTGTGACACCGTCTTCTTTAGAAATCTCCAAGCCACGGTTGTTCGCTTCGTTTGGGGTAAAAGGGATTATAGATTGGCAAATACTGTTCTGATCCGCAACCGTACAGAGGGGGGCTTTCAACTTCCTCACTTTATTAACTACTATAATGCAGTTCATTTAGCAAGGGTTATTGAGATGTCACAATTCCCCGGCGCGAAACAGTGGCCTGCTAATTGTGGGTTCTTCCACCGGCACCCTTCCTCATACTATCCCGTGGCAGCGTAAGATTCCCATATACGACATCCCACACTAGATCCTACACTACGTTGCTGGAAAAAATGTAAATGCCTACCAAAATTTAGCCCAGGCCCTTACTTACCCATGTCCTTATTGCATCATACAGACTTGCCACACAATGCCCTTTCTCACACTGCATTAACTACATGGACTCAGGCAGGCATCTCTAGGCTGTCTCACCTGATCACGTCTAGCGGTTTCCGTTCCTTTACGGAGTTGTTGCAAACTTATGGTTTGCCATCTAATAGCTTTTGGGTGTATTTACAGCTCCATCACTATATTAACTCTCTACCTGTTTGCCCAGGTGGATGGCGCCCTACCCCTTTTGGGACCCTTTGCTTATCTAACTCGACACCCGATATCGCAATTATAACAAAAATGCATAACTTGTCTCTCTTTCCCAACCCCCTCCTTTGTAACAGGTTGGCATAGAGACCTCCGGAAGGAACTTACTGATGACAAATGGTCACGTATATACTGTTACACTTTTGCCAGCTCACTTTCTATTCAAGTTTTAGAGACACAATACAAAATTATGTCCAGATGGTACTGCTGCCCGGAACAGGTTCACCAGATGTTTCCGTCAGTCTCTGCTCTTTGCTGGAGATGTGGGCAGTCATTAGGTACCCCCTACCACATATGGTGGGAGTGCCGACCTTGTCCAAATTTTTGCATCAGGTCCAAAAGATAACTCGCCAGCTAACTGGGTTTCCGATTCCCGAGACCCCAGAATTTTGGCTTCTCAATTTGATGGACATTCCCCTTTCCCAGTATAAGAACTCGCTACTCCGACATCTGGTGAACGCAGCAAGGGCCACTATACCATGTTATTGGAGATCTGCTCAGCGACCTCCGATATCACGCTGGTTTAAGAGAGTTGATTTTTACATGGCTATGGAAGATCTTTCTCTTACTCTGCAGTCAAATACTGCTGGCTTCACTACCACCTGGTCAGAATGGCTCAGATTTAAAACATCTTCCATATATAAAACCCATATGTCTCTAATTTAACCTTTAAGTCCTGAATCCACGATAACGATCCCCTCCCTTTCTTTCTTTCCACTTGTCCCTCTTATTTTTGCTTCCCGTTTTCTTTGTTTCTTCCTACATCTGCTGTTTTCTTATTATTATCATGTCATTTATATGTTTTGTTAATTGATCATTGAAAGGAATACCCATGTGCCACAAGGATTAATATTTTTATTTGTTTGGTGGTACGACTTTCTTTCTGCCTATATGACCTGCCTTTGTAACCATTTCTTTGTAAGCATTTGCATGGTGTATATCCTGTTTTTCCTATGTACAACATCTTTTATATAACAAATAATCAGAGATTGCAAAAAAAACACATCATAAAAGTAAGCCAGAAACTAAATCTAACTGCTCCATCAAAGGAACACCAATACTGCGGACCCGACTTTGCTAGTTTGGGATAACGTACCAATCATTTACCATATTAGTATTTGCGTTTTTAATACTATTCTGAACAGTATTGTATGCTTACAGTTTTATATGTTTTTATTATGAATATGGTCGCTGACCTTTTGGTCTCCACATGATGAAAATGCCAAGATACAGGACATAAGGAGTAGTACTGATATATCAGCTATTACTGTGGATTAGATGCAAGAAGGTATCTAATTTAGACATCGTGCTATCTTCAATACAGTACTTTGTTTTCTAGTGAAGGAATACATGCTTCAGGACTGTCTGGCATAACTTATCTATTACAACATTTTCTTGTCACTAATGTGATTTTACATGTGTGTTTTACAATTTGACAATAAATTGTTTTCATGAATAATATCCTGTCACCAGTGCAGTTTATAGTGATATATTTATATGTGTGGGCTATCCTTGGGACCACCTAGGGCAGGCATGTCCAAACTGTGGCCCTCCAGCTGTTGTGAAACTACGTATCCCAGCATGCCCTGACACAGTTTTGCTGTCAGAGAATGCAAAAGCTGTGTCAGGGCATGCTGGGATGTGTAGTTTCTCAACAGCTGGAGGGCAGCAGTTTGGACATGCCTGACCTAGAGTGTTTGCATACACATTGATATACAGTATTGATATATATGTGTATAACATGACGGAGGCCTGCATGAGGCTTCCTGATCTTGGTTCTGACATTCCCTGGATAGCATTCAAAATATCCCCTCATATTTTGGAATCTGATCTATTACATTATAGTTGTAAGCAGTAGGTTGTTTCCAAGCTGGAGAATCCTTCCCTATTCCAGCAGGTTTTCCCCTGGCAGACATATAACAAGGGTTGCAACAATGCACAAAAACCAAATGAAGAAGAATGATGGATGCCAGGCCGCTTCTCTCTCCGATGACAAACACAAGGTAACTATTTACATCACCAACATTCCGCTCCGGCACAGTCAATAGCGGTGTTGCATGTTAACACTTTTTTCCTTGCACTGCAAGCAACATCCTGTCTCTCACCTCTGCATCTAACTCAGGGGGTAATTCAGAGTTGATCGCAGCAGCAAATTTGTTAGCAGTTGGGCAAAACCATGTGCACCGCAGGAGGGCCAGATATAACATTTGCAGAGAGAGATAGATTTGGGTGGGTTATTTTGTTTCTGTGCAGTGTAAATACTGGCTGGTTATTTTTACACTGCATTTTAGATTTCAGATTGAACACACCCCACCCAAATCTAACTCTCTCTGCACGTTATATCTGCCCAACCCCCCCCCCCCCCCTGCAGTGCACATGGGGGGTAATTCTGAGTTGATCGCAGCAGGAATTTTGTTAGCAGTTGGGCAAAACCATGTGCACTGCAGGGGAGGCAAATATAACATGTGCAGAGAGAGTTAGATTTGGGTGTGGTGTGTTCAATCTGCAATCTAAATTGCAGTGTAAAAATAAAGCAGCCAGTATTTACCCTGCACAGAAACAAAATAACCCACCCAAATCTAACTCTCTCTGCACATGTTATATCTGCCTCCCCTGCAGTGCATAATTTGTCCCTAGTAGCCGCAGGCACCACAATAGGTTGGCTCAAGTGAAAAGCTGATATCACCTTAGGGAGAAACTGGGGACGAGTCCTCACTTCTGCCCTATCCATATGGAAAATCAGATAAGGACTTTTATATGACAAAGCCGCCAATTCTGATACACGCCTGGCCGAAGCCAAGGCCAATAACATGACCACTTTCCGCGTGAGATATTTTAGATCCACGGTTTTTAGTGGCTCACACCAATGTGATTTTAAGAAACTCAACACCACGTTGAGAACCCAAGGTGCCACTGGAGGCACAACCGGGGGCTGAATATGCAGCACTCCTTTTACAATGTCTGAACTTCAGGTACTGAAGCTAGTTCTTTCTGGAAGAAAATCGACAGAGCCGAGATCTGTACCTTAATGGAGCCTAATTTTAGGCCCATAGACACTCCTGCTGGTAGGAAATGCAGAAATCGACCTAGTTGAAATTCCTCTGTTGGGGCCTTTTTTGGCCTCACACCAAGCAACATATTTTCGCCATATGCGGTGATAGTGTTTTGCAGTTACATCTTTCCTGGCTTGAATCAGCGTAGGAATGACTTCCTCCGGAATGCCCTTTTCCTTTAGGATCCGGCGTTCAACCGCCATGCCGTCAAAACGTAGCCGCGGTAAGTCTTGGAACAGACAGGGCCCCTGCTGCCGCAGGTCCTGTCTGAGCGGCAGAGGCCATGGGTCCTCTGATATAATTTCTTGAAGTTCTGGGTACCAAGCTCTTCTTGGCCAATCCGGAACCACGAGTATCGTTCTTACTCCTCGCCTTCCTATTATTCTCAGTACCTTTTGTATGAGAGGCAGAGGGGGGAACACATAAACCGACTGGAACACCCACGGTGTTACCAGAGCGTCCACAGCTATCGCCTGAGAGTCCTTTGACCTGGCGCAATATCTTTTATAGCTTTTTGTTGAGGCGGGACGCCATCATGTCCACCTGTGGCCTTTCCCAATGGTGTACAATCCTTTGGAAGACTTCTGGATGAAATCCCCACTCTCCCGGGTGGAGGTCGTGTCCGCTGAGAAGATCTGCTTCCCAGTCGTCCACTCCGGGAATGAACACTGCTGACAGTGTTAACACATGATTTTCCGCCCATCGGAGAATCCTTGTGGCTTCTGCCATCGCCATCCTGCTTCTTGTGCTGCCCCGTTGGTTTACATGGGCGACTGCCGTGATGTTGTCTGATTGGATCAGTACCGGCTGGTTTTGAAGCAGAGGCCTTGCCTGACTCAGGGCATTGTAATGACTTGACCAAGTCCCTGGAAGTTTTTTCCCTGTGTGACTGCCCCCCAGCCTCAAAGGCTGGCATCCATGGTCACTAGGACCTAGTCCTGTATGCCGAACCTGCGGCCCTCTTGAAGATGGGCACTCTGCAGCCACCACAGTAGAGATACCCTAGTCCTTGAAGACAGGGTTATCAGCTGATGCATCTGAAGCTGTGATCCGGACCACTTGTCCAACAGGTCCCACTGAAAAGTTCTTGCATGGAACCTGCCGAATGGGATTGCTTCGTAGGAAGCTACCATTTTTTTCCCAGGACTCGCGTGCAATGATGCACCGATACCTGTTTTGGCTTCAGGAGGTCTCTGACTAGAGATGACAGCTCCTTGGCTTTCTCCTCCGGGAGAAACACTTATTTCTGTTCTGTGTCCAGAACCATCCCCAGGAACAGTAGACGTGTCGTAGGAACCAGCTGTGACTTTGGACTGTTTAGAATCCAACCGTGCTGTTGTAGCACTTTTCAAAATAGTGCTACCCCGACTAGCAACTGCTCCTTGGACCTTGCCCTTATAAGGAGATTGTCCAAGTACGGGATAATTAAAACTCCCTTTTTTCGAAGGAGTATCATCATTTCGGCCATTACCTTGGTAAACACCCTCGGTGCCATGTACAGTCCAAACGGCAGTGTCTGGACTTGGTAATGGTAATCCTGTACCACAAATCTGAGGTACTCCTGGCGAGGATGGTAAATGGGGACATGCAGGTAAGCATCCTTGATGTCCCGGGATCCCATGTAATCCCCCTCGTCCAGGCTTGCAATAACCGCCCTGAGCGATTCCATCTTGAACTTGAATTTTTTTATGTATGTGTTCAAGGATTTTAAATATAAATTGGGTCACACCGAACCATGCGGTTTCGGTACCCCAAACCGTGTGGAATAGTAACCCCGTCCTTGTTGAAGTAGGGGCACCTTGAGTATTACCTGCTGGGAATACAGCTTATTAATTGCCTCTAGCGCAGCCTCCCTGCCTGAGGGAGTTGTCGGTAAGGCATATTTGAGGAAACGGCAGGGGGGGGAGACATCTCGAATTCCAGCTTGTACCCCTGAAATACTACTTGAATGAAACAGGGATCCACCTGTGAGCGAGCCCACTGATCGCTGAAATTTTTGAGACGGCCCCCCACCGTACCTGGCTACACCTGTGGAGCCCCCGCGTCATGCTGTGGACTCAGAGGAAGCGAGAGAAGAATTTTGATTCTGGGAACAGGCTGACTGGTGCAGCTTTTTCCCTCTTCCCATGTCTCTGTACAGAAAGGAAGCGCCTTTGACCCGCTTGCTTTTCTGAAGCCGAAAGGACTGTACCTGATAATACAGTGCTTTCTTAGTCTGTGAGGAAACCTGAGGTAATGGATACGAGGTCCCAGAGACCATCCCCAAATAATTCCTCACCCTTATAAGGCAGAGTCTCTATGCGCCTTTTAAAGACAGCATCACCTGTCCAGTGACAGGTCTCTAATACCCTCCTGACAGAATGGACATTACATTCATTTTGGATGCCAGCCGGCAAAATATCCCTCTGTGCATCCCTCATATATAAGACGACGTCTTTAATATGTTCTCATGTTTGACAGGGTCACCGACCACGCTGCAGCAGCACGATCTGCAGGTCTCAGTCTAGTACCTGAGTGTGTAAATACAGACTTCAGGATAGCCCCTGCTTTTTATCAACAGGTACCTTCAAAGTGGCCGTTCCTAAAACGGCAGTGCCACCTTTTTTGACAACCGTGTGAGCGCCTTATCCACCCTAGGGGATATCTCCCAGCGTAACTTATTCTCTGGCGGGAAAGGGTACGCCATCAGTAACTTTTTAGAAATTACCAGTTTCTTATCGGGGGGAACCCACGCTTTTCACACACTTCATTCATTCATCTGATTGGGGAACAAAACACTGCCTGCTTTTTCTCCCCAAACATAAAACCCTTTTTTAGTGGTACTTGGGTTAATGTCAGAAATGTGTAACACATTTTTTATTGCCGGGATCAAGTCACGGATGTTCCTAGTGGATTGTGTATATGTCTCAACCTTGTCGACACTGGAGTCAGACTCCGTGTCGACATCTGTGTCTGCCATCTGAGTGAGCGGGCGTTTTTGAGCCCCTGATGGCCTTTGAGACGCCTGGGCAGGCGCGGACTGAGAAGCCGGCTGTCCCACAGCTGTTACGTCATCCACCCTTTTATGTAAGGAGTTGACACTGTCGGTTAATACCTTTCACCTAACCATCCACTCTGGTGTCGGCCCCACAGGGGGCGACATCACATTTATCGGCATCTGCTCCGTCACCATATAAGCCTCCTCATTAAACATGTCGACACAGCTGTACCGACACACCGCACACACACAGGGAATGCTCTGACTGAGGACAGGACCCCACAAAGCCCTTTGGGGAGACAGAGAGAGAGTATGCCAGCACACACCAGAGCGCTATATAATGTGGGGATTAACACTATAACCGAGTGAAATTTCCCCAATAGCTGCTTGTATATATAATATTGCGCCTAAATTTAGTGCCCCCCCTCTCTTTTTAACCCTTTGAGCCTGAAAACTACAGGGGAGAGCCTGGGGAGCTTTCTTCCAGCTGCACTGTGAAGAGAAAATGGCGCCAGTGTGTCTGAGGGAGATAGCTCCGCCCCTTTTTCGCGGACTTTTCTCCCGCTTTTTTCTGGATTCTGGCAGGGGTATTTACCACATATATAGCCTCTGGGGCTATATATTGTGGTATTTTTGCCAGCCAAGGTGTTTTTATTGCTGCTCAGGGCGCCCCCCCCCCAAGGGCCCTGCACCCTCAGTGACCGGAGTGTGAAGTGTGTATGAGGAGCAATGGCGCACAGCTGCAGTGCTGTGCGCTACCTTGGTGAAGACTGATGTCTTCTGCCGCCGATTTTCCGGACCTCTTCTTGCTTCTGGCTCTGTAAGGGGGACGGCGGCACGGCTCCGGGACCGAACACCAAGGCTGGGCCTGCGGTCGATCCCTCTGGAGCTAATGGTGTCCAGTAGCCTAAGAAGCCCAAGCTGGCTGCAAGCAGGCAGGTTCGCTTCTTCTCCCCTTAGTCCCTCGCTGCAGTGAGCCTGTTGCCAGCAGGTCTCACTGAAAATAAAAAACCTAATTCTATACTTTCTTTCTAGAAGCTCAGGAGAGCCCCTAGTGTGCATCCAACCTCGGCCGGGCACAAAATCTAACTGAGGCTTGGAGGAGGGTCATAGTGGGAGGAGCCAGTGCACACCAGGTGACCTAAAGCTTTCTTTAGTTGTGCCCAGTCTCCTGCGGAGCCGCTATTCCCCATGGTCCTTACAGAGTTCCCAGCATCCACTAGGACGTCCGAGAAATAGGGAAAGATCAAGATCCACTTCCACCTCGTGCTGAAGCTGCTGCCACTAGTCATGGCCGAGACAATGAAATGCCATCAACGTCGTCTGCCAAGGCCGATGCCCAATGTCATAGTAGAGAGCATGTAAAATCCGAAAAACAAAAGTTCAGTAAAATGACCCAAAAATCAAAATTAAAAGTATCTGAGGAGAAGCGTAAACTTGCCAATATGCCATTTACGACACGGAGTGGCAAGGAACGGCTGAGGCCCTGGCCTATGTTCATGGCTAGTGGTTCAGCTTCACATGAGGATGGAAGCACTCATCCTCTCGCTAGAAAAATGAAAAGACTTAAGCTGGCAAAAGCACAGCAAAGAACTGTGCGTTCTTCTAAATCACAAATACCCAAGGAGAGTCCAATTGGGTCGGTTGCGATGCCTGACCTTCCCAACACTGGACGGGAAGAGCTTGCGCCTTCCACCATTTGCACGCCCCCTGCAAGTGCTGGAAGGAGCACCCGCAGTCCAGTTTCTGATAGTCAAATTGAAGATGTCACTGTTGAAGTACACCAGGATGAGGATATGGGTGTTGCTGGCGCTGGGGAGGAAATTGACAAGGAGGATTCTGATGGTGATGTGGTTTGTTTAAGTCAGGCACCCGGGGAGACACCTGTTGTCCGTGGGACGAATATGGCCATTGACATGCCTGGTCAAAATACAAAAAAAAAATCAGCTCTTCGGTGTGGAATTATTTCAACACAAATGCGGACAACAGGTGTCAAGCCGTGTGTTGCCTTTGTCAAGCTGTAATAAGTAGGGGTAAGGACGTTAACCACCTCGGAACATCCTCCCTTATACGTCACCTGCAGCGCATTCATCATAAGTCAGTGACAAGTTCAAAAACTTTGGGCGACAGCGGAAGCAGTCCACTGACCACTAAATCCCTTCCTCTTGTAACCAAGCTCCGGCAAACCACACCACCAACTCCCTCAGTGTCAATTTCCTCCTTACCCAGGAAAGCCAATAGTCCTGCAGGCCATGTCACTGGCAAGTCTGACGAGTCCTCTCCTGCCTGGGATTCCTCCGATGCATCCTTGAGTGTAACGCCTACTGCTGCTGGCGCTGCTGTTGTAGCTGCTGGAAGTCGATCGTCATCCCAGAGGGGAAGGTCGGAAGACCACTTGTACTACTTCCAGTAAGCAATTGACTGTCCAACAGTCCTTTGCGAGAAAGATGAAATATCACAGCAGTCATCCTGCTGCAAAGCAGATAACTCAGGCCTTGGCAGCCTGGGCGGTGAGAAACGTGGTTCCGGTATCCACCGTTAATTCAGAGGCAACTAGAGACTTGATTGAGGTACTGTGTCCCCGGTACCAAATACCATCTAGGTTCCATTTCTCTAGGCAGGCGATACCGAAAATGTACACAGACCTCAGAAAAAGACTCACCAGTGTCCTAAAAAATGCAGTTGTACCCAATGTCCACTTAACCACGGACATGTGGACAAGTGGAGCAGGGCAGAATCAGGACTATATGACTGTGACAGCCCACTGGGTAGATGTATTGCCTCCCGCAGCAAGAACAGCAGCGGCGGCACCAGTAGCAGCATCTCGCAAACGCCAACTCGTTCCTAGGCAGGCTACGCTTTGTATCACCGCTTTCCAGAAGAGGCACACAGCTGACAACCTCTTACGGAAACTGAGGAAGATCATCGCAGAATGGCTTACCCCAATTGGACTCTCCTGGGGATTTGTGACATCGGACAACGCCAGCAATATTGTGCGTGCATTACATCTGGGCAAATTCCAGCACGTCCCATGTTTTGCACATACATTGAATTTGGTGGTGCAGAATTATTTAAAAAACGACAGGGGTGTGCAAGAGATGCTGTCGGTGGCCCGAAGAATTGCGGGCCACTTTCGGCATTCAGCCACCGCGTACAGAAGACTGGAGCACCACCAAACAATCCTGAACCTGCCCTACCATCATCTGAAGCAAGAGATGGTAACGAGGTGGAATTCAACCCTCTATATGCTTCAGAGGATGGAGGAGCAGCAAAAGGCCATTCAAGCCTATACATCTGGCCACGATATAGGCAAAGGAGGGGGAATGCACCTGACTCAAGCGCAGTGGAGAATGATTTCAACATTGAGCAAGGTTCTGCAACCCTTTGAACTTGCCACACGTGAAGTCAGTTCAGACACTGCCAGCCTGAGTCAGGTCATTCCCCTCATCAGGCTTTTGCAGAAGAAGCTGGAGACATTGAAAGAGGAGCTAAAACAGAGCGATTCCGCTAGGCATGTGGGACTTGTGGATGGAGCCCTTAATTCGCTTAACCAGGATTCACGGGTGGTCAATCTGTTGAAATCAGAGCACTACATTTTAGCCACCGTGCTCGATCCTAGATTTAAAACCTACGTTGTATCTCTCTTTCCGGTAGACACAAGTCTGCAGAGGTTCAAAGACCTGCTGGTGAGAAAATTGTCAAGTCAAGCGGAACGTGACCCGTCAACATCTCCTCCTTCACATTCTCCCGCAACTGGGGGTGCGAGGAAAAGGCTCAGAATTCCGAGCCCACCCGCTGGCGGTGATGCAGGGCAGTCTGGAGCGAGTGCTGACATCTGGTCCGGACTGAAGGACCTGCCAACGATTACTGACATGTCGTCTACTGTCACTTCATATGATTCTCTCACCATTGAAAGAATGGTGGAGGATTATATGAGTGACCGCATCCAAGTAGGCACGTCAGACCGTCCGTACGTATACTGGCAGGAAAAAGAGGCAATTTGGAGGCCCTTGCACAAACTGGCTTTATTCTACCTAAGTTGCCCTCCCTCCAGTGTGTACTCCGAAAGAGTGTTTAGTGCAGCCGCTCACCTTGTCAGCAATCGGCGTACGAGGTTACTTCCAGAAAATGTGGAGAAGATGATGTTCATCAAAATGAATTATAATCAATTACTCCGTGGAGACATTCACCAGCAGCAATTGCCTCCACAAAGTACACAGGGACCTGAGATGGTGGATTCCAGTGGGGACGAATTAATAATCTGTGAGGAGGGGGATGTACACAGTGAAAGGGGTGAGGAATCGGAGGATGATGATGAGGTGGACATCTTGCCTCTGTAGAGCCAGTTTGTGCAAGGAGAGATTGATTGCTTCTTTTTTTGGTGGGGGCCCAAACCAACCAGTCATTTCAGTCACACTCGCGTGGCAGACCCTGTCGCTGAAATGAGGGGTTCGTTAAAGTGTGCATGTCCTGTTTATACAACATAAGGGTGGGTGGGAGGGCCCAAGGACAATTCCATCTTGCACCTCTTTTTTCTTTCATTTTTCTTTGCATCATGTGGTGTTTGGGGACAATTTTTTTGAAGTGCCATCCTGCCTGACACTGCAGTGCCACTCCTAGATGGGCCAGGTGTTTGTGTCAGCCACTTGTGTCGCTTAGCTTAGTCACACAGCGACCTTGGTGCGCCTCTTTTTTTCTTTGCATCATGTGCTGTTTGGGGACTATTTTTTTTGAAGTGCCATCATGCCTGACACTGCAGTGCCACTCCTAGATGGGCCAGGTGTTTGTGTCGGCCACTTGTGTCGCTTAGCTTAGCCATCCAGCGACCTCTGTGCAAATTTTAGGACTAAAAATAATATTGTGAGGTGTGAGGTGTTCAGAATAGACTGAAAATGAGTGGAAATTATGGTTATTGAGGTTAATAATACTATGGGATCAAAATGACCCCCAAATTCTATGATTTAAGCTGTTTTTTAGGTTTTTTTGAAAAAAACACCCGAATCCAAAACACACCCGAATCCGACAAAAAAATTTCGGTGAGGTTTTGCCAAAACGCGTCCGAATCCAAAACACGGTCGCGGAACCGAATCCAAAACCAAACACAAAACCCGAAAAATGTCCGGTGCACATCACTACTAGATAGTCTCTATGTTGACACAAGATTGTCCTGTAGAGTTTTACCATGTCAAAATGGTTTAAATGTCGACACATGACATGTCTGTATAGTCATAATGTTGATAACATAAATGTTGGGGTTAGGGGTAGCATTAGGGTTAAGTATCAATATTTAAACATGTCAACATGCTGTAGTCTAAATTAGGATAGTCAACAAATCATACTGATTCCAAAACAATTAGCACAATTCTGAGCAATGCTGTCTCAGGTAATGGGAGTGTAGTCCCCTTTATATACTTTACATGAAGGGAATATTCACTTAAAGGGCAATGGAACATATGTTAAGCCAGAAATCACAGCTATACATCAAATGACCATAAGTACTTGAACAATTACACAAGCATGTCTTATTCATGTATTATTCTTAAAAATACACACAATTCCTGAAGTGACCTCACACATTTCTCTGTCACTCAATTAAGCATTTAGTCACACACGTCAACCCAAGTCATGCAATAATAGTGGCCCCACTACTGATGTACCTTGGCCTGGAGACATGATAAAAGTCGCAGTCTCTCTTCTTCTGTCAGATCGCTACTGCTTGACGATCGCTAACATTTTAACAGCGTCGTCATATAAACAAGCCAAGATCAGTCATTGTTTATCTAGGCTCTACGGAGTTCAAGGTATAACAGAAAGAGAAATAATACTACACATATACTGTAACTATATTTAAAATGAAATCTAACTTATTTTGTATTTGCCATTGGAGCTCACTGCACATTGGGGACTACCCCAAAAAAATTCCCAATAATGACAAGTGGACTGTGTGACCTCCGCTATGACCTCTGCCTAAGCAGTTGTGCAGCTTACTAGGGTGTAAATCCTTACAGACAAGTCAAACCTGTTCTTCCTGGCATGCAGCCCGCTGGCTGAATACATAGAGGGGATTTATTATTAAAAGGCAATGAAGAGACAGTTCTTGCACAACAGTCATGCTTCATGTATACAGCTAAATATAATCTTGCTTTCAAACGATAAAAAAAGCTTTTAAATAAACAATTATATCCCTATTACATCATTGCTTCTTGCTCTGTGACTGAATGAAAAGAGGTACTTAAAATCATTGTTAGCAGAGTTATTTCACTGAAGAATATTTGATTTTCCACAGTTTGGAGAGTCCATTTATTCCCCATTGACTGCCACCAAGCTTTTTGTATTTAAGTACTTCTTACAAATACAAAATACAGAGTATAATATACAGTATTTGAAAAGAATATGGGCGTAGGCCAAGGGAAAGGAGACCGGTGCTAACTGGACTCTTGACACTTTAATTTTCATCATTTAAAGGGAAATGTTCTCCAATTATAAGTAGGATCTTAATTTATCCCATTGCTGTATGTGCCATGTTTTCTTTTTGGGAATGTGGCACTGGTTTGTGATATTAGCACCTGCTAGCAACATGGAGAAACAGTAGCTGGCAGGTCTACAGGTAACAGGCTGCAGAGGCGGCCCCTACTTATCACAGCCCGGCACTCAGTAGGGGCAATAAGGAGTAAGAACACTTCAGTGAAATTGTGATACTCATTTAGGGGTCTATTTATGAAGCAGTGAAAAGTGTGGAGAAGTGAGCCAGTGAAGAAGATGCCCATGGCAACCAACCAGCATTGACGTAACATTTATAATTTGCATACTATAAAATTATACAGAGCAGCTGATGTGTGTGTCTCTCCATCTCCAGCCATCCACTCATCTCACAGCCTCCCCTTGTCTCTCAGTCTCCCCCTCAAATTGTGGCTTAGCCTTCCAGTGTCTTTTAGCCCCCCCCCCCCCCCATGTAGCCTTCCAGTGTCTTTTAGCCACCACCCCCCCCCCCCCCACCATGTCTCTCAGCTTCCCCATGTGCACAGCCTTCCCCTTTGTCTCTCAGTCTCCTCCTCCCCCTGTGACGCTCAGCCTCTCGTGGGTCTCCACCACCTGACCCATTTGTCCCCAGCCCACGCTTACCTCCTGCTGTATGCATTGTTGAATCTGCTGCTTCGTCTTTGCAAGCGGTTCGCTTCACTGCTGCTCAGCAGCATCATGATGTCACGCACAAAGCATAAGACTCCATACAAAATAAACTTTATTGTGCTGCCCACTGGCCACTCTCCTTCTCTTTCTTTATGTGGGCTGATGACTACAGGTAAGGGGGACACAAGAACAGGCCTACTGGGGATCCAAGCTTCAATCAAGTACCCCATGACTTTTTCTCCAAAAACGCCCGACAGATGAAATCTACTTTGTGGACTAAGGATCAAAAATGAAAATTGTATCTCCTACAAAACTTTGTTTAAGAGATTTTTTAAAGGCTTTACAACTATTCTTTACAGGGAATCAGGGCTGCTATCAGAAATTGTGGGTCTGGGAACTTACAAAATAGACAGAGCTCCCCTTCCCTTTATTCCACACCATCACATATAGGTGGAACACTGCGGACCTGCAGGAACGATTCAGACGGCCGATGCACAGGAAATGAACGTTACGGTAAGAATTTACCGTTGATAACGTGATTTCTCTTATGTCCACAGGTATCCACAGGATAACATTGGGATATTGTCGAGCGACAGCAAAAATGGCACCAACGCGGTCACGAGCTTTCTGGCCTCCCAGGATGCATTGGGGCCTCCACTATATAGTCCCGCCCACTGACTCAGTCAGATCAGTTCTTTCCACAGCGATTTTAGGCAGGAACATTAGGTAAAGACCTGTACAGGCGATAAAAACACACATGCACACCCTTCCATACAAGAAGGAAGAGGTTTAGTGATTGTCTAGATCCTCAAATCAGGTGCGTCAGGGTGGGATCCCTGTGGACATAAGAGAAATCACGTTATCAACGGTAAGTTCTTACCATAACGTTCATTTCTCTGGCTGGGTCCACCGGATTATCCACAGGATAACATTGGGATTCCCAAAGCCATTTTAGTGGTGGGGACGCTCCTGATTGCACAGGAGGACCTTTCGCCCGAAGTCTGCGTCATGAGAGGCAAAAGTATCCAAGGCATAATGTCTGATGAATGTGTTTATGGAAAACCAAGTGGCTGCCCTACATATCTGTTCTGCTGAAGCACCCTGTTGTGCTGCCCAAGAAGGACCTACCTTACGTGTAGAGTGTGCAGAGACATTAGCCGGAATAGGGAGATTTGCATGAGAATAAGCTTCTGATATTACCATTCGGAGCCATCTCGCCAGCGTCTGTTTACTAGCAGGCCATCCTCTTCTATGGAATCCGTAGAGGATGAAGAGGGAATCTGTTTTCCTGATGGCACTAGTACGATCTATGTAGATTTTTAAAGCCCGGACCACGTCCAGCGACGCTTCTCCCGCAGATAGTCCCGATACCTGAAAAGCTGGGACTACAATCTCTTCATTCAGGTGAAACTTTGATACCACCTTTGGAAGATAACTAGATCTCGTTCTGAGAACTGCTCTGTCTGGAAAAAAATTTAGGAAAGGAGACTTACAAGATAATGCTCCTAAATCTGACACTCTTCTGGCTGACGCCATTGCCAGTAAAAAAAGAACTTTAACCGTTAACCACTTAAGATCTGCTCTCTCAAGTGGTTCAAACAAAGGACCCTGGAGAAATTTTAGAACTAAATTCAAATCCCAGGGAGCTGCAGGAGGAACAAATGGAGGTTGAATATGTACTACTCCTTGGAAAAACGTATGTACATCCTGTAGGTCAGCAATCTTCTGCTGAAACCATACAGTCAACGCTGAGACTTGCACCCTCAAGGAAGCAACCTTCAACCCTTTATCCAATCCTGCCTGAAGGAAATCCAAAATCCTAGCTACTTTAAAAGATCTCGGATTGTAATTTTTTCCAGTACACCAGTGAATATAGGCTTGCCATATTCTATGATACACACGAGCCGAAGAAGGCTTTTTGCTCTAAGCATGGTTTCGATTACTTGTTTCGAAAAACCTTTAGCCTCTAGGATAGAGGTTTCAACAGCCACGCCGTCAAAGATAGACGGTCCAGACGACTGTGACAACAAGGACCCTGCATTAATAGATCTGGACGTTGAGGGAGCAGTATCGGTGCTTCCACGGACATTCTCAACAGATCTGTGTACCAATGCCTTCTTGGCCAAGCTGGAGCTATTAGAATGATTGCTCCTTTTGCCTGTTTTATCTTTCTCACTACTCTGGGTAACAGAGATATTGGAGGGAACAGATATGCCAGCTGAAACCTCCATTCTACTGACAGTGCGTCTACCAGGACCGCTCCTGGGTCCCTTGTTCTTGATCCGTACCTCGGAACTTTGTTGTTTATACGAGACGCCATAAGGTCTATCTCCGGTAGACCCCATCTGTTCACCAGTGTCTGAAACACTTCTGGGTGTAGTGCCCATTCGGTTTCCTGAATGGTGTGCCGACTGAGAAAATCCGCTTCCCAATTTAGTACACCCGGGACAAATACTGCTGACAATGCCGGGAGATGGAGTTCCGCCCATTTTAGAATGGAAGTTACTTCCTCCATCAGACTCTTGCTGTGAGTTCCTCCTTGATGATTGAGGTATGCTACTGCCGTCGCATTGTCTGAGCGGATCTGGACTGATCTTTCTTGTAGATTGTCCTTTGCCTGAACTAGGGCCAAGTAAATGGCTCTTATTTCTAACAGATTTATCGGCAGGCGACTTTCCCTTGCGGTCCATTTTCCCTGGAACCATAGGCTTCCGAGTACCGCCCCCCAGCCTTGCAGGCTGGCATCTGTCGTCAGGACTTGCCACTCTTTTATCCAAAAGGGTCTCCCCTTGTTTAAATGGTCTGTCTGTAGCCACCACGCTAGAGACCTTTTTACATTTACTGGAATCTTTATCATCTGTTTCTTTATCGTTTGATGATTTCCGTTCCATTTGGTCAAAATGAGATGCTGCAACGGTCTGGAGTGGAATTGCGCATATTCCACCATGTCGAACGTTGATACCATCAGACCCAACAGTCGCATTGCTGCATGGACTGACATTGTCTGGGCTTGCAACGCTTCCTGAGCCATAACCTGCACCTTGACTATTTTTTTCTCTGGTAAGAGAACTTTCTGTAGGTCTGAATCCAGTATGGCCCCCAAATGAACCATACGCTGTGACGGATTCAGGGACGACTTCTCCCAATTTATGAGCCACCCGTGTCTCTGTAAACAAACTATCGTCTGTTGGAGATGGCTCAACAGTAAATCTTGCGACTGTGCTAAGATTAACAGGTCGTCTAGGTATGGGAATATTCTTATCCCTTGTTTGCGCAGACAAGCTGCCATAACCACCATGATCTTGGTAAACACCCTGGGTGCTGTAGCTAGCCCGAAAGGCAGAGCTTGGAACTGGAAATGTTCCTGGAGGATGGCAAACCTGAGGTAACACTGACAGTGCTATGGGCACATGTAGGTAAGCATCCCGTACATCCAGAGATACCATGTAGTCTCCCGGTTCCATAGCCAACATTATGGAGCGTAACGTCTCCATGTGGAACTTCGGGATCCATATGTAGTTGTTCAACATCTTCAGATTTAGAATTGGTCGATAAGACCCATTTGGTTTCTGGATTAGAAACAGATTGGAGTAATACCCCTGTCCCTTTTGTGATGGAGGTACTGGGACAATCACACCAGACTGCAGTAATTTTTGGACTGCTTCTTGCAGGGCATTGGCCTTCGACTCTATACGAGACGGGCTGGTGCAAAAAAATCTTTGAGGAGGCTGCCTCCTGAATGGGAACCCATACCCTGAGATACTACCTTCTGCACCCAGGCATCTGTTGTTGACTGTTGCCATATGTGTGCAAATTGCAGGAGTCGGCCCCCAACCCTGGAATCCTCCAGGCGGAGGCCCGTCTCTTCAGGCTGAGGGTTTCTGTTCAGGTTTGGAAGCTGGCTTTTTGCTAGCCCACTGCTTCCTACCCCTGGATTTACCTGGGGTTGTTTAGGCTCCTCTTTAGCTTTCGCTTTGCCAGCGAAATGAGCAAAATTTTAAACCCTTGGACTTAGGGTTATAGGTAGCCGGAAATCTGACCTTTTTCTATTCAGCCTCTGATTCTAGGATATCCGATAAAGGTTTTCCAAATAATATATTACCCACGAAAGGCAATGCTTCCAATTCTTTCTTGGACTCCGCATCTGCCTTCCAGGTCCGTAGCCAAACTGCTCTGCGAGCGACTACTGCCAGGGCTGAAGCTTTAGAAGCAACACTGCCTACATCAATAGCTGCTGCTTCTAAATACTGGGCAGATTGTCTTAAACGGCAAAGACGATCCTCTTGCTCCCTAGTAGGAGAGGGGATGTCATTCTCTAGTTCCTCTATCCATTCGCCCATTGCCTTTGCTACCCAGGCCGAAGCCATAGCAGGTCTTACCACTGCACCTACAAGAGAAAAAATATTTTTCAATAGGCTCTCTACCCTTCTGTCTGTGACATCATTCAAAGAGGTAGATGACAGTGGTAAAGCAGATTTATGCACGAGTCGCAGAACATGTGCATCTACTTTTGGAGGAACTTCTCTCTTTGAACAATCTCCAGCAGGAAATGGCTAATAAGAATCCCATCTCTTAGGAATCTTATACTTTTTACTGGGCGCTGCCCAAGACTCATCCATCACTTCCGTCAACTCATCTGACGCTGGAAATTCAGATTTCACTGACTTTGTTTGTTTGAATACAGGTGCTTTTGCTTTTAACGCTGTCTTGGCTGGTTCTTCCAGAGAAAGCACAGCCTTCACTGCATTAATGAGTTCAGCTACATCTTCTGAACTAAAGCTCTGCGACTGATCATCATACGGAGTTGAATCTATTGTTTCCGCATCATCATCCGATGTATCATCTTGTGTAGTCTGCCATACAGACGTATCTGTCTTAGTCTTACCTGCCCCTTGGTTGCTTGTAGAAGCTACTGGAACCAAACCATAGGAAGGGAGCTGCATGTATGGGTTCATAGTGTAACCTAACCCTTGAGGTGGTGCTACCGGAGCTAACCTGTCCGCTATTGAAGACAGTCTTTGCGAACATATTCCATGGTGGCTCTACTGGAGGTTGAACTAACTCCTGTTTTTTACTTCGCTGAAAAGCGAAACAGTTTGCACACAAACCCTTATAAGTGACCAATTGATTCATATCAATTACCCCTCACTTACAAGATAAGCATGTTAGGGCTATGGGAGTGCTTGACAAATTCTCATCACTTTTGCCGCTCACAGACATATTGACTACACAATTTTGTGACTGAAAAACACCCTATAATCAGTATATAGAGGTGAAATCAATCTGACCACAGTGCACCTGATTTGAGGGTCAGAACAGGACTGACATTACACAGAAAAGTCAGCACACATACTAGCAGTCAGTCACATGTTAAAGCATTAGACATTGTCATATGAGAATACAACTTCCATAAAAACTTAAACATAAGTAGGAAAATTGTACTTCTGTTTTAACTGGTTCTAATTTCAACATAACATGCAGAAAACACAGTAATATACAGGTCTCATATGCAATAGGTACTAAAAAATTAACAATGCATACTAAGAAGTAGAGAGAATTTTTAGTACTGTATACCCTGCCTCCAGAGAGCGGGATACAGGGAGACTCACCACACTTCCATATCCAAACAAAGACGCTCGTAAGCTGAGTGGATTCAGACGCTACTGGTGTACACTGCCGCTCTTGGTAACCGATATCGGACACGGACGCTCACCAACGGACACGGACGCTGAGCGACTCCACGTGCATGCAGACACTAAAGGCCTGCGACTCGGTCTGGCGGGTTTACCTCCAGTGTACACAACCGCAGCGTCTAAGCTGCGACTGAGTACCCGGAAGTGAGGTCATTCAGTTCATGAAACGAGAGACACGCGGGAACTGGCCATGAACTCGGAGGAGGGGCGGCCAGGAGAGCGTCTGAAACCCCCTGTTGACTTAAACTCCCAGGATCGTGGCCTCTACCTAGTCCCGGCGCCTATGATGCCCGGAGCGTAGCGCTGTCACACTCGAGATGTTCGGCGCATCAACACACTGTTTGTAGTCTCCACTAAATCAGTGCAGGTGTGTCCTGACCCCTCTAGTAAGAGGAAGTCCATAGTATCACCGTCTCCCCATGCTCCGGCCACAGCCTGGTTACGTCTGCTGGACCTGCTAGAACATCCGACACAGACGCCCGTCGAGACAGCACTGTACCGCGGAGGTAAGCGTTGTTGCGACCCGGTGGGGAGTTGTTGGAGCGACTCTTTCTAATATGCGTTTAAGACGCTGTTAAGAGAAGTCGCTCAAAAAAACAAAACAGTAAGTCTATAAAAATAAATTAAAGAAAACTTAAGGCTGCTTTCACAGCAGCCCTGTGACCATGCGGCTTCCTGCCGCACCAAGCAAAAAACTGATCTGACTGAGTCAGTGGGCGGGACTATATAGTGGAGGCCCCAATGCATCCTGGGAGGCCAGAAAGCTCGTGACCGTGTTGGTGCCATTTTCGCTGTCGCTCGTCAATATCCCAATGTTATCTTGTGGATAATCCTGTGGACCCAGAGAAAGGTTTGTTTTTAAGAAGTCTTCCCTGCACATTGGAACACTGCTGTTGCGCAGCCTGGCGTAGTTCTCCAGGTATTAGTGGTAGGAGCCAGGGGAGGGCCCCTCTCCTCTGTCCGGTCCTGGGCCTCCAATTTAAAAAATTTATATCAATAGTAAACTACATCCTGTTTTGTATAATAACGTGTGCACTATGTCACACAAAGAAGATTTTTCTTATTTGTAACAATCTGTAAAATAAGTTTTTCCCAGGAGATGACAAAAACGTTTTTCCCACAAAACAGATCATTAAAACTAAAGCTACATAACACATGCATTTCACTTTATATGTAAAAAATCACAGACATAAAGGCAAGGTTGTATTATAAAAGCAGAGCTGATTTCCACTTAAAGACCACTTGAAACATCTTAGCAACTATTACACAGAGGTAGAACTACAAAGACAAGACCAACTACAGATTTTCTTGTGGGAAAACCAATCCTCGAAACTCACCAGCAAGTTCAAGTTTAAACATACAGAGAACCACGCTCATCTGAGGCAGCTCCATTGCAAACGTGCACTCCAGGCATGACTAGTCGATCTGTCCGCCTAGTCACGTCGGGAGTGCACAGAGATGCTTCCTTTCAGAGCGTCTCTGTCCGGGCGCGTGGACTGAGACACTCTCCATTCAAGTGAATGGGGCGCGTCTCCATCGCGTGCGCCCGGCCGGGGACGCTCGTACAAATCAAAAGGATTTGCAGCTTAATCAACCTTTAGAAGTATGTTTAACTTTTTAATATTAAATTAATGCTGTGTAACCTTTTCTATTTCCAACATTCTCAGAGTTGTGAGTGCGTGAGGTTACCAGACAATAATAAAACCTGACAATCCTTTCTTGGAATCACTTGAAATCTATCACATGGACAGAAATCTTGTTACACAGATCATAGACCCTATTCAGTAAGGATTGCAAATTCTGCTAAAAAGCAGAGGGGCAGATGTATTAACCTGGAGAAGGCATAAGGAAGTGATAAACCAGTGATATGTGCAAGGTGATAAACACACCAGCCAATCAGATCCTAACTGTTAATTTACATATTGGAACTGATTGGATGGTGCTTTTATCACCTTGCACATATCACTGGTTTATCACTTCCTTATGCCTTCTCCAGGTTAATACATCTGCCCCAGAGTTTGCAATCCTTTGACTCGCATGCTGGGGGCCGCCCGGCATGCTAACTGCCGCCCCCATCTGCAACCCACACTAATACGATTGCGCCGCAATTAGTGTGCGGTCGCAGAAATTAGGGAACCCATGGCCGGCGAAGCCTGGCTGAGACGGCAAGAGGCGTGGGGTTTCATGTTTTTTTTTTTTACTTTTTCCTTCCTTGACTAACTATATCATAAATCCTAACCTTTAGTAACCTTGAGGTGTGTAAAGCGGAGTGAGACACCATGCGAGCATTGCAAGCCCGCGAGGGGATGCATTTAAACATTTGGTGGTCCCAAATGCCCAAACTATCCACACTAATACCAAAATAAAACTAAAAATATGTCCACTATTTTTGTGTCGACCACTGACATGTCATCATTTCGAACCTGTCAACATTTCATGACGACCTTTTGTTCATATCGACAATATAACTGTAGACCTAATGCATGCAGGCCAACACCACATAAGTATCTTCTTTTATATATAGCCTATTCTTCCTACTATACACTTACACTTTAACCTCACACTGCTGTGCTGCCCTGGGGTGTCTGGTCTTTTCCGGTTTGTGGGGTGTCGCGCCTTGGATTTAGACTTAATGTTAGGTACCCCCAGTACTCGGAGACGCCTTGAAGCAACCTGGGGGCTTCCCGTACCTTTGCAAATGTATGTTTCTGAGATCTCTGAAATTTCTACAACCATGTAGTTATCAAATCCTGTTGCTGATGTCATCCAGTGTGCTGGGGGATCCCAATGTATTATGGAAACAGCAAGGAGGAATGCATACAGTACAGGTAATATTTGGCCTGCATTCCCAAATTAGACAATACAGAGTCAAAATGAATGGTCAATGACCCTAAGAAAAGTGGAGTTACCGCTATTAGGGTCAAATTCTCAGGCTTCCTGAATAAGAGCAAATCTACAGCAACGTAAGCGGAACACAGGTATTGCTCATCTGCCTGTGTCTGCCTCCCAGCACACTCTCGAGACTGCCCTTATAGAATGTGTTGTCATATATGTAGTATAAGTATTTTATAAGATCCAGCCCAGGCATGACACTTTATGGACCAAGAAAGAAGCTCAGTACCAGTCCTTGGTTTTATAAATACATGATAAATGGGTACATCACCTCATCTATAACCTACGGGGTTGAGGATAACATGTCAAAATGGTTTTCCATATGCAGTACAGTTTAAACAAAGAATTCCTCTTTTACTGAAACGTACGCAGCTATTTCAAGACAAAAGAAACTACAGGGTTGAGAATCCCTTAACCAAAATCTAAAAATCACACATTTATGGTTCCCCTACTGAGATAATAACACATGACATATATATTATATTACATTATATATCTATATATATGTCATTATCTCAGTAGGGGACCCAAAAATGTGAAATTTTGAATTGTGGATAAGAGAAACTCAACCTTTGGTAGTAAATAGTAAATAAAGCACTGTAATGCGACCGCTGTAAAATATTATTCAGCAACTGTTTTACCATTACAGGGGGTCTTGTGGGGTCTGTAAAACATGATCATGTGTATAGCTAAGCATACTCATTCCAAAACAAATAAGTATCCCCAAGCGGCATCATTTGGATTGTGTAATTCTGTGCTGGAGTTCGTCTCATATCAATGGTAAAAACATGTTCGGAGAATCTAAAGGCTCAATCAAAAAATGATTGCATCTTTAAACAAATGTAACAAAAAAAAAAAAACATGTTGTGGCCTCTGGTCCAAAGTGTTTAGATGACCAATTGTCAACTAATAGGGTTATTCAGGTTTGTTAGCAAACAAACAAAAAAGCACAGCAATGGGCAAAACCATGTGCACTGCAGGTGAGGCAGATGTAACATGTGCAGAGATATTTAGATGTGGGTGGGTTATATTGTTTTTGTGCATGGTACAGATGTAGCCACGCTCATCCAGCCTGCAGCTTGGCGTAGTCCCAGCAACGGCATGGCACGTGTGAAGGCGCATCTAAATACACGCGCCCATAGGAATACATGGGAAGCGTACTTAGACGCAACTCAGCGTACACAGGCGCGCTCGGTGTGACACCTGTTCCCGTGCGGCCGAACCGCAGGCTGGATGAGTGTGGCTACATATGTAAATACTGGCTGGTTATTTTTACACTACAATTTAAATTTCAGTTTGAACACACTTTAGCCAAATCTAAATCTCTCTGCACATGTTACATCTGCCCCACCTGCAGTGCAACGTGGTTTTGCCCATTAGTGTGCTTTTTTTTTTGCTATAAAACATTAATAAGGCCCTAAATTAAGAGTCAGGAGAAAGCTAATCGCAACCTACAGTATATTATTGGGGAGATATAACAACCAACCAGATTCTACCTATCTTTTATCTACTACCTTCAAAAAAGGATAGCTAGAATCTGATTGGTTGATATGAGCATCACCCCAACTTATCCTCTATGGAAGGTTTCTCCCTATATAGAGCTCAATATAATGGGGCCGCAATGATTATGGCGAGAGACATTACATTTAAAACCGCAATTAATTTAAAAGCAAATCCACCTTTAGTTATGGGTCAATGGGTCAACAGTTAAAAAGGTCGACACCATTTGGTCGACATAAAGAAAAGGTTGACTGCGTCAAAAGGTCAACATGGAAATGGTCAACATATGAAAAGGACGACATGAGTTTTTCATGTTTGTGTGTGAAATTTTACCTTTCAGCACGTAGAACTCCAATTAGTGTACCGCTTCACTCACCATACTTCAGGTTACATTTCCCAATTAGTTTGCTAGGGAAGAGCCTTAGACGGCACACCTATAGCTGCCAGTAATGTGAGGTGCTACCTACTGAGACTTGTAGTTCTACAGAAAAAAGGGGGTGTTGTAGGTGCACTGTCTCTAGCATTACTGATATCATACAGCTTAGCATATAATAAATAGTGGAGTTTAGTTATATACTTATCAATGCATGTACTGTATCTGCAGCCCCACGGCAAGGAACTCCACTCTGCTGCAGTACCTAACACTATAGGGGTTCAAACCTAGGGCACGGGATCCCCCAAACCACCACAACCAAGTGACCCCAGGGCATCACAGGGAATGATTATGTGTAGCGAGAAGGATTAAGGAATAGATGAGAAAAAAATAGGATTTTAATTACCTACCAGTAAATCCTTTTCTCGTAGTCTGTAGAGGATACTGGGGTTCCATTTAGTACCATGGGGTATAGACGGGTACACTAGGAGCCATGGGCACTTTAAGAATTTGATAGTGTGGGCTGGCTCCTACCTCTATGCCCCTCCTACCAGACTCAGTCTAGGAAACTGTGCCTGAGGAGACGGACATACTTTGAGAGAAGGATATAAAAGGACAGTGGTGAGATTCCGAACCAGCACACACAATCAAGAGGAAATCCATGCTAACCAAACTTGGAACAGGAACAGCAACGGCTGAACCAAACAACAATACTTAACCAAGTAACAGTGCAGGATGAACGAAGCACTGGACGGGCGCCCAGTATCCTCTACGGACTACGAGAAAAGGATTTACCGGTAAGTAATTAAAATCCTATTTTCTCTTACGTATCCTAGAGGATACTGGGGTTCCATTTAGTACCATAGGGAAGTACAAAAGAGAGTACTAGAGAGTGCTGAGGGTCTTGCAGAACCGATTGACCAAACTGAAGGTCCTCAGAGGCCAAGGCATCGAACTTGTAAAACTTTGCTAATGTGTTCGAACCTGACCAAGTAGCTACTCGGCAGAGCTGTAAACCCGAGACACCTCGGGCAGCCGCCCAAGAAGAACCCAACGACCAAGTAGAGTGGGCCTGTACAGATTTTGGAACCAGCAAACCTGACGTGGAATAAGCATGCTGGATAGTGAGCCTGATCTAGTGTGCAACAGACTGCTTTGAAGCAGGACACTCAATCTTATTGGGATCATAAAGAGACGAGCCGTTCTCTTCACATACACCTTCAAAGCCCTCACAACATCCAAAGACTTTGAAGTAACAGAGGCATCGGTCACAACCGGAACCACAATTGGAAACGCCGACACCACCTTAGGAAGAAATTGCTGACCAGTCCTGAGTTCAGCTCTGTCTTCATGGAAGATTAAATAGGGACTCTTGTGAGACAACGCCCCCAGTTCCGACACATGTCTTGCCAAGGCCAAGAGAGTGACGTTTTTCCATGTAAGATATTTTACGTCAACCTCCTGTAAAGGTTCAAACCAGTCCGATTGGAGAAACTGCAGCACCAAATTGAGATCCCAAGGTGCCATGGGAGGCACAATGGGAAGCTGGATGTGCAGAACCCCTTTCAAGAATGTCTGGACCTCAGGAAGAGATGCCAATTGTTTTTGAAAGAAAATGGACATGGCCGAAATCAGGACTTTTATGAAGCCCAGACATAGGCCCACATCCACACCAGACTGCAGAAAAAGCAGGAAATGTCCCAGATGAAATTCCAAAGCAGAATATTTTCTGCTCTCACACCAAGAAACATATTTCTTCCAAATACGGTGGTAATGTTTAGATGTTACCCCCTTCCTGGCTTGGATCATAGTCGGGATGATCTTGTCAGGAATCCCGCTCATGGCTAGAATCAGCCGTTCAACCTCCATACCATCAAACGTAGTCGTGTTAAGTCTTGATAGACGAACGGTCCCTGTTGCAGGAGATCCTCGCGAAGGAGGTAGAGGCCACGGATCTCCCAGGAGCATCTCCAGAAGGTCCGCGTACCAGGCCCTTCTTTGCCAATCCAGAGCAATGAGAATTACTTGAACTTTTTCCCTTTTTATTCTTTTCAGAATTCTTGGGATCAGCGGAAGTGGAGGGAACACGTACACCATCTGATAGACCCATGGAGTTGTCAGAGCGTCCACCGCCACTTTCTGTGGGTCTCCCGACCTGGAACAATACCGCTTGAGCTTCTTGTTGAGACGAGAGGCCATCATGCTGATTTGCGGACATCCCCATCGATTTGTCAAGCACCTGATCACCTCCGAGTGAAGTCCGCACTCCCCCGGGTGCAGTTCGTGTCAGCTGAGGAAGTCTGCTTCCCAGTTGTCTACTCCTGGAATGAAGACCGCCGACAATGCCACAGCGTGTTATTCCACCCAGAGAATTCTTGATACCTCTGACATTGCTGCTCGGCTCTTCGTTCCTCCCTGTCAGTTTATGTACGTTACTGCCGTCACATTGTCAGACTGAACCTGAATGACCCAATCTTGAAGAAGATATGAGGCCTGCAGAAGGGCATTGTATACAGCCCCGAGTTCCAGAATGTTTATTGGAAGGACTACTTCCTGACTTGACCATCTTCCTTGAAACTGCACACCCTGGGTAACTGCTCCCCAACTTCTGAGGCTTGCTTCTGTGGTTAGCAGAATCCAAGTTTGAATCCCGTACCTTCGGCCCTCAATTAGGTGAGAAGTCTGTAGCCACCACAGAAGGGAAATCCTGGCCTTTGGCGACAGACTGATCCTCTGGTGCATGTGAAGATGCGATCTGGACCAGTTGTCCAACAGATCCAGCTGGAAGGGCCTCGCATGAAACCTTCCGTACTGAAGCACCTCGCAAGAGGCCACCATTTCCCCCAGAAGGCGAACGCATAGATGCACAGATATCCGGGTTGGCTTCAGGACATACCGAACCATCGACTGGATTACCAATGCCTTTTCTAACGGAAGAAAAACTTTGTGTCCAGTATCATTCCCAAAAATGGGAGCCTCCAAGTTGGCTCTAAATAAGATTTTGGAAGGCTTAGAATCCACCCGTGATCCAGGAGTAGTCTGTTTGTGAGACTAATGCTGTCCAACAACCTTTCCCTGGACGGTGCCTCTATCAGAAGATAATCCAGGTACGGAATTATGTTCCCTCCTTACGAAGGAGAAACATCATCTCTGTCATCACCTTGGTGAATACCCTGTGCTGTGGAGAGACCAAATGGCAGGGCCTGGAACTGGTAGTGACAGTTCTATCAAAGCATAGAAAAGCTTGGTGAGGCGGCCAGATCGGAATGTGAAGGTATGCATCCTTGATATCCAGAGACAATAGGAATTCCCCCTCCTCCAGACCTAAGATCACCGCTCTGAGACTCCATCTTGAATATGAACGATTTTAGCTTCAAAATCGGTCTCACCGAACCGTCTGGTTTCGGTACCACAAACAAGTTGGACTAGTGCCCGTTTTTGCGCAGATGAGGTGGAACTGGAACAATGACCTGAGTCTTTACCTGCTTTTGAACGGCATCCGGTAAAGGTTATACTTGCCTCTTGTGAAGCTGGTAAGACTTATTTGAAGAATCTGTGAGGTGGGAGCTCCTGAAACTCCAGTCTGTATCCCTGGGAAATAAGCTCTATGACCCAGGGATCCTGGCATGATGTTGTCCAGATGTGACTGAAATTCTTTAGTCGGGATCCCACCTACCAGTCTTCCAGGCCACATGGTCCACCGTCATGCAGCAGGCTTTGAGGAAGCAGAACTGGAGCCCTGTTCCTGAGAACCAGCAGCTGCTGGTTTGCGTGGTTTACCTCTAGCACCTCTAGTGGCAGTGGAAGATCCTCTGACTTTGCTCTTAAACTTGGCAGTCCGAAAGGACTGTAGGGTAGGTCCTGAGTAGGTCTTCCTGGTTGGGGGAGCTGCAGAAGAAAGATATGTGGACTTACCCGCAGTAGCTTTGGAGATCCATTTGTCCAGTTCATCTCCAAATAAGGCCTCTCCTGTGAAGGGTAGGCCTTTCCACGCCTTTCCTGGAGTCCGCGTCCACAGGCCACTGGCGTAACCACAAGCCCCTGCGTGCTGACACTGCCACAGCCGTGGTGCGTGCATTAAGCAAACCTACTTCTTTTATGGCTTCCACCATAAAGTTCGCAGAGTCCTGTATATGTTGCAGGAGTAACACAATCTCCCCCCTAGATAAGGAATCCAACCCTTCAATAAGATTACCCGACCATTTAGCAATGGCTTTAGCTGTCCACGCACATGCTATAGTGGGTCTCTGAGCCACCCCAGCAGCTGTGTACAAGGAATTTAGTGTAGCCTCAATCTTACGATCAGCAGCGTCCTTCAGGAAAGCTGCACCAGGGACGGGTAACACAAACTTTCGTGACAACCTGGATACAGATCCATCCACTATCGGTGGCCTTTAGCATTTTTTCCTATCCTCAGGAGGAAAAGGAAAAGATGAGAGTAACCTTTAAGGGATTTGAAATTACCCACGGTTATTCAAACCAGGTATGACACAGGAAAAGTGACTGAGGCCTTCTTTTTTACATTAAAATACGATTCCTCACACTCCTCTGTCACCTTATCAGGAATTGAGGCACATCTCTGATAGCCTCTATAAGAGCCTGTATTCCCTGTGACAAAGCAGCGTCTCCCCTTCTGAATCCATCTCCCCCTCCTCCATGTCTGACACCTCAGCATCAGAGTTAGACTGCAGGATATGGGCCAGAGTTTGTTTCTGTGGACAAATGGCAAGGGACTGAGACGCTTGTTTGGGGATTGAGTCTCTGTTCATAATCTCATCCACAGACTGTCTTAAGTATTGCGTCTCTTTCTCATTGCAGGACAATTTAATAGAGATTTTTGAAATCATTCCCTTGAGGGAATCCAGCCACACTGGTTCAGCCCCGCTAGCCTGAGAAGATGCACTACACTGAGTACATAGTAGTGAGCTCCATGGGGTAGAGGAACACTCCGCCGTACATGAAACACACTCTTTGCCTGACATAATGTAAAAGCACACACACACAGGAAAGGTTAAAAGCACAATTAACCCACAAAGAGCCCTTCCAGGGAGGAACAGAGTATTTTGGACCCAGCCTACAGCGCCCTTATCGCTAATACCAAGCTTAGCCGGGTCGCAGACTAAGTACCCAGATTGGGGACTTAGTACACTAATATCGCTCCCCCCCTGCTATCGGAGGAGCTGCGCGTCCCTGTCAGTCAGCATCTGTGTCCATTAAGAGGGAAAATGGCGCTGGTGAGCTGCTGGATTCTCTCATAGTGAAGCCCCGCCCTTTCAATGGTGCGCGGTCTTCCCGCTTTTTTTATACGGGCTGAGGAAATTTTTTGTGCTTAAAATGGAGCAGAACCGTTTTAAGGCTGTTTGTCAGTTCGGGTTCTGTGTACCGAGACGCAGTTGTGTACTGTGTCTGGAGACGCAATCCGCCCAGGTTAGAAGCCACGCATCTCCGTACCCTCGTGCCGCCATAATGGGCGGCGACCCACTAGCTGGGATGCCGGCTTAGTACTCACCACTATTCTTTCTTCTGTCTCTGTTAGGGGTGGTGGCGTGCTGTAGGAATGTACGCTCGCCGTGGTGGGGCTTGCGAATAGTTCCCTCAGGAGCTAGTGTGCTGTCAGCGGGGAACGGGACCATTAACCCTTTGGGAAGTTGGGCCATTCCTCCGCCCTAAGTCCCCTGAAGCAGGCAGGCTGGTGCCATCCAGTCCTGCCTGAAAATAACAGAAAAATAAATGCAGCAAACTCTTCAGGAGCTTCCATAAGCGTCACCGGCTCCTCCGGGCACATTTTCTAAACTGAGTCTGGTAGGAGGGACATAGAGGGAGGAGCCAGCCCACACTAATCAAATTCTTAAAGTGCCCATGGCTCCTAGTGGACCCTTCTATACCCCATGGTGCTAAATGGAATCCCAGTATCCTCTAGGACGTAAGAGAAAAGGTGTTATGGTGTGAATTAATGTAAGTGAAAAAGGTGTGACATGTATGATAAACAAACAGTGAAAGTGCCAAATTAAATGTAATGTTGCAATGCCTTGTTGTCACCCAGCCACGGCAGACCAGAAGGCCCTGCACCCCAGAAGCCACGCCATTACTGACCTATTGTATAGAATAATTGGACTTACCTAGAACTGTGCCATATTCACAAGTGCAGTCATGCTAGGTACCCTAGTTAAAATTAATGAGGATCAGTTGTGGGCTGGTGCTAGCCTTCGGGCTGAAACACACACGCCGGCTTTTGCCGGCCAGGAAAAATCCGGATGGCTGCTGGGTTGCAGCCGGAAATATCCACTGGAAGGTGCGGCTGCCGGGCCGGGGTCCTGCCGTCTTTGAAGGCAGAGAACAGTGTGTGTGTGAAGGAGAGCTTTCACACACAACAGGTTTTTTTCAAGCCGTGTCTGCTGCTGCGCATGCGCACAGCATTACACACAGCTCAAAGCCGTTGTGTGTGAAAGACTCCGCCGGATGGCAAAAAGCTGGACAAAGTTTGTCCGGCTTTTTGCCATCCAGGGAAAACCGGGCAGTGTGTTACAGCCCTAAGAATGAAGGTGTCTCACTCCTTCAGGTGTGTCTAGATAAAACACTTTTAGTTTGCTAGGGAGGGGCCTTAGACTGCACACCTATAGCTGCCAGTAATGTGAGGTGCTACCTACTGAGACTTGTAGTTCTACAGAAATAAGAGGGGTGTTGTAGGTGCACTGTCTCTAACATTACTGATATCATACAGTTTAGCATATCTCCTATATAATAGCCCTGTGATTCTGTGCCTGGGTCTCTAACGCTGGGCGTGGCTAGGAGCTCTCATTGGGTTAGTGGCAGGTCTATCACACCCAGTCCACAGCTGGTTGGGCGAGAAGCGCCCTCCCACACAGATTACATCCAATGGGATGTAATCTGTGTGTTTTCACAGAGCAGGATTAGCAATGGGACTGATGGAGCTGCAGCCCCACACCCCAAAATAAGCCCTCCAACAATTTACACACAAAAAAATTAACAAATTCGAAAAGGGGGCGTGGTCACGGGTACAGCGGCGTGGCCACGCCCATTTTTCTATACTTTCAATGGAGGCTTGGAGAGTCAAAAAACAGTACAGACCATAAAAAAAAAGGGACTGTACCTGCCAAAAATGTGCAGCTGGTGGGTATGCCACTGCATCTGCAGCAAGTCTCCGCATTGTAGATAGGGAAAAAACAATCCTTTTACTGCAGCGTCTTATGGGGGTCATCCCAAGTTGATTGCTAGCTGCATTCGTTCGCTGTGCAGCGATCAGGCAAAAACTCGGCACTTCTGCGCATGCGTATGCAAAAACGAACGATGTAGTTTTACACAGGGTCTAGCGATGCTTTTCAGTCGCACAGGCAGCCGCAGAGTGATTGACAGGAAGAGGGCGTTTCTGGGTGTCAACTGTCCGTTTTCAGGGAGTGTTCGGAAAAACGCAGGCCTAGCTGGCCGAACGCAGGGCGTGTTCACGACGTCAAATTAGGAACTGAATGGTCTGAAGTGATCGCAAGCACCGAGTAGGTCTGAAGCTACTCTGAAACTGCACAAAATATTTTTGTACCCGCTCTCCGATCCCTTCCTTTGCACTTCTGCTAAGCTAAACTACACTCCCAGTGGGCGGCGGCATAGCGTTTGCACGGCTGCTAAAAACTCCTAGCAAGCAATCAACTCGGAATGACCACCAATGTCTTGCTGCCAGTCCACCTGCCCCATCCGGCATCAACAATCCCCACTCCCTTGCCGCGCCGCAGGTGGAACAAAAGCTTCTGCGGCCACCGGCATAGATGTGTATGAAAGCGGCGCAGCGGAAGGCTTTCATAGGCCTCCCTGCGCCGCATACTCTCTGAGCCCCGGAGCCTCCTCTGTGCGTGATGTCATAGAAGTGCCTCCAAGCCACAGCCGCACCCAGATCCCCAGAGGCCCTGACTCCGCAACACAGCACCTGGGCTGCCGGCCTGGAAGCCCCGAGATGGTTAATGTAGCGGATAGTGTGGGTGATATCGCGGAGGGTAATGTCTGGACGCTGAATCAATGTAAAAGGTGACAGTGCTGTGCAGTGCAGTGGGTGTGCAGTCAGGGCCGTTGCTAGAGTGTTCGGCGCCCCCCTGAAAACTATAAATTTGCACCCTCGCATACTTTACAAATGCACAGCGCTCATAATGACCCCTGTAGTAGAGACACTTACACATGTAATGCCCCCTGTACCACAGACGCTTACACATGTAATGCCCCCTAAACCAGTGACGCTTACAGATGTTACGCCCCCCCTATACCAGTGACGCTTACTCAAGTAACACCCCCGTAGCAGTGATGCTTACACACGTAATGCCCCCTGTAGCAGTGACGCTTACACACGTAACGCCCTCTGTACCAGTGCCGCTTAGACACGTAATGCCCCCTGTACCAGTGACGCTTACACACGTAACGCCCCCTGTACCAGTGACGCTTACACACGTAACGCCCCCTGTACCAGTGACGCTTACACACGTAACGCCCCCTGTAGCAGTGCTGCTTACACACGTATTGCCCCCTGTAGCAGTGCTGCTTACACATGTAACGCCCCCTGTACCAGTGTCGCATACACACGTAACGACCCCTGTACCAGTGACGCTTACACACATTATGCAGCAGTCACACATACACACCAGACACATATATATATATATATATATATATATACACAAACACACACACATACATACTGTACATACATTACACACATACACAGTCACACATATATACAGTATACACAGACACTATATACACACACACACACTCTCCTTCCAGACACTTATCTAATGAAGTCTGGCTGACCGAAGCTGTAGCAACTCATCCTCCTGCTGCAGCATGGTCCGTGTAGCTCTGCCCCCTACTCCCATCTAGCTCCGCCCACTTTGGCTCCCTCCCAACCACTGAATGTCACACAGGGGAGAGGTGGTTTTGTGCTGACGGCGCCGAGGGGGAGAGGAGGCTTTGTGCTGCCGGCGCCAAGGGGGAGAAAAGGTTTTGTGCTTCCGGCGCCGCTGCATGTGTGACAGCAGCCGGCAGCAGCAGGGATAGCAGCGGAAGCTCAGCACAGGGATGCAGAGCAGGGAGAACGTCTCTCCTTCCTGGTGCCTCCCTGCACTGCCTCCCTTTGCTGAGCGGCTAGCGCCGGACCTGTGTGCAGTGTCACGGACATTGACACTGCACAGCACTCTCACCTTTTATATTGATTCAGCCAGTCACTCAGTTCTGCCAGCCAGTGTCCCAACGCGCCATATTACAGGGAAGTAGACACACTAAATAAACTACAGCTCCCAGCAGCCCTTAGCGCCGTAGCATTCCGGCCCTTAGGGCTGCTGGGAGCTGTAGTTTATTGAGTGCATCTTCTTCCCTGTAATGTGGCGCATTGGGACACCGACGCTAACAATAGTGACTGGCTGCTGTGCGAGTCTCCGGGAGAGCCACTGCCAAAGGGAGGACAGCAGCTTAGCTGCTGACAGGAGAAACAGGATAAGCATTACTCACCCCTCCCCCACTCACAGTACCTCCGGGCCCCATCCGTGGCACCCCCACACACCCCCTCCAGCATCCGCGGCAGATAAGTGTCTGGAAGGAGAGTGTGTGTGTGTGTATATAGTGTCTGTGTATACTGTATATATGTGTGACTGTGTATGTGTGTAATGTATGTACAGTATGTATGTGTGTATATATATATATATATATATATATATATATATATATGTGTCTGGTGTGTATGTGTGACTGCTGCATAATGTGTGTAAGCAGCACTGCTACAGGGGGCGTTACGTGTGTAAGCAGCACTGCTACAGGGGGCGTTACGTGTGTAAGCAGCACTGCTACAGGGGGCGTTACGTGTGTAAGCAGCACTGCTACAGGGGGCGTTACGTGTGTAAGCAGCACTGCTACAGGGGGCGTTACGTGTGTAAGCAGCACTGCTACAGGGGGCGTTACGTGTGTAAGCAGCACTGCTACAGGGGGCGTTACGTGTGTAAGCAGCACTGCTACAGGGGGCGTTACGTGTGTAAGCAGCACTGCTACAGGGGGCGTTGCGTGTGTAAGCAGCACTGCTACAGGGGGCGTTGCGTGTGTAAGCAGCACTGCTACAGGGGGCGTTACGTGTGTAAGCAGCACTGCTACAGGGGGCGTTACGTGTGTAAGCAGCACTGCTACAGGGGGCGTTACGTGTGTAAGCAGCACTGCTACAGGGGGCGTTACGTGTGTAAGCAGCACTGCTACAGGGGGCGTTACGTGTGTAAGCAGCACTGCTACAGGGGGCGTTACGTGTGTAAGCAGCACTGCTACAGGGGGCGTTACGTGTGTAAGCAGCACTGCTACAGGGGGCGTTACGTGTGTAAGCAGCACTGCTACAGGGGGCGTTGCGTGTGTAAGCAGCACTGCTACAGGGGGCGTTGCGTGTGTAAGCAGCACTGCTACAGGGGGCGTTGCGTGTGTAAGCAGCACTGCTACAGGGGGCATTACGTGTCTAAGCGGCACTGGCACAGGGGGCGTTACGTGTCTAAGCGGCACTGGTACAGGGGGCGTTACGTGTGTAAGTGTTACTGCTACAGGGGGCATTACGTGTGTAAGCGTCACTGCTACGGGGGGTGTTACTTGAGTAAGCGTCACTGGTATAGGGGGGGCGTAACATCTGTAAGCGTCACTGGTTTAGGGGGCATTACATGTGTAAGCGTCTGTGGTACAGGGGGCATTACATGTGTAAGTGTCTCTACTACAGGGGTCATTATGTGCGTTGTGCATTTGTAAAGTATGCGAGGGTGCAAATTTATAGTTTTCAGGGGGGCGCCGAACACTCTAGCAACGGACCTGACTGCACACCCACTGCACTGCACTGTCACCTTTTACATTGATTCAGCGTCCAGACATTACCCTCCGCGATATCACCCACTCTATCCGCTACATTAACCATCTCGGGGCTTCCAGGCCGGCAGCCCAGGTGCTGTGTTGTGGAGTCAGGGCCTCTGGGGATCTGGGTGCGGCTGTGGCTGGGAGGCACTTCTGTGACATCCCGCACAGAGGAGGCTCCGGGGCTCAGAGAGTATGCGGCGCAGGGAGGCCTATGAAAGCCTTCCGCTGCGCCGCTTTCATACACATCTATGCCGGTGGCCGCAGAAGCTTTTGTTCCACCTGCGGCGCGGCAAGGGAGTGGGGATTGTTGATGCCGGAGGGGGCAGGTGGACTGGCAGCAAGACACTGGTGGTCATTCCGAGTTGATTGCTCGCTAGGAGTTTTTAGCAGCCATGCAAACGCTATGCCGCCGCCCACTGGGAGTGTACTTTAGCTTAGCAGAAGTGCAAAGGAAGGGATCGGAGAGCGGGTACAAAAATATTTTGTGCAGTTTCAGAGTAGCTTCAGACCTACTCGGCGCTTGCGATCACTTCAGACCATTCAGTTCCTAATTTGACGTCGTGAACACGCCCTGCGTTCGGCCAGCTAGGCCTGCGTTTTTCCGAACACTCCCTGAAAACGGACAGTTGACACCCAGAAACGCCCTCTTCCTGTCAATCACTCTGCGGCTGCCTGTGCGACTGAAAAGCATCGCTAGACCCTGTGTAAAACTACATCGTTCGTTTTTGCATACGCATGCGCAGAAGTGCAGAGTTTTTGCCTGATCGCTGCACAGCGAACGAATGCAGTTAGCGATCAACTTGGAATGACCCCCATAAGACGCTGCAGTAAAAGGATTGTTTTTCCCTATCTACAATGCGGAGACTTGCTGCAGATGCAGTGGCATACCCACCAGCTGCACATTTTTGGCAGGTACAGTCCCTTTTTTTTATGGTCTGTACTGTTTTTTGACTCTCCAAGCTTCCATTGAAAGTATAGAAAAATGGGCGTGGCCACACCCCCTTTTCGAATTTGTATCAATTTTTATGTGTAAATTGTTGGAGGGCCTATTTTGGGGTGTGGGGCTGGAGCTGCAGCTCCATCAGTCCCATTGCTAATCCTGCTCTGTGAAAACATAGCAGGCAAAGGGCAGAGCCTCCCCATTGGATGTAATCTGTGTGGGAGGGCGTTTCTCGCCCAACCAGCTGTGGACTGGGTGTGATAGACCTGCCACTAACCCAATGAGAGCTCCTAGCCACGCCCAGCGTTAGAGACCCAGGCACAGAATCACAGGGCTATTATATAGGAGATATATATAGATATATAGATATATATATACACACACACATATATATATTTAGCAGTATCACTGGACTTATACGCCAGTACCACTGAATTCATGAGGCAGGATCACTGTAATTATATGCCAGTACCACTGTAATTATACGCCAGTACCACTGTAATTATACAGCAGGATTACTGGAATTATAATACGGCAGCACCGCTGGACATATATGGCAGCACCGCTGAACATATACGGCAGCACCGCTGAACATATACGGCAGCACCGCTGGACATATACGGCAGCACCGCTGGACATATACGGCAGCACCGCTGGACATATACGGCAGCACCACTGGACATATACGGCAGCACCACTGGACATATACAGCAGTACCACTGGACATATACGGCAGCACAGGGACATCACCACTGGACTGATGCAGGACAACACAGCACCACTGCAATGGACTGGACTTATACAGCAGCACTGGACATATGGCAGCAGATGACACCACCACTGTGACTGGACTGATGCAGCACAAGACACTACTACTGAACTGATGCAGCACAACACAGCACACTATACAGCAGCACTGGACATATGTCAGCAGAGGACACCACCACTGTGACTGGACTGATGCAGCACAATACACCACCACTGAACTGATGCAGCACAACACAGCACACTATACAGCAGCACTGGACATATGGCAGCAGCTTACACAACCACTGTGACTGAACAGATGCAGCACAAGACATGGACACTGAGAGAACGGAGACACGTCCTCTCTCTACACTCTCCAATACCGGAGTGAAACTGGCGGTGACGCGCAGGTCTTTATATGGAATCCAAATCCCGCGAGAATCCGACAGCGGGATGATGACGTTTTGCCTCTTTCTGGTTTCCGAGTCAGGTGGGAAAACCTGAGTCTGACTCGGATCCGGGCTCGTGACGTGAAGTCCGGTAGGGTTTGGTTCTCTGAGAACCAACCCCGCTCATCTCTACTTATCATTGACATGGAGGAGCTGCAGCTTTCAGCATCACTGCACAAGGTAAAAAGAGTTAATTTAAAAGTTACATCCTAAGGCAATGAAAAAGGCTGTGTGTGATGTAAATCCCCAGGGCAGTTGGTACAGAGTGAGGAAGCCCAACAGGAAACAGAATAATTGATTCAGAGTTTTAGTAATTCCGTGTTTAGATGACCACCTTACAGTAGCTCATCTAATAGAAGTGCCGACCTCCCCAAATCTCTACCATAAGCGTTAGGGAAAAATTAAATCCTATAGTAGAATATGTACAATGGGAAAGAAGAAATGAAGACAGAAATCTGGGAGTTACTACAATCCACAGTAATCCAGATTTTCTCTTTCACACAATGCAGTCAGAAATCAAAGGAACCATTCCAGCATTTTCCAGAAATGTGGAGAAGGGGTAGTAGAAATGGATGGGGATATCATTAAACTGAATCCACACATCTTTAGCCCACGGTCACCCATAATACATTTTTAATTGTTTCCCTCTGGAGGAAATTACTGCACACTAATAAATATCACCAGTGATTTCAGAAATATTGACCCGCTATAAAACAGAACCTATTACTAGAAACTACCCAAGAAAAACCTACACATTACAGATTACACAAGTATTGCAGCGAATGTATGACCATGGCATTATGGTTTGCCAACAAAATAACCATTTATTTACAGTCACCTGGGTATGACCCACAGATTTTTACACTGATTTTGTCATTGGGGTATATTTACTAAAGCTTTTCAGAAATGGAGATGTTGCCCATAACAACCAATCAGATTCTAGCTATTATCTTCTAGAAGGTGCTAGATGAATGATAAATAGAATCTGATTGGTTGCTATGGGCAACATCTCCACTTTTGAAAACCTGCTCTTTAGTAAATATACCCTATTGTGACTAGAAGCAACATAGTTGTACTAAAATAACATACTGATGGCAACATACTGTATGCTCAAGTTTTAATTAAGCAAATAACGTGCAAGCATGACCAGAGTTGCCTAGAATTATGGCCAATGTGGCTGCAAGAGAAGACCTCAGTACACCAGCGTTTAGCGGGAGCATTAGTGATCATGAAAGCCCAATTTGCCAATGTATCCCAAGCGCTGTCATCTAAGGGGATCAGCATGGTACTCGAAGGGAAAACATCATTAGAAAGCAGGCTAACACACATATAGGGGGTCATTCTGACCCGATCGCTCGCTGCAGATGTTCGCAGCGCAGCGATCGGGTTGGAACTGCGCATGCATTCAATTGACCCCCCCAGGCTGCAGTTACCGGGGCTTTTTTATTTTGGGTCGGAGAAGAAAAATAGCCTGTTTTCAGGTGGCGCAAACACGGTATTCTATGTGTTAACACCCAAAAACAGTTAATATAATGGGCCAGAAAAAGGGTCTCTAACTGAACAGTCCCGGATGTTAAAGGCCAAAGCTTCCATCCTTTTCACACCGGTTAAATTAACAGGTGTAAGTGCCCCCTATGCAGTTTTTTTTTACAAAAAACATCCTATATAATAAAAAGCTAATTGCTACTCCTCACATCTATGGGGGGAAATTGAGTGTTTTAGATGGAGCCCAGCGGAGCAATTCAAGTGTTGCTCTGTTTGGCTGCACACTGACATTACGTTTATGTTATTCCGTCATTTTGACGGGCTGCTAACTAGTCACTTGATAGCTGGTATTTTCTGCACTGTTTAGAAGAAAGAAAGAAAAAAAACCACATAAAAATACTCAGTTGTTGGCCAATTATTGCCAACCAAGGCCGTCATTCAGCATGGATCGCAACTATACTTTTTCACAATTTGTCCAACTATCAAAAGACTACGTATGCGCCGCGTACGCAATGTGCATGCACCAGAGCCGCATTGCGATCGTGGTGCATTCATAATATTAAAGTGAAGCGATCGCACAGCGATTGACAGGAAGTGAGCATTTAGGGGTGGTAACATGGCGTTTTGTGGGAGTGGTGGCAAAAATGTAGACCTATCATGGCCGTTTGGTGAGCGGTCTCTGATATCATCAGCGATCCCTTGCATGCAATAGCATGTGCAGATTTGTGCATGCGCTGGCTTGGCGCAAATTGAATATACACTTTTGATGTTCCCAATTTTGCGGACGGATTGCGATATATACACATCTGCGTATGCATCGCAAACACTGCAGTGGGCGTCTTATTCCATTTCTGGGCGGCAACTACCTGTGCACTTCTTTGAGATTACAAAAAAAGAAAAATTTACTTTTGGTAGCAATAGAGCATTACGTGCTGAACTAGGCCCCAAGACCATTAAAGAACTTTATCATTTTCACAAAAATAGCAAAGTGGCTCGCATCACTTCTGACCCAGACTGTCTACTTGATTCTCTTGGGGCGATTCAGCTGTTATAGGCACTGCTTCAAATAATGGGCACCTGACACAACAATTGCATTGTTCCAGGTGCCCATTAATTATTAAGTATGCCAAACTTAATTACTCTAAACTCCTGCTTAGGGCACCCAAGCCATGGAATTTTTGTCCCCCCTGTGGCACTCGCTCTGGAACGGAGCAACAATTGAATTGCTCAGCCAGTGCCATCTAGCGGCAGCCACGGGCAATAACAACTGAATGGACCTCCTCTGAAGGAAAAGGGTGAGTTTCTTTATAGAGAATGTACAATGAGTTAATAAAGCTATCTATATTACTGTATGTCCTAAGGAAAAGAAAATATATTGAGCTGTATTATGTTTTTCACCATGTTTAAGTTAAACTATACTGTATCTAAGTTGATTTATGATTCTATATTAAAACAATGACACATTATGATTTCAGATCCTCTTTTGGGCACATTTTTCCCCAATGTACAGTACAGGTTGAGTATCCCTTATCCAAAATGCTTGGGACCAGAGGTATTTTGGATATCGGATTTTTCCGTATTTTGGAATAATTAAATACCATAATGAGATATCATGGTGATGGGACCTACATCTAAGCACAGAATGCATTTGTGTGTCATATACACCTTATACACATAGCCTGAAAGTAATTTTAGCCAATATTTTTTATATCTTTGTGCATTAAACAAAGTGTGTCTACATTCACACAATTCATTTATGTTTCATATACACCTTATATACACAGCCTGAAGGTCATTTAATACAATATTATTAATAACTTTGTGTATTAAACAAAGTTTGTGTACATTGAGCCATCAAAAAACAAAGGTTTCACTATCTCACTCTCACTCAAAAAAGTCCGTATTTCGGAATATTCCGTATTTCGGAATATTTGGATATGGGATACTCAACCTGTATTAGTAAAATCTAATGTTCTAGTTCAGGTGCCCGAAGTTTGTCATGGCCAATTTGCATAATCTAGTGGAAATTAAAGAAAAAAAAATCCATTCGACATCCATTGGTAGAAACCAGATAATAATTAAAAAAACATAGGAAGAGTTCTAAATAAATAATTTTATTGTAATTATTGTAAGCTTGGCAGGGTTTCTACTCACAAGCAGAACCTAGAATTTGGTGTTTTTAGGGAGATGTGTTCCATGCAGGCACTACTCGGTCGGCCATTGTTGTTATATCAAAGCATAAAAAAAGATCCCAACAGCTGTGCCAGTTATAGGCCAATGTCTCCATGAAACAATGACCACACTCACAGATACAGACCAGGTTGAAAAAACTCCTTACAGACAGCCTGGACAATTGATTGATTTCACGCATTAACAAATTCAATATGCTCTCAGTAGTTTTGGCCCTCGGTGCAGAAAGCACGTTTGATAGGCATTCCTGGACATTTATGGTTTAATTCTCTGCAGTAATATGGCTTTCATGAAAATATATTTCAGGCCATTTGCACTCTAACCTCACTTCTTCGGTTTCTACAAATGACATTTGCCCCCTAGGATTTAGGGCCTAATTCAGATCTGATCGCTGGGCTGCTTTTTTTGCTGTCCTGCGATGAGAGTCGCCTCCCCCAGGGGGAGTGTATTTTCGCTATGCAATTGTGCGTTCCTATGTGTTAGCAGAGCTGCTAAAAATCAATTTGTGCAGTATCTGCGCAGCCCAGGACTTACTCTTCCAGTGCGATTGAATTCTGCTGATCGGGGCCGGAACGGACGTCAGACATCCTCCTTCAAAACGCTTGGACACGCCTGTGTTTTTCCTGACAATCCCTGTAAACGGTCAGTTGCCACCCACAAACGCCCTCTTCCTTTCTATCACCTTGCATACGCCCGTGCGAATGGATCCTTTGCACCATCCCGCCGCTGACCGATGATACGCATTGCGGTGCATACGCATGCGCAGTTAGGATCTGATTGCCCGCTGCGCAAAAAACGCACAGCAGCGATCAGATCTGAATTACCCCTTTAGTTTGAAAACTAGGGGATATATTTACTAAAGTGCAGATTTTTAGAAGTTGAGATGTTGCCCATAACAACTAATCAGATTCTAGCTATCCTTATAGAAGGTGCTAGATAAATAAGTGGAATCTGATTGGCTGCTATGGGCAATTTCTCCCATTCTAAAACACATACTTTTAGCAAACACACCCCTAAGACTGGACTGGACTGCCCCCTATCCCCCTTATTTTACGCGTTAAATATACAGCCACTTGCAGCTAAGAGTAGGCTTAACCCAGATATCAGAGAAATCCCAAGTGATGACATTCCATATAAAATGTAATTATTTATCAACAACCTGCCGCTAACCTGTCATCTCCACAAACCTCCTTCTGTATCTGATGTAATGCTGTCCGCCAAAAGGATGTGCATTTGAATTTGCCCGTCCAGCTGCGACATCACTGTTGGCTGTTCCTGTAACTGGCTTATGGGATGGACGACGGGTTGGCTGTACACACAGTCAAACATGCTGATATATCTACAAGATATATCGGCATCGGCTAACTGCAGGGCTGACCAGATATGTCTGTGAACATGGCAACCAATCAGCATGGATGTAACATTTATAATTTGCATACTATAAATTTAAACAGAGTAACTGATTGGTTGCCACAGGCAACTTCTCCACTGGCTCACTTCTCCACTCTTTTCACTGCTTAGTACATCTCTCCGTTATAATGTAGATACTCTCCGGAAGCCTTTCCCTATCCACTACCTCTGGGTTTCAATTACCAATCAGCTATTTACACCCTTTACTAAACACAATGTAGGGACATATAGCCAAATAGGATTCCCTGTACATTTTGTGGCTTGGTAGAATTCATTCTGTAAATATGAATACTTTGCACCTGCTGTACTTCTTTTAAATATTGATGATTAAAGTTCAAAATCCTTTTCTTTGGTCTATATCTGTCCATCTGTTGTAAAAGTATTTGTCAAGGAAGGAGCCAAAAACTGAAGGGACATGTCTCGCAAAGTCTCCAACTATCGGCAGACTGGGCCATCCTATTTTTGAACGATATTATGCTGCTCAGCCGAGTCATGTCTTAAGGCGGGTACACACTTCCCGATGTTTAAATGACGGCGGTGTACGATATAGTGTTCAACGATATAGTGCGTACACACTGAATGTTATCATTCAACGATAACGTTTAGTGATGTCACCACCAGCATACCTGAACATGCAGCTCAGCCCGACATTGACAGGTTGAGCTACATGTCAGCTCAATATTGGTGAACGCTGAACCACGTGCGGGAGCGCGCATCGTTCATCAATATCACCCCCATACACACTGGACGATTTCATGCTAAAAATAAAACGATAACAACATACTGTAAATGTCGTTATCGTTTATTTTTTAGGCAGAAATCGCCTAGTGTGTACCCGGCTTTATACTGGCACATGAGCTTGGGGTGTAAAAAATGGACAGTTACAGAATTTTTATTACTGAGAGATTATTACCCCAGGTTACCCAGGGCCTTTAGGTAAGACTAGCTGCATGGTATTCTGTCTGTGCGATGCACTTTAGATATTTGGAACAAACAAAAACAATTGAAGCTCTCTACATAGCCTGATACATAGGCATCCACACTTCCACATAGGCTGTCTCTTTGTACAGGGAGTCCATAATCCTTATACGTGTTGAGCAAGTGGAGCGGGGAACACTCATGTAGTCGTCTACGGAGCAGCTACAGATCCTCCTTCCCTGCATCAGCAATTCGACTGAGGCGGTAGCTGGACTGAATAGAACTAACATACAGAAAAAAGTGTCTTCCACACTACTGACCTGGTATGCATACAATGCTTTTAGTCCAGAGAGGAACAGTGTTGGCAAAGGGGAAGTCTGTTCCAAACTATTTACAGTAGAAATGAAGAACCTCCCCCCAAGCTAAAGAGTTCTAGTACAATTCAGTAGTTTCATTTAACTTTCATTTATTCTTTTCACTCTCAGATACAGTAATAAAGGTCTGGAGTTTTTCAATGTTCACATAAATCCTGTTTTCTTACTAGGTACAAATGAAGGAGAAATACATATTTCTGAGGTGCGCTGACAAAGTACCCCTATGAATGAAAAATAAGTTTATTTAATAGTTGCTATTAATACTGATCCCCCACCCCCCACAGTTTCAACTCTGAACATCTCCCTCCACCTAGAGCACCTACTATACATACACCTCGCAAAGGAAGACAGGAAGTTAGGACTACAATACACCTCACATTAGGACCATGCCACATCTCAGCAGCAGAGCCCACACTGCCACTTGCACCAGTGTTTCTAAATACTCGTAGCTTTGCTGCACACTGCACCATCTATGTACGGAAATAAAAGGACAATGCGAATAACCAGCACAATGGTAAGATGATCTTTAGGTAACATGATCTTTGCCTTCTTAAAGAGATTAATATTCAAAGCATATTTAATTAAACAAAGCTCAATGATTGGGTAACAGTGGCAGGCAAGGCAGCTGGACTAGCTATCTCTGATTGGAGCAGTCTCTGCAATATACTGTATACCATCCTTATACCACCCTCTGTTTAGTAGAAGGCAGACTGCCTGTAGTAGGAAAGTGTTATGAGAGAGGGTAGGTGTGATAGCCTGATCTGGTTACTGTACTGCCAGGAGCTCGGATGTGTATATACACAATGCTGTATTACATTCATACAAAAACTGAAATGTACAATACTTTCTGCAGCAGACACACAGCATCACTTAAGTTGGCTATCTTAACCAATATACTGTAATATAGGCAATTAAAAATTCCTGATTTTGATATAAAGCAAAACAAAAACCAAGTGCTAATGGATATCCAATATGAAAGTATAAATTGGCAATTATGGCTTCCCAGTCTTCTTTTTTAATGTAAAGATTACAGTGTCCTTTCTGTAGTGTCCCTTACTATACTACTAAATGTAAGTGCAGAAAATAAATGTCTTTATACAGGGTGCTGCAAAAAAAACTCCAGAATTTCGCTCAGCCATTAGCTCGGCACAAGGGAAGAGGGGCGGATCGAAGTGGAGTCTTCCAATAACATGCCTTACTATTTTCAGTTAGAGTCATGGCTTGGATAGGTGTGTACTGTGCGTTCACTATTGAATCATTTATTGAAAACAACAAATCTGTGATTGCCATGCAGAGAGCTTTTCAAAACCACTTTGTTGAAATGCTGCTGTTCGGGACCAATAAGCATATTGATATGGGTTGCAAATTTAAGGGACACATGTTCCACGTTCAAATTAAAACCACCTGGAAGACCATGGAGCGATTGGACACTAAGACTATCTCCCTATCGTACTATCTCCCAAACATTCAGACCATAAACATGCTTCTGCTTTGGGGTTGTCTGACTAAACTAAACCATCAGGAAAATTTTACACGTCGATTTTCATTTTACATGCAGCTCTGCTCACAAATGACCAAGCTTATTTTCATTTGTCTGGCTACGTTACCAAGCAGAATTTTCATTACTGGGCGAGAAATAATCCTCATCAGCTTCATGAAAGGCCTCTGTTTGTTGTGCTGTTGCAGATTATGGTCCTTACTTGTTTGAGGAGGAAGGCCAAACTGTTATAGTAACGTCCCATCGGCTACGATGCTACAGAACTTCTTGGAACCAAAATTCACCGGACTTGGAAATCCATGTCTGTGGTTTCAACAGAATGGGACATTTGCTAACATAGCAAAATGCTCAACAGAAGTTTTGTAAGATGTTCCCAGGGCACTTGATCTCATTAGGTGGTGACGTTGGGTGGCCTGCACAATCACCGGATATCGCCCTTTTGACTTTTTTCTTTAGGGCCATCTGAAAGCTGAGGTCTATAAACATCGACCAAGAATCATTAATGAACTGAAGGCTGCTATGGGCCAAGAAATTGCAGCAATAACGCTGGAAATGACCCGCCGAGAGACTTGAAACTTCAGAAAATCGACTACAAATGTGTATAAAGAATGAAGCCACCATCTGAAAAATATCATATTCAAAACCAATTGAAAAAATAAACTGTATTTCATGCACTTTTAGATTATGTTCTAAAATTTTGAAAAGCATTTACAGTGCCATGCCTTTTTTGTTAACCTTTAAGATGTGGGAGTTTTTTTTGAAGCACCTAGTATGTAACATGGTTGCAACCCATAGCAGTTGGGAGAGGGAGGGGGGTATTGTGGACAAGGGAGAAGGAGAGAACACAACTATTACCCAACAGGAGTGTTGCATACCACAACATTCTGTAATACAGTCATCCAATCTAGCATAAGCGGGAAGGATCTGTACCAACTTTTTTCAGAATCAGGGTAATTAGCGGTGTGTGCTAATTGGTCATCCAGGATTATTCAATTAAAGCCCACAATAAGTTTGCACTTTAAGCGGATTTCTCTTTGAGCCTGAAGAAGGCTCGAAAGAAATCTGTGGTACTGTAAGTGACATTATCGCAAGTACCACAAATGTGTTAATCCATCGCTCTGGGTATTTATCACGAAACCTATTGGTTAGCACACGTTAGCTGCAATTTTACCATGCAAGGAAAAGGGGTTGTAATTGAATAGCCTTGGGCGTAAAAGCCTGAGGCTATCACTTTGTTCCTCACACAGTAAATTACCAAGGTTAATTGAATCCGGCCCTAAACACGTTTTACATGATATCTTTTATAAAGCCGATGGGCAACATAGTGTTCACTCTAGGGTGAACGCGGAGCAGGGCACCAAAAGGAAAAGAGGGCACTTATGAGAGTACTGAAGCAGTGCACATTCCGAAAGAGCAGGTGTGGCCGCTCGTGAAGGGTGCTTGATTTCGTGACACCCCCCCCCCCCCCCCCAGGAGTGGAGCCAGTATTCTGTGGCAGTATTTTGTGGGTCCAGTAGCAAAATTTCGAAGTGGCTATTGTCCCAATGCTTCTAGAGAGAAACACCTCTCCATAGCAGTTGTTAATGTTATGCCTATAATAGTGTTCGGAGCCATAGCAGTTCCCTAGTTAATATTATGTCACATTGTAGGGCTGCCAGTACACATTATGCAACACAGTACCCCCAATTCACATTATGAGTGTCTCCAGTTCATATTATTTCACATTCCAGTACCCCCAGTTCATAGAATGCCAAATGATAGTGCCTTCACTTAATATTGTGCCACATTAGTCACATTATGTAACTGTATAGTGTCTTTCTGTTCATTTTACACCACGTTACAATGAGCTGGTCTATGGGCATAACTACAGTATATATAGTGTAGCCACTAAAGCAAAAGTCTGTAAGTGCCTTTACGTACCTCCCAGTGGGGATAAATGTATATAACATATGTAACTTTGACAGGGAAGGTGGGCCCCTATCAGCTCTGGGACCTATAGCAGCTGCACTCCCTGCACCTACGGCAGCTACATCCTTGCGTCCCCTGTTAGTCACTCTAGAGGACAACACCAGCACTTATGGAGACGCTGGGCTGACCCAAGCTCTATTCACACCGTGAATAAATGCTGTGCGCATGTGAACCATATCTATTCTCCAAGGAGTGTTAATCCGTTTACCTCTATCAAGACACTGCAGCCCAAGGGTGGTGACAGCACCTGGTAGGCTGTATCAGCAGGGCGCCTCCATAAGGGCAGGGCACATTTTAGCATTTTAAACCCGGGCAGGAAGCAGCGCCCTGCTGAAACAGGGTAGCAACATATGATGTAAAACGTAATGCCACTGTATAGGTCATTCGTACGGCCTTATCTAGAATACAGTGTTACGTTCTAGAGGCCATAACTCCAGATGGCTATAAATACATTAGAGCAGGGCTGGCCAAACCAGTCCTCAAGATCTACCAACAGTTCACATTTTCCAGACCACTTAGCTAGTACACAGGTGTAGTCATTACCAATTAAGATGTGCTGCATTCATTCCTAACTGACAAGCCTACAGATCTCCAGGAGGCCTGGAAAACATGACCTGTTGGTAGATCTTGAGGACTGGTTTGGCCAGGCCTGCATTAGAGACTGTGTAAAGAAGGGCAACTAAAATGGTGCATGCTCTACATCACAAAACTAAAAGATCTTAATATGTATCGTTTGGAGCAGCGTAAAGAAAAGGGGGTACATGACAGAAATTTTCAAATAGGTTAAGGGTTTTACCAATGTACATTCCTCAAATGAAGAAAAGTATTCGTATACAAGGACATGCACTGAAACTGGAAGGAGGTAGGTTCAAAGGAAACTTGATGAAAAATTACTTCACAGAAAGTGTAGTGGATAAGTTGAATAGCCTCCCATCAGAGGTGGTAGAGGCTAAGACAGTAAAGCAATTTAAACATACTAGAGGTAAGCATAAGGAGATCCTTACAAAAAACTAAGGATTAATAGGGTTGATGTTACCAAACGGTAAATAAAAGGGGCAGACTAGATGGGCCAAGTGGTCCATATCTGCCGTCAAATTCTATGTCTCTTTGTCTTTTGATGTTTCAATAGACGACATGTTTTTTCTTCTTTTAAAAGTACCTTACAAGCAGGATCCAGCTCGACACTCTCCATCTCTCATCGAGCTTGCCTACAGTGATTCAGAAGATCTAACTTCCAAATGCTCCCCTGACACTTGTGCTGATCATAATGCGCTAAACAAAAATGGCACACCTATATATAAGCCATACTAGAGTAGATTATGATCTGTTATAGGGAAAGGGAAATGCCAGAATAAGTAAAATTATAGTTATACGTTACTCAGGACATAATAGTACTTTTTGCCTTTAATGCATGTCATTTTCAATAATAAAGTAATATGCCAGACTTACCATTTTGATGCCAGTGGAAAATGTGACGGTTGGTTTCGCCCTCTCCACCTGCATTTCAATCTGGGTAGTTTTACCTTTGTGCTGGGCCAAGAGAATAGATGCAGGAAGTCGAGAAGTCTCCTGTATTTGTTGGAAAGGGAAAGATATAAAATGTCATGATCTCATTTAAATTAATACTAAAACACCACTTTAACAAATATGTATTACTATCTACACTTCTAACGGTTTAAGTGGACTGGGCTTAAAAAACAATAAGGTCTGTTGAAAACGCTTTCTTTCATGATAATCACTTAAGGTACGGTGCTTCTTATGCCCCATGTAGGCCGTGCAGTGCTACCATTTCTGCTCCTTCACAGTAAAGAATCCTATTTTAGGGGGCATTTCCAAGCACCTATGTTACTGGGTCTGATTTGTACTGAATATGCCATTTAATTATATTTAGTATATGGAAACAATAACCATTGCAAAAAACTTCCATAAGGAGTACCATTCTCTGATAGCCCAGGTTAGTCCTCTACAACAGGGATGGGGAACCTTCGGCCCTCTAGCTGTTGTTGAACTACACATCCCAGCATGCCCTGCAACAGTTTTAGCATGGCCAAATAGCAAAACCGTAGCAAGGCATGCTGGTATATGTAGTTCAACAACAGCTGGAGGGCCGAAGGTTCCCCATCCCTGCTCTACAACTTAAGATTCTATTGAACAATTCTCCGTGATGCGCGGGACAGCTACACAAATTCAAACAACATACTTCTCCAAAACACCAAGATTTTAGTGGGTCTTAAGTTATAGCTACTAAGCAATTAAGTTTTCATATAAGAACAATTTCTTAACGGACTAGTTTAAAAGGAAAAAAAAAAAAAAAAGCGTGTGATACACAGGACTTTATGTTCACTTTCTGGAGAATCACCCTACTAATGAATTTTATCATTGAGTTCAGATTCAAATGATTTTGATTAAGAAAAAAACAAGAAAAAAAAAAAAAGTACAATTTTAATGAAAGTTTAAAAAAAAAAAAAGAATAGGATTAAAAAAAAAAAAAAACGTCCGCACTAGCAAACTAGACATGGATCAATACATTTTATTTAAGCAAGGGGTGTTAATCATTGTTAAGTCTTCCAAAATGAAGAAAGGGGTCTCATCTTACCATGTATACAGTAATTCTATCTTTATCAATTAAAAACGGATTTTAGCTATCTTAACAAACTTCACAATCATAATAGATAATACAAAGCTCCCTTACACAAATAAAAATGATGCTCAAAAAAATAAAAGTAAGATTGTACAAGAGAAATATGCAGAAGCCAATAAAAGCAAATATACAAGCATTTTTGCTATTTTCATTTTAAATGTCACCCACTAGTAGAGCGGATTACAACTCAGATTAAGCAGAAAACCTGCATGATTTGCAACAATAATAAATGATCTGGAATTGGAGAAAGATACATTGTAAAAATAATGTTCAGTAAAATGATTTGAGACATTTGGGGGAATTTTCAGTTAGGAATAATCATGCACTATAATAAAAGATGTACGGCAGCGGAAGGGGAATAATCCAGGAGGCTGGAGCAATAGAAGACTGTCCAAGACACACTGGAGGCAGCCATATTGTGTGGGAAAAATGAGACTGCAGCCTATCAACAGAAAAGGAAACCAGTAACATTACTAAATGAAAGCCACCGACATCAGCAATTGCATTTTTGGTAAAATCATTAAAAATGTTAAGAGATTGTTAGGTTCTTGCTAAATATTCTGCATTATCACCTAATAATGTTTACTAAACTTCTTTTCCCAGCTGCAATTTCAGGAGCTGTTCCATGCGGTCTTTTTTGGTCCAAGGTCATGTGGTTGTAACACACCCCCCGGAGAATCAATTACATTTGTCACTTTAAAACTGAGATAAAGGGAGTGAGTGAGTGGAGGGACCAATCAAACGCCAGAAACTCTTGGGGGGGGGAGGGCAAGACTGCACACCCTAATTCCATACATATTGAGAGGTGCTACCATGCTCAGTCCTGTAGTTAAACATAGAAAAAAAGAAAAGTTACAGGTGCACACGCTGTACCATAATAGTGCTAAAAAAAAGTGCTCAATTAAATATTAAGATGTGAGGCCCCAAGGCATCTCTCCTTCAGCTTGACTAGCACCACTTCCACCTGTCCTAGGTGTCTTTAATTAGGAATGTGTTCTAAGCATTTGCAGACTGCATATTAGGAAAGGCACAATTATGGGAAGTCCTGAATACATTTATACAGATTTAGGGATGAGTTTGGGGCGCTGGGCCTGCTGGGGTGGTGTGAGCCAGCTGCAGTAGGGCATCACATTGTAATGTTTAATTCAGCGCCTTTTTAGCACCTTATTTTAATACCTATGTAACACTTATTATCATTACCTCTCACCCATGTAACACTCTTAATACATAGCTTATGCTTCTCATTAACACTAACACTTTAACCTCTCATTATTGTGATGCCTTGGGGGGTTCCGTGCCCTGGACTTGCTTCTTCATGTTAGAGACCCACCTGAAGATGAAGTCACCTTGACACGGTGAGTGGGCCCATATATTTTTGGCCAAAAAATATGCCAAGCACCTCATTTCTGCTCTATGTTAAACTGCAGAGTTTACTATTATTATTGTTATTACCAGTGCTTGGTGACTAGGGTGTGCAGCTGCAACGTTTCTTCTTTCTGTGTGGAACTACAAGGAAACATAGAAACATAGAATTTGACGGCAGATAAGAACCACTTGGCCCATCTAGTCTGCCCATTTTATACTGAAGTATAAGAGATGGGGATAAATTTATGTACAACAAATATACTGGGTGAAAGGTGAATAAACACAAAGAAAAGGGTGCTATGAACCTAAAGCACCCATAGTTTTGCTTTCAGCCTTTAAGGAAAAGTAACTGTTTTGTAGAGAACTTCTATGCCACTGGGGAAGCTGGTCTACTACAGACTGAAGAATTGCATCTATTTCACTTTATGTCCAATCTATAATAAATAAATAAATGCAAACCTATGGAAAAAGAAATATTACTCTACATACTGCAATGTTTCCATTTTATTCAACATTTAAAGGAAAATAATCCATGCTGATAAAGAGGGCATGTTTTTGTTTCAGATTCATTAAGTATTAGAATACAGCATGTGTTCTGTTAGAAGCCTGGAAGTAGGCAGACACCAAAAGAGTCAGGTCAAGGGAATCCATTTTTATTGGCTACACTGGTGTAGATTTCAGGACCACCAGAGCAAGGAAGCCAAGAGAGATAATGTCACAAGATCCTCATTGTCCGACTTCAATAACACACAAAAGCTTTTTATATGGTTGAGTGGAGCCTAGTGGAACGGGTAATTGTGAAATGGATAGAACCGCAAAGTGAAGTGACTATCAAGGTACTATTTTTAATTGTGTAAATAAATGATCTGGCTTCTCAGCAGCTAATGCACCTTAAAAATCAATTAAAAGCAGAAAGAATGTCCTGATTGAGCAGTGCAGCTTAAGCAGTCCAGTCCCTGATTTCCATTCATTTACCTTTCTAAATATAGCACGCAGATATAATTACATCTATGTTAAATTCCTATTAACTTCTGCAGCATTACACAAGCTAGGGAGACTGAGGACAAGACACCCGGCTGCATACACTCCTGAATAATCCCCATGTCATGGTCATTTTCCAATCCTTACACGCAAACACAGATACATACTGATGCAGCGAACCTCAACATCCATGCATGCAGTAGAGGAATATTGCAAAAAATGATCAATAACTAATGTAACAAAAATAGAAAATGGCTTTTAGAAAGGTCTACTCACAGCATTATATGCATAGATTGATCGACTTAGAAACATAGAATTTATGGCAGATAAGAACCACTTGGCTTATCTAGTCCTCCCTTTTTTTGTTTTACTATATTTTTATCTTAAACCTTATCTGATCCTTATTTCTTTGTAAGGATATCCTTATGTCTATCCCATAAATGTTTAAATTACTCTACTGTCTTAGCCTCTACCACCTCTGATGGGAGGCTATTCCACTTGTCCACTACCCTTTCTGTGAAGTAATTTTTCCTCAATTTTCCCCTGAACCTACCTCCTTCCAGTCTCAGTGCATGTCCTCGTGTTCTAATACTTCTCTTCCTCTTCATTTGGAGGATGTTTCCCTTCTGGACTTTGTTAAAACCCTTGATATATTTGAAAGTTTCTTTCATGTCCCCCTTTCCCTTTTCTGCTCCACTCTATACATAGAGATTTTTTTGTCTTTCTGGCAAGCCCGGCGCTACCCGCTCAGCAAAGGGATGCAGTGCAGGTAGGCGCCGGGCAGGAGAGGCACCTTCACTGCTCTGCATCCCTGCTGAAGCGCCGTCCTGTCCCCCCTCCTGCTGCTGTGCCTGTCACACTGACAGGCAGCAGCGCCGGCAGCATGAAGCCTTCTCCTCTCTCCCCTGGTGACAGAGGAGTGTCAGTGTTCGTTCTATTGAAAGAGGGCGGAGCTACATGGACCAAGGGGGCGGGGCTACATAGGACCAGGCCAGCAGACTGTGAAGATCTGGCCAGCAAGACTGTGGTAAGTGGATGTAAAAAGAGTGTGAGAGAAAAAGTGTGTGTGTGTGTGTGTGTGTGTGTATGTGTGTGTGTGTTTGTATTTACGTATATATGTATGTATGTGTGTATCTGTGTGCAGAGCCGTAACTACGTGTGCCAGGTAGTGTGTGCAGGGCTGGTGTACATGAGTGTGTGAGAGGTGGCTGTGATGTACTATATGTGTGCTTGGTGGAGGGCTGCAGTGTATATGGCTGCCGTAATGTGTAAAAAGGGGGATGCTGTCTGCCGTAATGTGTAAAAAGGAGAACGCTGTCTGCCGTAATGTGTAAAAAGGGGGACGCTGTCTGCAGTAATGTGTAAAAAGGGGACACTGTCTGCAGTAATGTGTAAAAAGGGGACACTGTCTGCCATAATGTGTAAAAAGGGGGACGCTGCCTGCCGTAATGTGTAAAAAGGGGACTCTGTCCACCGTAATGTGTAAAAAGGGGACGCTGTCTGCCGTAATGTGTAAAAAGGGGGACACTGTCCACCGTAATGTGTAAAAAGGGGACGCTGTCTGCAGTAATGTGTAAAAAGGGGAACGCTGTCTGCCGTAATGTGTAAAAAGGGGAATCTGTCCGCCGTAATGTGTAAAAAGGGGAATCTGTCCGCCGTAATGTGTAAAAGGGGCTCTACCTGGTGTAGTGGCGCTACTGTGCGGTGTAGTTTGAATAATGGAGACTACTATAAAATGTAATATGAATTGGTATTATTTTGTGGCCACACCCCTTCCCCATGAATCCACGCCCCTATATTTTTTGCACGCGCACTGCCCCTACTTTACAATCAGGGGGGGGGGGGGTGCCGATGCCCTCTCTTGCACACAGCGCTAAAATGTCTAGTTACGGCACTGTCTGTGTGCAGGGCCGTAACTAGCGCTGTACAGAGTGTGTGTGGGCAGAGAGTTCACATCCATAGGCTTGCACGGATCTTCTGCAGCACGGGGGCCCAAGAGGCCATGGTAACCCCCCGGCCCTGCATGTAAAGTATGGGAGGGCGCAAATTTATATTTTGCAGGAGGGTGCCGAACACCCTAGCTTTCTGGGTATGTTTTGTGGTGTAGGCCATGCACCATTTTAGTTGCCCTTCTTTGTGCAGTCTCTAATGTATTAATATCCTTTTGAAGATATGGCCTCCAGAACTGAACACAGTATTCAAGATGAGGCCGTACCAATGACCTATACAGTGCCATTATTACTTCTTTCTTTCTGCTGCTGATTCCTCTCCCAGTGCAGCCAAGCATCTGACTAGCCTTCCTCATCGCTTTGTTACATTGCTTACCTGCCTTTAAGTCACCTGAAATAGTGACTCCTACCTAGATGCCTCTCCTCCTCAGAAAGGAAATTAAAGTTGTGTTACAGAACAGACTTCATTTCACTACTCCTATTGAAGTATGCTGCTGCTAGCCTCTTTAGAAGGGGACTGATAGCAGAGAATAATAGCATGTACAGTTCCTTGCTAAAGTATTCACCCCCCATTGCATTTTTCATGTTTTGTTGCCTCACAACCTGGAATTAAAATGGATTGTTTGAAGGTTTGCATCATTTCATTCACAGAACATGCCTACAACTTTGAAGATTTTTTTATTTTTTTATTCTGAATTAAACAAATAGGGCAAAATAACAGAAAACTTCAGCATGCATAACTATTCACCCCGCTAAAGTCAGTACTTTGTAGAGCCACCTTTTGCGGCAATTACAAATGCAAGTCGCTTTGGATAAGTCTCTATGAGCTTGCCACATCTTGCCACTGGGATTTTTGCCCATTCCTCAAGGCAAAACTGCTCCAGCTCCTTCATGTTGGATGGCTTCCGCATGTGAACAGCAATCTTAAAGTCTGACCACAGATTCTCAATTGGATTGAGATCTGGGCTTTGACTAGGCCATGCAAACACATTTAAAGGTTTCCACTTACAGTGTGTTGCTTTACCAGTATGCTTCGGGTAATAGTTCTGCTGGAAGGTGAACCTCTGTGCCAGTTTCAAATCACAGGCAGACTAAAACAGGTTTTGCTCAAGAATATCCCTGTATTTAGCACCATCCATCTTCCCTTGACAGTTTACCAGTCCCTGCCACTGAAAAACATCCCCCACAGCATGATGCTGCCACCACCATGTTTCACTGTGGGGATGGTGTTCCTGTGGTGATGGTATGTGTTGGGTTTGAGTGAGATATAACGTTTCCTTCCTCCATACATTTGGGGAGTCATCCACATTCCTTTTGGCAAACTCAAAACGTGCCTTCTTATTTTTAACACTATGTAAGGCTTTTTTTCTGACCACTCTTCCATAAAGCCCAGCTCTATGGAGTGTACGGCTTATTATTACCACCAGTTACTTATATAGCACACACATATTCCGCAGCGCTTTACAGAGAATATTTGCCCATTCACATCAGACCCTGCCCCAGTAAGCTCCTTACAATCTATATTCCCTAACACATGTACACACGCACACATTCACACTAGGGTTAACTTTGTTGGAAGCCAATTAACCTACCAGTATATTTTTTTTGGAGTGTGGGAGGAAACTGGAATACACAGGGGAAATCCACACAAGTACGGAGAGAATTTACAAACTCCACACAGTTAGGGTCATGGTGGGAATTAAACCCATGACCTTAGTGTTGTGAGGCAGTAATGCTAACCATTACACCATCCATACTGGCTTATTGTGGTCACATGCACAGATACACCAGTCTCTGCTGTGGAACGGTGCAGCTCCTTCAGGGTTACCTTTGGTATATCTGCTGCCACTCGAATTAATGCCCTCCTTGCCCGGTCTGTGAGTTTTGGTGGCCAGCCCTCTCTTGGCAGGTTTGTTGTGGTACCATGTTCTTTCCATTTGAAGACGATGGATTTGATGGTGCTCCATTTGGATTTTTTTTTTATTTTGTTATAACCCAACCCTGACTTGTACTTCTCAACAACTTTGTCCCTGACTTGTTTGGAGAGCTCCTTGGTCTTCATGGTGTGATGCCTCTTGCTTAGTGGTGCTGCAGCCTCTGGGGCCTTACAGAAAAGGTGTGTTTATACTGACAGATCATGTGACACTTAGAATGCACACAGGTGGCCTACATTTCATTAATCATGTGACTTCTGAAGGTAGTTGGTTGCACCAGAACTTTTGAGGGGCTTCATAGCAAAAGGGGGTGAAAACATAAGCACGTGCCAATTTTCACATTTTTATTTATAAAAATTATTTTTTATATAAATTTCTCTCAGGTCACTTCACCAACTTAAGACTATTTTGTGCATATCCATAACATAAAATTCAGATAAAAAATAAATTAAAAAAATTACAGGTTGTAATGTAACAAAATAGGTAAAAAACCAAGGGGGGGGGGAATACTTTAGCAAGGCACTGTATGCAACTGTAAATTAAATGTACAGTAAGTACACTGTTAAACACTCCAAGTTTTAGCAAAGCATGGGAACTTTTTGAATTTATATTGTGAACACTATTTGCAGTATCGCTTTTAAGCTAACTTGTATTTTGCCATTACTATCCCTTTACGTACACATGGACAAAAAGGTGGATTAGACAAGCACAACAAGCAGTTAACATCAAGATATGGGGGTATATGCATTTGCGGTCGAATTGCCGCAAATGTCGAAAAACGGGGCATTTTCGACACAAAAAAATAATAATTCGACAATGCAATACAGTACTTTTCGACAAAAAAACGTCCGTTTCAGATTCGACTTTTTGAAATTCGACAGTTGTAAAATTCGACATGTCTGCAATGGTAAAAATGCGGCTTTTCAACAAAAGTATATTCAATTGAAGAATGTCGATTCGACAACAGTGCTTTTCGACAGTCATTTCGTCAATTTCAGTACGCCTCATTTTGGTGGCAGACTCTAATAAAAATGTTTGAAAACATGTTTTTTTTTTGGTGTTTTTTTTGTTGCTAATAGCATATCTATTTATATTAGAAGGGATTATCTACTTGGTTTGTCTATTAGGAGCGACAAGTATTATTTATATATTTTTTAAAAGAATATATTTTTTTTTTTTACTGACTAAAATAATATGAAGAGATCAGAGCATGTTTTTCAGTGGGAAGGGGTGGGAATGGGTTAAAAATCAAGAAAAAAAATGCGTGGGGTCCCCCCTCCTAAGCATAACCAGCCTCGGGCTCTTTGAGCCGGTCCTGGTTGTAAAAAAACGGGGGGGAAATTGACAGGGGATCCCCCGTATTTTTACAACCAGCACCGGGCTCTGCGTCCGGTCCTGGTGCAAAAAATACGGGGGACAAAAAGCGTAGGGGTCCCCCGTATTTTTAACACCAGCACCGGGCTCCACTAGCTGGAGAGATAATGCCACAGCCGGGGGACACTTTTATACCGGTCCCTGCGGCCGTGGCATTAAATCCCCAACTAGTCATCCCTGGCTGGGGTACCCTGGAGTGGGGACCCCTTAAATCAAGGGGTCCCCCCCCCCCTCCAGCCACCCAAGGGCCAGGGGTGAAGCCCGAGGCTGTCCCCCCCATCCAAGGGTTGCGGATGTGGGGCTGATAGCCTTGTGTCAAATAAAAGAATATTGTTTTTTGTAGCAGAACTACAAGTCCCAGCAAGCCTCCCACGCAAGCTGGTACTTGGAGAACCACAAGTACCAGCATGCGGGGGGGAAACTGGCCCACTGGTACCTGTAGTTCTACTGCAAAAAAAATACCCAACTAAAAACAGTACACGCACACTGTGAAAGTAAAACTTTATTACATACATGCATGCCGACACACACATACTTACCTATGTTCACACGCCGACTCTGTCCACTTCTCCAAGTAGAATCCACGGGGTACCGGAAAATAAAATTATACTCACCAAAATCCAGTGTAGATCTGTCCTCTTCTTTTTTTGTAATCCACGTACTTGGCTGACCGCGAGTAACCTCACAGCTGACCGAAAAGTTCCCACCATTGAAGATAATGGAGCGGCATAGTGCGCGTCTGACAGCTCAGACGCGCACAGCCAATCAGGAGAGTGCCACAACGTGGCGCTCCCTGATTGGCTGAAGGGACCCTCTGTGACAGGAGTCACGGGGGGGTCCCGGCATTCGGGGAAAGGGGTCCCATGTGTAAACATGGGACCCCTTTCAGTGCGTGGTCCGGGTAATGCGGTTTGTTTTTTTGGCAAGTACGTGGATTACAAAAAAGAAGAGGACAGATCTACACTGGATTTTGGTGAGTATAATTTTATTTTCAGGTACCACGTGGATTCTATTTGGAGAAGTGGACAGAGTCGGCGTGTGAACATAGGTAAGTATGTGTGTGTCGGCATGCATGTATGTAATAAAGTTTTACTTTCACGGTGTGTGTGTACTGTTTTTATTTGGGTATTTTTTTGCAGTAGAACTACAGGTACCAGCTGGCCCTTTTCCCCCCCCGCATGCTGGTACTTGTGGTTCTCCAAGTACCAGCTTGCGGGGGAGGCTTGCTGGGACTTGTAGTTCGGCTACAAAAAACAATATTCTTTTATTTGACACAAGGCTATCAGCCCCCCATCCACAGCCCTTGGATGGGGGCGGGACAGCCTCAGGCTTCACCCCTGGCCTTTGGGTGGCTGGAGGGGGGACCCCTTGATTTAAGGGGTCCCCACTCCTCCAGGGTACCCCGGCCAGTGGTGACTAGTTGGGGATTTAATGCCACGGCCGCAGGGACCGGTATAAAAGTGTCCCCCGGCTGTGGCATTATCTCTCCAGCTAGTGGAGCCCGGTGCTGGTGTTAAAAATACTGGGGATCCCCTGTCAATTTTTTCCCCGTATTTTTATAACCAGGAACGGCTCAGAGAGCCTGAGGCTGGTTATGCTTAGGAGGGGGGACCCCACGCAATTTATTTCTGGGTTTTTTAAACAATTTAGTGCCGTCCAAAAAGTCGAATCCAGGACGCACACTATCCGTCAATTGGTCAGTTTTTCGACAGCGGGACTGTCGAATCCGTTTTTTATTGAATATGTCGAATTCGGGTCCCGGCGGCAGGGTGTCTGACTGTCGAAATGTGTCGAATTAAAAAACGGTTGAATTCCAGCCGGAATTCGACCGCAATTGCATATACCCCATGACCTCTTAAAAGAAAAAAGAAAAGGACATAACAATGGGTAACATCACAAACTTGTGTTATATGAATGCTAATCAAACATTTTAAAATAAAACACAGCCGCAGCCACTAGCTTGAGAAAAATTAATCCCACAAGTTACTGCTTTGTTAGTGCTAGAAAACGACCAATTCCCTTGCTTCCAATGGTGGGACAATGGAGACCTCTGGGGCACAGCTGGTGGCACAAGGAGTATGGGCGCTTCTACAATAGACTTGTCAGCAAAGGCTCCTCCTCCTTATAACAACTGTTATAAAGTCAGTTTCTTTAAAGTGCCGATGGGTGCTTTAGTTTGTGCTACTACTGAGACAGCTTTATTTTTCTTATTTTACAGAGCAGACTGCAGTACAGACTGCTTCAGTGCTCTCAGTCGGCAATTGTCCACCAAAGAATTAACATCAGGACTCCAACGGCCATCTTCACAGCAGCCTCAGACATCCTTGAGCTACATTTATTGGCAGCAAATCAGCTCAAATCCTCTTCTTTACCTCACCATAACATTATTGGGCTATATAATCTGCAAATAACATCCATCCTCTGTATTATGCTGTTTTTATTCTCTCTTCTACACTCTATCCATTAAGAGTGCATTATTGTTAAACTGCTTAAAGCCACACCTTTGTTGTTTGTAACATTTACAACTTCCACACCACATTGTGTATGTATTGTTTTGCATTATTTCTCCATTACCACAATATATTGTTACCTGAGGTGAATTTACAGTGGTTCAAAACATTAATGTTATAGTCTGACTTTTGCTAAAATTCCTTATCAAATTGCATTTCAGTGTTAATGATATTGACAGCCACTGCTACAGTACGTCTATGTGTTTCTGATCTCAGTTATTATACTCTCCCAATATCTGTAAGATAAATAGGTGTTCAAGAAGGATTTTTTCTAAAGCCTTTCCTGAGAGCGGAACTACTGTGGCAAAAAACTATGGGGGCCATTCAATTAGTGCAGATTTTTTAGAACAGTCAAAAGAACGGCACTTTTTGCCAGTTTTTAGTTTGAATTTACATACGACCTATTCAATGCCCATGCAGTTTTTTGGACTGGTCGAAAAAACCGGCACTGGCGAAAACCACATATATCGGCGAATTTGGCGCTGATACACATGTTTTGGTGAATTCACTGGCGTTTTCGCCCATTTTTGGCGCAATTTTCATTCGTGACGATTCAACTAAAAAAAATATTGAAACTGCATTGGCGAAAATGGATTAAAAATCGGGCGAACACATCCACAATTGAATACCCTGTGTCAAATTAGTCCCGTTTTTTTGACCAGTCGAAAAAACAGCACTTACTTGAATAACCCCTATACCTGTAATAAGCATCAGGCTAAACTTACTGGTCGGGCTCAGGACTTGGGGACCCTTTGTGAGACTTTAGTCTCTGGACCAGAATCCTTGTTCACCTAATGCAGTCTCAGGGCCCGTTTGGATTAGCATCTTAACTCAGGCCATGTTAGAAATGTCTAGGCAGCTACCCATTAATAAAGACCAAAGAAAGATCCTCCATTAGGCATCATTTCTGTTAATCCTGAAGCTGTTCCTGCATCGCAGACTAACCCCAGTCTGTGGCGGTGGAACCCCCTTGGGTATAGGGTCTCTCACAACCTGTAGAAGGATCTGTAAAAGTCTCTACTTCCTTACAAGAGAGTTACTAGTCTGCTCCGGTTGAGAATTTTTTATATATATTTTTTTTTTGGGGGGGGGGGGATGGAATGGTGGTTCAGCCTCTTGTGTGGGGGGCTCCAGAGATGCTGCAATTCTGACATCTCCTCACATATGGATGATGATTATAAACCGGATTCTGAAGATTAATAAGTCACCAGGTCCCGATGGTATTCACCCAAGGGTTCTAATGGAGCTTCACTCTGAACTTGCAAAACCGCTATATTTGATCTTTGAGGATTCAGTAATATCAGGTATGGTTCCCAAAGACTGGCGTATAGCGGAAGTAGTTCCTATATTCAAAGAGGGAAGTAAAGCTGAACCAGGTAATTATAGACCAGTTAGTCTTACATCTATAGTGGGGAAAGTATTGGAAGGTATTCTAAGAGATAGTATTCAGGAGTTCCTTGAAGTCAATAAGGAATCAACATGGGTTTATGAAGGACAGATCCTGTCAAACCAACTTACTTGGCTTTTATGAAACAGTAAGCGCAAACCTAGATCAGGGTAAAGAGGTGGATGTAATCTTTTTAGATTTTGCCAAAGCATTCGACACTGTACCACACATGAGACTTATCTACAAGCTACAAGAAACAGGGCTAGGAAGCACAATATGCACTTGGGTCAAAAACTGGTTAGATAATAGGGAGCAGCGCGTTGTGGTTAATGGATCTTTTTCAAATTGGACTGAAGTGCTAAGTGGTGTGCCGCAAGGCTCAGTATTAGGACAGCTATTGTTCAATATTTTCATTAATGACCTAACAGAAGGTCTAGAGAGCATGGTGTCAATTTTTGCAGATGATACCAAATTGTGTAAAGTTATAAATGCAGAGGGGGATGCTGAGTCACTTCAGAACGACTTAGTTAAATTAGAAGCTTGGGCAGCGAAATGGAGAATGTGCTTCATAAAGTGTAAGGTAATGCACTGTGGTAACAAGAACAAAAATTACACCTACCTACTAAATGGGGTAAAATTAGGGGATTCTGTACTGGAAAGGAATTAGGTGTCCTCATAGATAGCAAACTAAGCAGTAGTACCCAAAGTAGGACTGCAGCAAAGAAGGCTAATAAGATATTAGCATACATAAAACGGGGAATTGATGCTAGGGACGAGAGTAATACACTCCCGTTATATAAATCACTTGTGAGGCCACACCTTGAATACTGTGTACAATTCTGGGCACCATACTACAAAAAGGATGTCCTGGAGCTAGAAAAAGTTCAGAGGCGGGCGACCAAACTAATTAAGGGTATGGAGACGCTGGAATACAAGGAAAGGCTTGCAAGACTAGGCATGTTTACACTGGAAAAGAGGAGATTAAGAGGGGACATGATCAACATCTACAAATATATAAGGGGACAATATACAGATCTTGCGCAGGACCTGTTTTTCGTTAGATCAACACAGAGAACTCGTGGACACTCGCTCAGGTTAGAGGAGGGGAGATTCCGCATAATACGGCGTAAAGGCTTTTTTTACGGTAAGGACGATACGTGTTTGGAATTCCCTGCCTGAGGGAGTTGTAATGGCCGACTCAGTCAACACCTTTAAGAATGGGTTTGATAAATTTCCAATGGATAAGGATATCCAGGGTTACAGGGCAAAGTCACGCACTATGGTTATTATAAAAAAGAGGGGTAAAACGTAACGGCAGTCATCAACTTCAGTCAAAATTTTATACAAAATAATCCTTCATAGGACACCACAAATAGGTTGAACTCGATGGACAATTGTCTTTTTTCAACCTTAGATACTATGTTACTATATATATATATATATATATATATATATATATATAGTGTTCACTCTAGGCTGTTTTAGCAGGGCGCCGCACCCTGCCCGTTTTTTTAACAGGCAAAACCCGCCCTGCCCCTTTTGCGGCGCCCTGCTAGAACAGCCGCCCGCTCTCTGCCCTCCCGGCGTGTATAGATGCCGTGCGCATGCGCGCGGCATCCAATCACGCATTGGGAGAGGGCTGGGGGAAGCCCAGCACCGACGGAGGTGCTGGGCACGCCCCCAACAGTGACGTCGCCGGCCACAGACGCTCTCTATAGTAGCCTCTGTGGGCCGCACCGCCGCCTAAAATGACGGAGGCGTGGCCACGCCCCCTAATTTGCGTGGCCGCGCCCCCATTTCGGACACGCGCGCGGGTTCGCCGCGCGCGCACATGTGCCCCCCTGAGTCCGGCGCCCTGCCCCTTTTCACTCCTAGAGTGAACACTATATATATATATATATATATATATATATATATATATATAGATAGAGAGAGAGAGAGAGAGAGACATGGATGGATATACATACATGCATACATACATATATGCATACATACATACATACATACATACATACATATACACACACACACACACTGAGGCTCATGCTTATTGTGTCTTTCATCGTATAACCTCCTCATTGGTATGCTCCTAGTATCACTTCTCCACAGCATGTTTTTCTAATGTGACCTCAACTCCCTCTGGTCCCTCCCCTACCTCTGAGGTGTAATCTGCATTCCCCCTCCTACCTTCCTCCGCTATGTCGCAAAAAAATAAGAAAGACCAGCCGCCCCCTACGAACTTTTTTGTAAACAAAGCTGAATCCACACAGCCACATCGGTCCCTACTGGACTCGCCATCTTCTCCCCAATCCTACGATTCCAGTATTGACACACAGATACAGGCTGTGATGACCATCTTACTGGAAGGCGTGCAGTCCGCTTTTAACCAGGATCTCTCCAAAGCGGTCTCGGAATTTAAAACGGAAATTGCCTCTTTGGGTTACAGGATAGATGCTTTGGAAACCAAGACTGATGACCTCTGTCGCTCACAACTGTGCATGGAACTTATTAGGCTCCAGTATGAGGTCAAACTGCTTAAGGAGAAGCAAGAAGATCAAGAAAATCGCTCCCGGAGTAATAATCTTCGAATCCGAAATATTGCAGAATCTGTGTCCGCTTCTTCCCTGCAGACGTTTCTCAGAGAATTTTTTCAGCATCTGGTGCCAGACCTTTCTGATGATGACTGCCTATGCGACAGAGCCCACAGATCTTTAAGAAGCAAACCCTCGGCCTCTCAGCCTCCCAGAGATGTTATTGTCCGCCTACACTACTATAAATCCAAAGAGCAAATATTGTTTTCCACTCAAGACACTCCCACTGTTCCGTTCCAAGACATGCAACTGCAGAAATTCCAGGACTTGGCTCCTTCCACCACTCAGAAAAGGAGGGACCTTCAACCTGTTACATAGATTCTCCGCCAGCATAATATTCGATACAGATGGGGCTTTCCTTTTCTCCTCCAAGTCTTTGCCAACAATGTCGTGTATCCGATTAGGACTCTGGTACAAGGTCAAGACTTGCCCGCCAAACTGGATTTACTCCCGGACTCCCCTCACGCCTCCTCCTGCCCGATCTCTCCAACACCTCAGCACCCGAAGCCTCCAACAGCTGACTGGACAAGAGTGGGCGGTCAACATTCCGGGGATGTGGACCCCCCTTGACTTTGCTTGGTTGTTTTCTGTGCCTCTACCCTCAATTGCTACAACTCATTGACTTTGTTCAGTTCTCAGGCTATGTTTTGCCCATGGCCCCTGACCAGCAGGCTCTGTCATATCTTTTTTCTGGCTCTGAGTAGCCCGCCATCAGTTGGTCCTAAGAGTGGTCCAGTTTTAGCAACAGGTCACGGATCTTACTCGACCTCTTTAGGCCATACCTTTATATTTTCTTCCCAACATCTTTTTTGCAGGTCACAAACAACCCATTCTCTGAGAGTCTGCAGTACAGACATTTAACAAATGGTCCAGGTTAAACCCCTTTATTGATTCAATGCAGACTAACATTGGTTATTTCAGTTTATCTTGTTGACCTCTTAACTGTTATAATGTTTTACAGGATCACCTTTGACTTAATTAATCTACAACTGCTTATGTGTTACTGTTTAGAAATTATGCAGACCTGCATAGTTTCTTATTCATTGTTTTGCATAGTTTCCCCCCACCCCTCCTTTTTTCTTTCTTTTTTTTTTTTTCTTTCTCTCCAACAACCCTTTTGGGTCATACAACCCCCCCCCCCTTTTTTTTCCTCTTCCCCCCTATAGACTCCCTCCTTTCCCACTCCTAGAGGTAGTACAAAATACTTTTTCCCTACATTTAGGGAATTTTGTTGCGCTGTCAGAACTTTCCAACAAGTCGGGGACCAGAGTATTCTGGTCGCACCGGTTCCGAAACTCACCACCCCCCCATGCACCCTTTACTTGCAGTGATTGCAATTTGTTCATTACTGATGCAGCGGCCCCTGACCGGGACCCGCCTCTTTAGGGTTTATGCCCTCATGGGCACTTTGTCTCTTTTTCTTCTCATCCTATGCTACAGGCTTAACTCCTCTTTCCCCCCTCTTCTTCTCAACCTCTCTACTTTCGGGATGGACCCTTGCTGTCTCTTTTCCCCAACACTTTCAGAAGCCTAGAGCAGACCCCTCCTTTACCACTCAGTCATGGCCCTGAAATTATCAATGTTAATGGGCTAAACTCACCTAATAAACATACCGTAGTTCTCAGCGCATGTAAAAGAGAGAAGTCAGATTATGTCTTTCTTCAAGAAACCCACCTCACAGGTCTGCACACCCAGCTAAGAGGCAAGCAATACTCTCAGACCTTTTTTGCCTCAGCTAACTGCAAAAAAAAAAGGGGGGGGGGGGGTGTCGCGATTTTAATTCACTGCAACATCCCTTTCACTCAAACAATAACGGACCCAGAAGGGCGTTATACTGTATTCTGGTAATTGGCTCCCTACTCTCGGAAACTTTCACCTTCACCTCCATATACGCCCCTAACCAGGATCAGTCCCAATTCTTTAAAGTTTTATGTAGGCGTCTTCAAAAGGTTGCACAGGGTCACATAATTCTAGGGGGGACATTAACACTGTTATTGACCCTTCACTGGACAAATCTGGCCCTCCAGGTACTAAGAAGGATGTTAACACTTCTAGGACTTCTCTCACCCTTTTCCTCCTCTCTTAAACAATTGAATTTGTGTGACTCATGGCGGTTATGCCACTCTTCGGCTCGAGACTACACACATTTTTCAGGCCCTCATCAGCAATACTCCCGCATTGATATGTTTCACATCTCTCAATCCACTGCGGATGCCGGTATTTCCCCGTTTACGTGGAACGACCACGCAGGTGTATATATTTTATTAGACCTCTTCCAGGGCCCTCCACCAACACGTAAATGGCGTTTAGATAACACATTATTATTACACCCCTCAACCTTAACCGACCTCAAAATAACCCTGAAACATTATTTTTACAAAAACAACACCTCAGACGTCGCCCCTGGATTTGTATGGGAGGCCCATAAAGCCACCCTCCGAGGCCACATAATAATTAAGACTTCTATTATGCGGGAAAAAAGCGGCAGAAGAAATCTCATCCTTAGAGACTCAAATAGCCGCTTTACTGGCCCAACATAAACTATCTCCTACCGTACCGCTCCTATCTCAGATAGACAATCTTAAAGGTCAATTGAATACTTTACTATCTCGTCGAGCTGCGAGCATCTTGCAGAAACTGCGACAAAGATTTTACGATAAATCAAATAAAATGGACTCCTTGCTAGCTAATAAAAAGACGCAAACAAGCTTCAACTACTATTGATCAACTTTACTCCAAAAAATGAAATGGTCCTACGTATGATTCCACAGAAATGCTAGAAGAATTTAGAGACTTCTACAAGTCCCTGTACAACCTGCCGACATCCTCCACCCCCTCAATCGATTTGTAGAATATACGGACATATTTACTAAACACACCTCTACCTACTATTACTGATATTGACACTAGCATCACTAAATGCAGACATATCAGCGGAAGAAATAACCGCTGCCATTAAGTCCATGCGGTCTTCAGTTGCCCCAGGACCTGATGGCTTCACGGCCCAATATTACAAAATCTTTGTACATGAACTCACCCCCAACCTCACCTCCTTATTTAATAGCGTATTAAATGGATCCTCCTTCACAGCAGCCTCCCTGCAAGCAAACATTGTGGTGATCCCAAAACCTGATATAGACCCCACAAAATGTGTCAACTATAGGCCAATATCATTGCTTAACGTAGACCTTAAAATCTATGCAAAAATCTTAAGGCCCATACACATTGGGCGATTTTGAGCTGAAAGCAGCTCACTTTTGGTGTTTTGAGCTGCTTTCCAGTGTGTATGGACAAGCGATGAGCGGTGAGCGCTGATGCGCACTCCCGCTTCATCGCTGGCAGCCTCCGTTCATCTACTGGTATTACCAGTAGATTAACGGCTGTGTGAGTGGCTTTCCATAGCGTCCTGCTAACTAACTGAACTTTCAAAACTAAAAGTGGATAAATCAATGGGGCCAGATGGGATACACCCAAGGATACTAAAAGAGCTAAAAGATGTGCTGGTGGCACCATTAACAGAATTATTTAACCAGTCACTAAATACAGGTGCCATTCCAGAGGACTGGAAAAGAGCAAATGTAGTTCCACTGCACAAAAAGTGGAAGCAAGGAAGAAGCAAGTAACTACAGACTAGTAAGCCTTACATCAGTAGTAGGGAAAGTAATAGAAAAACTACTAAAAGAAAGAGTTGTGGAATATCTTAAATCAACAACTTACAGGATCCAAAACAGCATGGATTTACTGGTGGGAGATCATGCCAAACAAATCTTAGACTTTTTTGACTCTGTGATGAAAATAATAGATCAAGGGGGAGCTGTAGATGTAGCATATCTAGACTTTAGTAAGGCATTTGACACTGTCCCACATCGCAGACTGCTAAATAAACTTAAAAGTGTGGGGGTGGATTATAAAATAGTTAAATGGATAAGAACCTGGTTGCAGGATAGGAAACAAACAGTTGTAGTCAATGGAGTGCAATCTATGGAGGGAAATGTTACCAGTGGAGTACCCCAGGGATCTGTACTCTGACCAATTCTCTTTAATATCTTTGTTGGTGACATTGCAAATGGTATTGAAGGGAAGGTATGCCTTTTTGCAGATGATACAAAGATATGCAACAGGGTAGACACACCAGGAGGGGTAAAACAAATGATTGATGACCTAGCTAGGCTTGAAAAATGGTCAAGAACATGGCAACTACAGTTTAATGCTAAAAAATGCAAAATCATGCACTTGGGTCTCAAAAACCCAAAGGCTAAATATAGTATCAAGGGTACTATAATGGAAACTACTGAGGAGGAAAGGGATTTAGGAGTCACTATTTCAAGTGACTTAAAGGCAGGAAAGCAATGCAACAAAGCAATGCGAAAGGCAAGTCAGATGCTTGGTTGCATAGGGAAAGGAGTCAGTAGCAGGAAAAGAGAAGTAATAATGCCACTGTATAGGTCATTGGTGCGGCCTCATCTGGAATACTGTGTCCAGTTCTGGAGACCATATCTCCAGAAGGATATAAATACATTAGAGAGTGTACAAAGAAGGGCAACTAAAATGGTGCATGGCCTACATCACAAAACTTACCCGGAAAGGCTAAAAGATCTTAACATGTATAGTATGGAGGAGAGAAGGGAAAGGGGAGACATGATAGAAACTTTCAAATATACCAAAGGTTTTAACAAAGTTCAGGAGGGAAACATTCTTCAAAGGAAGAGAAGTATTAGAACTCGAGGACACACACTGAAACTGGAGGGAGGCAGGTTCAGGGGAAATTTAAGGAAAAATTAATTCACAGAAAGGGTAGTGGATAAGTGGAATAGCCTCCCATCAGAGGTGGTAGAGGCTAAGACTGTAGAGCAATTTAAACATGCTTGGGATAGGCATATGAATATCCTTACAAAGAATTAAGGCTCAAAAAGGGTTGCAATTACCTAAAGGATAAAAAAAAAATGGGCAGACTAGATGGGCCAAGTGGTTCTTAACTGCCGTCAAATTCTATGTTTCTATGTTTAGGTTTTGGAGAGGGTGTAACTTAGAGGGCTCATTTATGCACATATGGTGGTCTTGCCCCAAGATAGCTAGCTTATGGAATGAAGTTGTTAACTTCATAGCAATCCTATTGCATATCCCCATTCCAAATGACCCTAAATATTTTCTTCTACCACTAGATATTCCAACATTGTCCAAGCAACAAAATAAACTGATGCGCCATGTGATCTCTGCGACAACCTGCCAAATTGCAGTGGACTGGAAGCAATTAGCTGCCCCCTCTCTGCACACTATAATGGCCCGCATTTGGTACGTGTACCGTATGGAGTATATGACGAGTATCCTTAATTCTTCAAAAAAATTAATTGCCATTCGGTCCCCATGGATCTCCCTTCAACAAATCAGCTCTCCTTTTGCTATTGATACTTACCCCCACTAGCAGTATTTTGTTATACAGGATCGTCTGATCTTTTACTTCTTCTTGTCAAGAGTCCACCCCCCCCTTTCTCCCTTCTGCCTTATCCTCTTTTTCTTTCCTATCCAATCTTTTTTCTTACTCTTTGCCTTTTCTTATGTTTAACGTTTTTTAATATAATCACACCATCCAGAAGTTTTTTTTTTTTATAGAAAGAGAAAAAATAAAAAGGATAAAATGGATCACATACTTAAATTTAATTAAGTTTTCACATGCACTGTTATTGTACTGGACTGTGAATGTCGGAATTTGCATTATTGATGTATTGTGATCTTCCAATAAACAAATCTTTAAAAAAAAAAAAAAAAAGAAGAAACCTCTCCTCAGAGGATTTATTGTCTGAAACATGGACTCATCCTAATGGGAGCTTTCAAACTTCTCATTTCTAGAAGAAATACAATTTTTTTTTTTTTTTTTTTACTTATTTTCCACCCTCAGATAGGAATAAATAAGAGACTCCACCTCCAGTAAATAATTCAATAGCCCATTTGTCTTAGACAACAACTATTCCACTTCCAAGTGCAGCATACCTTTGTGACAGTACAGATAAAATATACGTTATGGTAAGAACTTACGGTTGATAACGTTATTTCTCCTATGTCCACAGGTTTCCACAGGATAACAATGGGGATATGATGGAGCGACAGCGGATTGGTACCAAACGATCACAAGCTTTCAGGCCTTCCAGGATGTAACGGGCTCGTCCATATATCCCCGCCCACTGGCTCAGTCAAATCAGTTGTATTCCAAAGCATTTAGGCAGGAGCATTATGTAGAACCCTATTCAGGCGAGAAGAACACACATGCACACCCTTCCATGCAAGAGGGATGAGGTTAGTGAGTATAACGATTCTCAAATCAGGTGCGTCAGGGTGGGATCCCTGTGGAAACCTGTGGACATAGGAGAAATACCGTTATCAATGGTAAGTTCTTACCATAACGTATATTTCTCTGGCTGGGTCCACAGGTTATCCACAGGACAGGAGAACCGTTCGCCTGAATTCAGCGTCATGAGGCAAAAGCATCCAAGGCATAATGTCTAATGAATGTGTTAATGGAAGACCATGTGGCTGCCTTACATATCTGTTCTGCTGAAACACCGCGTTGTGCTGCCCATGAAGGACCTACCTTACGTATAGAGTGAGCAGAGACATTAGCCGAAACAGGGAGATCAGCTCGAAAATATGCTTCTGAAATCGTCATTCGAAGCCATGTTGCTAGCCTCTGTTTAGTAGCATGCCATCCCCTCTTGTGAAATCCGTAGAGAATGAAGAGAGAATTGTCTTTCTGATGGCACTGGTACGATCCATGTAGATTCTTAATGCACGGACTACGTTCAACGACGCTTCTCCCGCAGAAAGTCCCGACACCTGAAAAGCCGGGACTACAATTTCTTCGTTAAGGTGAAATTTAGATACCACCTTAGGAAGATAACCAGACCTAGTTCTGAGAACTGCTTTATCTGGATAAAAAAAAAATCAGAAAAGGAGACTTACACGGCAGCGCTCCTAAATCTGACATTCTTCTAGCTGGTGTCATAGTCAGTAGAAAGAGTACTTTAGCTGTCAACCATTTAAGATCCACTTTATTAAGTGGTTCAAACGGAGCACCCTGAAGGGCTTTGAGGACCAGACTTAAATCCCAAGGTACTGCAGGAGGAACAAAGGGTGGTTGAATGCGCAGCACTCCCTGGAAAAAAGTATGCACATCCTGTAAAGTAGCAATTTTCTTTTGGAATCATACAGTCAATGCTGAAACTTGAACTCTCAAGGAAGCCACCTTCAAACCCTTATCCATTCCTGCCTGAAGGAAATCTAAGATTCTGGATACTCTGAAAGATTTTGGATCCATACATCTTTCACTGCACCAATGAATATAAGCTTGCCATATTTGGTGATAAATGCGAGCTGAGGAGGGTTTCCTTGCTCTGAGCATAGTTTGAATTACGTGTTGTGAGAATCCTCTTGACTTCAGGATAGAGGTTTAAACAGCCACGCCGCCAAAGACAGCCGATCCAGATGCATGTGATAACAAGGACCCTGCATCAGTAGATCTGGCCGTTGAGGGAGCCGAATTGGCACATCCAACGACATCCTCTGCAGATCTATGTACCAATGCCTTCTGGGCCAAGCCGGAGCTATCAGAATCATGGCACCCTTTGCTTGCTTTATTTTCCTCACCACCCTGGGTAGCAGGGAGATTGGAGGAAACAGATATGCCAGATGAAAGTTCCATTTTACTGACAGTGCGTCCACAAGTATCGCTCCAGGGGTCCTTTGTTCTTGACCCGTATGCCGGAACTTTGTTGTTCAGACGGGATGCCATGAGGTCCATCTCTGGCAACCCCCACTTATCTACTAGAGTCTGAAAGACCTCAGGGTGTAGAGCTCATTCGCTTGCTTGAATGATGTTTCGACTGAGAAAGTCCGCTTCCCAGTTTAGGACTCCTGGAACGAACACTGCGGACAATGGCCCTCATTCAGAGTTGATCGCTACCTGCTTTCGGACGCAGCGCGGTGATTAGGTGAAAAAGCAGCATTTCTGCGCATGCGTATGGTGCGCAGTGCGCACGCGCGACGTACTTTCACACAAAACTATGCAGTTTCACACAAGGTCTTGCAACGCTTTTCAATCGCACTGCTGATCGGTGAGTAATTGACAGGAAGTGGGTGTTTCTGGGCGGAGTGTGTGTAAAAACGCGGGCGTTCCCAATAAAAACGCAGGAGTGGCTGGGGAAACGGGGGAGAGCCTGGCCAAACGCAGGGCGTGTTTGTGACATCAAATCAGAAACTGAACAGTCTGAAGTGATTGCTAGCTAGGAGTAAGTTTCGAGCTGCTCAGAAAATGCACAATCTTTTTTTGTAGCAATGCTGCGATCCTTTCGTTCGCACTTCTGCTAAGCTAAGATACACTCCCAGAGGGTGGCGGCTTAGCATTTGCACTGCTGCTAAAAGCAGCCAGCGAGCGATCAACTCGGAATGAGGGCCACTGCTGGAAGATGGAGTTATGCCCACCTTAGTATGTGACTTACCTCCTCCATAGCTTTTTGGCTGCGAATTCCTCTCTGATGGTTGAGGTACGCTACTGCCGTTGCATTGTCTTAACGGATCTGGACTGGTTTTCCTTGCAGAATGTCCTTTGCCTGAATCAGTGCCATGTATATGGCCCGGAGTTCCAACAGGTTTATTGACAGGCGACTTTCTTCTGTGGTCCATTGTCCCTGGAACCATAATCTTTCAGACACTGCTCCCCAGCCCTGTAGGCTGGCATCCGTTGTTAGGATCTCCTAATCTGATATCCAAAAGAGTCTTCCCTGTCTAGATGGGATGTGTATAGCCACCAGGCTAATGACCTTTTTACCTTTACTGGAAGTACCATCATTTGTTTCTTTATTGTCTGATGTATTCCATTCCATCTGGTCAGAATCAGATGCTGCAAAGTTCTTGAGTGGAATTGTGCATATTGCACCATGTCGAAAGTTGACACCATCAACCCCATCACTCGCATTGCTGTGTGGATTGATATTGTCCGACTGTGTATTAATTCCTGAGTCATTAACTGCACCTTGGATATCTTTTCCTGAGGTAAAAATATTTTCTGCAGACTTGAATCCAATACAGCCCCCAAGTGAATCATCCATTGTGACGGAATCAGAGACGACTTTGCCCAATTTATGAGCCATCCTTTTTTCTGTAGACAATTTATCGTCTGTTGGAGATGGCTCAAGAGCAATTCCTGGGATTGTGCCAGGATTAAAAGATAGTCGAGGTACGGAAAATCCTTATCCCCTGCTTGCGGAGATAAGCAGCCATAACCACCATGATCTTGGTAAATACTCTGGGGGCTGTGGCTAACCCAAAGGGTAAGGCCTGGAACTGAAAATGTTGCTGGAGGATGGCGAACCTGAGGTAACACTGATAGGACAATGTTATAGGCACATGCAGGTAAGCATCCTGTATATCCAGAGATATCATGTAATCCCCTGGTTCCCTGGCCAAAACTATGGAGCGTAACGTCTCCATGTGGAACCTTGGGACCCAAATGTATTTGTTTAACATTTTGAGATTGATAATTGGCCGGAATGACCCATTTGGCTTCTGAACCAAAAATAGGTTGGAGTAAAAACCCTGCCCCCGTTGTGCCGGGGGTACTGGAATAATTACCCCGGAATGAAGCTATTTCTGAACTGCTTCTTGTAATGCTTTGACCTTTGTCTCTATATGAGACGGGCTGGTGCAAAAAAAACCTTCGAGGAGGCTGCTTCTTGAAAGTGAAAACATAACCCAGAGAAACCACTTCTTGCACCCAAGCATCTGTCGTCGACTGATGCCATATGTGTGCAAACTAAAGAAGTCGGCCCCCTACCTTGGGGTCCCCCAGGTGGAAGCCCACACCATCAGGCTGATGGTTTCTGTTCTGGTTTTGAAGCTGGCCCTCTGGTGGCCCATTGCTTCTTTGCTTTACCAGACTTATTGTACTGGGTCTGTTTAGAATCATTTTTGCCTTTTGTTTTGCCCTGCCATCGAAATGGGCGAAACCCCGAACCCCTGTGCCTAGGGTTTTAACTGGCAGGAAACCTGACTTTCTTGGACTCTGCTTCTAACTCCAGAATATCTGTCAATTCCTTACCAAAGAGAATGTTCCCAACAAAAGGCAAAGCTTCCAGAACCTTCTTGGATTCTGAATCAGCTTTCCATGTACGCAGCCAAATTGCTCTGCGAGCAGCTACCGTTAAAGGCTGATGCTTTGGAAGCAATCGTACCCATATCCATTGCTGCTTCTTCTAAAAATAGTGCAGCCTGTTTCATATGAGCTATATGGGATTCCTGCTCCCTAGTAGGTGCTGAAAACCCATTTTCCAGTTCGTCAGCCCATTCAGCTACCGCCTTTGCCATCCAGGCCGAGGCCATAGCTGGCCTTATGACTGCCCCTGACAGAGAAAAAATGTTTTTCAAAAACCCATCCACTCTTCTGTCTGTGACATCATTTAATGATGTTGATGGTAAAGGCAAAATAGATTTTCGCACTAATCGAATGACGTGCGTATCTACAGTACCTTAGGAGGCACTTCTCTTTTTAAACAGTCCCCAGTTGGAAAAGGGTAATAGGAATCCCATTTTTTTTTTAATTCTATATTTCCTATTGGGTGTAGCCCAAGCTTCCTCCATAATTTCCGTCAGTTCTTCTGACCCTGGAAACTCAACCCTAACTGTTTTGGGACGTTTAAACACAGGTGCTTTAGTTTTTATTATTGGCTCTGCTGAATCCTCTAGAGACAGAATAGCCTTCATTGCTCCAATTAACTCAGCTATATCCTCTGAGCTGAAACCTTCTTACCTGTTCTTCATATGGTGAAGTAGAGCAAATGGAGCTATCCTCATCTGATGTATCATCCTGTGTAGCCTGTGAACTTGATGATATATTTACCTCTGGTTTTTCAGCTTGTTGATTTGTAGAAGCTGGTGGGGGTATACCATAAGACGGGAGCTGCATGTATGGGTTAATAATATACCCTATTCCTGAGGTTGAAGCTGTAGGGTCCAACCTGTCAGCTATACTGGATAAGGTTTGTGCAAACATAGCCCAAGGTGGATTTATTTGTTGTTGAACAGGGATCTGCCTTGCAATCTGCTGAAACGCAAAACAATTTGCACATCACCCATCCTGTGCCATATGCTGAGCTGATAACCACACCTTACAGGATAAACATGTTATAAGTGTTGGTGTTACTGTTATTGTAACCTCATCACCTTTGCCGCTCTTAGACATGATAAATAATCAGCTTTTCACAGTGTACTACACAATCTGTGACTGTAATCACTTTACTATATTAAAGTGATATCAATCTGACCCCAACCCAAGCACCAGCATTGAGGCTCAGAAGAGACACTGACAAACATATATAAAGTCAGCAATCACACTAGCAGTCAGTCACATGTTATATATTAGTCATATGTGCATATTATCAACTACGAACACATTTCAAGTATGTAGGAGTACACTTACTGAATTCTGTTCTATACAGTTATTTAACGTATTCAGATGCATTTGCGAACAAAACCACAGTAATGTACACAGACTCATATGTAATAGGCACTAAAGTTAACTATTCATACTTACAAAAGTAGATAAAAAATTAGTGCGGTATAACCCTTACTCCGTAGAGTGGGATACAGGGAGACTCACCCCACTTCCAGGATCGATCAATACGTTTGTGGACGCTGAGTGGATCCAGACGCTACTAGTGTACACTGCCGCTCCGGTAACTTTTTAGTGGACACAGACGCTCAGTGAATGCCAGTGCATGCAGACGCACCCGTCTGCGACCCGATCTCCTAGCGGTACCTTAGTGTACACAGACGCAGCGGCCTATGCTGCAACCGAGACCCCTCATGGCAGCATCTGAGACGGAAGTGAGGCAATCAGTTCATGGCAGGAGACGCACGGAAACTGGTCATGAACTGGGGGTAGGGGTGACCAGGAGAGCGTCTGACTCCCCACCGCTGACATCAACCCTAGGGATCGAAGCCTCAAACTAATCCTGGTGCCTTTTGATTCCTAAGGCCTAGCGTTGGCGCACCCGTGGTTCCGGAGCTTCAGCTACTGTTTGGTAGTCTCCTTCTAAAACAGTGTGGCTGTGTCCGTATTCCCCTTCTAAGCAGGACCGATGCCTTACCTTCTCCCCGTGCTCCGGCCACAGCCTGGTAACGTCTGCTGGACCTGCTTGTATATATCCGACACAGACACCAGTCGAGACAGCACTTGTACCGTGGATAAGCGTTGTTGCGACCCGGCGGAGAGTTGTTGGAGCAACTCTTTCCAATATACGTGTAAGACGCTCTTAGGAAAGATCAATCAAAAACAATGTAGTAAGACTATAAGAATAAAATAAAAATGCTTAGGGCTGCCAAACACAGCAGCCCTGTGATCATGGTCCGACTCCTGCCGTACCAAACAAAAAACTGATTTGACTGAGCCAGTGGGCAGGGATATATGGACGAGCCCCTGCATCCTGGGAGGCCTGAAAGCTTGTGATCGTTTGGTACCAATCCGCTGTCGCTCCATCATATCCCCATTGTTATCCTGTGGATAATCTGGGTGTGGTATTGAAGGTCGACAGTAACTAGGTCGACAATGTCTAGGTCGACCACTATTGGTCGACAGTAACTAGGTCGACAGGGTGTCTAGGTGGACAGGGTCTTTTTAGTCGACATGTTCTAGGTCGACAGGTCAAAAGGTCGACATGGGTTTTTTTATGTTATTTTGGTGTAGTTTTCTTCGTAGAGTAACTGGGAACCCCAATTAGTGCACCGCGTCCTCTCGCATGGCTCGCCATGCTTCGGGCATGGTGTCTTCGCTCGGCACAGATTACCGTTCCAATCGTAGTCCACGTGGATCGTTAAGTATGAAAAAGTTCAAAAAAAGAAAAAAAAATTGTGGAAAACTCCCACAGGCGTCGCAATACCTACCTCCTACAGGCGTCGCAATACCCCCGGCACTCATATCTTACAGTAGCAGCGACTGCCAAGCTCCCGTATTGCAGCCTCCAGCTCCGGCACAGGCAGTAACTTTGACAGCTCCTGGAGTCTTGGCCAGGGGTAACATGCGGCGCTGCTCTTCATTCCAGGTTCTTTCACAGTCTACTCAGTCTCAACTCTGCATTGCAGCCTGCAGGTAAGGTGGCTGCACAGTGCACTCTCTGCTTTGATAAGGAAAGAGGGGGAGAGCAGCAGTCGGGAAGGGGGGTGGGGGGTGGAGATGAGCAGCAGGCATGCACACAGTCTGGGGGAATGAGCACCAGCATGCACACAGATGGTGGAGGGAACAGAATAGCAGACATTTTACAGAGTGGGGGGGGGGGGGGGGGGGGGGAAAGGCTGAGAGCAGCAGGCACCCACACAGACTGGGGAGATGGGGAAAAGAGAGCAGCCATGCAACAGACTGGGGGTGGGGGAGAGCAGCAGCATGCCTTTCACCTGAAGGGTGGGCACGGGGAAGGGGCAGTAGGCAGAAGTTTTGCCTAGGGTCCCGGGAAACCTTGCACCGGCCCTGACAGGAGGTACTAAACATCCAACCTCTCTATGTGCCCCTGTAGTACAGTACCTTGAGATTTCAATCTGTTTTTTAAGGGTCTTCAAACCTCTCGCTTTGTACCATTGGAGTTGGTGGACATTAAAATATTGACATGGAAAATGTTTTCCTCCAGGCTCTCTCTTCAGCCGGAAAAGTATCCAAGCTTGAACCACTATCCTGTCAATCACCTTTCTTGAGCGTCCATTAAAACAGAGTGGTGCTAAGAACAAACCCATCCTTTCAGCCGTAAGTAGTGTACCATAATCATATCAATTAGGAAACTGTAGTTCCCTCATTGCTAGACAACAATTAGACAGATTCCATGGGCTCTCTTCGTGCACTGGACATAGTAAGGGTGCTCAGGAGTTACGTTCCCTGAAAACTCACCTCTTCAGACAAGCTTATCAAATTCTTGAACTGCCCACATAACCTTCAAAAGCTTTCCTATCCAATTAAATCCCCACTGTACAGTCCACACATAACCTCACATATTTTCTCTTTCTTCATTTTCCCATCCTCCTGACCCCAGGCCAACATTGCTGTCTGACCAGATCATATAGCCCAGAAAAAATAGTGTTCACTCCAATAAGCGCTATTCCAAGTAACATTAGTTATATATATATATATATATATATATATATATATATATATAACTAAAGAACACCAGTGAAACACAGAGAAACCATCAACCTCAAGATATGAGTAATAGAGTCTTACTCTCAAATTTTTTTTAGTGGTTCCCAGAATCAGTTTATATATAATGGTTTCCACTTCCACCTTTAGACTCCCATATTGTTTTCGAATGCAGGCTGGCAAGAAAGAAGATACACAAGCTCCTCCAATCTCCTCCTCCCTGTATCACTCAAAGATATTCAATCAGCAATGTTATAAAACTAATTAGTAATCTAAATAATTAAAATCAAACATTACTGAGAATAGATGTAGATAATATGCTCGTATAATGTACCAGCTGATCCAGCAGCTCCTGCTTATTCTTTCGTTTCATCTTTTGCTGAAGTTGTTCTTCTTTCTGTAGTAGGATTCTCCGCTGTTCATTCTCCTGTCGCTCCACTTCTAGAGCTTCCTCCAGCTCCTCCTGCTCCCTGGTCTGTGCATGAAACATCACAATAAATATATATTATATCTGCATTATTGTTGCTGTTGTCCAGACTTCAGTTTACTAGGCAGACTGCACATATCTAGCAGTAAAAGTCTGACACTGCCAGCAGCTTATACTTTTTAAAAGGCATAGTGCAGAGGTTCCCAAACTGTGTGCCGTGGCTCCCTGGGGTGCCTCGGGACACTTGCAGGGGTGCCCTGGGTTGGTGGTCCAGGACCAATTCAACTTATTCATGGTCAATATAATAGGCAAAACCAGTGCTGGTGGCTGGCAGTCATAAAATATGTGGCCAAACAGAAGCAAATCTTGTCCCTCACCACACAACTGACCCTAAGGATGACATATAAACGCTATCTACTTAATGTAATATTTCTTTCTAAATTTCTCAATAAGAAATTATTGGCCATGGGGTGCCGTGAATAAAATTCTGATATTCTAGGGCGCCGTGATTCAAAAAAGTTTGGAAACCACTGGCATAGTGTGTTTAAAAAAAAAAACAATGTATCTTTTACACAATGTGCCAACAGTGTCAGACTGTGGTAGGAAGGGCCCACCGGGGTGATAGTTAGTGACTGTATGGTATATATATATATATATATATATATATATATATATATATATATATATATATATATATATATATATATAATGTGTGAAGTATAACTACCAAGGTAGAATTGGCGCTGACAGGTGCTGTGAGACTTCCAGCTGCTGGATATAAAGGGCTAGTCAGACCCCATAGGTAAAACAACAAAGAAATAGAGAAATTCAGCGCTAAAGATAAGAACAATCAAAATTTATTCGACAGAGGTATTCCTAGTCATATATATCACATGCATATATGGAAAAGTATATTATGTGTATAAATATACTGTTGCAACAGAAAAAAATAAAAAAATAGATATGAATAAAAAACACCAATAGTGGTAGGGCAAGGAGCACCACTGCTAGATGATATAAAAACTTTTGTTTAGAATTGCTGGGAAAAATATTTTGAAAAAGCCTGGTTCTTAGGGAAATTTGTGTACCAGAATTACCAGTTCCACTTGAATGGATCCTCCAATAGGTTAGCACTCCTGTATAGCACTGGAGATCCTCTCACTGATCAGGTTTTCTCATGCTGGTACTATGCAGTTCCACTTGAATGGATCCTCCAATAGGTTAGCACTCCTGTATGGCAATGGAGATCCTCTCACTGGTTGAGTTTTCCCATGTTGATACTGGGCTGCAAGTCACCCAGAGCAAGGTCTTTCACAGGGGCTTGCCAAATAGTGTCCCAAATAGACCGTGGTTCCCTATCGATAAGCAGCAGGCTGATAACAGAGAGTATAGGTCCCAGTCTAGTCACCGACGCAGTGAAAAAGCTGCTTAGGCAGTGAAACACGTCGGTGACAAGACTGGGACCTATACTCTCTGTTATCAGCCTGCTGCTTATCGATAGGGAACCACGGTCTATTTGGGACACTATTTGGCAAGCCCCTGTGAAAGACCTTGCTCTGGGTGACTTGCAGCCCAGTATCAACATGGGAAAACTCAACCAGTGAGAGGATCTCCATTGCCATACAGGAGTGCTAACCTATTGGAGGATCCATTCAAGTGGAACTGCATAGTACCAGCATGAGAAAACCTAACCAGTGAGAGGATCTCCAGTGCTATACAGGAGTGCTAACCTATTGGAGGACTCGTTCAAGTGGAACTGGTAATTCTGGTACACAAATTTCCCTAAGAACCAGGCTTTTTCAAAATATTTTTCCCAGCAATTCTAAACAAAAGTTTTTATATCATCTAGCAGTGTTGCTCCTTGCCCTACCACTATTGGTGTTTTTTATTCATATCTATTTTTTTATTTTTTCTGTTGCAACAGTATATTCATACACATAATATACTTTTCCATATATGTATGCGATATATATGACTAGGAATACCTCTGTCGAATAAATTTTGATTGTTCTTATCTTTAGCGCTGAATTTCTCTATTTTATATATATATATATATATATATATATATATATATACATATACATACATACATACATACATACATACACACACACATACATATATAGTAAATATTGATAGTCGATGCATTGTAATGTACTAGACTGACAACAGTAATGCACTGTATTGAATACGCCATAGTGGGGATGAAGTATAGTTTAACATATGTAGTTTAGCACATCATGGCGATCTGGTCTTTATATACACTGCATTAATGCACTGTGATAAGGGACCCTTAAAGCTCAATAAGTTTAATAAAGGTGAAATAAAACAGTTATCTAAGCCCTTACCACTTGGATGACTAAACTGTGGGTTAGCGAATGAATGCAGAGCTACAAAGTAATTCTTATGGCGTATAGGAACTGTGTTCACAGCCAATAAGAGGAGGGGACAGAGGGGTCTATTCATAAAGCAGTGAAAAGTGTGGAGAAGTGAGCCAGTGGAGTACATGCCCATTGCAACCAATCAGCTGCTCTGTATAATTTTATATTATGCAAATTATAAATGTTATTTCAATGCTGATTGGTTGCCACGGGCAGCTTCTCCACACTTTTCACTGCTTTATAAATAGACCCCGGAGTGTTGACATAGTTTCTGTAATCCAGACCATGTTTCTCAGTGCTCCTGCTCCCCTGGAAACTGACCTTGTAATAGTGTACAACCCGAGTGCACAGTCTGGAATATAATTATTATCCTTTATTTGTATGGCGCCACAAGGGTTCCACAGCGCCCAATTACAGAGTACATATGCACATAATCAAAACAGGAAAACAGTGACTAAAAGTTGAAGACAATATAGGACAAGTACAGGGTAACTAAGCATAACTACATCAGTAAACAACATAGAGATAAGTTCCAAGGTGGCCAAAAACTGCAGGATTTGGGCAGTTGAGGATTATTAAAGTAAGAAAAGGATAAGCACATGAGGGAAGAGGGCCCTACTCATGAGAGCTTACATTCTTAGGGGAGGGGTAGACAAACAGGGGTGACACAGATGGGGTACAGATATGAACCCTAGAGAAGGGGGTGGGCCTCACTGGGGATTTCCTACGTAACCCTCTGGGTCAGTCCAACCCTGCTTGCCAACTTTTCCTAAATGTCAGGGAGACTGCCTGAAATACTGTTGATCTCCTTGATTCCCTGAAAAGTCTAGCAATCACCCTTATGGCATGACGGGTGGGTGCAACGCAGTGATGATGTAATCACTCTCCATCTATTATGGAGGAAACATTAAGGGGAAGAATAAAACATTTTATTTTTTTAATAACAGACAATGAGCAATCAGGCAGCAAGCCGTGTGGACTATTAGGCAGCAGCAACTAGTAGCGCAGGAGAGCAGCAGCGAGTAACAGTCAACAACATTTTCTTTAGTAAAAACAAAAACCAATTCCAAAATGCACGAGAGTCTTAAGAGGCAGATGGCTGGACATTTAAGTTTAGATAAACAATATTAGCATAAACAGTTTCCTTTACCTGCCATACTCTCATTAATCTACAGTATCAATTTTATATCTGTCTAAGGATAAGTTAGATGGGCCCAGTGGTTGCTACTCAAGTCTTATGGTGGAAACACACTATGCGATATGCTTCATGAGCAATATCGCATAGCGTTTCCCTTCCAGGGCTGCTGACATAGTGCATACACACTGTGCGATATCGCAAGCAATCTCGCACAGTGACATCATGCCACGGACAGCCTGAACATGCAGCATCTGACGATATAGTCAGATTAAGCTGCATGTACAGCAGACAGTAGGGGAGCCCACATCGGGCATCGTTGGTAGTATACACACTGGGTGATACTGTAAACAATATCGCTCGGAAGGGTAAAAATGAGCGAAATTGTTTACAAAATCACAAAGGGTGCACCTACCATTAGGACCAACCATCCACTGTAAAGGCTAAATATACAATATTGGTTACTATGTTCACCTGTTAAACCACACTAAATGTACTCACCAGTTTTACTTTGTTTCTTTGAATTGTGTCTTTGTTTTCCTTTTGGTACTGCTCTATTTTTCTTTTAGTGTCTTCAATATCCATATTATTGGTCAGGTTAAACACTGCTCAAGAGGCAAAGAAAAAATAGGAATTGAATGCCTAACGGTAATTCCTTTTCTTGTAGTCCGTAGTGGATACTGGGGAATACTATATTGCCATGGGGTATAGATCAGGTCCATTGGAGCCTGGCAATTTAAGAAACTAATAGTGTGTGCTGGCTCCTTCCCTCTATGCCCCTCCTAGCAGACTCAGTCTAGGAAACTGTGCCCGAGGAGACAGACATACTTTGAGAGAAGGATATAAACACATAAAGCGGTGAGGTAACGAACCAACACACAATAACAACAAAGATAGCAGAGCTAACCATAAGAGAGGAAAGCAACGCTAACTATAGAAGGATAGCTACGCTAATCAAACCTGGAACAGGGAAAGCAACAGCAAACCCAACCAAGAACACTTACAACCAGGTAAGCAGGAAACTAAGCACTGAGGCGGGCGCCCAGTATCCACTACAGACTACGAGAAAAGGAATTACCGGAAGGTATTAAATTCCTATTTTTTTTCTAACGTCTTAGTGGATACTGGGGAATAGCAGATTACCATGGGGACGTCCCAAAGCTCCCAGAACGGGTGGGAGAGTGCTGAGACCCCTGCAAAACCGCCTGACCAAACTGAAAGGTCATCCTTGACAATATACTTGACAAACGTGTTCGAACCAGATCAAGTAGCTGCCCGGCACAACTGTAAGGCCGAGACACCCCGGGCAGCTGCCCAGGAAGAACCCACCAACCTCGTGGAGTGGGCCTGAATAGAACTCGGCAGCGGCAGAGCTGCCGAAGTATAGGCTTGTTGAATAGTCGATTTGAGCCAACGAGCAATGGATTGCTTGGAGGCGGCACAACCAATTTTAGTAGCTTCATAAAGGACAAACAGAGAGTCAGACTTCCTGTGACAAGCAGTCCTTCTAAAGCAATCCTCAAAGCCCTCACCACACCCAGGGACTTTGGAGCAACGGAAGTGTCAGATAACACTGGAACCACAAGTGGTTGAGTTACACATGAAAGGCCGACACTACCTTTGGCAAAAACTGTCCTCATGAAATATCAAGTACGGGCTCTTACAGGATAAGGCCCCCCTGTACGAAACACGTCTTGCAGAGGCTAAGGCCAGCAACATGACGGTCTTCCACGTTAGATATTTCAAGTCTAGCCTATGCAAGGGTTCAAACCAGTCCAACTGGAGAAAAGTCAAGACCACACAGATCTCACGGAGCCGTGGAAGGGACAAAGGAAGGTTGAATGTGCATAACCCCCTTTAGAAAAGTCTATACTTCGGGAAGTACCACCAGTTGTTTCTGGAAGGAGAGAGAGGCGAAATCTGAACTTTGATAGAGTCTAATCGTAGGCCCTTATCCATGCCTGCCTGCAGGAACTGTAGAAGCGGCCCATACAAAATTCCACCGGAGAATATTTTCTACCCTCGCATTAAGAAACATAATTCTTGCAAATACGGTGGCAATGTTTGGCTGTAACCACCTTACTGGCCTGGATCATAGTGGAGACAACCTTGGATGGGAGACCCTTTCTGGTTAAAATCTCCCTCACAACTTCCAAGCCGTCAAACGTAGCTGCTGTAAGTCTGGATAGACAAACGGTCCTTGTTGAAGAAGGTCCTTGAGAAGTGGCAGAGGCCAGGGTTCCTCCAAAGACAAGGTCAGGCGGTCCGCACACCAGGCCCCTCGAGGCCAATCTGGGGCAATGAGAATTGCCGGAACGCTTTCCTTTTTTAGTCTCTTTAGAACTCTTGGAATGAGAGGAATTGGAGGAAACAGGAATACGAACTGGGAAGACCACTGCACCGTCAGAGCATCTACCGCTAACGTGCCTGCTTAGGAAGTCCGCTTCCCAGTTGTCCACTCCTGGAATGTAAATTGCGGAGATGGCCCTTGCAATGGCATCCGCCCAGAGGAGTATTCTTGACACCTCTCGCATTGCGGCCCTGTTTCGTGTTCCTCCCTGTCGGTTGATGTACGCTATTGCCGTGGCGTTGTCCGACTGCACGTGGATGGCTCGATTCCGAAGGAGGCATGATGCCTGTAGGAGAACACTGTAAATTGGTCTCAGTTCCAGGATGTTGATTGGAAGAGCAGATTCCTTAAACGACCATGTCCCCTGGAACGGCGCCCCTTAGGTCACAGCCCCCCAACCCCGGAGGCTGGCATCCATTGTTAACAGAGTCCAAGACTGGGTATTAAAACTCCAACCCTCCACAAGATGGGAGACTTGTAGCCACCATAACAAGGATATCCTTGCTTTTGGCGACAGGGTTATATGCTGATGAATGTGCAGGTGAGATCCCGACCATTTGTCCAACAGATCCAGTTGAAATGGCCGTGCATGGTACCTGCCATACCGTTTTGCCTCGTAGGAGGCCACCATCTTGCCCAGCAAGCGTATGCAAAGATGAATTGAGATCCAGCGTGTTTTCAGTACCGAGCGGACCATAAACTGAATAGTCAAAGCCTTGTCCATTGGAAGGTAAACCTTCTGAGACACTGACATTCCCAGGAACTGAATTCTCAGAGACGGATCCAGGCGAGATTGCTGGAACTTGATGATCCATCCGTGGTCCGTAAGCAGACAAGTAGTCAAGTCGATGCCGTGCAGCAGCTGTTCCTGGGACACCACCTTTATGAGGAGATAGTCCAGGTGCGGGATTATGTTCACACCCATCATGCGCAATTGTAGCATCATTTCGGGCAAGACTTTCGTGAATACCCTTGGGGCTGTGGAGAGACCAAAGGGTAAGGCCCGAAACTGAAAATGTTGGTCCAGTACAGCAAACCGGAGGAACACTTGGTGAGGGGCCATATTGGGATATGCAGGAATGCATCCTTGATATCCAGGGACACCAGAAACTCCCACTCCTCCAGACTTGCTATCACTGCTCTTAGTGATTCCAACTCGAATTTGAACACTCGAAGATAAGGGTTCAGGGATTTGAGGTTCAAGATCGGCCATACAGAGCCGACCGGCATCGGGACTACAAAGAGACTTGAGTAAAACCCCTTTGCGTGCAGCAGAGGTACTGGAACAGTAACACCTGTAGAAAGCAGTTTTTGCACTGCCTCCTGCAAGGAAACCCGTGCTACAGGTGAAGCTGGGAAGCCTGAACTGAAGAATCTGAGAGGAGGGAGTTCCTGGAATTCCAGCCAGTAACCATGGGATATGAGGACCCTCACCCAAGGATCCCAGCAGGACTCTGCCCATAAGTGTGCGAAGTGTTGAAGGCGAGCGCCTACCTGAAAGTTGCCTTGCTGCAGGGGCCCACCGTCACGGGGAGGGCTTCGTGAAAGAGAATCCTGAGGCCTGGTCCGAAGTTCCAGCAGCAGCTGGTTTACGGGACTTACCACGAGTTCCTCTAGCAGCATTGGAGGTACCTTTGGCTTTGCCTCTGAATCTGGCCACCCGAAAGGACTGCAGAGAGGGCCCAGGATAGGTGGTGTAGCAGATGGCAGATATGTACATTCACCTACAGTCGCCTGAGATATCCACTTGTTCAGTTCTTCCCCAAACAAGGCAACACCTGTAAAAGGAAGGTTCTCAACCCCTTTTTAAGAATCAGCATCTGCTGACCATTGTCGCAGCCACAGGGCTCTACGAGCCAATACTGCCATAGCAGTGGTACGGCCGTTAATGATACTAAGTTCCTTAACAGCCTCACTCACAGTTTGCAGCACCTATATCAACAGACCATTTTACCATGGTTCTAGAAATCCAGCAGCATACTATGGTAGGGCATTGGGCTACACCTGCTGCAGTATAAATTGATTTAAGAGTGGTTTCAATTTTGCGATCAGCTGGGTCTTTGAGAGAAATGGCCACAGGTAGTACAATTTTAAGTGACAGTCTGGACACAGAGGTAGCTACTGTCGGCGGGTTTTTCCCAGATTTTCCTATCTTCTGTAGGGAAAGGAAATGAATTTAGTACCCGTTTAGAGGAAATAAAAATTGTGTCAGGATTTATCCACACTGCCTTAGCCAGGAAATCTAGAGGGTAATTCAGAGTTGATCACAGAAGCAAATTTGTTAGCAGTTGGGCAAAATGATGTGCACTGCAGGTGTGGCAGATATAACATTTGCAGAGAGAGTTAATTTGGGCGGGTTATTTTGTTTCTGTGCAGGGCAAATACTGGCTGCATTATTTTTACACTGCAATTTAGATTTCAGTTCGAACACACCCCACCCAAATATAACTCTCTCTGAACATGTTATATCCGCCCCCCCCCCCCTGCAGTGCACATGGGCTGCTGCGATCAACTCTGAATCAGGCCCCTAATTCCTTAGAAACCGGGAAGGTTGCAGAGGACTTTGGTATCATATTAAAAAAATAATTCCTCTGCTGGTTCTGCTTCCTTATGTGGGATATTGAGCACCTCTCTAATGGCATAAATAAGGGCCTCAACTCCTGGGGACAGGGAATTTTCTTCATCCACCTCCGCATCTCCCTCATCTAACTCTGGTAGTTCAGAATCAGATTCAGACTGCAACCACTGTGGGAGAGTGCGCTTATGAGAGACCAATGGGGGGGGGGGGCTGAGGAGCCTGTTTGTGGTCGCAAGCAGCTAACATGAAAGTGTCCATAGACTGTTTCAGGGTTTGCCTTTCTTGTTTAGCCGTAGCGAACTCTGAATTATACTTGGAATCATAGTTTTAAATGATTTCATCCACTCAGGTTCCTGCATATTACTACCCTGTGAAGGTAGTGGGCATTGGGTACACATTAGGGACCCCTGTGAGGAAGGTGTAAAACTAGCCTTGCATAAAGTACACACAGACTTATTTGCAGACATGCTTTTAGCAGAAAACACAGAGATAAGTATGAAACACAGTGCAGTATTAGTGAGACCGCACACTTATTCCAGACAAAAAAATTAAGAAGCGCTGTCCTTGAAAGTAACAAGCAATATATTTATTTGTTTATTAAAACCAACATAAACTTCCTAATCACAATAATAAAAACATACAATAAATTACACTTATAAACCAATGTAGATTCTGCAGACCTGACACTGAAAGTCACTCAATTTGTATCAATTGGGTATGAAGAAAAGACAGATATATATCTGTGTAACAGGTTTCTTCTTTGTTACTAAGTAACAGTATTACTGTTATACACTTTTAAGGGGTGTAGTATGGTATGCCGGCGGCCGGGACCCCGGTGGCCAGCATACCGGCGCCGGAAGTTCCACACAGTAAAATTACACAGTCCTCAATTAGTATTCATTAAGCCTTTCTGATTGAAGAACGGCATCCCGTTAAAAACACCTGTATTCTTCTTTGTTATTAAGTAGCAGTAATACTGTGATACACTTTCAAGATTTTATAGTTTCACAGAGTGAAAGTGCACAATCCTCAATTGCTGTTCATTATGCATTAATGGTTGAAAAGGAAAGGAACATCCTGTTATAATGTTATGCAAATCAGTCTATCACACAGACTCTGCTTTAGAATAAATTATTATTATTACTATTATTATTATTTTTTTTTATTCCAGGCAACCCTGAATGGAGACACACACACACAGAGAGGATTGTGTCCAGCACACAATACCTCAGATCAGAGCAGCGCTCCGCTGGGTGTATATATAGAAATATATTTTTACCACACAGTAGTGTAACCACGGTCTATAAGCTCCCACCTCATTATGAGGCCTTTTGTACAAGTACAATTGTGATTTAGTGGCTCTGTGGAGGAACAGCTTCTGCCTGTACTCAGTAGCAACAGCATGAAATGGCGCCTTTCAGCTTCTGGTCCCGCTCCGGGAAGCCCCGCCCCCTCAATGGCGCATGGTCCCTGTCATTTCTTTATACTGGCTTTTACTCTATATGGTGTAGAAAAAAAAAAAAGAAGAGTGTGTAACCCTTTCTCTATATATCGCCCGTGTGGGGTATGCAGCGGGCACCGCAGCCAGGTGACCGCTGTCCCTTCATGCCGCCATGTTCACCGAGGACCCGCTAACCAGGATCCCGGTGTCTGTACTCACCACACCACGTCTTCGACACCTGTTAGGGGTGGTGGCATGCCGACGGCATGGGCTCACACTCTGGGAGTGTGAGAAACATCACCTCAGTAGCTCAGTGTCCTGTCAGTGGGGATACGAAACATTAACTCTAAGGAAGTTGGTTCGGTCCCCTTCCTAAGTCTCATGACGCAGGCAGACTGGTTGCCAACCAGTGCTGCCTGAAAAAAACAAACTAAAATAAATTTCCGGAAAAAACTCTCCGGAGAGCAAAAGAATGCACCCGGATCCTTGGGCACAATTTTTAAACGGAGACTGCTAGGAGAGGCATAGAGGGGAGGAGCCAGCACACACTTAATTTCTTAAAGTGCCAGGCTCCAATGGACCCAATCTATGGTAATCTACTATTCCCCAGTATCCACTAGGACGTTAGTGAAAATAAAAAGTAAAAACATAAATCCATTTATATACACATTAATAAAAAGCCGAACTGCAAAACCACATCAGTTGTTACTATGCAAACATCAATCATTCAATCTCATGATACATTTTCACAATTTGACCTAAAGGCTTGAAACCAAAGATGATGAAACTTCAACCTGATCTATTTCCTTCAGGAGGCACTTGTCTTTTCTAGAACTAAGCAATGACATTGTGACTGAAATAACCATAGCTGGGTTCATTAAATAATGTAACATGCTCATTTTACATCAAAAAATAAATTGAGAAGAGTTTGAACTAGTCAGAAAGACAGAGATAAGAACAAGATCAGACATACAGTATATCTCCAGGATGAAATGTGAATCAGGTTCCTCCTCCTGGTCTTAAAGTAGTGTGCTAACAGGTCATGTTTTCCTAATTTCCCTCAGTGCGAAGACATGGAGTATTTATTGGCCCAGTCAAATGAATTACTTCACCTGTATATTATAGGAAATACTGAAAACATGTCCTGTTGGGAATACTTGTGACACATTACCATAGACTTACCTAATAAATAAATAAAATAAACAAAACAATAACCTAATGCTGGGTACACACTAGTAAATATATCTGCAGATCAACTGAACTGCAGATATATCTATGGATGGACCGGGCAGTGTGTTAGCATACACACTGCCCAATCCGTCGGGATTGAATCCAGGAACTGGGCGGGCGTTTACATCCGCCCGCCTACTTCAGCTGTCAATCATTGCCGGCTGCTGCAGCATGTGTACGGTACACACAGCTATACACAGATATATCGGTAGATATATTGGTCATCGGCTGTGCCTCAGGGCCGTAGCAATATGTCTGTGAACTACAGCATTCACAGACATATTGTTCGTACACACTGGCCAACGGACCATCGCGATAGATTGGCTGTTCCAATAGAACGGCCGATATATCGGCCAGTGTGGAAGCGCCTTAATACACAAAACCATTTGATCTGAGCCTTGTGAAATCTCCAGGTCAGCTGTATTCTCCTATGGCATATATTTGCCAGAGTGCAGGATAAAAAAAAAAAAAGCGAAGTGCACATTATCATGGCTACTAGGCTTTCTATATTACATATATACTATATATACATACAGTACTAGTGACCTCAACCTGGACATATAGAGCCATATGACTTGGAAATTACCTTAAGAAATGTCTAATTACCACCTAGCAAGTACTAAACAGTACAAAGTCTGCCTTATTATAGATTATGAAACTAATATTATCTGACAGGATAGTCCTAGAACCAATATTATCATCTGGATAGGAAAATCTGTTTGTAAAAATATCTACATACTGTAGGTCATTTTATACCTTGAATGACCACATCTTTAATGTTAAAACATTTGGAATCTTCCAATTGACTATCATTAATGGACCAAAGTTGAGATGTAATGAGACTATCATTGTAACTCTGCACTGTAATACATTTAGAATATATAGTTATAAACAATGGAATGCTACTGTGAGTTACTATACTATCTTTTTATCTTGAACACTGATAGTATGAAAAATAATCGTTATGGTAGACTTACCGTTGGTAACTCTATTTCTTCTAAGTCCACAGGATCCACAGAATAATATTGGGATACGAGGTAGCGACAGCGGATTGGCACCAAACGATCAGAGTTTTTAGCCTCCCAGCATTCAAAGGGCCCATCCATATATCCCCACCTCCTAGCTCAGGCAATTCAGTTGTTTTCCAAAGCTCAAAGATGGAGCCATCAGAGAGAGCCCTAATCAGGGGAGAAGAACACACATGCTAACCCTTCCATACAAGAAGGAAGAGGTTAGTAAGTGAAAGGATCCTCAAATCAGATGCGTCAGGGTAGGATCCCCATGGATCCTGTGGACTTAGGAGAAATAACGTTATCAACGGTAAGTCTACCATAACGATTATTTCTCCGGCAGGGTCCACAGCTTATCCACAGGATAACATTGGGATGTCCCAAAGCAAATTTAGTGGTGGGGACGCTCCTGATTGGACAGGAGAATCCTTCACCTGAATTCAGCGTCCTGAGAGCCAAAGCTATCAAAGGCATAATGTCTAATGAATGTGTAAATGGAAGACCATGTGGCTGCCTTACATATCTGTTGTGCTGCCCATGAAGGACCTACCTTATGAGTAGAGTGAGCAGAGACATTAGCCGGAACAGGGAGATCATCTTGAGAATATGCTTCTGAAATCGTTATCCGAAGCCAACTCGCCAGTGTCTGCTTGTCAGCAGGCCATCCTCTCTTGTGAAATCCACGTACATCCTTAAACCACAGACTACGTCCAACGATGCATCTCCCGCAGAAAGGTCCGGCATTTTAAAGGCCGGGACTACAATTTCTATGTTAAGGTGGAATTTAGACACCACCTTAGGAAGATACCCAGATTTGGTTCTGAGAACTGCTCTATCTGGATTAAAAAAAAAAAAAAAAAACAGAAAAGGAGGGCAACATAACAATGCCCCTAAATCTGAAACTCTTCTAGCTGAAGCAATAGCCAGTAGAAAAAGAACTTCTGCTGTCAACCATTTAACCATTTCGTTTTAGTGGTTCAAATGGGGCAACTCAAAGGGCCTTTAGGACTAAAGTTAAGTCCCAAGCAGAGGCGTCACTTACCTCCTGGACACCCGATGCGGCAGCAAGGAAAATAAGATTTTACTTACCGATAAATCTATTTCTCGGAGTCCGTAGTGGATGCTGGGGTTCCTGAAAGGACCATGGGGAATAGCGGCTCCGCAGGAGACAGGGCACAAAAAGTAAAGCTTTTCCAGATCAGGTGGTGTGCACTGGCTCCTCCCCCTATGACCCTCCTCCAGACTCCAGTTAGGTACTGTGCCCGGACGAGCGTACACAATAAGGGAGGATTTTGAATCCCGGGTAAGACTCATACCAGCCACACCAATCACACCGTACAACCTGTGATCTAAACCCAGTTAACAGTATGATAACAGCGGAGCCTCTGAAAGATGGCTTCCTTCAACAATAACCCGAATTAGTTAACAATAACTATGTACAAATTATGCAGATAATCCGCACTTGGGATGGGCGCCCAGCATCCACTACGGACTCCGAGAAATAGATTTATCGGTAAGTAAAATCTTATTTTCTCTATCGTCCTAGTGGATGCTGGGGTTCCTGAAAAGGACCATGGGGATTATACCAAAGCTCCCAAACGGGCGGGAGAGTGCGGATGACTCTGCAGCACCGAATGAGAGAACTCCAGGTCCTCCTTAGCCAGAGTATCAAATTTGTAAAATTTTACAAACGTGTTCTCCCCTGACCACGTAGCTGCTCGGCAAAGTTGTAATGCCGAGACCCCTCGGGCAGCCGCCCAAGATGAGCCCACCTTCCTTGTGGAGTGGGCCTTCACAGATTTAGGCTGTGGCAGGCCTGCCACAGAATGTGCAAGTTGGATTGTGCTACAGATCCAACGAGCAATCGTCTGCTTAGACGCAGGAGCACCCATCTTGTTGGGTGCATACAATATAAACAACGAGTCAGATTTTCTGACTCCAGCTGTCCTTGCAATATATATTTTTAATGCTCTGACAACGTCCAGTAACTTGGAGTCCTCCAAGTCACTTGTAGCCGCAGGCACTACAATAGGCTGGTTCAGATGAAAAGCTGACACCACCTTAGGGAGAAAATGCGGACGAGTCCGCAGTTCTGCCCTGTCCGAATGGAAAATCAGATATGGGCTTTTGTAAGATAAAGCTGCCAATTCTGATACTCTCCTGGCAGAAGCCAGGGCTAGAAGCATGGTCACTTTCCAAGTGAGATATTTCAAATCCACCTTTTTTAGTGGTTCAAACCAATGAGATTTTAGAAAGTCCAAAACCACATTGAGATCCCACGGTGCCACTGGAGGCACCACAGGAGGCTGTATATGCAGCACTCCCTTAACAAAGGTCTGGATTTCAGGGACTGAAGCCAATTCTTTTTGAAAGAAAATCGACAGGGCCGAAATTTGAACCTTAATAGATCCCAATTTGAGACCCATAGACAATCCTGATTGCAGGAAATGTAGGAATCGACCCAGTTGAAATTCCTCCGTCGGAGCACTCCGATCTTCGCACCACGCAACATATTTTCGCCAAATTCGGTGATAATGTTGCACGGTTACTTCCTTCCTTGCTTTAATCAAAGTAGGAATGACTTCTTCCGGCATGCCTTTTTCCTTTAGGATCCGGCGTTCAACCGCCATGCCGTCAAACGCAGCCGCGGTAAGTCTTGAAACAGACAGGGACCCTGCTGAAGCAAGTCCCTCCTTAGAGGTAGAGGCCACGGATCTTCCGTGATCATCTCTTGAAGTTCCGGGTACCAAGTCCTTCTTGGCCAATCCGGAACCACTAGTATCGTTCTTACGCCTCTTTGCCGTATAATTCTCAATACTTTTGGTATGAGAGGCAGAGGAGGAAACACATACACCGACTGGTACACCCAAGGCGTTACCAGCGCGTCCACAGCTATTGCCTGCGGATCTCTTGACCTGGCGCAATACCTGTCCAGTTTTTTGTTGAGGCGAGACGCCATCATGTCCACCATTGGTCTTTCCCAACGGGTTACCAGCATGTGGAAGACTTCTGGATGAAGTCCCCACTCTCCCGGGTGAAGATCGTGTCTGCTGAGGAAGTCTGCTTCCCAGTTGTCCACTCCCGGGATGAACACTGCTGACAGTGCTATCACATGATTCTCTGCCCAGCGAAGAATCCTTGCAGCTTCTGCCATTGCACTCCTGCTTCTTGTGCCGCCCTGTCTGTTCACATGGGCGACTGCCGTGATGTTGTCCGACTGGATCAACACCGGTTTTCCCTGAAGCAGAGGTTCTGCCTGGCTTAGAGCATTGTATATTGCTCTTAGTTCCAGAATGTTTATGTGAAGAGACGTTTCCAGGCTCGTCCATACTCCCTGGAAGTTTCTTCCTTGTGTGACTGCTCCCCAGCCTCTCAGGCTGGCGTCCGTGGTCACCAGGATCCAATCCTGTATGCCGAATCTGCGGCCCTCCAATAGATGAGGACTCTGCAACCACCACAGAAGAGACACCCTTGTCCTTGGAGACAGGGTTATCCGTAGGTGCATCTGAAGATGCGACCCTGACCATTTGTCCAACAGATCCCTTTGGAAAATTCTTGCGTGGAATCTGCCGAATGGAATTGCTTCGTAAGAAGCCACCATTTTTCCCAGGACTCTTGTGCATTGATGTACAGACACCTTTCCTGGTTTTAGGAGGTTCCTGACAAGCTCGGATAACTCCTTGGCTTTTTCTTCCGGGAGAAAAACCTTTTTCTGAACCGTGTCCAGAATCATCCCTAGGAACAGCAGGCGAGTTGTCGGCATTAACTGGGATTTTGGAATATTCAGAATCCACCCGTGCTGTTTTAGCACTTCTTGAGACAGTGCTAATCCCATCTCTAGCTGTTCTCTGGACCTTGCCCTTATTAGGAGATCGTCCAAGTATGGGATAATTAATATGCCTTTTCTTCGAAGAAGAATCATCATCTCGGCCATTACCTTTGTAAAGACCCGAGGTGCCGTGGACAATCCGAACGGCAGCGTCTGAAACTGATAGTGACAGTTTTGTACAACGAACCTGAGGTACCCCTGGTGTGAGGGGTAAATTGGAACGTGGAGATACGCATCCTTGATGTCCAAGGATACCATAAAGTCCCCCTCTTCCAGGTTCGCTATCACTGCTCTGAGTGACTCCATCTTGAACTTGAACTTCTTTATGTACAGGTTCAAGGACTTCAGATTTAGAATAGGCCTTACCGAGCCATCCGGCTTCGGTACCACAAAAAGAGTGGAATAATACCCCTTCCCTTGTTGTAGAAGAGGTACCTTGACTATCACCTGCTGAGAGTACAGCTTGTGAATGGCTTCCAAAACCGTCTCCCTTTCGGAGGGGGACGTTGGTAAAGCAGACTTCAGGAAACGGCGAGGTGGATCTGTCTCTAATTCCAACCTGTACCCTTGAGATATTATCTGCAGGATCCAGGGATCTACCTGCGAGTGAGCCCACTGCGCGCTGTAATTTTTGAGACGACCGCCCACCGTCCCCGAGTCTGCTTGAGAAGCCCCAGCGTCATGCTGAGGCTTTTGTAGAAGCCGGGGAGGGCTTCTGTTCCTGGGAAGGAGCTGCGTGTTGCTGTCTCTTCCCTCGACCTCTGCCTCGTGGCAGATATGAATAGCCCTTTGCTCTCTTATTTTTAAAGGAACGAAAGGGCTGCGGTTGAAAAGTCGGTGCCTTTTTCTGTTGGGGAGTGACTTGAGGTAGAAAAGTGGATTTCCCGGCTGTAGCCGTGGCCACCAAATCTGATAGACCGACTCCAAATAACTCCTCCCCTTTATACGGCAAAACTTCCATATGCCGTTTTGAATCCGCATCGCCTGTCCACTGTCGCGTCCATAAAGCTCTTCTGGCCGAAATGGACATAGCACTTACCCGTGATGCCAGTGTGCAGATATCCCTCTGTGCATCACGCATATAAAGAAATGCATCCTTTATTTGTTCTAACGACAGTAAAATATTGTCCCTGTCCAGGGTATCAATATTTTCAATCAGGGACTCTGACCAAACTACCCCAGCACTGCACATCCAGGCAGTCGCTACAGCTGGTCGTAGTATAACACCTGCATGTGTGTATATACTTTTTTGGATATTTTCCATCCTCCTATCTGATGGATCTTTAAGTGCGGCCGTCTCAGGAGAGGGTAACGCCACTTGTTTAGATAAGCGTGTTAGCGCCTTGTCCACCCTAGGAGGTGTTTCCCAGCGCTCCCTAACCTCTGGCGGGAAAGGGTATAATGCCAATAATTTCTTTGAAATTATCAGCTTTTTATCAGGGGCAACCCACGCTTCATTACACACGTCATTTAATTCTTCTGATTCAGGAAAAACTATAGGTAGTTTTTTCACACCCCACATAATACCCTGTTTAGTGGTACCTGTAGTATCAGCTAAATGTAACGCCTCCTTCATTGCCAAAATCATATAACGTGTGGCCCTACTGGAAAATACGGTTGATTCGTCACCGTCACCACTGGAGTCAGTGCCTGTGTCTGGGTCTGTGTCGACCGACTGAGGCAAAGGGCGTTTCACAGCCCCTGACGGTGTTTGAGTCGCCTGGACAGGCACTAATTGATTGTCCGGCCGCCTCATGTCGTCAAACGACTGCTTTAGCGTGTTGACACTATCCCGTAGTTCCATAAATAAAGGCATCCATTCTGGTGTCGACTCCCTAGGGGGTGACATCCTCATATTTGGCAATTGCTCCGCCTCCACACCAATATCGTCCTCATACATGTCGACACACACGTACCGACACACAGCAGACACACAGGGAATGCTCCTAACGAAGACAGGACCCACTAGCCCTTTGGGGAGACAGAGGGAGAGTTTGCCAGCACACACCAAAAGCGCTATATATATATATCAGGGATAGCCTTATAATAAGTGCTCCCTTATAGCTGCTTTGTTATATCAAAATATCGCCATAAATTTGCCCCCCCTCTCTGTTTTACCCTGTTTCTGTAGTGCAGTGCAGGGGAGAGACTTGGGAGCCGTCCTGACCAGCGGAGCTGTGAGAGGAAATGGCGCCGTGTGCTGAGGAGATAGGCCCCGCCCCTTTTCCGGCGGGCTCGTCTCCCGCTATTTAGAGAAATCAGGCAGGGGTTAAATATCTCCATATAGCCTCTGGGGGCTATATGTGAGGTATTTTTAGCCTTTATATAGGTTACATTTGCCTCCCAGGGCGCCCCCCCCCAGCGCCCTGCACCCTCAGTGACCGCGTGTGAAGTGTGCGGAGAGGAAAATGGCGCACAGCTGCCGTGCTGTGCGCTACCTTTAGAAGACTGCAGGAGTCTTCAGCCGCCGATTCTGGACCTCTTCTGACTTCAGCATCTGCAAGGGGGCCGGCGGCGCGGCTCCGGTGACCATCCAGGCTGTACCTGTGATCGTCCCTCTGGAGCTTGATGTCCAGTAGCCAAGAAGCCAATCCATCCTGCACGCAGGTGAGTTGACTCCTTCTCCCCTCAGTCCCTCGCTGCAGTGATCCTGTTGCCAGCAGGAATCACTGTAAAATAAAAAACCTAGCTAAACTTTTTCTAAGCAGCTCTTTAGGAGAGCCACCTAGATTGCACCCTTCTCGGCCGGGCACAAAAATCTAACTGGAGTCTGGAGGAGGGTCATAGGGGGAGGAGCCAGTGCACACCACCTGATCTGGAAAAGCTTTACTTTTTGTGCCCTGTCTCCTGCGGAGCCGCTATTCCCCATGGTCCTTTCAGGAACCCCAGCATCCACTAGGACGATAGAGAAAAGGGGGTGGGGCTCAGCGCCCGTTTTTGTCATTTGAAGGCCCGGAAAAGGGGCGTCTTTGCGGAGGGGCGTGGTTTTGATGGGCGGGGCTTCATGTCACAACTGACACCCGTTTTCTTTAGTTACTGGTGGGGTTCGGGAGGTGCGGGCTGCTTGCCGGGGAGTGCTGTACCTGCAGCGCTGGCTCCTACACAGTGACAGGAGCGGAGTGCTGCACATAATGTAACAGTGCAGCACTTGGCTCCTGCCACTGAGCAGGAGCCGGCATTTTGGTGTCACCCCTCGGCGGGTGACACCCGGGAGCGGGCCGCACCCCCCGCCCCCCCTTGTGACGCCACTGGTCCCAAGGCACTGTAGGAGGAACAAAAGGAGCATTCCCTGGAAAAAAAAAGTACGCACATCCTGTAGGTTAGCAATTTTCTTTTGGAACCATACAATCAATGCTGACACTTGCACTCTCAAGGAAGCAACCCTTAGACCTTTGTCCATTCCTGCCTGAAGGAATGCTAGGACTCTGGAAACTCTGAAAGACCTAGGATCAAATTCCCGGCCACTGCACCATTGAATATAGGCTTGCCATATTCGGTAATAAATGCGAGCTGAGGAAAGTTTCCTTACTCTGAGCATTATTTGAATTACCTGTTGTGAGAATCCTCTTGCTTTCAGGATGGAAGTCTCAAGAGCCACGCCATCAAAGACAGTCGAACTAGCTGCTTGTGATAGCAACGACCCTGAGACAGTAGAACTGTGTACCAATTTTCTTCTGGGTTAACCCGGAGCTATTAGAATCACGGCGCCCCTTCCTTTTATTGCCTTTCGCATCACCCTGTGTAACAGGGCGATTGGTGGAAACACATAGGCCAGACGAAAGTCCCATCTCACTGACAGGGCATCCACTAAGATCGCTTTGGGATCCTTTGTTCTTGACCCGTATACAGAAACTTTGTTGTTCTGACGGGACGCCATGAGATCTATCTCCGGTAACCCCCACTTGTCTACCAGAATTTGGAAGACCTCGGGGTGTAAAGCCCATTCGTTTGCATGTACCACGTGTCGACTGAGAAAATCAGCTTCCCAGTTTAGGACTCCCGGAATGAACACTGCGGACCAGGCTGGATGATGAAGTTCTGGCCACTTCAACGTGTGACTTACCTTTTTCATTGCGTTTAGGCTGCGAGTTCCTCCCTGATGGTTGAGGTACGCTACTGCCGTTGCATTGTCCGAGCAGGTTTGGACTGGTTTTCCCTGAAGGATGTCCTTTGAGTAAGTGCCATATAAATATGGGCCGAAGTTCCAATATATTTATTGGCAGGCAACTCTCTGACTGCTGTCGTTGCCTAGCGATTGCTTCTGCCTGATTGACAGGCAGAGGCAGTCGATGGGTGGGAGGAGGCGGCACGGCGGCGATTTTGCCTGGTGCCCCCTAGCACCACCGCTGGTTCCGCCTCTGACCTTGCACCTCTTTACCAGCACCATCATCCCTCACCCATAGCAGTCCTTTTTTTGGTGTTTGTACCCCCTATATTTTAAATAGGAACAGTTGCACATTTGGCGCACAGCCCAAAAAGGGGGGTGTTTTTGCTGGCAAGGGGCATGGGCACACAATAGTAACCCCAATTCCAATTACGCCACACAGTACTGCAACTTCATTCACATTTGATCATGCGATAGTGTTCATAATTCATATTACATCCCACAGTAGTATCACTTTACCTTATAAACGTTACTCCTCACAGTAGAGCCCCTTATTCACATTACATCACACCCTATTGCTCTTTATTCAAATTAGACGACACAGTAGTGCCCTTTCTATACGCAACGCCACATAGCAGAGCACCTTATACACATAATGCCACACATTAGTAATGCATTTATACACATAATTCCACACCGTAATGCCCCTTACACATATGAAACTCATTAATAATGTCCTTATAAACAAAATGCGCGTTACACATCATGACAACCTTTATTAATGCCCTTTTACACATAATGTCCCTTACACATAAGCTGCACATTATTAATGCCCTTACACACATAATGACACACATAGTGCCCCCTACACATTTGCTGCACATTATTAGTGCCTCTATACACATAATGACACACATACAGTAGTACCCTTTAATGCATTTTCTCTTACGTCCTAGAGGATGCTGGGGACTCCGTAAGGACCATGGGGTATAGACGGGCTCCGCAGGAGATAGGGCACCTAAAAAGAACTTTGACTAAGGCTCCTCCCTCTTTGCCCCTCCTCCAGACCTCAGTTAGATCTTGTGCCCAGAGGAGAATGGGGGCACTGCAGAGAGCTCTCCAGAGTTTTCTGTGGAAAAAGAATTTTGTTAGGTTTTTTATTTTCAGGGAGTCCTGTTGGCAACAGGCTCCCTGCATCGTGGGACCGAGGAGAGAGAAGCAGAGCTGGCTTGTCAAGTTGGGCACTGCTTCTAAGGCTACTGGACACCATTAGCTCCAGAGGGAGTCGGAACACAGGTCTCACCTGGGGTTCGTCCCGGAGCCGCGCCGCCGTCCTCCTCACAGATGCCGAAGATAGAAGCCGGACAGAGAAGGCAGAAGACATCTTAGGCGGCAGAAGACATCAGATCTTCATGAGGTAAGGCGCGCAGCGGTAAGCTGCGCGACATTGCTCCCAGTCACACACACACAGAGCAGCACTGAAGGGTGCAGGGCGCAGGGGGGGGCACCTTGGGCAGCAATAAACATCACATTTTGGCACAAATACAGTTGGATTAGACTGCGGAGGCAGTAAATCTATGATCCCCCGCCATTTTATTGAAAAATCACTGGGACCGAAGCCCGCCGTCGGGTGGGCGGGGCTTGATCCTCAGCACTAACCAGCGCCATTTTCTCCACAGAAGCTGCATGAGGAAAACGCTGGCTCCCTGGTCTCTCCCCTGCTGAACTCACAGGCTGGAAAAAAGAGGAGGGGGGCACATTAGCGACGCAGTGAGTGGGAATTGGCATAATATATATAAAAAAGCGCTATCTGGACATATTTTTTCCAGTGTTTTTTTAAGCGCTGGTGTGTGCTGGCATACTCTTTCTCTGTCTCTCCTTAGGACCTGGTTGGGGTTTTGTCCCCTTATAGGTTAATCCCTTTGTGTGTGGGGTGTCGGAACGTGTGTGTCGACATGTCTGAGGCAGAAGGCTTCTCCAAGGAGGAGGTGGAGCAAATGAGTGGTGTGCGTCCCGTCGGTTGTGCCGACTCCAGATTGGATGGACATGTGGCATATGTTGAATGCAAGTGTGGCATCTTTACATAAAAGGCTTTATAAGGCTGATTTAGGGGGGACATCAGGGGGTCAATCCTCAGATTGGACCGATTCACAGGGCCCGTTGGGGTCTCAAAAGCGTCCCTTAACACAAGACACTACTACAGACACGGATTCTGATTCCAGTGTCGACTATGACGAAGTAAAATTGCACCCTAGGGTGACTAAAACCATTCAGTGTATGATTGTGGCAATAAGGGATGTGTTGCATATTGTGGATGAACCCTTGATCCCCGACACAAGGGTACACATGTTTAAGGAAAAGAAACAGATTATTAACTTTCCCACATCTCATGAATTAAATGAATTCTTTGGAAAAGCTTGGGAGACTCCGGATAAGACACCGCAGATCCCCAAAAGAATTTATATGGCATAACCTTTCCCTAAGCAGGACAGGGAGATTTGGGAATCACCCCCCACTGTGGACAAGGCCCTGACGCGCTTGTCCAAGAAAGTGGCGCTACCGTCTCCTGACACAGCGGCCCTTAAGGACCCTGCAGATCGCAGGCAAGAAACTACCTTAAAGTGTATTTATTCTCATGCTGTCGGGTGCTGTGCTAAGACCGACAATTGCGTCGGCATGGGTGTGTAGCGCAATTGCAGCTTGGACAGATGAGCTGACAGATCAATTTGATAATATGGATAAGGATACTATATTCCTATCTCTAGCCCATATTAAAGACGCAGTCTTATTTATGAGGGATGCTCAAAGGGACATTGGATTGCTAGCTTCTAGGGCCAATGTCTGTCTCAGCGAGAAGATCCTTATGGACTCACCAATGGACGAGTGATGCGGATTCCAAGAAACATATGGAAGTGCTACCCTATAAGGGGGATGTATTGTTTGGGGATGGGCTGACGGACCTGGTTTCCACAGCTACAGCAGGTAAATCAAATTTTTTACCATATATTCCCCAACAGCAAAAGAAAGTAACTATCAGATGCAGTCCTTTCGGTCGCACAAGTCCAAAAGAGGTCGGGGATCCTCTTTCCTCGCCAGAGGTAAGGGTAGAGGCAAGAGAGCACCTGCTGCGGCAGGTGCCCAGGAACAAAAGTCCTCCCCGCTGCTCCAAAACCCACAGCATGACGCTGGGGCTCTCCTGAGGGAGTCCGCACCGGTGGGGGCACGTCTTCGACTTTTCAGTCAGGCCTGGGTCAGTTCGGACCTGAATCCCTGGGTGTTGGAAATAGTTTCCCAGGGTTACAAATTGGAATTCGAGGAGGTGCCCCCGCGCCGATTTTTCAAATCGGCCCTACCAGCTTCCACATCGGAAAGGGATGTAGTGTTAGCTGCAATTCAAACGCTGTGTATACAGCAAGTGATAATCAAGGTTCCCCTGCACTAGCAGGGAAGAGGTTACTACTCAACCCTATTTGTGGTCCCGAAACCGGACGGTTCGGTCAGACCTATTTTGAATCTGAAATCCCTAAACCTGTACATAAAAAGATTCAAATTCAAAATGGAATCTCTCAGAGCGATAATAGCCAACATGGAGGAGGGGGAGTTTATGGTGTCTCTGGACATAAAGGATGCGTACCTTCATGTCCCCATTTATGCCCCCCATCAGGAATACCTGAGATTCGCTGTACAGGATTGTCATTACCAATTTCAGACGTTGCCGTTTGGACTCTCCGCGGCCCCGAGGATTTTCACCAAGATAATGGCGGAAATGATGGTGGTCCTGCGCAAGCATGGAGTCACAATTATCCCATACTTGGACGATCTCCTGATAAAAGCGAGATCAAGGGAGAAATTGCTGAGCAGTGTGGCGCTCTCTCTGAGAGTGCTCCAGCAACACGGTTGGATTCTAAATCTACCGAAGTCACAGTTGATTCCGACAACTCGACTACCGTTCCTAGGTATGATACTGGATACGGAACAAATGAAGGTCTTCCTCCCAATAGAGAAAGCCCAAGACATCCAGAACATGGTCAGAGACCTGCTAAAACCGAAAAGGGTGTCAGTTCACCAATGCACTCGAGTTCTGGGGAAAATGGTGGCGGCCTACGAGGCCATTCCCTTCGGAAGGTTCCATGCAAGGACTTTTCAATGGGACCTTCTGGACAAGTGGTCCGGGTCCCATCTGCACTTACATCGGAAAATAACTCTGTCCCTCCTGTGGTGGTTGCAAAGTGCTCACCTCCTGGAGGGTCGCAGGTTCGGAATTCAGGATTGGATCCTGGTTACCACGGACGCGAACCTCCGAGGATGGGGAGCGGTCACACAGGGAAAAAAATTTTCAGGGTCTTTGGTCAGACCAGGAGTCCTGTCTACACATCAATGTGTTGGAACTAAGGGCCATTTACAACGGCCTACGACAAGCGGAGAGTTTTCTTCGAAACCTACCGGTTCTGATTCAATCAGACAATGTCACAGCAGTGGCTCATGTGAACCGCCAAGGCGGGACAAGAAGCAGAGTCGCGATGGCGGAAGCCACAAGGATCCTTCGCTGGGCGGAAAATCATGTAAGCACTCTGTCGGCTGTCTTCATTCCGGGAGTGGACAACTGGGAAGCAGACTTCCTCAGCAGACACGATCTCCATCCAGGAGAGTGGGGACTTCATCAAGAAGTCTTTGCAGACGTAACACGTCTTTGGGGAACTCCTCAAATAGACATGATGGCGTCACGCCTCAACAAAAAACTTCAAAGGTATTGCGCCAGGTCTCGGGACCCTCAGGCAGTAGCAGTAGACGCTCTGGTAACACCGTGGGTGTTCAGATCGGTCTACGTGTTTCCACCTCTTCCTCTCATCACAAAAGTGTTGAGGATCATAAGACGAAGAAGAGTACAGACGATACTCGTTGTCCCAGACTGGCCTCGAAGGGCCTGGTACTCGGATCTATAAGAGATGCTCACAGGAGATCCCTGGCCTCTTCCTCTGAGGGAAGACCTGTTGCAGCAGGGGCTCTGTGTATTTCAAGACTTACCGCGGTTACGTTTGACGGCATGGCGGTTGAACGCCGAATCCTAGCGAAATAGGGGATTCAGGAAGAGGTCATCCCTACTTTACTAAAGGCTAGGAAGGAGGTGACGGTAAAACATTATCACCGTATCTGGCGAAAGTATGTGTCTTGGTGTGAGACCAAGAATGCACCTACGGAAGATTTTCATCTGGGTCGTCTTCTCCACTTCCTACAGACAGGAGTGGATATGGGCCTGAAATTAGGCTCTGTTAAGGTACAAATTTCGTCCCTCTCGATTTTCTTTCAGAAGGAATTGGCTTCTCTTCCAGAAGTACAGACGTTTGTAAAGGGAGTGCTGCACATCCAGCCCCCTTTTGTGCCTTCAGTGGCACCATGGGACCTGAACGTGGTGTTGCAGTTCCTAAAATTACTCTGGTTTGAACCGCTTAACAAGGTTGAGTTGAAATTTCTTACCTGGAAGGTGGTCATGTTGTTGGCCTTAGCATCAGCAAGGCGAGTGTCAGAATTGGCGGCTTTGTCACACAAGAGCCCCTACTTGATTTTTCATGTGGATCCAGCTGAATTGAGGACACGTCCGCAATTTTTGCCTAAAGTGGTTTCTCCGTTCCATATGAATCAACCTATTGTGGAGCCTGTGGCTACAAGTGACCTGGAGGATTTCAGATCCCTGGACGTAGTCAGGGCCTTAAAAATTTATGTAGCCAGGACGGCTAGAATTAGGAAAACAGAGGCTCTGTTTGTCCTGTATGCGGCCAATAAGATTGGCGCTCCTGCTTCGAAGCAGACTATTGCTCGCTGGATCTGTAATACGATTCAGCAGGCTCACTCTACGGCTGGATTGCCGGTACCAAATTCGGTTAAGGCCCATTCCACTAGGAAGGTGGGCTCTTCTTGGGCGGCTGCCCGAGGCGTCTCGGCATTACAACTTTGCCGAGCGGCGACTTGGTCGGGGTCAAACACTTTTGCTAAATTCTACAAGTTAGATACCCTGGCTGATGAGGACCTAGCGTTTGCTCAGTCGGTGCTGCAGAGTCATATGCACTCTCCCGCCCGATTGGATGCTTTGGTATAAACCCCATGGTCCTTACGGAGTCCCCAGCATCCTCTAGGACGTAAGAGAAAATAAGATTTTAAACCTACCGGTAAATCTATTTATCCTAGTCCGTAGAGGATGCTGGGCGCCCGTCCCAGTGCGGAAACTCTGCAAGACTTGTATATAGTTGTTGCTTACATAAGGGTTATGTTACAGTTGACATCGGTCTTGGACCGTTACGGTCGTTTGTTCATACTGTTAACTGGTTATGTATGTTCCAAGTTACATGGTATGATTGGTGTGGGCTGGTATGAATCTTGCCCTTGGATTGCTAAATCCTGCCTTGTATTGTCCATCTCCTCTGGGCACAGTTCTCTAACTGAGGTCTGGAGGAGGGGCATAGAGGGAGGAGCCAGTGCACACCCATAGTCAAAGTTCTATTTAGGTGCCCTATCTCCTGCGGAGCCCATCTATACCCCATGGTTCTTACGGAGTCCCCAGCATCCTCTACGGACTAGGAGAAATAGATTTACCGGTAGGTTTAAAATCTTATTTTTACATGACACACATAATGCTCCTTACACATATTCCGAACACTACTGCACAACCAACCCACTCACATGCACACAGCACTCACACTGCCACTAACACTGTGACCTTTGCCTCTGCTTGGATACAGATGTGTCCTCATAAATATTGCCTCAATGCTAACATCTGGCACCTTTTTTTAATGAAAATGCATCTTATTTGCATTGCTATGTGGCTGGGATGCACAAGCAGCTTCTGCTGATTAAAATGATATGTGGCATGCCTATATACTTTGTGCGACTGTGGCTGTATCTACATATGAAATGCTACACACAGAATATAGGCATGCCGCATATCATTTTAATCAACAGAAGCTGCTGATGCCTCTAGGCATATCAAATGCCCTAGGCAATTGTCTAGTTTGCCTATGCCTAAAGCCGGCTCTGCAAACATGACATGAGTATTGGTGCTGCTGTGGAGAGTGTATCCTCCTCTCCTCACCCTAGCCTCTCAGACATGATAAATAAATCACACACCTTTACAGTGTTAACTACACAAATTGTAACTGCAATCACTTTAAAAATTTGTTAAAGTGACATACAATCCGATCCCTCCCTGCTTTGCACCAGCATTAAGGATCGGAATACACAGAAAACTGACAGAAAATAGTAAAGTAAGCAATCACACTACCAATCAATCACAGGTTACACATTAGTATAATAAGCAATACGAGCACATAATCAACTACAGATACATTTCAAGTATGTAGGAGAAGCAAATTATATAGAAGTTTAGAGGTATTCAGTTGTACAACGAAAGAAAACAGCAGCAATAGTTTACAGACTCCTATGCATCAGGCACTTATCCAACTATTCATACCAAAGGTAGATAGAGACTTAGTGCTGTATTACCCCGCTCAGGAGAGTGGGATACAGGGAGACTTCACCCCGCTTCCAGGATCGATCAATACATTAGTGAACACTGACTAGGTCCAGACGCTAATCAGTGTAGTGTACAAAATCGCCCCGTGAACCTACAGTGAACACAGATGTCCAAATGAACACCGACACAGCAGTCATACAGCTGCCTATGCGGAGACTGGGTCCTTTAAGATACACTGCGTCTCAGACGGAAGCGGGAACTCAGTTCATGGTGGGAAACTCGGAGGAAACTGGTCATAAACCAGGGGAAGGGGCGACCAAGGGAGGGTCTTACTCCCTCCCTGCTGACATCAACTCTAGGAATCGCGGCCTCATACTACCCCTGGAGCCTATGATCCCTGGAGCCTAGCGCTGTTGCACCCGAGGTGGAAGCCGCGTCAGCAACTGTTCGGTAGTCTCCATCCCGAAACAGTGCGGCTGTGTCTCGCGTTTCCCCTACTAAGCGAAACAGATGCCTTACCTTCACAACCCGAGCTCCAGCCACAGCCTAATAACGTCTGCTGGACTTGGTAGTACATCCTAACAAAGTCAACCGCTGAAACAGCACTGTACACGTGGGTAAGCGTTGTTGCGACCCAGCAGGGAGTTGTTGGATCGACTTTTTCTAAGGTACATATAAGATGCTTTTCAGAAAGATCGCTCACAAAAAAATAATAATAATAATGTAAGGACTATAAAAATAAAATAAAAAAACAAGCAGCCCTTTGACCATGGTCCGACTCCTGCCGTACCAAACTAAAAACTGAATTGCCTGAGCCAAAAGGCGTGGGTATAGGGATGGGCCCGTTGCATTCTCGGAGTCCAAAAGCTTTGATCGTTTGGTGCCAATCCGCTTCCTCATATCCCAATGTTATCCTGTGGATAACCTGTGGACCCTGCAGGAGAAATGTTATTCCGTTCTGTATATTGAGATACCCCTTTTCTGTTTTGTTCTTTTCCACACCTAAGACACCCCTGAAGAAGTCACCACAGACGAAACGCGTTGGGTGAAAACTTTGTAGTTGCTGTATAAACAGAATTTGCTGGCTATAGGCCATTCTGGTTGTATGTTTATAATGTTTATAAGGAAAACAGTTTTAAACATGTTTTATTAATATTAAATTGTTTTCAATGTATACATATGTATAAGAATTATTGAGTGTACTCAAGAAAACAGGTATAAAGAAATTAACAGCATACTCATACCATTTTGTTTGCATGTTCATTGATTCTTATAATTCAGTCACCCCCCTCCTCCAAAGTCTGTTATTCACATACCCATTAATATGTCCTATCAGAAACATACTGGTGGGGTAGTTTGTAGTTTAATTTACATGCACATGTTAAGAAATTCGCATTGTTAAGCAATATTGTGGATTTCGGCATTACATTACAGTTTAGAGGTGCATATGTATATATATATATATATATATATATATATATATATATAACAATTTATTAATTGTTAATACTATTGGTTAATGTCCGTGCTGGTGGCACGGGAGGCTCTTCATTTAATGGCAGGGCTGGGGAATATGTTCGCTTATATACATGGAAACTATTGATTTCATTTGAGGTATATTTTTTGGAACTAGAACTGTTTTGTGAAGATAGAAAATATATTCAATGTCAGCCTGGTTTAAGGGAAGGCAGCCTAACTATTAAGCATGGAGGTTATGGATTTAAAAATTGCCTGGTTGGGTGGGGGCACCTAGATTATCCATTCATTGCTCAGTTTAACTCAGATTAATAGCAGTAGCACTCGGTATTACATTTCCATGAACAATAGGGAGAGCAGTGCATAGACTGCTAAGGTCTAGTAGGAGGGTCCCACATTTTTCCCATGGCTAGGACAGAGGAAACTACCTGCACCCGACTGTGGTCTGCGATGCATTTCCAGTATGTCTGAAATAAAGGGTAAGATGGCGCGCTGGCCTAGCACAGAGATAGCCACGTACTTTCATGCTGACAGCGATCATTAAGAAGCCATTGGGTTTCGTGGATGGAGTGAGTTGGACAGTGGTCTAGCACTTGTAAATCCCCCACAGTATGTTAGGTATGCCTTCTCCAGTGGCACACCACCACTTTTACCATCATTGGGAGACATCTGTATTCTCTCTCACCCAGGGCACTGAAATGCTTAGTAACAGCGTGGCTAGCGTCCAGTAAGTGGTTAGGTTGCTATCCTATGAAAATAGGTTTAGACCATAAAAACGCTGCCTCATCCGAGTTTGTGACGGGTACAATTAAAATTTAGGAGTGAAGTTATCTTAAAACACTTTCAAAAAATAAAATCCTATTTCTCTAACACACTTACCTATTTCCTCAATTTCTTCCAAAAAATCATTGTATACTCTAAGAGATGGAAAGTCTTCTTCACGCTTATTGTATCTAGCAAGAATAATTGAGAAAATTAACTATAGTTCAATAATTCAGCAACATGAAAGCTAGCTAATGGAAGTCTGATCAATACAAATTTGTTTTATTAGATTTTCCTAATGTTAGGTGTCACTACCTAGTGCTATTAAATACACACCATAGAAATTCAAGGATATGTTCCAATATTATCTCCTTTTTGACGTTTTCTATTTCAACCTTAAACTACTGAAGAATCCAGAAAGATTTGTGTTTTCACACAGACCCTGTGATATTTACAACAACACACTATATGAACTCTAGTCGGGTTTCATTGTACATTGTGCTGTTTTTTTGGTTTAGTTATTTTTTTTGCAGTGGCAAATTTAGAACAAGAATCTGCAACTGATAGATCTAAGTGGGAGATGGCCCCTCACAGTTGTTGTTTTTTTTTTTTTTTTTTATAATTTTACACTCCCTCCCTCTTCCTTGAGAAATTCAGTTCACTTTCATGAAAGCCATTCCTTTTTTTTTTTTTTTAATAGCATAATATTGGAAAGAATGTTCATATAAGCATACAGCGCTGAACTGAAATAATTGGCATCAATTTTCCAAAAATAGAACTACAAATTGTTATAGACATGGGGGTTCAGATCAGGGGCAGGACTGACTAAGATCAAAGAAACCTTGGAGGTTGATTAGAATTTCTGCTCATATAAACTGGAGTGGTCCAAGAAGCAGCAAACAACTCTGGACCACTGGAGGCGTTGACCAGACATCTGGAATCAACCAGCCAGCCCCTGGAAACAAAGGAGAGGAGCTCAACTCTGGACATGAACCCCAGATCTGTGGAACTGGAACCTAATACCAGGAACTGTGAACCTGACTGGAAACCAATATAAATAGGGCACCTCCCAGGAACCAGGGTAAGATAACCTGGAAGTGTACCCAACTGGGAACACACACTGCTAAGCACCCAGGGCGGGCCAAACCACCGATACCTCAACATAGACCTCAACCACCGACAAATGGAACCTAGAGAACAAATCACCACTATCAATACCACCAATGAATTTGTATACTAAAGTCAATTTCAGAAGCTGGTGTAAAGTCTGATATATACTTGCTGAGATGAAAAGCAGAGGTGATCGTGGTAGTTCCAGGAATAAACAGGTGTTCCAAGGGAAAGCAGCAGTTTGATGCTTATACAGTAGGTAGTGAGATAGAAACAAGTCCGTGAGGACCAACATTGAGCAGGCAAGTTACAATACAAGTAACTTGCTTGAAGCCTCACAGGAAGTATAGTGAGGTCACTGGCCAGATGATGGTAACATTATATAGGCTGAGACAGTAGAATTAACACTTAACTTCAGGCAAATAGTGGTAGTGCTGCGAGAAGTTCAAGCTAGTAACTGAAGTACTAAATACAGGTAGATAACAGAAGGGCTGGATTTTTTGGGGGGTAAGTGTTCATATTGCTGAAATTCGTGTCATTTTTCTTCCACTATACACAATGTAATGCCGTATTGGTACACATCAATCTGGACCTACTGCATCTACAGAGATCTCTGTGAAACTACTCTCCCAGGAGACCGAGAGAACAATGTGAAACCACTCTCCCAGAAGACCAGTGATCTGTGAAACTACTCTCCCAGGAGACCAAGAGAACTCCGTGAAACCACTCTCCCATGAACTCTCTGAAACTTGCCTGTTCTCCCCAAGTTTCTAGAAGAGTAGGCAAGTATAACATTTAACATTTCAACATATGCCAATATGTAATTCCCATTGTATATTTCCAAACTCAGCAAGTACTCAAATATAGAATATCAATTGGTTCAAATTTAAACATAGTTTGTTAAACAACAGATGGCAATATTTGTCAATAAAGTAACCAAACAGTGCAAGTGTTGCTTTCAGAATCATGTACGGAGACTGAACTAACAAGCATTGAAAGTACCGGAAAGAATGACTCACATTTTCAGTATTTTTTTTCTAATCTCCACTTCTTTGTCGATTGTGGGGTCTTCAAAAAGCTGCACTCGGAAGTTGCTTTTCCTGAGTGGAGTATTGCATTCCTGACAAGTACCAGAACCTCGGACGAACAGCAGATCAACACAGCTTTCACACCTAGGAAAGCAGAGTAAGCAACATTAAAAAAATAAATTTAAATACAACACTCACCCAGTAAAAATAATGAAGCCACTATACAAGGTATAACTTTGTGAAAAGTACCGATGACCTTTTCCGCTATTCTACTAGAAAGGGTGTTTTACTAGGATCACAGCGCCTTTAGGATTCCATTTTCAACCTGTTTATGGCCTTATGGACACAGTTTTAATGGAGATAAAACGTGTACTGACCTTGTCAGAGAAAGTGACCTGTACACATATGATTATGTTATTAATAACAGGGCTGCATGTGACATGGGGCAGTGACATGATGTGAGGAGTAGAAGAGAGGCAGCAGGAAACCATAGACTGAGGGTTATATAGTTGAAGGAGCAGGATCCCCAGATGCACAGGAAAATAGGATTTTAATTAGCTACCGGTAAATCCTTTTCTCGTAGTTCGTAGAGGATGCTGGGGTCCACATTAGTACCATGGGGTATAGACGGGTCCCTTGGGATCCATGGGCACTTTAAGAGTTTAATAGGGTGGGCTGGCTCCTCCCTCTATGCCCCTCCTACCAGACTCAGTCTAGAAACTGTGCCCGAGGAGAAGGACATACTTCGAGAGAAGGAAATACACAGATGTCTGTGAGCTGGCGTGAATATCACCACTAACAGAAATCCAAGCTAACCAGTTTGAAACAATTCAGCAACAGCTGAACAACAGTATTTAACCAAGTAACAATGCAGTACTTAACCAAGTAACGAGCGCCCAGCATCCTCTATAGACTACGAGAAAAGGATTTACCGGTAGGTAATTAAAATCCTATTTTCTCTTACGTCCTAGAGGATGATGGGGCCACATTAATACCATGGGGATGTACCAAAGCTCTCAGTACGGGAGGGAGAGCGCGGAGGTTTCTGCAGAACTGATTGACCAAACTTGAGGTCCTCACAGGCCAAAGTATCGAACTTGTAGAACTTCGCAAACGTGTTCGATCCTAACCAGGTAGCCGCTCGGCAAAGTAGTAAAAGCCGAGATACCCCGAGCAGCCGCCCAGAAAGAACCCACTTTTCGAGTAGAGTGGGCCTTAACAGATTTTGGACACGGCAAGAATGCCGTAGAATAAGCATGCTGGATAGTACACCTGATCCAGCGAGAAATCGTCTGCTTAGAAGCAGGCCACCCAACCTTGTTGGGATCATAAAAGGACAAACAGAGCGTCCGACTTTCTGTGACGAGAAGTTCTCTTCACATAAATCTTCAAAGCCCTTACAACATCCAAGGATTTTGAAGTAATTGAGGAGTCCGTAGCCACTGGCACCACAATAGGTTGGTTGATATGAAAAGCCGACACAACCTTCGGAAATAGCTGACGCGTCCTGAGCTCAGCTCTATCTTCATGGAAAATCAAGTAGGGGCTCTTGCAGGACAATGTCCCCAATTCCGACACACGTCTAGCAGATAATGCCAATAGTGTGACCACCTTCCCAGTAAGGAACTTGACATCAACCTCCTGTAAAGGTTCGAACCAATCCGACTACAGGAACTGCAGCACCACATTAAGATCCCAAGGTGCCGTAGGAGGCACAAAGGGAGGCTGGATGTGCAGAACCCCTTTCAAGAAAGTCTGGACCTCAGGGAGGGCAGCCAATTGTTTCTGGAAGAAAATGGACAAGGCCGAAATCTGGACTTTTATGGAGCCCAACCTCAGGCCCACATCCACACCTGCTTGCAGAAAGAGGAGAAGCCACCCTAGTAGAAACTCCACCGTAGGAAACATCTTGGATTCACACCAAGACACTTTTTCCAAATTCGATGGTAATGTTTAGACGTTACTCCTTTCCTAGCCTGTATCAGGGTAGGAATAACCTTGTTCGGAATGCCCTTCTGAGCTAAGATCTGGCGTTCAACCTCCATGCCGTCAAACGTAGCCGTGGTAAGTCTTGATAAGCGAACGGCCCCTGTTGCAGAAGGTCCTCTCGAAGAGGAAGAGGCCTCGGATCTTCCAGCAGTAACTCCAGAAGATCCGTGTACCAAGCCCTTCTTGGCCAGTCCGTAGCAATGAGGATTGCTTTAAGTCTTGTTCTTTTTTATTAGTTTGAGAATCCTTGGGATGAGTGGAAGTAGAGGGAACACATACACTGACTTGAATACCCACGGAGTTACAAGGGCGTACACCGCCACTGCCTGTGGGTCCCTCGACCTGGAATAGTATCTCCGAAGCTTCTTGTTGAGGCAGGAGGCCATCATGTCTATTTGAGGTAAGCCCCAAAGACTTGTCACCTCTGCGAACACCTCTGGGTGGAGGGCCCACTCTCCTGGATGGAGATCGTGTCTGCTGAGGAAGTCTGTCTACTCCCAGAATGAAGATTGCCGACAGCGTCACCGCGTGCATTTCCACCCAGAGGATGATTCTCGTTACCTCTGACATTGCAGCTCTGATCTTCGTTTCACCTTGTCGGGTTATGTAGGCCACTGTCGTTACATTGTCCGATTGAATCTGAATGGCCTGATCTTTCAGAAGATGTGCCGCTTGTAGAAGACCATTGTACACGGCCCTTAGTTCCAGAATGTTTATCGGAAGGATGGATTCCAGACTTGACCAACTTCCTTGGAAGATTTCCCCTTGGGTGACTGCTCCCCAATTTCTGAAACTTGCATCCATGGTTAGGAGGATCCAATTTTGAATCCCAAACCTGCAGCCCTCTAGTAGGTGAGAAGTTTGCAACCACCAAAGGAGCTGGCTTTCGATGAAAGAACTATCCTCTGGTGCATGTGAAGATGAGATCCCGACCATTTGTCCAGGAGATCTAGTTGGAAAGACCGTGCATGAAATCTTCCATACTGTAGAACCTCGTAGGAGGCAACCATCTTTCCCAGAAGGCGAATGCACTGATGAACAGATACCCGGGCAGGCTTCAGGACATCCCGGACCATTGCTTGTATCACCAACGCTGTCTCCTCTGGCAGAAAGACCCTCTGTACTTCCGTGTCGAGGATCATCCCCAGGAAGGACAGTCTACTTGTCGGGTCCAAATGCGACTTTGGAAGATTCAGGATCCATCCATGATCCTGCAGTAGTTGAGTTGAGAGAGCAATGCTCTGTAACAGCTTCTCCCTGTAAGAAGCTTTTATCAGCAGATCGTCCAGATAAAGAATTATGTTCACACCCTGCTTGCGGAGGAGTAGCATCATCTCCACATGACCTTGGTGAACACCCTTGGTGCCATGGAGACGCCAAACGGCAGTGCCTGAAACGGACAGTGACAGTCCAGCAGCACAAATCTGAAATAAGTCTGGAAGAGGCGGCCAGATCGGAATGTGAAGGTACGCATCCTTGATATCCAGGGATACTAGAAATCCCCCCTCCTCCAGACCCGAGATCACCGCTCTCAGAGACTCCATCTTGAACTTGAATACCCTCAAATAAGGGTTCAACGACTTTAGATTTCAATATTGGCCTGACCAAACCATCCGGTTTCCGTACTACAAATAGGTTTGAGTAATAACCCTTGTTTGTTAAGTGAGGTGGAACAGGTACAATAACATTTGACTTTAGCAATTTCTGAATGGCTTCCTGTAGGATAGCACTTTTTGTCAGCAAAGCTGGTAAGCCTGATTTGAAGAACCTGTGAGGTGGGAGTTCTTGAAACTCCAGTCTGTACCCCTGGGTAACAATATCTTGTACCCAGGGGTCTAGGCCTGATGACGCCCAGACATGACTGAAATTTCTTAATTTTGCTCCCACCTGCCCAATCTCCAGGCTGGGAGGTACACCGTCATGCCTAGGATTTTGAGGAAGAAGAACCAGGTTTCTGTTCCTGGGAACCTGTTGGTGCAGGTTTTCTGGATTTCCTCTGACCTCCTCTAAAGAAAGTGGAAGGGGGCTTGGCCAGCATTGTAGACGTAGGATAAGATTTCCTAGTAGGTGGTGTAGCTGAGGGAAGGAAAGTTGACTTACCCGCAGTTGCCGTGGAGATCCATGCATCTAACGCTTCCCCAAACAGAGCCTGATCTCTGAAGAGTAGGTTCTCCACACTCTTCTTGGATTCCGCATCCGCAGACCATTGGCGCAGCCAGAGTCCCCTGCGTGCCGAGACAGCCATGGAAGAAGCCCTCGCATTGAGATGGCCAAGGTCCTTCATGGCCTCCACCATGAAACCTGCAGAGTCCTGTATGTGACGCAAGAACAATTCAATGTCACTTCTATCCATAGAATCTAATTCCTCTAGTAATGTGCCTGACCACTTTACTATGGCATTAGGAAAATGCAGACACAGTTTTTCCCCCGAGTACCTTCAGAGAGACACAAAGTATAAGGAGCCAGCCACACAGCGCCCCAGTAGGCAGTTTATACAGTAAACAGCCGGCACTTCCTGAATAACCTTAATAGATTAAACAGTTAATATCTCGGGGGCGTGGCCACGTCGGTTAGCGGATAGGCAGCAGGGCTGTGGAGCGCCCCGGCCTATCAATCCTAAAGTGATCCTGGGGCCCTCTCTGTGGCTCATTTTCAGCCGTGCCGCACTGTACCACCGTGGGGGAGCGGCGGCCATCTCCTGAGGTCTCCGCCGGAGCTGTCAGCCAGCGCCAGCGGCCGCCCGAGTCTCGGGCCTAGGCCGCCGGGAAATCCACGGCCTCAATTACCAAACCTCTGCAGTGCTGCCGCGGGCGCGCGCGAACCCGCGGTGAAGATCGGGTCACCCGGCGCCTGGGGAGTGTGGCGCCCATCATGTACACCTTCTGGGGAGCCCGCCAGGCCGCTTCTGATCCCCGAGATTGGGGTGAATATGCTGAGGGGAGTGAGACTGTAAGTCCGGCGGCCATCTTGGCTGCAGCTTTTGCTTCCACTGTAAATCCTATATGTCTGGCTCTGACCTGTGAAGAGGCTGCTCAGCTGGAGGATTTGCCCCAGTACAAGTTGTCCCACCTTTTGCCCCTTGTCTATTACTGAACAGCACATCTTACAAAATCACCCCCAGACCCCTCTGCCCCCCCCTCTCTGTATTTTACTGCTGGATGCTTTGTGCTCTGGAGTGCTGCTGATACTGCATCTCACCCCTACTGCTGTGCTTTCTGACACTGAATATCGGGACTCTGAGTGCTGCCTAGGCCCTGTTAAAATGGTGAAGGGTGGTCAGAGCGCAGCCGTGGCTAAATTGGAGAAGTTTGCCCGCCAACCTGCTGCCCAGCCAACGCAGTCATCCCCTAAGCCCTCTCCTTCTACCAAACCGACTCCCCCAGCCGGGGCCGGCTCAGACGCATACATGCAGCCATCTACTCCTTCCATTCAGCACGTCCTGGAGGCCATAGCGGCCAGCGAACAACGCCTGTCGGACAAAATGGAGAAGGTACAGTGCGACTTATCACTGTTGCATCAGGACGTCCAGCGTGTCCGAGAGAGGGTCGGCGAAACAAAAACACGGGTCTCTAATCTGTAAGACCTCAGCGACCCCCTACAACGGTCTGTTTCTGCGGTTACGCAACAAGTCTCGTCACTGCAAACTAAACTCCTGGATATGGAGGGGCGAATTCGCAGAAACAATGTGAGATTCGTGGGCCTGCCTGAAAGGGAAGAGGGGGCGCACCCTGAAGACTTCTTAGAAAATGGCTGAAAGAGGCGTATTGCGCTGAATCCTTTACACCCCAATTTGCGGTGGAGTGGGCGAACTGGGTACCTTTCCGACCCCTGCCCCCGGGTGCACCACCGCGAACATTTATTGCCAAGTTTCTGCACTATAAAAACCGGGACTCCGTCCTGTGCCTGGGCCGTGCGAAGGGCCCCCTGCTTCGAAATGGTGTCCGGGTGTCAGCGTTTCCAGATTTTGCAGCGGATGTCCAGAAAGATCAGGCCCAGTTTCTGCCCATCAAGCGGCGCCTTCGTGACCTGAGTCTTCCATATTCGATGCGGTTTCCCTTTAGGCTACGCGTGGTGGCGGATGGGGAAACTAAGTTCTTCAGCTCTCCGGGGGAGGCGGCGGCCTGGCTGGACAGATACGCTCCGGGCGCCCGCCAGATGGCTCCGGACTGATTGACATCCAGTTTCCTCTCAACATGGGTCTACAATATGCAAGTATAAGTCCGGGGAGCTTCCTTTTGTATTGGTTGTTCTGGACTTTGTTGTGTAGTGACTTTTGCGCATCGGTTTTTGTATGGGGGGGGGGGGGGGGTTTGTTTGGATCTGTATGCTACGCATAGCACTGCTGTAGGCTTTCAGATCACCAAGGTTGGAGCTCTGTTAGGGATAAGAGTATACCACAGTTCGGGGAGGTATACGGGGAGGGGGGATGCTGTTGGGATGTTGTTAGTTTTTCTGTTGTTTTTCTATGTTTCTCTCTTTCAGTTTTTTGTTTTCCATATATCTATTTACTAAAATGTGAGGTGATGTTGTGCTATTTAGGGGGGGATTGGCTCGGGGCCTGGGGCCTGCAGACGATATGGTTTCTGGGATGGTACTCTGCACGGGCTGGTAGATACCCGGATAATGTTGATGGTGGAGCTCCCTTTTCACCCTGGGGGGTCTCTGCATGCTGTGTCTCAGACAACAAGGCAGACGACATGCCTGCCTTAAAGATTTTGGCATGGAATGTCCGGGGCATTAATAATAAAGTAAAGTGATCCCTAGTATTCCAAATGATTAAGAAATATGGCCCGGGTATTATCTGTCTGAGCGAAACTCACTTGGAGGAAAATAGACTATTGTCGCTCCGCAGGCCTTGGGTGGGCTGGGCGTATAATTCCTCTCACTCCTCCTCTTCCAGGGGGGTGTCGGTCATGATAAAGAGAACTGTACAGTTTGAATTAATCACGGTAAATACGGACCCAGATGGTAGGTTTGTGTTTCTGGAATGCAAGCTGAACTCCCGTAATTTCTTTATTTTGTCTGTTTATATTCCTCCCCCATTCTCGTATGATGTCCTGCAGAAGGCGGTCTCATTTACTGCTTCCTCTCCACAAACTCCTGTTATTTGTCTAGGGGATTTTAACAACGTGTTGGATGCCTCTCTGGATAGATGGAGGTCTTCTCGGGATTCAGGGGTGGGGGGTGGCCAATCTATATCTCAAACTAAGTTTGCGGATTTTATAGATAGCATGCAGTGGGTAGATGTCTGGAGGGCTCGCTACCCTACGCTTAGGCAGTACTCATGTTTCTCCAGTATGTACGGCTCCTTCTCCAGAATCGACCTGGCCCTGGTCTCGCCCATGCTCCTACCTAGCATAATGGATGTTCATTATGAGGCACGGGGGGGTGTCCGACCATTCGCCCCTACTGCTGTCTTTTGATGTGGAGTGCCGGAGGGGACAGTCATATTGGAAGTTGCACCCGTCCTGGCTGGTTCAGCTGGGAGAGTGCCCGGATTTACCGTCTAGGTGGGAAGGTTTCTTTGCGGATAACGCAGGCTCGGCCCGACACCGGTTATATGGGATGCATTCAAAGCTTATCTACGTGGTACGCTGATAGGCAAAATAGCCGCCCGCAAGATAGAGTACAGAGCGACGGAGAGACAGCTTGAATCTGAATATAGGGATCTGGAGACCCACTATTTGGCTCAGGGAACTCCTGCGCTGAAGGCAAGTTGGCTGTTAGCTCAGGAGGCCTGGCTAGCTCACCTTTCGGATAAAAATGCACGCTCCCTTTTGTTCAGGGCCACCAACATATATATGCAGGCGGACAGGCCAGGTAGTTTATTGGCCCATTTGGTGCACTACGACCGTCCGGGGACCACGATGGTGCAGATGACTGGCCCTGACGGCTCCATAGTAGATAATACCCCCGACATAGCGCAGATGTTCCTTTCATACTTTAAAGAGGTCTATGACTCTCAGTCGACGTGCTCCGTGGATGACTTAGACCTGTACCTGTCCAATATACCCCTTTCCAGGCTTTCCCCCGAGGCCAGGAATATTCTAGACGCGCCCTTAACTTTGGAAGAGGTGACTGCGGTGGTGGGAATGTCTCCCTCTGGAAAGTCTCCGGGAAGCGATGGTATCCCCACTGAGCTGTATAAACAATACATACAGTACTTTGGTTCCAAGCTGTATGAGATGTATACAGACATATTTGCCACTAATCAACTTCCTCCCTCAATGTCCAAAGCCGTAATTATAGTGCTGCCAAAGCCCGGTAAGGATCCCAAACAAGTGGAGTCCTATAGGCCGATCTCCCTTATCCCCACTGATGCCAAGATCCTGGCAAAAATCCTTGCGGTCCGGCTCAACTTGGTCATTACATCTATAATACACCAGGATCAATCTGGCTTCATACCGGGGAAATCCACGTCCATTAATTTGCGCAGGCTTTACACTATTTTGCAAGCTCCCCACGACTTCCCCTCGGACGCGGTTGTAGTTTCACTGGACGCGGCTAAGGCATTCTACAACATCGAATGGCCGTATCTGTGGGGGGTCATGACATGTATGGGCTTCGGCCCTAACTTTATACGATGGATTAAATTGCGGTGTCAAAGCCCTCGCGCCAGGATCTTGGTTAATGGCTGTTTCTTCCTCCTTTGCTTTGACTCGGGCACCAGACAGGGATGCCCCCTCTCCCCTGCCTTGTTTGCTATAGCCATTGAACCCTTGGCTTGTTTGGTCAGATCCCACCCGGACATTGGGGGAGTGGAAACGGGCCAATGTACTGACAAAATAGCCCTTTATGCTGACGACCTGTTACTTTTCTTACACGACTACAGTGTGGATATGCCTATAGTGTTGCAGGTCATAGAGACCTTTGGTGGCTTCTCTGGTCTCCGCATAAACTGGTCCAAATCATTTATAATGCCCATTATGGGCTCTCCTCCCCGGGTCCCAAGGATTTCCCTACCGCTAAGCTGGACAGGCCAGTTTAAATATCTTGGGATCCAGGTTACTAACGACCCTTCGGATTTCATATCCTTGAACCTTGACCCACTTGTACAGCTGATTGTACGCAAGTCGAGGGCTTGGTGTAAACTCCCGTTGACAATGACAGGCAGGGTCAGCCTTATTAAGATGATAGTTTTGCCCAAACTACTGTATGTTCTTTTGCAATCCCCTGTATATATATTCCCGGCCTTCTTTAAGAAATTAAACAGTATACTGACATCTCTGATATGGGCCAATAAAAGACCTAGAATAAAGTTAAATACCCTCGCTAGACAAAAAGTTGATGGCGGCTTGGCCTTACCTCACTTCCAAATATATTATGCGGCCCAGCTGGCACACATGAGTATCTGGTTGCGGGGAGGAGAGGAGGCTGGTCTGAACTGGGCATTTCTCCGATGTTACTACCCGGACCTCTCTCCGGCGCAGATTCTGGTGGGGGGGAGCACTTCTCGGCTGTCTCCTCCTATTGTTTTTCAGGCCAAGAAGATCTGGCAGGCTTTGATATGCATGCTTGGGTACGATAGTATGGACCCGGATACTCCCCTTTGGCACTCTGCATCACTCCCTGAACTGAGGTCTCTTGAGGGGAGGGTGGTATGGGCCCCGTACTCAGTAACCTCCATATTTCAGTTATATGACAATGGTACAATGAAGTCCTTTCAACAACTAAAGGAGGAGTTTGGTCTCCCAAACTCTTACTTATACAGATTTTTACAACTCAGGCACGCTTTACAATCACAGTTCGGAGATTCACCCCCGGCGCTCCTCCCTTTCCCCATAAAGACCTTTCTATGCTCATTGGGTCGGGTCAAGGTGATCTCCTTCACTTACTCGTATCTTATAAAAACAATTCATGCAGACCCGCTCTCGAACCTTCGGGAGCGCTGGGAGCGTGATCTGGGCCCCATAGATACGGAGGACTGGGAGGTGGCGCTGGGGAACTCGAGCCAGGTCACCAAGTCCCTACGGTTCCAACAAATCCAACTCTTTATATTACATAGATCATATATGACACCAAACAGGTTGGCCAGATTTAGGGCTGGTGGCGCAGCCGCCTGTCCTAAATGTGGGGCCGCTGGTGGATCATTCTGGCACCTGATCTGGGAGTGTCCATCCTTACAGGCATTTTGGGCTGGGGTCGGGTCGATTCTGGAACGTACGGGAATACCGAGAGGCATGTTGACTCCAGGATTTTGCATTCTGGGAGTAGGAGGACCTGAATCTGGGTCTAAGTGGGAGGACTTGTATGCTCGCAGTATCTGCGCCCTTGCCAAGGTGTGTATTGCGCGGACATGGATGGCCCCACATTCCCCTACGATGTCTGCATTTAAGGCCCTGGGGAACGACACAGTACTGAAGGATAGGTATATCTATATGAAAAATAATGTCCTTCCTAAACATGAGAAGATATGGTCCTATTGGATTAATTCTACATATTCTTCCCCTGCCCTTAGAATTTAGAACCTTAAGAATTTATCATTTGACATGCCGCACGTCCTCTACGACAGCTAGACTACCTGGGTCCCGTGGGGACGAGCCGGGCTCCTCTCCCGTATTATACATATTATACATAGCGCACCTCACTTCGCACAACTGTATGAATCTAGGCTAGATGGAGTTGCTTTGGCTTGCTCTGTTTATGGTTCATGCTGTCTTTTTGGTTGTTTTCCCTTTTTATTTTATTTTTTTGGTTCACAGGTGTTTTGTAGGCTTTACTAGGCCTTATAGTTGAGGGGGGGGGGGGGGGGGAGTTATGCAGTATTTCGGGGAGAAAACAAGAAATGTTAGTATGTGTTTCAATTTTGATTGCAGTTTTCAGAGAATCTGGTATATGCGGATTGACAATATACAGTCCTGCGAATACCAGCTGCACCACGCACTTACACATATTGTTTGAGAAGGATATGTGCATGAATATAATGTATAATAATAACCGACGATCCCAGTATACACTGAAATGTCTAACGATTTCATCCGTGTTGAATAAAAATACTCTATTCAAAAAAAAAAAATAAGATTTTACTCACCGGTAAATCTATTTCTCGTAGTCCGTAGTGGATGCTGGGACTCCGTAAGGACCATGGGGAATAGCGGCTCCGCAGGAGACTGGGCACAACTAAAGAAAGCTTTAGGACTACCTGGTGTGCACTGGCTCCTCCCACTATGACCCCCCTCCAGACCTCAGTTAGGATACTGTGCCCGGAAGAGCTGACACAATAAGGAAGGATTTTGAATCCCGGGTAAGACTCATACCAGCCACACCAATCACACCGTATAACTCGTGATACTATACCCAGTTAACAGTATGAAATATAACTGAGCCTCAACAGATGGCTCAACAATAACCCTTTAGTTAGGCAATAACTATATACAAGTATTGCAGACAATCCGCACTTGGGATGGGCGCCCAGCATCCACTACGGACTACGAGAAATAGATTTACCGGTGAGTAAAATCTTATTTTCTCTGACGTCCTAAGTGGATGCTGGGACTCCGTAAGGACCATGGGGATTATACCAAAGCTCCCAAACGGGCGGGAGAGTGCGGATGACTCTGCAGCACCGAATGAGCCAGGGTATCAAACTTGTAGACTCTTGCAAAAGTGTTTGAACCCGACCAAGTAACAGCTCGGCAAATTTGTAAAGCCAAGACCCCTCGGGCAGCCGCCCAAGAAGAGCCCACTTTCCTCGTGGAATGGGCTTTTACAGATTTAGGGTGCGGCAGTCCAGCCGCAGAATGTGCAAGTTGAATCGTGCTACAGATCCAGCGAGCAATTGTCTGCTTAGAAGCAGGAGCACCCAGCTTGTTGGGTGCATACAGGATAAATAGCGAGTCAGTTTTCCTGACTCCAGCCGTCCTGGAAACATATATTTTTCAGGGCCCTGACTACGTCCAGTAACTTGGAATCCTCCAAGTCCCAAGTAGCCGCAGGCACCACAATAGGTTGGTTCACATGAAAAACTGATACCACCTTAGGAAGAAATTGGGAACGAGTCCTCAATTCCGCCCTATCCATATAAAAAAATTAGATAAGGGCTTTTGCATGATAAAGCCGCTAATTCTGATACACGCCTGGCCGACGCCAAGGCCAACAGCATGACCACTTTCCACGTGAGGTATTTTAGCTCCACGGATTTAAGTGGCTCAACCCAATGCGACTTCAGGAAATCCAACACCACATTGAGATCCCACGGTGCCACTGGAGGCACAAACGGGGGCTGACTATGCAGCACTCCCTTAACAAAAGTCTGAACTTCAGGCAGTGAAGTCAGTTCTATTTTGGAAGAAAATCGATAGAGCCGAAATCTGGACCTTAATGGAACCCAATTTTAGGCCCATAGTCACCCCTGACTGTAGGAAGAGCAGAAATCGACCTAGCTGAAATTCCTCCGTTGGGGCCTTCCTGGCCTCACAGCACGCAACATATTTCCGCCATATGCGGTGATAATGGTTTGCGTTCACTTCTTTCCTAGCTTTAATTAGCGTAGGGATAACTTCCTCCGGAATGCCCTTTTCCTTCAGGATCCAGCGTTCAACCGCCATGCCGTCAAACGCAGCCGCGGTAAGTCTTGGAACAGACAGGGCCCCTGCTGCAGCAGGTCCTGTCTGAGCGGCAGAGGCCATGGGTCCTCTGAGATCATTTCTTGGAGTTCTGGGTACCAAGCTCTTCTTGGCCAATCCGGAACAATGAGTATAGTTCTTACTCCTCTCCTCTTATTATTCTCATTACCCTGGGTATGAGAGGCAGAGAAGGGAACACATACACCGACTGGTACACCCACGGTGTTACCAGAGCGTCCACAGCTATCGCCTGAGGGTCCCTTGTCCTGGCGCAATATCTTTTTAGCTTTTTGTTGAGGCGGGACGCCATCATGTCCACCTGTGGCCTTTCCCAACGGTGTACAATCATTTGGAAGACTTCTGGATGAAGTCCCCACTCTCCCGGGTGGAGGTCGTGTCTGCTGAGAAAGTCTGTTTTCCAGTTGTCCACTCCGGGAATGAACACTGCTGACAGTGCTAACACATGATTTTCCGCCCATCGGAGAATCCTTGTGGCTTCTGCCATCGCCATCCTGCTTCTTGTGCCGCCCTGTCGGTTTACATGAGCGACCGCCGTGATGTTGTCTGACTGGATCAGCACCGGCCGGTGTTGAAGAAGGGTCTAGCCTGACTTAGGGCATTGTAAATGGCCCTTAGTTCCAGAATATTTTTGTGTAGGGAAGTCTCCTGACTTGTCCATAGTCCTTGGAAGTTTCTTCCCTGTGTGACTGCCCCCCAGCCTCGAAGGCTGGCATCCGTGGTCACCAGGACCCAGTCCTGTATGCCGAATCTGCGGACCTCTAGAAAATGAGCACTCTGCAGCCACCACAACAGCGACACCCTGGCCCTTGGAGACAGGGTTATCCGCCGATGCATCTGAAGATGCGACCCGGACCACTTGTCCAACAGATCCCACTGGAAGATCCTTGCATGGGACCTGGCGAATGGAATTTCTTCGTAAGAAGCTACCATCTTTCCCAGGGCTCGCGTGCATTGATGCACCGACACCTGTATTTGTATTAGGAGGTCTCTTGTCTAGAGACGACAACTCCTTGGACTTCTCCTCCGGGAGAAACCCTTTTTATCCTGTTCTGTGTCCAGAACCATACCCAGGAACAGTAGACGCGTCGTAGGAACCAGCTGCGACTTTGGAATATTCAGAATCCAGCCGTGCTGTTGTAGCACTTCCCGAGATAGTGCTACTCCGACGAACAACTGCTCCCTGGACCTCGCCTTTATAAGGAGATCGTCCAAGTACGGGATAATTATTTCGGCCATTACCTTGGTAAATACCCTCGGTGCCGGGGACAGACCAACGGCAACGTCTGGAATTGGTAATGACAATCCTGTACCACAATTTTGAGGTACTCCTGGTGAGGAGGGTAAATAGGGACATGCAGGTAAGCATCCTTGATGTCCAGTGATACCATGAAATTCTCCAGGCTTGCAATAATCGCCCTGAGCGATTCCATTTTGAACTTGAACCTTCGTATATAAGTGTTCAAGGATTTCAATTTTAGAATGGGTCTCACCGAACCGTCTGGTTTTGGTACCACAAACATTTTGGAATAGTAACCCCGGCCTTGTTGAAGGAGGGGTACCTTGATTTCACCTGCTGGGAGTACAGCTTGTGAATTGCCGCCAGTACTACCTCCCTTTCTCCGAGGGCAGCAGGCAAGGCTGATGTGAGGTAACGGCGAGGGGGAGTCGCCTCGAACTCCAGCTTGTATCCCTGTGATACTACTTGCAGAACCTAGGGATCCACCTGTGGGCAAGCCCACTGGTCCCTGAAGTTCCCGAGACGCGCCCCCACCGCACCTGTCTCCACCTGTGGAGCCCCAGCGTCATGCGGTGAACTCAGAGGAAGCGGGGGAAGATTTTTGATCCTGGGAACTGGCTGTCTGGTGCAGCTTTTTCCTTCTTCCCTTGTCTCTGTGCAGAAAGGAAGCGCCTTTGACCCGCTTGCTTTTCTGAAGCCGAAAGGACTGTACCTGAAAATACGGTGCTTTCTTAGGCTGTGAGGAAACTTGAGGTAAAAAAATTTCTTCCCAGCTGTTGCTGTGGATACGAGGTCCCAGAGACCATCCCCAAACAATTCCTCACCCTTATAAAGGCAGAATCTCCATGTGCCTTTTAAAGGCAGCATCACCTGTCCACTGCCGGGTCTCTAATACCCTCCTGGCAGAATGGACATTGCATTAATTCTGGATGCCAGCCGGCAAATATCCCTCTGTGCATCCCTCATATATAAGACGACGTCTTTAATATGCTCTATGTTAGCAAAATAATATCCCTGTCTAGGGTATTAATATTATCTGACAGGGTATCAGACCACGCTGCAGCAGCACTATTTATGCTGAGGCAATTGCAGGTCTCAGTATAGTACCTGAGTGTGTATATACAGACTTCAGGATAGCCTCCTGCTTTTTATCAGCAGTCTCCTTCAAAGTGGCCGTATCCCAAGACGGCAGTGCCACCTTTTTTGACAAACGTGTGAGCGCCTTATCCACCCTAGGGGATATCTCCCAACGTGACCTATCCTCTGGCGGGAAAGGGTACGCCAGCAGTAACTTTTTAGAAATTACCAGTTTCTTATCGGGGGAACCCACGCTCTTTACACACTTCATTCACTCATCTGATGGGGGAACAAAACACTGGCTGCTTTTTCTCCCCAAACATAAAACCCCTTTTATGTGGTACTTGGGTTCATGTCAGAAATGTGTAACACATTTTTCATTGCCGAGATCATGCAGCGGATGTTCCTAGTGGATTGTGTATATGTCTCAACCTCGTCGACACTGGAGTCAGACTCTGTGTCGACATCTGTGTCTGCCATCTGAGGTAACGGGCGTTTTTTTGAGCCCCTGATGGCCTTTGAGACGCCTGGGCAGGCGCGGGCTGAGAAGCCGGCTGTCCCACAGCTGTTACGTCATCCAGCCTTTTATGTAAGGAGTTGACATTGTCGGTCAATACCTTCCACCTATCCATCCACTCTGGTGTCGGCCCCACAGGGGGCGACATCCCATTTATCGGCCTCTGCTCCGCCTCCACGTAACCTTCCTCATCCAACATGTCGACACAGCCGTACCGACACACCGCACACACACAGGGAATGCTCTGACTGAGGACAGGACCCCACAAAGTCCTTTGGGGAGACAGAGAGAGAGTATGCCAGCACACATCAGAGCGCTATATAATGCAGGGATTAACACTATAACTGAGTGATTTTTCCCCAAATAGCTGCTTGTATACACATATTGCGCCTAAATTTAGTGCCCCCCCTCTCTTTTTAACCCTTTGAGCCTGAAAACTACAGGGGAGAGCCTGGGGAGCTGTCTTCCAACTGCACTGTGAAGAAAAAATGGCGCCAGTGTGCTGAGGGAGATTGCCCCGCCCCTTTTCCGGCTGACTTCTCCCGCTTTTTCTGGAATTCTGGCAGGGGTATTTTTACACCTATATAGCCTTCCTGACTATATATGGTGTAGATTTGCCAGCCAAGGTGTATTATATTGCCCTCAGGGCGCCCCCCCCCCCCCCAGCGCCCTGCACCCATCAGTGACCGGAGTGTGAGGTGTGCATGAGGAGCAATGGCGCACAGCTGCAGTGCTGTGCGCTACCTTGTTGAAGACAGAAGTCTTCTGCCGCCGATTTTCCGGAACACTTCTTGCTTCTGGCTCTGTAAGGGGGCCGGCGGCGCGGCTCCGGGACCGAACATCGAGGTCGGGTCCTGTGGTCGATCCCTCTGGAGCTAATGGTGTCCAGTAGCCTAAGAAGCCCAAGCTACCACCAGTTAGGTAGGTTCGCTTCTTCTCCCCTTAGTCCCTCGCTGCAGTGAGTCTGTTGCCAGACTGTAAAATAAAAAACCTAAAATATACTTTCTTTCTAGGAGCTCAGGAGAGCCCCTAGTGTGCATCCAGCTCAGCCGGGCACAAGATTGTAACTGAGGTCTGGAGGGGGGTCATAGTGGGAGGAGCCAGTGCACACCAGGTAGTCCTAAAGCTTTCTTTAGTTGTGCCCAGTCTCCTGCGGAGCCGCTATTCCCCATGGTCCTTACGGAGTCCCAGCATCCACTTAGGACGTCAGAGAAAAACAGTTAATATCTCACTCTCCCCCCCCTGTCTATAACACCCTGGTACCGCAGAGGTATGCTGGAGTTATGTAGAGGGCAGCGCTCACTGTCACCGTCTCTTCAGTGTGATCTGCAGGGAGAAAATGGAGCTGGTGAGTGCTGGATCCACTCTCCACTCTGAGGAAGAAGCCCCGCCCCACCTTCAGTGTTTATACTGGCCTGAGGTGATTTGGCTGCTAACAGCGGGATTAGCCCTTGTTAGCATCTGTGACCAGTGTAGGTTATATGCGCTGGCCCAGGGCGCTCCTCACAGTGAAGCACTACAAGTACCACTGAGCCCTCCGGAGCACAGCCTGTCAGAGCTGCACTCCTACCCTTGTGTCGCCATTTCCCGCCGGTGACCCGCTTACCAGGGCACCGGCGTCAGACTCACCACCCCATCTTCTGGCTCTGTTAGGGGGTGGCGGCCGTGCTGCGGGAGTGAGCGGTCGCCTCGTGGGCTTGCGATCAGCACCCTCAGGAGCACAGTGTCCTGTCAGCGGAGATAGAGAACCATTAACCACTAGGGTTGGATCCCCCCCCCCCCCCCCCCCTAAGTCCCACGAAGCAGGGAGGCTGTTGCCAGCTGCCTCCCTGTACCTAACTCTTTTAAAATAAAATAATAAAACTAGAAAAACTTCTAGGAGCTCCACTAGCTGTGACCGGCTCCACCGGACACATTTTCTAACCTGAGTCTGGTAGGAGGGTCATAGAGGGAGGAGCCAGCCACACTATTAAACTCTTCAAGTGTCCATGGCTCCCAAGGGACCAGTCTATACCCCATGGTAATAATGTGGACCCCAGCATCCTCTAGGATGTAAGAGAAATGAGTGATTGTGTTAGCAAGAGCAGGGCTACTTGTAACTTGGACAGTGACATGATGTGAGGAGGGAAATGGAGGAAGCAGGAAGCCACAGACTGACGGTTATTACAGTAAAAGGAGACAGTCCCCTAGTAGCACAGAGTATATCAGGAGATGAGGGATGTGTCAGTGAGGAAAGGATAGGATAGCATGCGACTTGGGCAGTGATGTGATGTAATGTAGGGATGACCACCGGTGGCTAATCTCGATGGTATAAAACCATTCACATGGAAACCATCGATGTTTCACCCAAATGATGGTCATTCTTGCTTTATGAATTAATAAGCCGCCTGCCAATAAAAGCCTGGGGACAGGGCTTCACAGGGGAACGGAGCTAGGCCCTGTGACCAACATCAACGGGGGGGGGGAGCATTGGGTTCTCTCTACAATCGATGGTGTGGAACCACTGGTTCTCTGACATTGATGGAATAGCTATCTAACATCGTCCATTAACCATAGATGAAATCTAAACATCGACAGCCATAAGAAGAAGGGAGGGAATGGAAGCAGCAGGAAATCACAGAGAGGAAGCTACACTGATGTGAGACTCCTGTAAACACGTGCACAATTACTATAATGTTAAATGCCCCGCTAAACAAAACCTTGTTTGCTTACCATTCATTAATTTTGAGCATTAATGGGAAGAGAAGTGTGTGGCATTCACATACAGATAATCAAACCCCGTAGATAATAACATTTCAAGTCAGAAAGCAATATGAACTCAGGTGCTTGGCAAGATCAAACTTTTTTTTTATACTTCTCCATAAATATCTCAAAATCCCTTCTCTATTTGTGCTATGTGCATTAAGTAGCACTCTCTATATTTCATTAAAAGGACCAAACTGCTAGAGACCATGCGTTTGTTTAGGAAAAACAACCATGAGTGATCTCCCATCTGCTCACTGGGAGCCTGTACTGCCTGCTTTCCATTTCATTCCTTGCATACAAGGGGAGTGGTGCAGATGGAGAGCAGTGTATATGGAGAAGGACGTAAAGACCAAAAGGAAAGATGGTTATGCAAAATATCTGTGTCACAAAGTCATGGATGTATATTGGATGCGAACCCGAACCGCGGGACTGCGGAGACCCTGAACTGATGCACGGAGTCTAACGCTCTGGTGGTATTCACAAGGGAACCCCGCAAGGAGGTTTAGACTTGGTTGCAACCTGACACACAGGTCCAGGCCCTCCGTGTGGGATCCCAGATACAGGAACTGGTATGCACTGGAGTACATACTGAAGTACGCTGAATTGCATACGAACAATAGGGAGGTGCACTGCGGACAGTCCCGTTTCGGGTCTCGAAGCAAGTGACACTTCCCCCCCCAGAGACACGACCGCACTCCTCGGGTCAGGCCGGCGGCAGACGCCTGTTCACACGGACGCCTTCCGCAGCCACAGACGGAGTTTGAGAGCGGCGAGTCCAGAGCCACCAATTACCTATCTCCTGTCACTCATCCCTCCCGCATAGCCACCTGGGGTACCCCTGCATTGCCTGCATTGTCGGAAGATCACCTCAAACCCCCCCCCCCCTCTCGAGAAAGGACCAAGCTGTTGAAACAGACTCATTTACCGTGACCCCCACAATACTGAGTGAGCTCCTTAAGGACTGTGCTTTATATGCTCTTCCATACATTATGGTAGAAGTTTGAGTACTATTGAACGAGGTGGGACGCCACACTCCGCTGTACTGGACTGCAGACCTAAATATACATATGTATAGATTCTTTCCTTATACATATATATATATATATATATATATATATATATATATATTTCATCTAATTTTCTATTTACTCACTAACTTTTTCTATTTATTTTTCTTTTCTGCCATTTTGTTTTAGAATAAATAAGTACACATATTTTTCATATATACAGTGTATACCTGGCATTTGTTATTCACTATAACAATTATCATCACTACATATTCAGGCGCAATTGTTTATCTTTATGTTATATGTCTTTAAGAGGTATTGGGTTTAACCTCCACTACAATTTTGCTGCCACAACGTTTATCCATACAAGCGGGGCGCTGGATACAATTTGTTCATGCATACGAACAATGAAGAGGCAAACTGCAGGAAGCCAGTTGGCAGGAACACGGATGTCTACACGGAGAGGCAGATTTCTGGAACGCAGTAGGAACTGTAACAGAGCGCGGCAGACCGGAATCCAGTACAGCACAGGGAAACAGGAATCAGGAATGTAGTTGTCACAAAGAACACAATAGTACAAGGCAGAAGCTGGAGTAAAAGTTTGGCACCGGAATTTTCCCAGGGACTTCCTTTATAGGTGGAGTTCAAATTTGGACGCCACATTACATTCCTACAGGAGCTGCAATTGGCTGAACATTGCTTCATCCAGAGTGGAGAGAAGACGCTGGCAGCCCTGCAGCAGCTGCCGGCCGGGTGGATCATTGCAGTGGGGACTTCCACTGTTGGTGGATGGAGCGAGACATGATGTCCCAGATGTGCTCAATTGGATTCAGGTCTGGGGAACGGACGGGCCAGTCCATAGCATCAATGCCTTCATCTTGCAGGAACTGCTGACACACTCCAGCCACATGAGGTCTAGCATTGTCTTGCATTAGGAGGAACCCAGGGCCAACCGCACCAGCATATGGTCTCACAAGGGGTCTGAGGATCTCATCTCGGTACCTAATGGCAGTCAGGCTACCTCTGGCGAGCACATGGAGGGCTGTGCGGCCCCCCAAAGAAATGCCACCCCACACCATTACTGACCCACTGCCAAACCGGTCATGCTGGAGGATGTTGCAGGCAGCAGAACGTTCTCCTTGGCGTCTCCAGACTCTGTCACGTCTGTCACATGTGCTCAGTGAGAACCTGCTTTCATCTGTGAAGAGCACAGGGCGCCAGTGAGCGAATTTGTCAATCTTGGTGTTCTCTGGCAAATGCCAAACGTCCTGCACGGTGTTGGGCTGTAAGCACAACCCCCACCTGTGGACGTCGGGCCCTCATACCACCCTCATGGAGTCTGTTTCTGATCGTTTGAGTAGACACATGCACATTTGTGGCTTGCTGGAGGTCATTTTGCAGGGCTCTGGCAGTGCTCCTCCTGTTCCTCCTTGCACAAAGGCGGAGGTAGCGGTCCTGCTGTTGGGTTGTTGCCCTCCTACAGCCTCCTCCACATCTCCTGATGAACTGGCTTGTCTCCTGGTAGCGCCTCCATGCTCTGGACACTACGCTGACAGACACAGCAAACCTTCTTGCCACAGCTCGCATTGATGTGCCATCCTGGATGAGCTGCACTACCTGAGCCACTTGTGTGGGTTGTAGACTTCGTCTCATGCTACCACTAGAGTGAAAGCACCGCCAGCTTTCAAAAGTGACCAAAACATCAGCCAGAAAGCATAGGAGCTGAGAAGTGGTCTGTGGTCACCACCTGCAGAACAACTCCTTTATTGGGGGTGTCTTGCTAATTGCCTATAATTTCCACCTGTTGTCTATTCCATTTGCACAACAGCATGTGAAATTGATTGTCAATCAGTGTTGCTTCCTAAGTGGACAGTTTGATTTCACAGAAGTGTGATTGACTTGGAGTTACATTGTGTTATTTAAGTGTTCCCTTTATTTTTTTGAGCAGTGTATAAGCATCAGCAGTGCATTTGCAAACAGCTAATAAAAAGCCAATTGCTTGTATCTTCATCCACTATTTGTGCCTACTTCATTGACTCACAGGTAATTGCTAATTTCCTTGTGCATGTAGGTGTCTCAATTGTGACGCTCGCCATTTGTTAGAGTACCACTACCCTCCCCAGTCCTTTCTCTTTAAGCTCAGGCTCGTGCAAGTGTCAGAATCAATTAAATCTGCACAGACGCATATGTGATTTCACAAAGTAATCTAGGATATCTGTGGTAGCACTCCCTCTGCATCAGGTCCAGAATGTAAGTGTATTTGTACTTACTTAGAAGTTCAAAGATTAATAATAGATAAAGAAGTTATTTACCAATGTGAGTCTGATACATTCACAGGTCGTGACGAAACAAAGGGCGATCGGGCACTGGTCAAAATAGTTGAAACAAGAATAATGAAAACCAAGAGTGGACAATTCTAACCCTGGGAGAAAAACTCCCAAATACGGTCCTAGTTGGTGGTGCACCCAGAGCCCGTCAAGTACATGTACTAATAGAGGGAGAGAGAGAAGGCTCTTGTGTGGGCAAACTCTTAATCAGTAGTGGAAAATTCCTCAAATATGTAAAGAAAGATATTAAAACATAATTTTTTTTAGGTAACAATTAAAAATATGGTTACCCAAACATGTGATCCAAAATTAATAAAGAAAAATACGAAAAAATATTAAAATGTTCTGGTCTTTTTTTCACAAGACATGATTAGAAAGGTTGTAGACACATAATTATCTTACACCCATTTCCCCTGACCAGTACAGAAATTCTGTATTAATGGGACCAAGGAGTGGTCAAAATAGTGGTTGGTATATGTAGATGGGACCAAATAACGAGGTCAATACCGTACACACTGCTAGTCACCAGCGATAAGAAAAGACAAGCAGATAATGACTAATAATAAATCTGTTAATGTAGCCTAAATGCTTATATGCAGTACATTCACAGGTCGCTCTAGTAAAATGCTAAAACGAGCCATCCATGCACTTGCCAATTAACCTGTGAGTGGAGCTTCATCAGTCATGCTACGTCTTGAGAAATGATATGCGAGTATAACTGGCAATCATACCTTTCTGAAGGGAGGTTAGTGAGCAGAGAGGTGTAATGGGCGCTCAGGACTTGGAGCAAAGCATATACAGTGAACAATACAATAAACTGTGTGAGGATGGAATGTTAGTGAAGAGTATGCTGTGATATGATACACAGAGATCGTTCAATGTGGTGTAGCATTTATACCCTGGCTACACTAAAAATGGGATGGCACTACACCCGCTAGACAGTCATGCATCCACTGCAATAACACTGGCACCTGCACTAATGACTGTGCATCGATTTAACCACAATTACATTGCAGTGCTTTTCCCAAACGCACAAAGCTTTGGTTCCACACAAAGCCAAAGAATATTCTGCAAACCACATCAAAGTGATTGGGTCTACACTGTATAACATAAAACAGGTTTTTGTATGTTTGTTTTACAGGTGTGCATTTTCTTTTTGTGATTATTGCACAAATGAAACATACCTCGGTAAATATGACTTTCAGCTGGCCTAATGTACATTAAAATTTGCCAGCTGGGGAAAATTACTCAAACACTATATTGAAAAATAATTCTTCATCCGACAATAAACCAGATATTCATATAAAAAAAAAAAAATATCCTTGCAAAATCAAACACAGCAATGCGCAGGGATAATGAAATAAAAAAACAACATCTTTTTCCATTTCTCCTGTGAGCTTCCCCTACGGATTGGAATTTTTTTTCCATTAAGGCTGCTAAAGTAAGAAGGATTACCTATTTCTGCTCAATTATTATTATTATTATTATTAAGCCAGTAAAAACAATGAACTTTGGGGTCAATTCAAATCAGTGGGATCTTGGGAGCAACTTATAAATTGCACACATCGAAACTAATTTTCATGAAGAGCTTCCAACATTTTTCGCAATTCAATTGTAAGCGGCCATTCCCGGGAATTGCAGCACTATTGCACGTGCAACCTTGGAGAAGTGCAAGAAAGAGTGGAAACTACCCTTGACTACCCACATGTGCCATATTAACATAGCAGAACAGTATTGTAAGCCACTGGATGTTCTTCAAAGGTGTCAAATGGTTTATTTTTTAAATTTTTTACTTTAGTAACGGTGGAAGAATGGTGGGCTGCGGGCAAGGATTTTCCAGCAAATTAAAGTCTGTACGGTATGTGGAGGTACAGAAAAATCTCTTTAAATGTCTTTTTTAGTGTTTTTATACAAGATAACAAAATGTTGGAAAAATCTTTTTAACTTACACCTGCAATTACAAAAGCACTTTCCCATAAATGCAACACCCACATGGCCATCCCACATCATTAACCCAATGGTCATGTCAGTACTAACTGCCTCATTTAAATGCCTTCAAGTGCCTGATTATTCCTGGTCAGAGGTGTACCACAGTTTCTGCACAGTGTCCCGACATGTTTACCTTTTCCAACACTTAGGTGGGTGCAAGGGAAAAAAAATAAAATAGGATTTTAATTACCTACCTTTTCTCGTAGTTCGTAGAGCATACTGGGGTCCAAATTAGTACCATGGGGGTATTGAGGGGTCCACCAAGAGCCATGGACACTTTAAGAAATCAATAGTGTGGGCTGGCTCCTACCTCTATGCCCCTCCTACCAGACTCAGTCTAGAAACTATGCCCAAGGAGACGGACATACTTTGAGAGAAGGATTTAACTGAACAGTGTTGAGATTCGAACCAACACACACAAACAAGAGGAAAGCCATGCTAACCAAACTTCAACAGGACCAACAACAACGGCTGAACCAACAATAATACTTAACTAAGTAACAGTGCAGAAAAACGAAGCACCGGGCGGGCGCCCAGTATCCTCTACGGCAGACCTGGCCAACCTGTAGCTCTCCAGCTGTTGTGAAACTACATGTCCCAGCATGCCCTGCCACAGTTTTGCCATTAGGGAATACTAAAACTGTGGTAGAGCATGCTGGGATCTGTAGTTTCACAGCAGCTGGAGAGCCACAGGTTGGCCAGACCTGATCTACGGACTACGAGAAAAGGATTTACCGGTAGGTAATTCAAATCCTATTTTCTCTTACGTCCTAGAGGATACTGGGGTCCACATTAGTACCATGGGGATGTACCAAAGCTCCCTCACCACATCCAGGGATTTAGAGGTAGCAGAGGTGTCTGTAAACACCGGAACCACAATAGGATGCTTGATATGAATCGAAGACACCACCTTAGGAAGAGTTTGCTGACGAGTTCGGAGTTCAGCTCTATCCTCATGAAAAATCAAATAGGGGCTTTTGTGAGACAACACCCTGAGTTCAGACACACGCCTTGCGGAAGCCAAGGCCAACAGTGTGACAGTCTTCCATGTAAGAAACTTAAGGTCCACCTCCTGTAAAGGTTCAATTGCAGAAAACGCAATACCATATTAAGATCCCAAGGTGCCATGGGAGGCACAAAGGGCGGTTGGATGTGCAGAACACCCTTCAAGAATGTCTGAACCTCAGGAAGGGAAGCCAATTGTTTCTGGAAGAAAATGGACAAGGCCGAAATCTGGACTTTCAAGGAGCCCAAACGTAGGCCCACATCCACACCTGACTGTAGAAAAAGGAGAAAACGTCCCAGTTGAAATTCCACTGCAGGAAATTTCCTGTTTTCACACCACAAGACATATTTTTTCCAAATACGGTGGTAATGTTTTGACGTTACCCCTTTCCTAGCCTTGATCAGGGTTGGAATAACCTTGTTCGGAATGCTTTTCCGGGCTAAAATCGGACGCTCAACTTCCAGGCCATCAAACGTAGCAGCAGTAAGTCTTGCTAGATGAACAGCCCCTGTTGGAGAAGATCCTCTCGCAGAGGTAGAGGCCACGGGTCCTCCAGGAGCAACTGCAGTAGATCCGCGTACCAGGCCCTTCTCAGTCAATCTAGAGCAATGAGAATTGCTTGAGCCTTTTCCCTTTTTATGCTTTTGAGAATTCTTGGGATCAGTGGAATTGATGGGAACACGTAAACTATCTGGTAAAGCCATGGAGTCACAAGAGCGTCCACTGCCACTGCTTGTGTGTCCCTCGACCTGGAACAATAGCGCTTTAGCTTCTTGTTGAGACAAGAGGCCATCAGGTCTATCTGTGGAATCCCCCACCGACGTGTCAATGACTCGAAAACCTATGAGTGAAGGCCCCACTCTCCTGGGTGGAGGTCGTGTCTGCTGAGGAAGTCCGCTTTCCAGTTGTCTACTCCCGGAATGAAGATTGCCGACAGCGCTACATTTTTCTGCCCAGAGGAGAATTCTTGTTACCTCTGACATCGCAGCTCTGCTCTTCGTTCCTCCCTGTCAGTTTATCTACGTTACAGCCGTCACGTTGTCCGACTGAACCTGAATGGCTTGATCTTGAAGAAGATGCAATGCCTGAAGAAGGGCATTGTATATGGCCCTTAGTTCCAGAATGTTGATCGGAAGAATGGCTTCCTGACTTGACCAACTTCCTTGGAACTACTCCACTTGGGTGACTGCTCCCCAACCTCTGAAACTTGCGTCGGTAGTTAGGAGAATCCAATTCTGAATCCCAAACCGGCGACCCTCGGTCAGGTGAGATGTCTGAAGCCACCACAGAAGGGAGATCCTGGCTTTTGGTGACAGACGTATCCTCTGATGCATGTGAAGATGTGATCCAGACCATTTGTCCAACAGATCCAGCTGGAAGGGTCTCACCATATCCAGAACCATTCCCAAGAACGGAAGCCTCCGTGTCGGTTCCAGATGAGATTTTGGTAGGTTCAGAATCCACCCATGATTCTGGACTAATCGAGTTGATAGGGAAATGCTGTGCAACAGCTTTTCCCTGGACAGAGCCTTGATCAGCAGGTCGTCCAGCTACAGAATAATGTTTACTCCCTGTATGTGGAGGAGAAACATCATCTTTGCCATTACCTTGGTGAACACCCTCGGTGCCGTGGAGAGGCCAAATGGCAGGGCCTGGAAGTGGTAGTGACAGTCCAGTAGAGCAAACCTTAGATAAGCCTGATGAGGCGGCCAAATCGGTACATGAAGGTATGCATCCTTGATGTCCAGAGACACCAGGAATTCCCCTTCCTCTAGACCTGAGATCACCGTTCTCAGAGACTCCATCTTGAATTTGAACACCCATAAGTATGGGTTCAGTGACTTGAGGTTTAAAATGGGCCTTACCAAACAGTCTGGTTTCAGCACCACAAACAGGTTGGACTAATAACCCTTGCGGTGTAGGCGAGGTGGAACTGGAACAATGACCTGAGGCAAGAAGTTGCCCAAACGTGACTGAAATACCATAAATGGGCTCCCACCTGCCTGTCTTCAGGCAGTGCGGTCCACCGTCATGCTAAAGGCTTTGAGGAAAACAGCCCCTGGGGTCTGTTCCTGAGAACCTGCAGCAGCGGGTTTTCTGGGTTTACCTCTATTACCCCTTAAGGCTGTAGAGGAACCCCTGGATTTGCCTTTGATTTTTGCTGTCCGATAGGTCTGCAGAGTTGGAGCAGAATAGGTTTTCCTAGCTGGTGTTGCTGCGGAAGACTTAACCGCCGTAGCCTTGAATATCCACTTAATCTCCAAAAAGAGCCTCGCCCGGTGAACGGTAGGCTTTCCACGCCCTTTCTGGACTCTTTATCCGCAGTCCATTGGCGTAGCCACAAGCCCCTGCGTGCAGACACTGCGATGGCAGAGGTGCATGCGTTGAGTAAACCAACTTCTTTTAAAGGCTCCCACCATAAAGTTAGCAGAATCTTGGATATGCTGCAAGAGTAAAATATCGTCCCTGGTTAAGGAATCCAAACCATCAATCAGATTACCTAACCATTTAGCAATGGCCCGAGTGTTCCATACACAAGCAATAGTGGGTCTCTTGGCCACCCCAGTAGACTTATACAAAGATTTGAGAGTGGTCTCAATCTTGTGGTCAGCTGCGTCCTTTAAGGATGCCTCACCGGAACCGGTAAGACTATCTTACGCGATAACCTGGATATAGATGCGTCCACAATTGGTGGGTTTTCCCCATTTCTTCCTATCATCCGAAGGAAAAGTAAAGGGAAGAAATTAACCTTTTAGGGATCTGAAATTTTTTTTGTCAGGGTTTACCCACGCCTCTTCAAAGAGGGTGTTTAATTCCTTTGAAGCTGGAAAAGTAGCTGAGGATTTCTTTTTAGTATTAAAATAAGATTCCTCTTCCACCTCCTCTGTCTTGTCGGGAATGTGCAGGACAGTTTTGATAGCCTCAATGAGGGCCTGTATTCCCTGTGACAGGACAGCATCCCCCTCACCAGAGTCCACTTCACCCTCCTCTGGATCCGACATATCAGGATCAGCATCACCCTGCATGATTTGGGCCAGAGTACGCTTTTGCGGGCAAATGGCGAGGGTTTGGGGTGGAGGTATGGAAGCAGAGTCTCCGTTCATCAGGTCATCCATAGACTGCCGTAAGAACTGTGTCTCCTTCTCATTATGAGACAGTTTAGTAGAAATATTAGAAATGATATCTTTAATGGAAGCCAACCACGGGGGTTCAGCCCCACTGGACTGGGAGTGAGCACTATCCTGAGTACAGGGTAGTGAGTCCCCAGGGGATGATAGACATTCTTGGACATGATTGGAGAGGGACACCCACTCACACACACACAGACACTTGGTGAAAGCACAGTATATGTAGGCAGAGTCCTCAGAGAGACACAGAAGCCAGAGCCAGCCACACAGCACCCCAATAGCAACAGTAAAACTAAGCTGGGTCGCAAGAACTAAGCACCTGATTAGTGCTTACAGTCTTAACACTGCTCCCCCCCTTCACTAAGACCCCCTGGTACCGCTGAGGAGACTTTCAGTCCTTGTGGAGGACCTGCGCTTCCCTGTGAGTGTTGTCTGACCGAGCTGCAGAGGGAAATGGCGTTGAAAAGCTGTGTGATCTGCTCTGAGTGAAGCCCCACCCCCTGTAATGGCACGCGGCTTCCCGCATTTTTTATACTGGCCCTGAGATAAAAAGTGTGCCTAACTAGGTGAATAAACCCCTGTTAGGTTGTGCAGCCAGGGTGGGTATCATAGGTGGCTCAGCACGCCCCTCACAGCGTGACCCGCCGCAGCGTGTGTCCTCTGAGCCTCCCCGGAGTGCAGCCTGTACTCAGAGCTGCCCTCCTACACTAGTGTCGCCATTCCCATCGGCGACCCGCTAACCGGGACGCCGGCGCCGTACTCACCACTCGTCTGTCATCAGGCTCTGTTAGGGGGTGGCGGCGTGCTGCGGAAGGGTACGCTGCAGCATGGTGTGGCTTGAGAATGGCTCCCTCATGAGCTCAGTGTCCTGTCAGCAGAGAAACGGGACCATTAACGCTAAGGAAGTTGGGCCGTTCTCCCCTCTATGTCCCACGAAGCAGTCAGGCTGCTGCATAAACAGCCCTGACTGAAAATAACAAACATTGAAAATAAAAGTAGAAAACTCTCCAAAGCATGACCGGCTCCTCCAGGCACATTTTCTATACAGAGTCTGGCAGGTGGGGCATAGAGGGAGGAGCCAGCCCACACTATTTGTTTCTTAAAGTGCCCATGGCTCCTAGTGGACCCGTCTATACCCCCATGGTACTAATGTGGATCCCAGTATCCTCTGGGACGTAAGAGAAATGTGGTTTTGCTGTGAAACCTGTCCTGGAGTTTGGAATTTAACTGCAAGATTTAACAGGGACAACTTTTACACACAAAAATCACCTTGCCGACCTAAATTCTCAGCACATTTCGCTAAAATTGAATGACCCCTTTACTGTGAGGTACAGTATGACACCACAATTGTTTCCATTCGATTAACAGGAGCCTCAAAGATCTACTCTTTGCTGTCTGAGACCCCGTTTCTTCTGCCATCTAAGAGGTCTGAGTCTGTGGCTTCCTGTAAGCCTACATTGCCCTCATAATGTTGTAGTACTACCCCTGTCACATGCAGCCCTGTCCCCATTATACTAATAACTGTGGTGGATCAGCCAGCCACCCCAGAATCTACTCTGTGGATATTTTTTTTATTTGCAGGAGCGCCGCAGCTAGTCTTTGAAGCTGTGGAAGTGGGTGTGAGAAAGGATTCCAATCAGGAGCCACAATCACTGGAGCCTCTGATTGGTCACAGTATCCTTCTATGTTTATATGTTCACCACTTTGTATTGGAGCCTTAACTTAAAGGGCCAGTAGGTAAACAAATTAAAATGTACAATCATTTGTTCGACACTACTGACTAATAAGTGGATGTTCCATGCCTAGGACACCCAGAGTCAAAAACTCACTCATGTTATTGATCCAGCCATAGCTGTTCCATACGAACAACCCTTAGAGGTTGCAGTGCAAACCATTACTTTCTAACATAGCTGCTGATTACAGAGTCATTGATTGTGTTAGATAAGCACACAGCATTAAGAATTATCTTAAATTATCAACTTCAGAAGCTATTCTGACACCAGCAAATTTTAGTTCATTTAAACATACTGGGGACTTAAAACAAACCACCAAGTAGGCGCACAGTACCAATGGTGTTGATAAAAAACAATTTATTGACATAAAAACAATAACAGACTCATTAAAAGACCACAACAACACACAGAGCATATAACTGAGGTATTATAAGCCTCTAATACACACATAAGATGTGTTAATATGTGAAAGGGACACTGAAATACGGGAGAGCCCGTCTCTGTAGGATAGGGTTAATCTCTCACATTAATTCCATATCAAACAGTTCAAATGGAAATGAAGTCCTGCAAAATGATGTAATAAGCGTCTATGACCATATAGGTGTCCAGATTTAAATACTATTTCCTTGGAGCAAAATGTGAATAATAAACCAACCGATTGCTGTTACTCACTGAGACGTAGCGATCTCCCACTGCACGGGATAGGTAGTTGAGGAGCCGCTTGTTATCACCCTGTGCATGGGTGAGACATCCGTCAGCGGTGTATTCAGGTGAGAACCGTTCCCTTCAGTGCGGCACCAAGTGAGTGTGTCAAACCACCGTGCAGATCCCCCAGCTTACTGAGCAACGCCCGGCCGGGCAAAGTGTAGCAGTGTTCCAAATGCAGGGGAAATTTGAGTGGGATAATTAGATCGCAGGCTGAATCGTTCACCAGCAGCTTGTAACAGACGGCTGATAGCAATGGATGTTACGCTCCACGGGACACTTAATGGTCAAATGTGGCCCTTTCTTCTGTACCCTCAACGCGTTTCTCCGCACCTCAGGCGGCTTCTTCAAGAGGCAGAGTGTTCACTGAAGAAGCCGCCTGAGGTGCGGAGAAACGCGTTGAGGGTACAGAAGAAAGGGCCACATTTGACCATTAAGTGTCCCGTGGAGCGTAACATCCATTGCTATCAGCCGTCTGTTACAAGCTGCTGGTGAACGATTCAGCCTGCGATCTAATTATCCCACTCAAATTTCCCCTGCATTTGGAACACTGCTACACTTTGCCCGGCCGGGCGTTGCTCAGTAAGCTGGGGGATCTGCACGGTGGTTTGACACACTCACTTGGTGCCGCACTGAAGGGAACGGTTCTCACCTGAATACACCGCTGACGGATGTCTCACCCATGCACAGGGTGATAACAAGCGGCTCCTCAACTACCTATCCCGTGCAGTGGGAGATCGCTACGTCTCAGTGAGTAACAGCAATCGGTTGGTTTATTATTCACATTTTGCTCCAAGGAAATAGTATTTAAATCTGGACACCTCTATGGTCATAGACGCTTATTACATCATTTTGCAGGACTTCATTTCCATTTGAACTGTTTGATATGGAATTAATGTGAGAGATTAACCCTATCCTACAGAGACGGGCTCTCCCGTATTTCAGTGTCCCTTTCACATATTAACACATCTTATGTGTGTATTAGAGGCTTATAATACCTCAGTTATATGCTCTGTGTGTTGTTGTGGTCTTTTAATGAGTCTGTTATTGTTTTTATGTCAATAAATTGTTTTTTATCAACACCATTGGTACTGTGCGCCTACTTGGTGGTTTGTTTTAAGTTGTTTTTCTCTCAGGAGGCTGGCTACCTCCTTACCAAGTGGCTGCCATTATCAGTGTTATATTTGCACGACCCTGCTCAGCGCCCACAAACCTTTTTTCTGTTTGTATTTCAAACATACTGGGGACCTTGAAAAAGGGAACCTCACAGGCCAAAAATGTACCCTAGTGCAGTGGTTCTCAAACCCAGTCCTCAAAAGGTGAGAATCTGTTTTGCTGGGTCAGTCATTGGGTTATGTCTATGTTGCCTTCGTGCTAAGGACCTGGACGTGACAAAACGAGAGGACAGGAGAGAACCTCCGCCCTTACAGCACCTACGTCTTCTTCGTTATCCGATCGTTTGGGGTAAATTAATTTCTCTATGCAGCACTGGACGCTCGCCACGCTTCGGGCTCGGTGTCTCGCTCCGCTCGCCACACTTTACTATTCCAAATAGATTGTGACATTGACCCAGGGGGTTATGGGAAAGGTCCTTAGCACGAAGAGAAACTAGACGCTACCTCAGTCATTGTCCTGTTAGGGGTGCTTGAGGTCTGAGGTTAAGAACCAATGAGAGAGAGAGAGAGAGAGAGAGAGAGAGAGAGAGTGTATGTGTTCTGAATGACTATATATGCTCTGTAATATATGTGTGCAGTATACAAATAACTGTTAAGAACTCATACTAAATAAATGACTGGAAGATTATAATGCATTGCTATCTGACGTGTGTTGATAATGTTACAGTTCAATGCAATACATCAGACAGAACCTGTGGTAAATGAATGAGCAATACTTTCTCAACTGATCTTCACAAGAGATTCTTAACATGACTCATGATGTTCATAAAGCACACAGAAGAGTCAATAGCATTCACCTGCAGTAGGTGTAACTGGGCCAGCCGCAGCTGCTCTTTTTAAGCTTTTGCAGAAAGTCAGCTTTCTTTTTTCAAAATTCTATCCACGCCAAGCTGGAGGACAAAAGCCCCAAACAGGATGGCAGCCAAGCCCATAAACCCTACAGCAGTGATGGGCAACAGACGGCCACAGAGCCTGCATCTGCAGCCCCCAGCTCCTTCCTGCTTTATGATATCAGATACTTGTTTGTTTGTTATAGCTATAACACTTCCCTGCTAATATATTATTATAGTTAGGTTAATTAAATAAAAAAATAAAAAAAAAAAACACAACCCCCCTACCTCCAAAAAAAAAAACACACCAAAAAAACAAAAACAAAACAATAGCTTATCCAAATAAACGGATATTGGGGCTTTAACCTTTCATGGACAACAGAGCTACACAAGTCGTTTCATATACTTTAACCCAAGGCCACATACATTTAGAATGAAATAAGTCTAAAACATAATTGCATGGGATAACTTCCCTGAACGCATGTAATCCAGAATTGCTGCAGTTGGTAAAAAGGCGTAGAGTAGGAAATACCGGCAGTCAGAAAGCTGGCGGTCAGAAGACAGACCGCAGCATTCCAACATGGGGAAGGTACGTTTACTTACCTTACCCCAGTCAGTATAGAAGCAAATGGATCTTGGGAGCTGGAAGACACGCTGAGAACACTACGCGGCGAGGCTGTAACAGGACACATCTGTATAAATGAATGACATGAAAACTACTCATTCCACACATTTATATAGTTTCAACTTAACAAAATTAGGCCTTTTAAGGTTCTAACAGCCAAAATAGGTCATTTCTAGGTACTAACACCCTGGTACATAAAACATAAAATCTAACCGAAATTTTGATTGTAATGGGAAATTAGAATAGTTTAGAACCTAAGAATTCTGGGCTTATTCATACATATAATTTAGTACATTTTCGGCATAGCGCTACTGATATGGGGGCATGGGGGGGCACCTCTTCTGGAAAACTAGAAGAGCACGTAAAGCCCCCATTTTATATTGGTATAATCTGTAATAACAGAGGCTCAGTACTGCCTACCTACATAAATAAATAAGGAAAGCAGGCACAGCTTGATAAACAGCGGGTAGACTGGCTGATTCACAGTGGAGCAGCGCCATTGAGGTCATAGTAATGGAAATGACTGCAGATACTTACCTGTCATTTCTAAGTTCTCATTGACTGTACAAACACCACATGACCATAGATTTAAACATCACACGCATATGTGTATATCAGGGGCCGACAAATCCCAGGGGCCAGGTGGCCATGGCCCCAAAATTTTGCTGCCTGGCTACCAGAATATGCAAGGAGGGAGGAAGCAGATCCTCGTCAGCCATTTCATGCACGGGAGTGCATGTGCTGAATGTCTATCCTGGACTGTGCTGAATGTTGGGTCTATCCGTCCAAGCCTATGCTATCTGCTTTTTCCAAACTCTGGCTGCAAAGAGCTCCCTGATAAGAGGGTATGCATGACCGGGGATTGCAGCTTTGGAGGGAGTAGTGATACAGCCACAAGCTGGAGGGAATCGTTTGCCTGGGGGATACGCCGGAGGGCTGGTTTGCCTGGGGGTACGCCCTTAGTTGTGTGGTCGTGGGGGTTGGTTTGCTTTGCAGGTGGGGGGGGGGGGGAAGCTGCTCAGCAATGTAGTTGCGCTGGGGAGGGGCTTTGGGGCGAGGGAGGTTTCAGTTATTTTATTATCATATTTATTTGGGGGGGAGGGGGGGAGCGGTGGGCTGCCTCCTACACTTTCATCCTGGCTCCTAGATTTTAGAAAAAATGTCTCAAGTTCTGGTGTGTATTATAAACATCCTCCTACAACAGTGGTCCCCAAACTGGGTGCCTTGGGGCACTTGCAGTGGTGCCTTGGGTTGGTAGTCCAGTACTAATTAAAATTATTTATATTCAATGTTAATGGGAAGCCACAAGCACTGGTTTTGCATATCATTAAATACTTGGATTAACAGAAGTGAATCCTGTCCCACATCATATAACTGAACGGATGGCATATAAAGACAATTTACTTAATGTTTACTATAGGTTTTGTGTTTTTTATTTTACAATAAGAAACGTTTGGCCTAGGGGTGCTGTGAGAAAAAAAAAATTCTAAACTAGGGGTGCAGTGATTCCAAAAAGTTTTGGAGCCACTGTCCTACAAGGAAGGAAGTACTTTAGAAGCCAACATGCAGTTCCATGACTATTAAAAACATCAAATGATGGCGCTCCCTGTTAGATTCCTATATTCTGTTCTTTCTATAGGATTTTAAATTATTTTTTTTAACAGATTTAAACTGAAAGAGTTGCTGTTTTCAAGATTCTTATATCCCTGTTTTGCTACTGTGTGATGTTTTTAGAAGCAAATTGCAACTAAAGATTTGTTATTTACTAATGGGCCTAATTCAGATGTCAGTTGCAAAGAGACTACTGTAAGCAAATCAGTCGATGTTTTCTTACTGTGCATGAATCTGAGCCGCAGTGCGCATGCACAGCAATTGAATTGCAGTAGCGGTCGCAACAAGTTATTAGTCGCAAAGTGAGTGACTGGTAGACAGCATTTGGGTGTGGTAACGGGAAGCGGTCGGGTAAATGCAGGCATGTCATGGGCATCCATACAATGTTTTCAGGGTGTGCATAAATTAGCAGTCGAGATCTTACTTGTTACTGGAGAGCCCTCAGTGTCCTGGGAGAGCAGCTCAGCCTGAACTACCTAGAATCTGTGACATAAAACTGCAAAAGATTGCAACAACAATCGCAAGAACAACCTCATCTGAATTAGGTTCAATGTGTCGTTCATTGGAAATTTGAAACCTAAATAAAATAAGAATTTACTTACCGATAATTCTATTTCTCATAGTCCGTAGTGGATGCTGGGGAATAGCGGCTCCGCAGGAGACTGGGCACAAAGTAAAAGCTTTAGGACTAGCTGGTGTGCACTGGCTCCTCCCCCTATGACCCTCCTCCAAGCCTCAGTTAGGATACTGTGCCCGGACGAGCGTACACAATAAGGAAGGATTTTGAATCCCGGGTAAGACTCATACCAGCCACACCAATCACACCGTACAACTTGTGATCTGAACCCAGTTAACAGCATGATAACAGAAGGAGCCTCTGAAAAGATGGCTCACAACAACAATAACCCGATTTTTGTAACAATAACTATGTACAAGTAATGCAGACAAACCGCACTTGGGATGGGCGCCCAGCATCCACTACGGACTATGAGAAATAGAATTATCGGTAAGTAAATTCTTATTTTCTCTAACGTCCTAGTGGATGCTGGGGACTCCGTCAGGACCATGGGGATTATACCAAAGCTCCCAAACGGGCGGGAGAGTGCGGATGACTCTGCAGCACCAAATGAGAGAACTCCAGGTCCTCCTCAGCCAGGGTATCAAATTTGTAGAATTTAGCAAACGTGTTTGCCCCTGACCAAGTAGCTGCTCGGCAAAGTTGTGAAGCCGAGACCCCTCGGGCAGCCGCCCAAGATGAGCCCACTTTCCGTGTGGAATGGGCTTTTACAGATTTTGGCTGTGGCAGGCCTGCCACAGAATGTGCAAGCTGAATTGTACTACAAATCCAACGAGCAATCGTCTGCTTAGAAGCAGGAGCACCCAGCTTGTTGGGTGCATACAGGATAAACAGCGAATCAGATTTTCTGACTCCAGCCGTCCAGGAAACATATATTTTCAGGGCCCTGACTACGTCCAGCAACTTGGAATCCTCCAAGTCCCTAGTAGCCGCAGGCACCACAATAGGCTGGTTTAAGTGAAATGCTGAAACCACCTTAGGAAGAAATTGAGGACGAGTCCTCAATTCTGCCCTGTCCGTATGAAAAATTAGGTAAGGGCTTTTATAGGATAAAGCCGCCAATTCTGAGACACGCCTGGCTGAAGCCAGGGCTAACAGCATTACCACTTTCCATGTGAGATATTTTAAGTCCACAGTGGTGAGTGGTTCAAACCAATGTGATTTTAGGAATCCCAAAACTACATTGAGATCCCAAGGTGCCACTGGAGGCACAAAAGGAGGCTGTATATGCAGTACTCCCTTGACAAACGTCTGAACTTCAGGAACAGAAGCCAGTTCTTTTTGGAAGAATATTGACAGGGCCGAAATTTGAACCTTAATGGACCCTAATTTGAGGCCCATAGACAGTCCTGTTTGCAGGAAATGCAGGAAACGACCCAGTTGAAATTCCTCTGTAGGGGCCTTCCTGGCCTCGCACCACGCAACATATTTACGCCAAATACGGTGATAATGTTGTATGGTTACATCCTTCCTGGCTTTGATCAGGGTAGGGATGACTTCATCCGGAATGCCTTTTTCCTTCAGGATCCGGCGTTCAACCGCCATGCCGTCAAACGCAGCCGCGGTAAGTCTTGGAACAGACATGGTCCCTGCTGGAGCAGGTCCTTTCTTAGAGGTAGAGGCTACGGGTCTTCCGTGAGCATCTCTTGAATTTCCGGGTACCAAGTCCTTCTTGGCCAATCCGGAGCCACGAGTATAGTCTTTACTCCTCTCCTTCTTATGATTCTCAGTACTTTTGGTATGAGAGGAAGAGGAGGGAACACATACACTGACTGGTACACCCACGGTGTTACCAGAGCGTCCACAGCTATTGCCTGAGGGTCCCTTGACCTGGCGCAATATCTTGTTGAGGCGGGACGCCATCATGTCCACCTTTGGTTTTTCCCAACGGTTCACAATCATGTGGAAGACTTCTGGGTGAAGTCCCCACTCCCCCGGGTGAAGAGCGTGTCTGCTGAGGAAGTCTGCTTCCCAGTTGTCCACTCCCGGAATGAACACTGCTGACAGTGCTATCACATGATTCTCCGCCCAGCGAAGAATCCTTGCCACTTCCATCATTGCCCTCCTGCTTCTTGTGCCGCCCTGTCTGTTTACGTGGGCGACTGCCGTGATGTTGTCCGACTGGATCAACACCGGCTGACCCTGAAGCAGAGGTCTTGCCTGACTTAGGGCATTGTAAATGGCCCTTAGTTCCAGGATATTTATGTGAAGTGACGTTTCCATGCTTGACCACAAGCCCTGGAAATTTCTTCCCTGTGTGACTGCTCCCCAGCCTCTCAGGCTGGCATCCGTGGTCACCAGGACCCAATCCTGAATGCCGAATCTGCGGCCCTCTAGGAGATGAGCACTCTGTAACCACCACAGGAGAGACACCCTTGTCCTTGGAGACAGGGTTATCCGCTGATGCATTTGAAGATGCGATCCGGACCATTTGTCCAGCAGATCCCACTGAAAAGTTCTTGCATGGAATCTGCCGAATGGAATCGCTTCGTAAGAAGCCACCATCTTTCCCAGGACCCTTGTGCATTGATGTACTGACACTTGGCCTGGTCTTAGGAGGTTCCTGACTAGGTCGGATAACTCCTTGGCTTTCTCCTCCGGGAGAAACACCTTTTTCTGTACTGTGTCCAGAATCATCCCTAGGAACAGCAGACGTGTCGTCGGAATCAGCTGCGATTTTGGAATATTTAGAATCCATCCGTGCTGTCGTAGTACTACTTGAGATAGTGCTACTCCGACCTCTAACTGTTCTCCGGACCTTGCCCTTATCAGGAGATCGTCCAAGTAAGGGATAATTAAGACGCCTTTTCTTCGAAGAAGAATCATCATTTCGGCCATTACCTTGGTAAAGACCCGGGGTGCCGTGGACAATCCAAACGGCAGCGTCTGAAACTGATAGTGACAGTTCTGTACCACAAACCTGAGGTACCCTTGGTGAGAAGGGCAAATTGGGACATGGAGGTAAGCATCCTTGATGTCCAGAGACACCATATAGTCCCCTTCTTCCAGGTTCGCTATCACTGCTCTGAGTGACTCCATCTTGAACTTGAACCTTTTTATGTAAGTGTTCAAGGATTTCAGATTTAAAATGGGTCTCACCGAGCCGTCCGGCTTCGGTACCACAAACAGCGTGGAATAATACCCCTTTTCCCTGTTGTAGGAGGGGTACCTTGATTATCACCTGCTGGGAATACAGCTTGTGAATGGCTTCCAATACCGCCTCCCTGTCGGGGGGAGACGTTGGTAAAGCAGACTTCAGGAAACGGCGAGGGGGAGACGTCTCGAATTCCAATTTGTACCCCTGAGATATTACCTGCAGGATCCAGGGGTCCACTTGCGAGTGAGCCCACTGCGCGCTGAAATTCTTGAGACGGGCCCCCACCGTGCCTGAGTCCGCTTGTAAGGCCCCAGCGTCATGCTGAGGACTTGGCAGAAGCGGGGGAGGGCTTCTGTTCCTGGGAAGAGGCTGTTTGCTGCAGTCTTTTTCCCCTTCCTCTGCCCCGGGGCAGATATGAGTGGCCTTTTGCCCGCTTGCCCTTATGGGGACGAAAGGACTGAGCCTGAAAAGACGGTATCTTTTTCTGCTGCGAGGTGACTTGGGGTAAAAAGGTGGATTTTCCAGCCGTTGCCGTGGCCACCAGGTCCGATAGACCGACCCCAAATAACTCCTCCCCTTTATACGGCAATACTTCCATATGCCGTTTGGAATCCGCATCCCCTGACCACTGTCGCGTCCATAATCCTCTTCTGGCAGAAATGGACATCGCACTTACTCTTGATGCCAGAGTGCAAATATCCCTCTGTGCATCTCGCATATATAGAAATGCATCCTTTAAATGCTCTATAGTCAATAATATATTGTCCCTGTCCCTGTCCAGGGTATCAATATTTTCAGTCAGGGAATCCGACCAAGCCACCCCAGCACTGCACATCCAGGCTGAGGCGATTGCTGGTCGCAGTATAATACCAGTATGTGTGTATATACTTTTAAGGATATTTTCCAGCTTCCTATCAGCTGGTTCCTTGAGAGCGGCCGTATCAGGAGACGGTAACGCCACTTGTTTTGATAAGCGTGTGAGCGCCTTATCTACGCTAGGGGGTGTTTCCCAACGCGCCCTAACCTCTGGCGGGAAAGGGTATAATGCCAATAATTTTTTAGAAATTAGCAGTTTTTTATCGGGGGAAACCCACGCTTCATCACACACCTCATTTAATTCATCTGATTCAGGAAAAACTACGGGTAGTTTTTTTCACTTCCCACATAATACCCTTTTTTGTGGTACTTGTAGTATCAGAAATGTTCAAAACCTCCTTCATTGCCGTGATCATGTAACGTGTGGCCCTACTGGAAAATACGTTTGTTTCCTCACCGTCGACACTGGAGTCAGTGTCCGTGTCAGTTACCTGAGGTAACGGGCGTTTTATAGCCCCTGACGGTGTTTGAGACGCCTGTACAGGTATTAACTGATTTGCCGGCTGTCTCATGTCGTCAACAGTCTTTTGTAAAGTGCCGACACTATCACGTAATTCTTTCCACAAGACCATCCAGTCAGGTGTCGACTCCCTAGGGGGTGACATAACTAACACAGGCAATTGCTCCGCCTCCACACCATTTTCCTCCTCATACATGTCGACACAGCGTACCGACACACAGCACACACACAGGGAATGCTCTGATAGAGGACAGGACCCCACTAGCCCTTTGGGGAGACAGAGGGAGAGTTTGCCAGCACACACCAGAGCGCTATATATATACAGGGATAACCTTATATAAGTGTTTTTCCCTAATATAGCTGCTGTATATATTAATATGCCAATTTAGTGCCCCCCCTCTCTTGTTTTACCCTGTTTCTGTAGTGCAGGACTGCAGGGGAGAGTCAGGGAGCCTTCCTCCAACGGAGCTGTGAGGAAAAAATGGCGCTTGTGTGCTGAGGAGATAGGCTTCGCCCCTTTTTCGGCGGCCTTTCTCCCGCTTTTTTGTGGAAAACTGGCAGGGGTTAAATACATCCATATAGCCCAGGAGCTATATGTGATGTATTTTTAGCCATTTAAGGTATTTTCATTGCGTCCCAGGGCGCCCCCCCCAGCGCCCTGCACCCTCAGTGACCGGAGTGTGAAGTGTGCTGAGAGCAATGGCGCACAGCTGCGGTGCTGTGCGCTACCTTATTGAAGACAGGACGTCTTCTGCCGCCGATTTTCTTCACTCTTCTGGCTCTGTAAGGGGGCCGGCGGCGCGGCTCCGGGACCCATCCATGGCTGGGCCTGTGATCGTCCCTCTGGAGCTAATGTCCAGTAGCCTAAGAAGCCCAATCCACTCTGCACGCAGGTGAGTTCGCTTCTTCTCCCCTTAGTCCCTTGATGCAGTGAGCCTGTTGCCAGCAGGTCTCACTGAAAATAAAAAAACCTATTTAAACTTTTACTCTAAGCAGCTCAGGAGAGCCACCTAGATTGCACCCTTCTCGTTCGGGCACAAAATCTTAACCGAGGCTTGGAGGAGGGTCATAGGGGGAGGAGCCAGTGCACACCAGCTAGTCCTAAAGCTTTTACTTTGTGCCCAGTCTCCTGCGGAGCCGCTATTCCCCATGGTCCTTTCGGAGTCCCCAGCATCCACTAGGACGTTAGAGAAATTTATTAGTGTAGTTGTAGAGTATTCTCCCCAGAAACTCCCCAAAACCAAGAGGCACCATAAGCAGCTTGGGACCACTTTCACCTTTTATATCAATGTACTAGGGGTTGTGCGATAAGTTTTCGGTTATGCAGTGCATAGGTAGAGTAGACACAACCTGACTGTCTGGTTGTGAACTGTAATCTCTGACTAAAGTTCTTGTGAAATGTCAAGGCACAGAACAATTTATAAGAAGCACTGCACACCGAAGAAGTCAGCATGTTCACTTCCATTACAAACTCGTTCAGAGGCTTAATAGAGGCTACTGGAGAACCATAAAAGTCTATGACAAAAAGAATGGCCTATGACAGCGGGACAGTTTTGACCAACTGCGAGTTTCTTTTGGGGAGGAAGCACTGTTCCGAACCACTGTGCTTGAGAGATTTGCAGACGTTTGGTGCAAAAGACGGTCCCTGGAGGGTGAGGAGTTCTGCCGTGCGGGTCATAGTTTAGTTGGATGCCAGGGTGACATGACCCAGTTAAAGAAGGAGATAGACATCTCCTCTTGATCCATTTGCTTGATACTCCACAAAAAGCTTGGCCTGAGCAAGATTTCTGCATGCTAGGTGCCCCATCAGCTGACTAGAGAGCAGATGGAGACTCGGTGCCACAACATGCAGGTCAGGTTTGATGGCGGTCACACAAACTCTGTCTGTGAGATTATCAGTGGAAATAAGTCCCGAATCTACAGTTTCAATCCGAAGACCAAGCAGGTTGGCCCAGTGGATCCCAGTTGGAGGTGTGCCGCCACAGAAGTTCTGACATGAGCGCATCATGACCAAGCAGAAGGTGGATGTTTTGTGTCCAAGACTGGTCATGTAGCTACCATATCACTTTGTTTAGCAGCGCACCATCATTAGTGACTGGTACGCCAACCAATGCCTGCCACAAGTGCTGGAAGCCATTTCCAGGCACCGTCCAAGAACTCGCACTCGTGGAGCTCTTCTCCATCACGACAATGCACCTGCCCAGAAGTCCAGGAAAATGGTGGATTTTCTAGCCCATGAGCCACATTCAGGAGCTTGTTTGTCCGCTATGCATTCCAGACCTGGCTCCCTGCGACTTCTTCGTATTCCCACAAATCAAGCGCAAGATGTACGAGATTCCTTTTGAGTTACCGGAAGCTGCAGTGGAGACCTTCATTCAGCATGTACAAGACATATCTGTTTCGGACTGGTCCAACTGCTTCACCAAATGTTTTGAGCACATGCAATTTTACATTAACTCCTCTAGTGAATACTTTAAAAAAGATTTAATGTTCACTTTGTAAATAAAATATCAGGCCAAGGAAGTTGTTTAGCAGTGTTTCAACCTTGTCAGAAAATGTGGGTTACAGGTCCATGAATGGATATTATTTTATTGCTAAAGAACATTAGGCTTTAAGAACATTCAAACACCTTTGAATAATACCCAGTACCCATGAAGCCTGTAAAGGTCCATCTTTGTAGAGATTTAATTGACACACAAAAAAAATAATAATAATAAACTCAAATTGTAAAACAAGGTGATATTCCTTCTAATTCAGCAAGAATGCCACTCAACTTTTTCTGTACTTTGTCACTTATACCGCTTTCACATTGCAAATGCCGGGTCCCACCCGGGAAATTGGAAACGGGTCCTTACTGGGTGGGACCTGGCATTGGCCCCTCAACAACTGAATCTCTGACCTGCCAATATGCTGGGTTGCCATAGTGGCGGGGGGCGGAGCAGCCATTAGGGGCCGCACTGGGAGATGCCCTCATCAACCCGGCAACCCGTTCACACTGCCCATGACCCGGTATTCAACCCGGGATTAACACTGGTTTATTCCCGGGTTTAATTACCGGGTCAGGCGACCCAGGAATTCGCCATGGGCCCTTTCACACGCACAGGGACCCGTGTCGACTTGGCAATATACCGGGTTATTTGTGCGGTGCGACAGGGGTAGTAGAGGGCGATTTCAACAAATACACTTAAGAAATTTTAATTTTAACTTTAAATCCTCTTCTACCACTTAGCTTCAACAAGTATATATTTCTTCAATATAAAATCTTTTTTTTTTTTTGTAGTACAAAGGAATACACCTGTGTGGGTTACGTCAGTACAAGACAATAAAGTCAATGTACTGTGTAGTCGTAAAGGGAAGTACTACACCAGACATTGGATACCTCTGCCTACAGTATGTCTAGTGTGGTTTGGAAACAATGGTACAACGAGAGATCAATTTACAAAAACACACAATTCACACAGTATTGAGGCTCCACAGCTAGCATTATACCAAAATGGTCGGAGGAGTTGACAAAAATCAATCTATGCAATAGAAAAATGTAAAAATATACATTATTGTTTCCGTTTCTTGCTGTTACTTCTGCAACAATGTTCAAAAAAGTGGTTTTATTTAACTTTATAGTTTAGTGTAATTGCCAAACTTATCTGTTTTATATCAACAATTTACTGTATACATGCGAGAGCGATAAGTACACACACTAAAAAAAAAATAAGAATTTACTTACCGATAATTCTATTTCTCATAGTCCGTAGTGGATGCTGGGGACTCCGAAGGACCATGGGGAATAGCGGCTCCGCAGGAGACTGGGCACAAAGTAAAAGCTTTAGGACTAGCTGGTGTGCACTGGCTCCTCCCCCTATGACCCTCCTCCAAGCCTCAGTTAGGACACTGTGCCCGGACGAGCGTACACAATAAGGAAGGATTTTGAATCCCGGGTAAGACTCATACCAGCCACACCAATCACACCGTACAACCTGTGATCTGAACCCAGTTAACAGCATGATAACAGAAGGAGCCTCTGAAAAGATGGCTCACAACAACAATAACCCGATTTTTGTAACAATAACTATGTACAAGTAATGCAGACAATCCGCACTTGGGATGGGCGCCCAGCATCCACTACGGACTATGAGAAATAGAATTATCGGTAAGTAAATTCTTATTTTCTCTAACGTCCTAGTGGATGCTGGGGACTCCGAAAGGACCATGGGGATTATACCAAAGCTCCCAAACGGGCGGGAGAGTGCGGATGACTCTGCAGCACCGAATGAGAGAACTCCAGGTCCTCCTCAGCCAGGGTATCAAATTTGTAGAATTTAGCAAACGTGTTTGCCCCTGACCAAGTAGCTGCTCGGCAAAGTTGTAAAGCCGAGACCCCTCGGGCAGCCGCCCAAGATGAGCCCACTTTCCGTGTGGAATGGGCTTTTACAGATTTTGGCTGTGGCAGGCCTGCCACAGAATGTGCAAGCTGAATTGTACTACAAATCCAACGAGCAATCGTCTGCTTAGAAGCAGGAGCACCCAGCTTGTTGGGTGCATACAGGATAAACAGCGAATCAGATTTCCTGACTCCAGCCGTCCTGGAAACATATATTTTCAGGGCCCTGACTACGTCCAGCAACTTGGAATCCTCCAAGTCCCTAGTAGCCGCAGGCACCACAATAGGCTGGTTTAAGTGAAATGCTGAAACCACCTTAGGGAGAAATTGAGGACGAGTCCTCAATTCTGCCCTGTCCGTATGAAAAATTAGGCGAGGGCTTTTATAGGATAAAGCCGCCAATTCTGAGACACGCCTGGCTGAAGCCAGTGCTAACAGCATTACCACTTTCCATGTGAGATATTTTAAGTCCACAGTGGTGAGTGGTTCAAACCAATGTGATTTTAGGAATCCCAAAACTACATTGAGATCCCAAGGTGCCACTGGAGGCACAAAAGGAGGCTGTATATGCAGTACTCCCTTGACAAACGTCTGAACTTCAGGAACAGAAGCCAGTTCTTTTTGGAAGAATATTGACAGGGCCGAAATTTGAACCTTAATGGACCCTAATTTGAGGCCCATAGACAGTCCTGTTTGCAGGAAATGCAGGAAACGACCCAGTTGAAATTCCTCTGTAGGGGCCTTCCTGGCCTCGCACCACGCAACATATTTACGCCAAATACGGTGATAATGTTGTATGGTTACATCCTTCCTGGCTTTGATCAGGGTAGGGATGACTTCATCCGGAATGCCTTTTTCCTTCAGGATCCGGCGTTCAACCGCCATGCCGTCAAACGCAGCCGCGGTAAGTCTTGGAACAGACATGGTCCCTGCTGGAGCAGGTCCTTTCTTAGAGGTAGAGGCCACGGGTCTTCCGTGAGCATCTCTTGAATTTCCGGGTACCAAGTCCTTCTTGGCCAATCCGGAGCCACGAGTATAGTCTTTACTCCTCTCCTTCTTATGATTCTCAGTACTTTTGGTATGAGAGGAAGAGGAGGGAACACATACACTGACTGGTACACCCACAGTGTTACCAGAGCGTCCACAGCTATTGCCTGAGGGTCCCTTGACCTGGCGCAATATCTGTCCAGTTTTTTGATGAGGCGGGACGCCATCATGTCCACCTTTGGTTTTTCCCAACGGTTCACAATCATGTGGAAGACTTCTGGGTGAAGTCCCCACTCCCCCGGGTGAAGATCGTGTCTGCTGAGGAAGTCTGCTTCCCAGTTGTCCACTCCCGGAATGAACACTGCTGACAGTGCTATCACATGATTCTCCGCCAAGCGAAGAATCCTTGCCACTTCCATCATTGCCCTCCTGCTTCTTGTGCCGCCCTGTCTGTTTACGTGGGCGACTGCCGTGATGTTGTCCGACTGGATCAACACCGGCTGACCCTGAAGCAGAGGTCTTGCCTGACTTAGGGCATTGTAAATGGCCCTTAGTTCCAGGATATTTATGTGAAGTGACGTTTCCATGCTTGACCACAAGCCCTGGAAATTTCTTCCCTGTGTGACTGCTCCCCAGCCTCTCAGGCTGGCATCCGTGGTCACCAGGACCCAATCCTGAATGCCGAATCTGCGGCCCTCTAGGAGATGAGCACTCTGTAACCACCACAGGAGAGACACCCTTGTCCTTGGAGACAGGGTTATCCGCTGATGCATTTGAAGATGCGATCCGGACCATTTGTCCAGCAGATCCCACTGAAAAGTTCTTGCGTGGAATCTGCCGAATGGAATCGCTTCGTAAGAAGCCACCATCTTTCCCAGGACCCTTGTGCATTGATGTACTGACACTTGGCCTGGTCTTAGGAGGTTCCTGACTAGGTCGGATAACTCCTTGGCTTTCTCCTCCGGGAGAAACACCTTTTTCTGTACTGTGTCCAGAATCATCCCTAGGAACAGCAGACGTGTCGTCGGAATCAGCTGCGATTTTGGAATATTTAGAATCCATCCGTGCTGTCGTAGTACTACTTGAGATAGTGCTACTCCGACCTCTAACTGTTCTCTGGACCTTGCCCTTATCAGGAGATCGTCCAAGTAAGGGATAATTAAGACGCCTTTTCTTCGAAGAAGAATCATCATTTCGGCCATTACCTTGGTAAAGACCCGGGGTGCCGTGGACAATCCAAACGGCAGCGTCTGAAACTGATAGTGACAGTTCTGGTGAGAAGGGCAAATTTGGACATGGAGGTAAGCATCCTTGATGTCCAGAGACACCATATAGTCCCCTTCTTCCAGGTTCGCTATCACTGCTCTGAGTGACTCCATCTTGAACTTGAACCTTTTTATGTAAGTGTTCAAGAATTTCAGATTTAAAATGGGTCTCACCGAGCCGTCCGGCTTCGGTACCACAAACAGCGTGGAATAATACCCCTTTCCCTGTTGTAGGAGGGGTACCTTGATTATCACCTGCTGGGAATACAGCTTGTGAATGGCTTCCAATACCGCCTCTCTGTCGGGGGGAGACGTTGGTAAAGCAGACTTCAGGAACCGGCGAGGGGGAGACGTCTCGAATTCCAATTTGTACCCCTGAGATACTACCTGCAGGATCCAGGGGTCCACTTGCGAGTGAGCCCACTGCGCGCTGAAATTCTTGAGACGGGCCCCCACCGTGCCTGAGTCCGCTTGTAAGGCCCCAGCGTCATGCTGAGGACTTGGCAGAAGCGGGGGAGGGCTTCTGTTCCTGGGAAGAGGCTGTTTGCTGCAGTCTTTTTCCCCTTCCTCTGCCCCGGGGCAGATATGAGTGGCCTTTTGCCCGCTTGCCCTTATGGGGACGAAAGGACTGAGCCTGAAAAGACGGTATCTTTTTCTGCTGCGAGGTGACTTGGGGTAAAAAGGTGGATTTTCCAGCCGTTGCCGTGGCCACCAGGTCCGATAGACCGACCCCAAATAACTCCTCCCCTTTATACGGCAATACTTCCATATGCCGTTTGGAATCCGCATCCCCTGACCACTGTCGCGTCCATAATCCTCTTCTGGCAGAAATGGACATCGCACTTACTCTTGATGCCAGAGTGCAAATATCCCTCTGTGCATCTCGCATATATAGAAATGCATCCTTTAAATGCTCTATAGTCAATAATATATTGTCCCTGTCCAGGGTATCAATATTTTCAGTCAGGGAATCCGACCAAGCCACCCCAGCACTGCACATCCAGGCTGAGGCGATTGCTGGTCGCAGTATAATACCAGTATGTGTGTATATACTTTTAAGGATATTTTCCAGCTTCCTATCAGCTGGTTCCTTGAGGGCGGCCGTATCAGGAGACGGTAACGCCACTTGTTTTGATAAGCGTGTGAGCGCCTTATCTACGCTAGGGGGTGTTTCCCAACGCGCCCTAACCTCTGGCGGGAAAGGGTATAATGCCAATAATTTTTTAGAAATTAGCAGTTTTTTATCGGGGGAAACCCACGCTTCATCACACACCTCATTTAATTCATCTGATTCAGGAAAAACTACGGGTAGTTTTTTCACACCCCACATAATACCCTTTTTTGTGGTACTTGTAGTATCAGAAATGTTCAAAACCTCCTTCATTGCCGTGATCATGTAACGTGTGGCCCTACTGGAAAATACGTTTGTTTCCTCACCGTCGACACTGGAGTCAGTGTCCGTGTCAGTGTCTGTATCGACCTGAGGTAACGGGCGTTTTATAGCCCCTGACGGTGTTTGAGACGCCTGTACAGGTATTAACTGATTTGCCGGCTGTCTCATGTCGTCAACAGTCTTTTGTAAAGGGCCGACACTATCACGTAATTCTTTCCATAAGACCATCCAGTCAGGTGTCGACTCCCTAGGGGGTGACATCACTAACACAGGCAATTGCTCCGCCTCCACACCATTTTCCTCCTCATACATGTCGACACAGCGTACCGACACACAGCACACACACAGGGAATGCTCTGACAGAGGACAGGACCCCACTAGCCCTTTGGGGAGACAGAGGGAGAGTTTGCCAGCACACACCAGAGCGCTATATATATACAGGGATAACCTTATATAAGTGTTTTTCCCTAATATAGCTGCTGTATATATTAATATGCCAATTTAGTGCCCCCCCTCTCTTGTTTTACCCTGTTTCTGTAGTGCAGGACTGCAGGGGAGAGTCAGGGAGCCTTCCTCCAACGGAGCTGTGAGGAAAAAATGGCGCTTATGTGCTGAGGAGATAGGCTCCGCCCCTTTTTCGGCGGCCTTTCTCCCGCTTTTTTGTGGAAAACTGGCAGGGGTTAAATACATCCATATAGCCCAGGAGCTATATGTGATGTATTTTTAGCCATTTAAGGTATTTTCATTGCGTCCCAGGGCGCCCCCCCCCCAGCGCCCTGCACCCTCAGTGACCGGAGTGTGAAGTGTGCTGAGAGCAATGGCGCACAGCTGCGGTGCTGTGCGCTACCTTATTGAAGACAGGACGTCTTCTGCCGCCGATTTTCCGGACCTCTTCACTCTTCTGGCTCTGTAAGGGGGCCGGCGGCGCGGCTCCGGGACCCATCCATGGCTGGGCCTGTGATCGTCCCTCTGGAGCTAATGTCCAGTAGCCTAAGAAGCCCAATCCACTCTGCACGCAGGTGAGTTCGCTTCTTCTCCCCTTAGTCCCTCGATGCAGTGAGCCTGTTGCCAGCAGGTCTCACTGAAAATAAAAAAAACTATTTAAACTTTTACTCTAAGCAGCTCAGGAGAGCCACCTAGATTGCACCCTTCTCGTTCGGGCACAAAATCTTAACTGAGGCTTGGAGGAGGGTCATAGGGGGAGGAGCCAGTGCACACCAGCTAGTCCTAAAGCTTTTACTTTGTGCCCAGTCTCCTGCGGAGCCGCTATTCCCCATGGTCCTTTCGGAGTCCCCAGCATCCACTAGGACGTTAGAGAAAAAAAGGTAGGAAAAGAAGCACAAATATCGACAACATTTACAGCGGTCCACAAACAAATGCTGTTTTGCTTGATAAGGCATCGGCCTCAAGTCTCCCAGGTGGTATTACGCTTCCTGTGTTAATAAGAACCCATTTCGGGCAACTGGGTGGACCTCTGGTGCTGCCACTATCCAACTATTAAGACTTTAATATAAACTCAGAGGCAGCCAACCTTCGACCCAGGATTTTCAGCAGGTGATGGAACAGTCAGATAGTGACAGGACCACAAGGAGAGCAATCGGGCCATGGGGTGGTATTGTTTTTCTGTACATTATAAATATTCCCTTCTATAGTAGACTGCACAGTTCTTTCAAATAGCACAAGTTTATTCCATGAATCTGAATCACGGCACCCTAGAGTATCGGAATTATTTTCATGGCACCACTAGGACAAAAAAGTTTCTTATTGAGAAATCAGGAAAGAAATATTAAAGTAAAATAAGAATTTACTTACCGATAATTCTATTTCTCGTAGTCCGTAGTGGATGCTGGGAACTCCGTAAGGACCATGGGGAATAGCGGCTCCGCAGGAGACTGGGCACAAAAGTAAAAGCTTTAGGACTACCTGGTGTGCACTGGCTCCTCCCCCTATGACCCTCCTCCAAGCCTCAGTTAGGATACTGTGCCCGGACGAGCGTACACAATAAGGAAGGATTTTGAATCCCGGGTAAGACTCATACCAGCCACACCAATCACACCGTACAACCTGTGATCTGAACCCAGTTAACAGCATGATAACAGAAGGAGCCTCTGAAAAGATGGCTCACAACAATAATAACCCGATTTTTGTAACAATAACTATGTACAAGTATTGCAGACAATCCGCACTTGGGATGGGCGCCCAGCATCCACTACGGACTATGAGAAATAGAATTATCGGTAAGTAAATTCTTATTTTCTCTGACGTCCTAGTGGATGCTGGGAACTCCGTAAGGACCATGGGGATTATACCAAAGCTCCCAAACGGGCGGGACAGTGCGGATGACTCTGCAGCACCGAATGAGAGAACTCCAGGTCCTCCTCAGCCAGGGTATCAAATTTGTAGAATTTAGCAAACGTGTTTGCCCCTGACCAAGTAGCTGCTCGACAAAGTTGTAAAGCCGAGACCCCTCGGGCAGCCGCCCAAGATGAGCCCACTTTCCTTGTGGAATGGGCTTTTACAGATTTTGGCTGTGGCAGGCCTGCCACAGAATGTGCAAGCTGAATTGTACTACAAATCCAACGAGCAATAGTCTGCTTAGAAGCAGGAGCACCCAGCTTGTTGGGTGCATACAGGATAAACAGCGAGTCAGATTTTCTGACTCCAGCCGTCCTGGAAACATATATTTTCAGGGCCCTGACTACGTCCAGCAACTTGGAGTCCTCCAAGTCCCTAGTAGCCGCAGGTACCACAATAGGCTGGTTCAAGTGAAACGCTGAAACCACCTTAGGGAGAAATTGAGGACGAGTCCTCAATTCTGCCCTGTCCGTATGAAAAATTAGGTAAGGGCTTTTATATGATAAAGCCGCCAATTCTGAGACACGCCTGGCTGAAGCCAGGGCTAACAGCATTACCACTTTCCATGTGAGATATTTTAAGTCCACAGTGGTGAGTGGTTCAAACCAATGTGATTTGAGGAACCCCAAAACTACATTGAGATCCCAAGGTGCCACTGGAGGCACAAAAGGAGGCTGTATATGCAGTACCCCCTTGACAAACGTCTGAACTTCAGGAACTGAAGCCAGTTCTTTCTGGAAGAAAATTGACAGGGCCGAAATTTGAACCTTAATGGAACCTAATTTTAGGCCCATAGACAGTCCTGTTTGCAGGAAATGCAGGAAACGACCCAGTTGAAATTCCTCTGTAGGGGCCTTCCTGGCCTCACACCACGCAACATATTTACGCCAAATACGGTGATAATGTTGCACGGTTACATCCTTCCTGGCTTTGATCAGGGTAGGGATGACTTCATCCGGAATGCCTTTTTCCTTCAGGATCCGGCGTTCAACCGCCATGCCGTCAAACGCAGCCGCGGTAAGTCTTGGAACAGACAGGGTCCCTGCTGGAGCAGGTCCTTTCTTAGAGGTAGAGGCCACGGGTCCTCCGTGAGCATCTCTTGAAGTTCCGGGTACCAAGTCCTTCTTGGCCAATCCGGAGCCACGAGTATGGTCCTTACTCCTCTCCTTCTTATGATTCTCAGTACCTTGGGTATGAGAGGCAGAGGAGGGAACACATACACTGACTGGTACACCCACGGTGTTACCAGAGCGTCCACAGCTATTGCCTGAGGGTCCCTTGACCTGGCGCAATATCTGTCTAGTTTTTTGTTGAGGCGGGACGCCATCATGTCCACCTTTGGTTTTTCCCAACGGTTCACAATCATGTGGAAGACTTCTGGGTGAAGTCCCCACTCCCCCGGGTGGAGGTCGTGTCTGCTGAGGAAGTCTGCTTCCCAGTTGTCCACTCCCGGAATAAACACTGCTGACAGTGCTATCACATGATTTTCCGCCCAGCGAAGAATCCTTGCAACTTCTGCCATTGCCCTCCTGCTTCTTGTGCCGCCCTGTCTGTTTACGTGGGCGACTGCCGTGATGTTGTCCGACTGGATCAACACCGGCTGACCCTGAAGCAGAGGCCTTGCTTGACTTAGGGCATTGTAAATGGCCCTTAGTTCCAGGATATTTATGTGAAATGACGTTTCCATGCTTGACCACAAGCCCTGGAAATTTTTTCCCTGTGTGACTGCTCCCCAGCCTCTCAGGCTGGCATCCGTGGTCACCAGGACCCAGTCCTGAATGCCGAATCTGCGGCCCTCTAGAAGATGAGCACTCTGCAACCACAACAGGAGAGACACCCTTGTCCTTGGAGACAGGGTTATCCGCTGATGCATCTGAAGATGCGATCCGGACCATTTGTCCAGCAGACCCCACTGAAAAGTTCTTGCGTGGAATCTGCCGAATGGAATCGCTTCGTAAGAAGCCACCATTTTTCCCAGGACCCTTGTGCATTGATGCACTGACACTTGGCCTGGTTTTAGGAGGTTCCTGACTAGCTCGGATAACTCCCTGGCTTTCTCCTCCGGGAGAAACACCTTTTTCTGGACTGTGTCCAGAATCATCCCTAGGAACAGCAGACGTGTCGTCGGAATCAGCTGCGATTTTGGAATATTTAGAATCCACCCGTGCTGTCGTAGTACTACTTGAGATAGTGCTACTCCGACCTCTAACTGTTCCCTGGACCTTGCCCTTATCAGGAGAGCGTCCAAGTAAGGGATAATTAAGACGCCTTTTCTTCGAAGAAGAATCATCATTTCGGCCATTACCTTGGTAAAGACCCGGGGTGCCGTGGACAATCCAAACGGCAGCGTCTGAAACTGATAGTGACAGTTCTGTACCACAAACCTGAGGTACCCTTGGTGAGAAGGGCAAATTGGGACATGGAGGTAAGCATCCTTGAAGTCCAGAGACACCATATAGTCCCCTTCTTCCAGGTTCGCTATCACTGCTCTGAGTGACTCCATCTTGAATTTGAACCTTTGTATGTAAGTGTTCAATGATTTCAGATTTAAAATAGGTCTCACCGAGCCGTCCGGCTTCGGTACCACAAACAGCGTGGAATAATACCCCTTTCCCTGTTGTAGGAGGGGTACCTTGATTATCACCTGCTGGGAATACAGCTTGTGAATGGCTTCCAATACCGCCACCCTGTCGGAGGGAGACGTTGGTAAAGCAGACTTCAGGAACCGGCGAGGGGGAGACGTCTCGAATTCCAATTTGTACCCCTGAGATACTACCTGCAGGATCCAGGGGTCCACTTGCGAGTGAGCCCACTGCGCGCTGAAATTCTTGAGACGACCCCCCACCGTACCTGAGTCCGCTTGTAAGGCCCCAGCGTCATGCTGAGGACTTGGCAGAAGCGGGGGAGGGCTTCTGTTCCTGGGAAGAGGCTGCCTGCTGCAGTCTTTTTCCCCTTCCTCTGCCCCGGGGCAGATATGAGTGGCCTTTTGCCCGCTTGCCCTTATGGGGACGAAAGGACTGAGCCTGAAAAGACGGTGTCTTTTTCTGCTGAGAGGTGACCTGGGGTAAAAAGGTGGATTTCCCAGCCGTTGCCGTGGCCACCAGGTCCGATAGACCGACCCCAAATAACTCCTCCCCTTTATACGGCAATACTTCCATATGCCGTTTGGAATCTGCATCACCTGACCACTGTCGCGTCCATAACCCTCTTCTGGCAGAAATGGACAGCGCACTTACTCTTGATGCCAGAGTGCAAATATCCCTCTGTGCATCTCGCATATATAGAAATGCATCCTTTAAATGCTCTATAGTCAATAATATATTGTCCCTGTCCAGGGTATCAATATTTTCAGTCAGGGAATCCGACCAAGCCACCCCAGCACTGCACATCCAGGCTGAGGCGATTGCTGGTCTCAGTATAATACCAGTATGTGTGTATATACTTTTTAGGATATTTTCCAGCTTCCTATCAGCTGGCTCCTTAAGGGCGGCCGTATCCGGAGACGGTAACGCCACTTGTTTTGATAAGCGTGTGAGCGCCTTATCTACCCTAGGGGGTGTTTCCCAACGCGCCCTAACCTCTGGCGGGAAAGGGTATAATGCCAATATTTTTTTAGAAATTAGCAGTTTTTTATCGGGGGAAACCCACGCTTCATCACACACCTCATTTAATTCATCTGATTCAGGAAAAACTACGGGTAGTTTTTTCACACCCCACATAATACCCTTTTTTGTGGTACTTGTAGTATCAGAAATGTTCAAAACCTCCTTCATTGCCGTGATCATGTAACGTGTGGCCCTTCTGGAAAACACGGTTGTTTCCTCACCGTCGACACTAGAGTCAGTGTCCGTGTCTGGGTCTGTGTCGACCATCTGAGTTAACGGGCGCTTTAGAGCCCCTGACGGTGTTTGAGACGCCTGGACAGGTATTAACGGTTTTTCCGGCTGTCTCATGTCGTCAACAGTCTTTTGTAAAGTGCAGACGCTATCACGTAATTCCTTCCATAAGACCATCCAGTCAGGTGTCGACTCCCTAGGGGGTGACATCACTATTACAGGCAATTGCTCCGCCTCCATACCATTTTCCTCCTCATACATGTCGACACAACGTACCGACACACAGCACACACACAGGGAATGCTCTGATAGAGGACAGGACCCCACTAGCCCTTTGGGGAGACAGAGGGAGAGTTTGCCAGCACACACCAGAGCGCTATATATATACAGGGATAACCTTATATAAGTGTTTTTCCCTTATATAGCTGCTGAATTTATTAATCTGCCAATTAGTGCCCCCCCTCTCTTGTTTTACCCTGTTTCTGTAGTGCAGGACTGCAGGGGAGAGTCAGGGAGACGTCCTTCCAGCGGAGCTGTGAGGGAAAATGGCGCTTGTGTGCTGAGGAGATAGGCTCCGCCCCCTTCTCGGCGCCCTTTCTCCCGCTTTTTTAAGGAAAAACTGGCAGGGGTTAAATGCATCCATATAGCCCAGGAGCTATATGTGATGTATTTTTAGCCATCTAAGGTGTTTTTATTGCGTCTCAGGGCGCCCCCCCCCCCCAGCGCCCTGCACCCTCAGTGACCGGAGTGTGAAGTGTGCTGAAAGCAATGGCGCACAGCTGCGGTGCTGTGCGCTACCTTATTGAAGACAGGACGTCTTCTGCCGCCGATTTTCCCGGACCTCTTCTGTCTTCTGGCTCTGTAAGGGGGCCGGCGGCGCGGCTCTGGGACCCATCCATGGCTGGGCCTGTGATCGTCCCTCTGGAGCTAATGTCCAGTAGCCTAAGAAGCCCAATCCACTCTGCACGCAGGTGAGTTCGCTTCTTCTCCCCTTAGTCCCTCGGTGCAGTGAGCCTGTTGCCAGCAGGACTCACTGAAAATAAAAAACCTAATTTAAACTTTTACTCTAAGCAGCTCAGGAGAGCCACCTAGCATGCACCCTTCTCGTTCGGGCACAAAAATCTAACTGAGGCTTGGAGGAGGGTCATAGGGGGAGGAGCCAGTGCACACCAGGTAGTCCTAAAGCTTTTACTTTTGTGCCCAGTCTCCTGCGGAGCCGCTATTCCCCATGGTCCTTACGGAGTTCCCTGCATCCACTAGGACGTCAGAGAAATTGTGTTTATATGTCATCCTTTGCTCAGTTATGTGGTGAGAGACAGGATTTGCTTCTGTCCACATATTTGATGTTCAACAGCCACCAGCACTGGTTTTGCCTATTACACTGACCATACATTTTTTTAATTGGTTCTGGACCACCAACCCAAAGGCCCCTGCAAGTGCCCTGAGGCACCCCAGGGTGCCATGGTACACATTTGAGAACCACTGTGCTAGGCAATTCTCTCAAATAGTAAGCATTTTTCACAATAGAGAGTCGATGCAGAATCTGAATGCATAAGTGAGAAATACTACACAGTTCTTTTCAATAACACAAGTATATTTCACAGTAGATATTAGAAAACAGCCAACAGGTTTCCTGCACAACAGCAAACTACTGAGTAGATATTCAAATACTCCAGATTAATTGCACTGTTATGAAATGCCACACGGTCCATTTCAGTAGGCATAAATCATTAGCACTGTAGCAAGACACTTAACAGATCTTTATCAGAGTCCAGATTAGCTTCACCACAGAAAAATATCAGCAGGTAACAGGCGTTCTAAATGATACAGGCAGATGAATTTAGCTGAGAGCAGTAATCCATGAATGCATCATTACAAGACTGATTACCACCCACAGAATCCAAGTACCCAAGGAGACTCCCTTTTTGGGCTAGTACATCCAATCGGAAGCAGTAAAAAAAAGTTAAAGAAAAAGCACAGCACAATGAGACCTGGGGGGTCATTCCGACCTGATCGCTGCGCAAAATGGCAGCGTGCATGCACCATAATGCGCAGGTGCATCGTACGGATACAAAGCGGATCGTTGCTGGGTGATGGATTTAACAAAGAATCCATTCGCACAGCCGATCGCAAGAAGATTGACAGGAAGAAGGCGTTTATGGGTGTCAACTGACCGTTTTCAGGGAGTGGTTGGAGAAACGTCAATTCCGGGAGCAGACAGGCTGAAGTGATCGCAGCAGCTGAGTAAGTTCAGACCTACTCAGAAACTGCACAAGCTATTTTTGTAGTGCTCGGCTGCACAGGCGTTCGCACACCAGCAAAGCTAAAATACACTCCCCCGTGCACGACGACTATATGTTTGCACGGCTGCAAAAAGTAGCTAGCAAGCGATCGACTCGGAATGACCCCCCTAGGGCCCAATTCAGGTTGGATAGCAAATTGCTATCATGATGTGACACGCAGCCGATCTGATCAAAAAGTTGGCTGTGGGCCTCCTGCCGTCGCAGCCAGGCTGCGCTGGCAGGAGGCTTCCATAATGTCTGCGGCCATGCACTAATTGCGGCGCGATTGCAATTAGTGCATGGTCGCAAATGGGGGGCGGTGGGTAGCATGCTGTGCAGCCTTGCCCTGCGATGGGCAGCCCCCAGCATGTGAGTCAAAGGATTTCAAATTCTGCTAAAACGTAGCATTTACAATCCTTACTGAATAATGGGGTCATTTTTGCTGCTCGTGCGATCATCTCGACGCCGCCCATGGGGGAGTGTATTTTAGCATAGCAGGGCTGCGAACGCTTGTGCAGCCCTGCTATGCTAAACAAGTTTCCTGCAAAACAAGACCAGAGTCAGAGTTACTTACACTGTGCGACGGATCCAGCAATGAAGGCCCCGGTCCTGACGTCAGACATCCGCCCTCCAAACGCCTCGACACGCCTGCGTTGGACTCACCACACCTGGAAAACGGTGAGTATCCGCCCCAGAACGTCTCCCGCCTGTCCATCTTCTTGCGATCGCCTTGCGATCACATTTGTCGCTGGCGGCGTCGTTGCGTCCGCCGCGCATGCGCATTTCCGACCCAGTCACACCGCAGCGAAGAACCGATGCGTGCGAACGGGTCGGAATGACCCCCTAGGTCCCTAGTCTGCAAAGCTGACTGGAGCTCACAGAACTAACCTGACCATGATCTACCAATCTGTGCTTTTTAGTGTGGTTTTTTTTTTTTAGGTCAGATTTCCCATCTAAAAGTGACGGGAGATCGAGGGACGATATTCAAATCTTTGCGCACATTGCGCCCAAGCAGACTAGGTTTAGCCATGTAAAGCAGATAAACATGACTAAACTAATGGGGTCAATGCGGAAAGTGCTGTTTGGGCTCCCAAACAACCAACTTTACATCCATTTTCAGCTCGCCACCTCCATAAGCTGCGAGCTGAAATGCCAGCGCCGGCAGCTGTTTGCACCCAAACAGAGCAACCCCCAATGGGGAGATTCAGTTATTGCTCTGTTCGGATACAAACCGCTGCCGACGCTGGCATTTCAGCATGCAGTCCATGAAGGTGGCGAGCTGAAATGTGCAATAAGTTGGCCAAACAGCACTTTTGTGTTACGGGGCATCGCTGAAGTCGGGTTTAGCAGTTTTACGCAGCTAAACCCGGCACTGTAGGGCGCAATCAGCGCAATAAAAGAAAACAAATTAAATATCGTCCTCCAATCTCCTATCACGTTAGACGAGAGATCGGGCACGAAAAAACATCTGAATCACCAACATTTTTCCAGTATAGTGGGCAATGTAAATTGTTTATTTTATCTCTCTGCCTAAAACAGGTCACCGATTATGTGCTAGTTTTAGGAGTTAACAATGTTTTTTTTAAACTAAAAAGTGGACGTGTTGCACAGAGCATCGAATCAAACTCCAGCTATCATTTCTGTTACATTTCTAGAAAATGATAGACAAAATCTGATTGGTTGCTATAGTTAACACCCCCACTTATCTGGTTTAAAAACTTTAGTAAATCTACCCCCTTAGATTGGACATTAGAAAGCATCATCATCAGCAATGTATGGATCATATTTCATCCAGAATTGTACCTAAATTATTTCTCTCTAGTGTAAGCTATCTTATGTAATCATTCTAACCTCTGCAACTGGACCAAAAACAAATGAGCTATTTAAAACATAGAACAAAAGGGAAAAAAAATAAGATTTTAAACCTACCGGTAAATCTTTTTCTCCTAGTCCGTAGAGGATGCTGGGGACTCCGTAAGGACCATGGGGGTATAGACGGGCTCCGCAGGAGACATGGGCACCTAAAAGAACTTTCTAGTATGGTGTGCACTGGCTCCTCCCTCTATGCCCCTCCTCCCGACCTCAGTTAGAGAACGGTGCCCAGAGGAGATGGACAATACGAGGAAATGATTTTGTTAATCTAAGGGCAAGATTCATACCAGCCCACACCAATCATACCATATAACCTGGAATACACCTAACCAGTTAACAGTATGAACAAACAACAGTATCGGTCCAAGACCGATTCTAACTGTAACATAACCCTTATGTAAGCAATAACTATATACAAGTCTTGCAGATTTTCCGCACTGGGACGGGCGCCCAGCATCCTCTACGGACTAGGAGAAAAAGATTTACCGGTAGGTTTAAAATCTTATTTTCTCTTACGTCCTAGAGGATGCTGGGGACTCCGTAAGGACCATGGGGTTTATACCAAAGCTCCCAAATCGGGCGGGAGAGTGCGGATGACTCTGCAGTACCGACTGAGCAGCCGCCCAAGAAGAGCCCACCTTCCTAGTGGAATGGGCCTCTACTGAATGCGGTAACGGCAATCCAGCCGTAACATAAGCCTGCTGAATCGTGTTACAGATCCAGCGAGCAATAGTCTGCTTCGAAGCAGGCGCGCCAATCTTGTTGGCAGCATACAGGACAAACAATGCATCTGTTTTCCTAATTCTAGCCGTCCTGGCTACATACATTTTTAAGGCCCTGACTACATCCAGGGACATGGAATCCTCCAAGTCACTCGTAGCCACAGGCACCACTATAGGTTGGTTCATATGAAATGAAGACACCACCTTGGGTAAAAATTGAGGACGAGTCCTCAATTCCGCTCTATCCACATGAAAAATCAAGTAAGGGCTCTTGTAAGACAAGGCCGTCAATTCTGACACACGCCTCGCAGATGCCAAGGCTAACAACATGACCACCTTCCAGGTGAGAAATCTTAACTCCACCATTTTAAGGGGTTCAAACCAGTGTGATTTAAGGAACTGCAACACCACGTTCAGGTCCCATGGTGCCACTGGGGGCACAAAAGGAGGCTGGATGTGCAGTACTCCTTTTACAAAAGTCTGGACTTCTGGAAGAAAAGCCAATTCCTTCTGAAAGAATATTGACAAAGCCGAAATCTGTACTTTAACAGAGCCTACCTTTAGGCCCATATCCACTCCTGTCTGTAGGAAGTGGAGAAAATGACCCAGATGGAAATCTTCTGTAGGAGCATTCTTGGTTTCACACCAAGAGACATATTTCCGCCAGATACGGTGATAATGTTTTGACGTCACCTCCTTCCTAGCCTTTATTAGAGTAGGTATGCCCTTCTCCGCTAGGATCCGGCGTTCAACCGCCATGCCGTCAAACGTAACCGCGGTAAGTCTTGGAACAGACAGGGCCCCTGCTGTAACAGGTCCTCTCTTAGAGGAAGAGGCCAAGGATCTTCTGTAAGCATCTACTGAAGATCTGAGTACCAGGCCCTTCGAGGCCAGTCTGGAACAATGAGTATTGTCTGTACTCTTTTTCGTCTTATGAGCCTCAACACTTTTGTGATGAGAGGAAGCGGAGGAAACACATAGACCGACTGGAACACCCATGGCATTACCAGAGCGTCTACTGCTATTGCCTGAGGGTCCCGGGACCTGGCACAATACCTCCAAAGCTTCTTGTTGAGGCGTGACGCCATCATGTCTATTTGAGGAACTCCCCAGAGACCCGTTATCTCTGCAAAGACTTCTTGATGAAGTCCCCACTCTCCTGGATGGAGATCGTGTCTGCTGAGGAAGTCTGCTTCCCAGTTGTCCACTCCCGGAATGAAGACAGCTGACAGAGCGCTTACGTGATTTTCCGCCCAGCGAAGAATCCTGGTGGCTTCCGCCATCGCGACTCTGCTTCTTGTCCCGCCTTGGCGGTTCACATGAGCTACTGCTGTGACATTGTCTGATTGAATCAGAACCGGTAGGTTGCGAAGAAGATTCTTCGCTTGTCGAAGGCCGTTGGAGCTAAGGGCCATATACAACACGTTGATGTGTAGACAGGACTCCTGGTCTGACCATAGTCCCTGAAAATTTCTTCCTTGGGTGACTGCTCCCCATCCTCGGAGGCTCGCGTCCGTGGTTACCAGGATCCAGTCCTGAATGCCGAACCTGCAACTCTCTAGAAGGTGAGCACTTTGTAGCCACCATAGAAGACACACCCTGGCCCTGGGGGACAGTGTTATTTTTTGATGTAATTGTAGATGGGACCCGAACATTTGTCCAGAAGATCCCATTGAAACGTCCTTGCATGGAACCTGCCGAAGGGAATGGCCTCGTAAGTTGCCACCATTTTCCCCAGAACCCGAGTGCATTGATGAGCTGACACTCTTTTCGGCTTTAGTAGTTCTCGGACCATGTTCTGGAGGTCATAGAAACATAGAATTTGACGGCAGATAAGAACCACTTGGCCCATCTAGTCTGCCCCTTTTTTATTTTATCCTTTAGGCAATCTCAACCCTTTTTTAACCTTGATTCTTTGTAAGGATATTCATATGCCTGTCCCAAGCATGTTTAAATTGCCCTACAGTCTTAGCCTCTACCACCTCTGATGGGAGGCTATTCCACTTATCCACTACCCTTTCTGTGAAGTAATTTTTCCTTAAATTTCCCCTGAACCTCCCCCCCTCCAGTCTCAATGTATGCCCTCGAGTTCTAATACTTCTTTTCCTTTGAAGAATGTTTCCCTCCTGAACTTTGTTAAGACCCTTTATATATTTGAAAGTTTCTATCATGTCTCCCCTTTCCCTTCTCTCCTCCAAACTATACATGTTAAGATCATTTAGCCTTTCCGGGTAAGTTTTGTGATGTAGGCCATGCACCATTTTAGTTGCCCTTCTTTGTACACTCTCTAATGTATTTATATCCTTCTGGAGATAGGGTCTCCAGAACTGGACACAGTATTCCAGATGGGGCCTTACCAATGACCTATACAGTGGCATTATCACTTCTTTTTTCCTGCTACTGATTCCTCTCCCAATGCAACCAAGCATCTGACTTGCCTTTCTCATTGCTTTGTTGCATTGCTTTCCTGCCTTCAAGTCACTTGAAATAGTGACTCCTAAATCTCTTTCCTCCTCAGTAGTTTCCATTATAGTACCCTTGATACTATACTTAGCCTTTGGGTTTTTGAGACCCAAGTGCATGATTTTGCATTTTTTAGCATTAAACTGTAGTTGCCACGTTCTTGACCATTTCTCAAGCCTACCTAGGTCATCAATCATTTGTTTGACCCCTCCCGGTGTGTCTACCCTGTTGCATATCTTTGTATCATCTGCAAAAAGGCATATCTTCCCTTCAATACCATCTGCAATGTCACCAACAAAGATATTAAAGAGAACTGGACCTAGTACAGATCCCTGGGGTACTCCACTGGTAACATTTCCCTCCATAGATTGCACTCCATTAACTACAACTGTCTGTTTCCTATCCTGCAACCAGGTTCTTATCCATTTCACTAATTTATAATCCACCCCCAGGCTTTCAAGTTTATTTAGCAGTCTGTGATGTGGGACAGTGTCAAATGCCTTACTAAAGTCTAGATATGCTACATCTACAGCTCCCCCTTGATCTATTATTTTCATCACAGAGTCAAAAAAAGTCAATAAGATTTGTTTGGCATGATCTCCCACCAGTAAATCCATGCTGTTTTGGATCCTGTAAGTTGTTCGATTTAAGATATTCCACTACTCTTTCTTTTAATAGTTTTTCCATTACTTTCCCTACTACTGATGTAAGGCTTACTGGTCTGTAGTTACTTGCTTCTTCCTTGCTTCCACTTTTGTGCAGTGGAACTACATTTGCTCTTTTCCAGTCCTCTGGAATATCACCTGTATTTAGTGACTGGTTAAATAATTCTGTTAAAGGTGTAACCAGGACATCTTTTAGCTCTTTGAGTATCCTTGGGTGTATTCCATCTGGTCCCATTGATTTATCCACTTTTAGTTTTGAAAGTTCTGTTAGGACCTTCTCCTCTGTAAATGTATTTTCATCTACCTTATTTTTATGAATGTCCTTGCAATTTAACTGTGGCCCCATCCCTTCTTCTGTAGTAAATACTGAGCAAAAATAATTATTTAGGTGATCTGCTATTGCCTTGTCTCCCTCCACCAAATGCCCACTCTCTGTCTTAAGTCTTATTATTCATCCATTTGATTTTCTCCTTTCACTTATATACTTAAAAAAAGTTTTACCCCCTTTATCTACTGACTGGGCCATTTTCTCCTCAGCTTCTGCCTTTGCACGTCTGATCACTTTCTTAGCATCCTTCCGTCTGTCCAGATACTCCTCTTTGTCGTTATTATTTTGAGTCTGTTTGTATTTCCTAAAAGCCATCTTTTTTGCTTTCACACTAGTTGATACTACTTTTGTGAACCACACTGGCTTCCTTTTCCTGGTGCTTTTCCTAACCATTTTGATACAAAGGTCTGTTACACTTAGTAATGCACTTTTAATTTTTTTCCACCTCTCCTGCACCCCTTCCAAGTTCCTCCAGTCTGCCAATGAATCACTTAAACATCTCCCCATTTTTGCAAAGTCTGCATTTCTAAAATCCAACACCTTTGTTTTTGTGTGAGAGGAGTTGGATCCTGTCTTTATACTAAACCATACTGCTTGATGATCACTGGATCCCAGGTGCTCACCCACATATATATCAGATATTCTATCACCATTTGTAAGAATTAGATCTAATATTGAGTCTTTGCGAGTGGGCTCCCTCACCAATTGCTTGAGAGATGCTCCCTGTAAGGAATGTAGAAATTTGCCACTTGTAGCTGAACTTGCAAAAGACCCCTCCCAATTTACATCAGGTAAATTAAAGTCTCCCATGATTATGACTTCTCCCTTAAAAGCCATTTTAGAGATGTCCAACAATAGGTTCCTGTCCAAATCCTGCCCCTGGCCTGGTGGTCTATAGATCACCCCAATGCGAATAATGTCCTTCTTCCCAGTTTCTATGGTGACCCAAAGGGCCTCAGTTTTGGCTTCAATATTTTGTATTAAAGTGGCATTTATGCTTTTTTTCACATACATTGCTACCCCTCCTCCTATTCTTCCTATTCTATCTTTCCTAAATAAATTGTATCCTGGTATAGTTAAGTCCCAGTCATGATTCTCATTGCACCAAGACTCTGTAATAGCCACAAAATCCAGGTTATCCCTTGTCATTATCGCAATTAGCTCTGGAATTTTGTCTCCTAAGCTCCTAGCATTTGCAGACATAGCTTTAAAAAATGTTTCTGTGCATTTGTTAGTAGTAGCCATGTCCAGAGCGTACAAAATGAATGACAAGTTTAAAGTTGAAATTACCTGTTTGGGGATGTTGCTCAGTATTTGTTTTCTTTTACTAATCAGTAATCATACTCTGTCCTTTACACCACGACTATACCTTACTAAATATAAAGACATAGTACACCTGACCACAATGGGTTAAGGTCCTGGACTTTTTCCAACGGGAGGAAAACTTTCTTTTGTTCCGTGTCCAGTATCATGCCTAGGAACGGTAGTCGAGTTGTCGGAACCAACTGTGACTTTGTAGATTGAGAATCCACCCATGTTGTTGAAGCACTCTCTGAGAGAGTGACACGTTCTCCAGTAATTGCTCTCTTGATCTCGCTTTTATCAGGAGATCGTCCAAGTATGGGATAATTGTGACTCCTCGCTTGCGCAGGATCACCATCATTTCCGCCATTATCTTGGTGAAAATCCTCGGGCCATGGACAGCCCAAACGGCAACGTCTGAAACTGATAATGACAATCCTGTACCGCGAATCTCAGGTACTCCTGATGAGAGGAATATATGGGGACATGAAGGTAAGCATCCTTTATGTCCAGTGACACCATAAAATCCCCCCCTTCCAGGCAGGCTATCCCTGCTCGGAGCGATTCCATCTTGAATTTTAATCTTTTCAGGTACAGGTTCAGGGATTTTAGGTTTAAAATGGGCCTTACCGAACCATCCGGCTTCGGAACCACAAATAGGGTTGAATAATAAGAATTTACTTACCGATAATTCTATTTCTCATAGTCCGTAGTGGATGCTGGGGACTCCAAAAGGACCATGGGGAATAGCGGCTCCGCAGGAGACTGGGCACAAAAGTAAAAAGCTTTAGGACTACCTGGTGTGCACTGGCTCCTCCCCCTATGACCCTCCTCCAAGCCTCAGTTAGGATACTGTGCCCGGACGAGCGTACACAATAAGGAAGGATTTTGAATCCCGGGTAAGACTCATACCAGCCACACCAATCACACCGTACAACTTGTGATTTGAACCCAGTTAACAGCATGATAACAGAGGAGCCTCTGAAAAGATGGCTCACAACAATAATAACCCGATTTTTGTAACAATAACTATGTACAAGTATTGCAGACAATCCACACTTGGGATGGGCGCCCAGCATCCACTACGGACTATGAGAAATAGAATTATCGGTAAGTAAATTCTTATTTTCTCTAACGTCCTAGTGGATGCTGGGGACTCCGAAAGGACCATGGGGATTATACCAAAGCTCCCAAACGGGCGGGAGAGTGCGGATGACTCTGCAGCACCGAATGAGAGAACTCCAGGTCCTCCTCAGCCAGGGTATCAAATTTGTAGAATTTTGCAAACGTATTTGCCCCTGACCAAGTAGCTGCTCGGCAAAGTTGTAAAGCCGAGACCCCTCGGGCAGCAGCCCAAGATGAGCCCACTTTCCGTGTGGAATGGGCTTTTACAGATTTTGGCTGTGGCAGGCCTGCCACAGAATGTGCAAGCTGAATTGTACTACAAATCCAACGAGCAATCGTCTGCTTAGAAGCAGGGGCACCCAGCTTGTTGGGTGCATACAGGATAAACAGCGAGTCAGATTTTCTGACTCCAGCCGTCCTGGAAACATATATTTTCAGGGCCCTGACTACGTCCAGCAACTTGGAATCCTCCAAGTCCTTAGTAGCCGCAGGCACCACAATAGGCTGGTTTAAGTGAAATGCTGAAACCCCCTTAGGGAGAAATTGAGGACGAGTCCTCAATTCTGCCCTGTCCGTATGAAAAATCAGGTAAGGGCTTTTATAGGATAAAGCCGCCAATTCTGATACACGCCTGGCTGAAGCCAGGGCTAACAGCATTACCACTTTCCATGTGAGATATTTTAAGTCCACAGTGGTGAGTGGTTCACACCAATGTGATTTTAGGAATCCCAAAACTACATTGAGATCCCAAGGTGCCACTGGAGGCACAAAAGGAGGCTGTATATGCAGTACCCCCTTGACAAACGTCTGAACTTCAGGAACTGAAGCTAGTTCTTTTTGGAAGAATATTGACAGGGCCGAAATTTGAACCTTAATGGACCCTAATTTGAGGCCCACAGACAGTCCTGTTTGCAGGAAATGCAGGAATCGACCCAGTTGAAATTCCTCTGTAGGGGCCTTCCTGGCCTCACACCACGCAACATATTTACGCCAAATACGGTGATAATGTTGCACAGTTACATCCTTCCTGGCTTTGATCAGGGTAGGGATAACTTCATCCGGAATGCCTTTTTCCTTCAGGATCCGGCGTTCAACCGCCATGCCGTCAAACGCAGCCGCGGTAAGTCTTGGAACAGACATGGTCCCTGCTGGAGCAGGTCCTTTCTTAGAGGTAGAGGCCACGGGTCTTCCGTGAGCATCTCTTGAATTTCCGGGTACCAAGTCCTTCTTGGCCAATCCGGAGCCACGAGTATAGTCTTTACACCTCTCCTTCTTATGATTCTCAGTACCTTGGGTATGAGAGGCAGAGGAGGGAACACATATACTGACTGGTACACCCATGGTGTTACCAGAGCGTCCACAGCTATTGCCTGAGGGTCCCTTGACCTGGCGCAATATCTGTCCAGTTTTTTGTTGAGGCGGGACGCCATCATGTCCACCTTTGGTTTTTCCCAACGGTTCACAATCATGTGGAAGACTTCTGGGTGAAGTCCCCACTCCCCCGGGTGAAGATCGTGTCTGCTGAGGAAGTCTGCTTCCCAGTTGTCCACTCCCGGAATGAACACTGCTGACAGTGCTATCACATGATTTTCCGCCCAGCGAAGAATCCTTGCAACTTCCGTCATTGCCCTCCTGCTTCTTGTGCCGCCCTGTCTGTTTACGTGGGCGACTGCCGTGATGTTGTCCGACTGGATCAACATCGGCTGACCCTGAAGCAGAGGCCTTGCCTGACTTAGGGCATTGTAAATGGCCCTTAGTTCCAGGATATTTATGTGAAGTGACGTTTCCATGCTTGACCACAAGCCCTGGAAATTTTTTCCCTGTGTGACTGCTCCCCAGCCTCTCAGGCTGGCATCCGTGGTCACCAGGACCCAATCCTGAATGCCGAATCTGCGGCCCTCTAGGAGATGAGCACTCTGTAACCACCACAGGAGAGACACCCTTGTCCTTGGAGACAGGGTTATCCGCTGATGCATTTGAAGATGCGATCCGGACCATTTGTCCAGCAGATCCCACTGAAAAGTTCTTGCGTGGAATCTGCCGAATGGAATCGCTTCGTAAGAAGCCACCATCTTTCCCAGGACCCTTGTGCATTGATGCACTGACACTTGGCCTGGTCTTAGGAGGTTCCTGACTAGGTCGGATAACTCCCTGGCTTTCTCCTCCGGGAGAAACACCTTTTTCTGTACTGTGTCCAGAATCATCCCTAGGAACAGCAGACGTGTCGTCGGAATCAGCTGCGATTTTGGAATATTTAGAATCCATCCGTGCTGTCGTAGTACTACTTGAGATAGTGCTACTCCGACCTCTAACTGTTCTCTGGACCTTGCCCTTATCAGGAGATCGTCCAAGTAAGGGATAATTAAGACGCCTTTTCTTCGAAGAAGAATCATCATTTCGGCCATTACCTTGGTAAAGACCCGGGGTGCCGTGGACAATCCAAACGGCAGCGTCTGAAACTGATAGTGACAGTTCTGTACCACAAACCTGAGGTACCCTTGGTGAGAAGGGCAAATTGGGACATGGAGGTAAGCATCCTTGATGTCCAGAGACACCATATAGTCCCCTTCTTCCAGGTTCGCTATCACTGCTCTGAGTGACTCCATCTTGAACTTGAACCTTCTTATGTAAGTGTTCAAGGATTTCAGATTTAAAATGGGTCTCACCGAGCCGTCCGGCTTCGGTACCACAAACAGCGTGGAATAATACCCCTTTCCCTGCTGTAGGAGGGGTACCTTGATTATCACCTGCTGGGAATACAGCTTGTGAATGGCTTCCAATACCGCCTTCCTGTCGGGAGGAGACGTTGGTAAGGCAGACTTCAGGAACCGGCGAGGGGGAGACGTCTCGAATTCCAATTTGTACCCCTGAGATACTACCTGCAGAATCCAGGGGTCCACTTGCGAGTGAGCCCACTGCGCGCTGAAATTCTTGAGACGGGCCCCCACCGTGCCCGAGTCCGCTTGTAAGGCCCCAGCGTAATGCTGAGGACTTGGCAGAAGCGGGGGAGGGCTTCTGTTCGTGGGAAGAGGCTGTCTGCTGCAGTCTTTTTCCCCTTCCTCTGCCCCGGGGCAGATATGAGTGGCCTTTTGCCCGCTTGCCCTTATGGAGACGAAAGGACTGAGCCTGAAAAGACGGTATCTTTTTCTGCTGAGAGGTGACCTGGGGTAAAAAGGTGGATTTCCCAGCTGTTGCCGTGGCCACCAGGTCCGATAGACCGACCCCAAATAACTCCTCCCCTTTATACGGCAATACTTCCATATGCCGTTTGGAATCCGCATCACCTGACCACTGTCGCGTCCATAACCCTCTTCTGGCAGAAATGGACATCGCACTTACTCTTGATGCCAGAGTGCAAATATCCCTCTGTGCATCTCGCATATATAGAAATGCATCCTTTAAATGCTCTATAGTCAATAATATATTGTCCCTGTCCAGGGTATCAATATTTTCAGTCAGGGAATCCGACCAAGCCACCCCAGCACTGCACATCCAGGCTGAGGCGATTGCTGGTCGCAGTATAATACCAGTATGTGTGTATATACTTTTTAGGATATTTTCCAGCTTCCTATCAGCTGGTTCCTTGAGGGCGGCCGTATCAGGAGACGGTAACGCCACTTGTTTTGATAAGCGTGTGAGCGCCTTATCTACCCTAGGGGGTGTTTCCCAACGTGCCCTAACCTCTGGCGGGAAAGGGTATAATGCCAATAATTTTTTAGAAATTAGCAGTTTTTTATCGGGGGAAACCCACGCTTCATCACACACCTCATTTAATTCATCTGATTCAGGAAAAACTACGGGTAGTTTTTTCACACCCCACATCATACCCTTTTTTGTGGTACTTGTAGTATCAGAAATGTTCAAAACCTCCTTCATTGCCGTGATCATGTAACGTGTGGCCCTACTGGAAAATACGTTTGTTTCCTCACCGTCGACACTGGAGTCAGTGTCCGTGTCAGTGTCTGTATCGACCTGAGGTAACGGGCGTTTTAGAGCCCCTGACGGTGTTTGAGACGCCTGTACAGGTATTAACTGATTTGCCGGCTGTCTCATGTCGTCAACAGTCTTTTGTAAAGTGCTGACACTATCACGTAATTCTTTCCATAAGACCATCCAGTCAGGTGTCGACTCCCTAGGGGGTGACATCACTAACACAGGCAATTGCTCCGCCTCCACACCATTTTCCTCCTCATACATGTCGACACAACGTACCGACACACAGCACACACACAGGGAATGCTCTGACAGAGGACAGGACCCCACTAGCCCTTTGGTGAGACAGAGGGAGAGTTTGCCAGCACACACCAGAGCGCTATATATATATATATATATATATATAGGGATAACCTTATATAAGTGTTTTTCCCTAATATAGCTGCTGTATATATTTATCTGCCAAATTAGTGCCCCCCCTCTCTTGTTTTACCCTGTTTCTGTAGTTCAGGACTGCAGGGGAGAGTCAGGGAGCCTTCCTCCAACGGAGCTGTGAGGAAAAAATGGCGCCAGCGTGCTGAGGAGATAGGCTCCGCCCCCTTCTCGGCGGCCTTTCTCCCGCTTTTTTATGGAGAAATTGGCAGGGGTTAAATGCATCCATATAGCCCAGGAGCTATATGTGATGTATTTTTTGCCAAAAAAGGTGTTTTTATTGCGTCTCAGGGCGCCCCCCCCCCCAGCGCCCTGCACCCTCAGTGACCGGAGTGTGAAGTGTGCTGAGAGCAATGGCGCACAGCTGCGGTGCTGTGCGCTACCTTATTGAAGACGGGACGTCTTCTGCCGCCGATTTTCCGGACCTCTTCAGTCTTCTGGCTCTGTAAGGGGGCCGGCGGCGCGGCTCTGGGACCCATCCATGGCTGGGCCTGTGATCGTCCCTCTGGAGCTAATGTCCAGTAGCCTAAGAAGCCCAATCCACTCTGCACGCAGGTGAGTTCGCTTCTTCTCCCCTTAGTCCCTCGGTGCAGTGAGCCTGTTGCCAGCAGGTCTCACTGAAAGTAAAAAACCTACTTTAAACTTTTTCTCTAAGCAGCTCAGGAGAGCCACCTAGATTGCACCCTTCTCGTTCGGGCACAAAAATCTAACTGAGGCTTGGAGGAGGGTCATAGGGGGAGGAGCCAGTGCACACCAGGTAGTCCTAAAGCTTTTTACTTTTGTGCCCAGTCTCCTGCGGAGCCGCTATTCCCCATGGTCCTTTCGGAGTCCCCAGCATCCACTAGGACGTTAGAGAAAATACCCTTTTCCCTGTTGGCTCAGGGGAACCCTGATAATCACTCCGGGAGCCCCAGCGTCATGCGGTAGACTTAGCGGAAGCCAGGGAGGACTTCTGCTCTTGGGAACCAGCCGCAGCAGGTGTCCTCTTGCCTCTACCCTTATCTCTGACGAGGAAAGAGGAGCCCCGACCTCTTCTGGATCTATGCGACCGAAAGGACTGCATCTGATATTGTGGGGGTTTCTTTTGCTGTTGGGGAACAAAAGGTAAAAAGGTCGACTTACCCGCGGTAGCTGTAGAGATCAGGTCCGCGAGGCCGTCCCCAAACAATACATCACCTTTGTAAGGTAAAACCTCCATATGCCTTTTGGAGTCTACATCCCCCGTCCATTGGCGGATCCATAAGGCTCTTCTTGCCGAAATAGCCACAGCATTGGCTCTTGAACCCAGTAAACCAATGTCTCTTTGAGCGTCCCTCATATACAAGACTGCGTCCTTAATATGAGCTAATGTTAACAAAATTGTATCCCTATCTAGGGTATCAAGGTCAGCTGACAGTGTATCCGTCCAAGCTGCTACTGCACTACATACCCCTTGCCGACGCAATTGCCGGTCTAAGCAAAGTAACAGTATGAGTGTAGATAGACTTTAGTGTAGTCTCTTGCCTGCGGTCCGCAGGATCCTTGAGGGCCGCTGTGTCAGGGGACGGTAGCGCCACCTTCTTGGAAAGGCGTGTTAAGGCTTTGTCCACTGTGGGAGAGGATTCCCAACGTACCCTGTCCTGTGTAGGGAAAGGGTACGCCATAAGAACCCTTTTGGGAATCTGCAGTTTCTTATCTGGAGTTTCCCATGCTTTTTCACATAACTCATTAATTTCATGGGAAGGAGGAAAATAAGAATTTACTTACCGATAATTCTATTTCTCATAGTCCGTAGTGGATGCTGGGGACTCCGTAAGGACCATGGGGAATAGCGGCTCCACAGGAGACTGGGCACAAAGTAAAAAGCTTTAGGACTACCTGGTGTGCACTGGCTCCTCCCCCTATGACCCTCCTCCAAGCCTCAGTTAGGATACTGTGCCCGGACGAGCGTACACAATAAGGAAGGATTTTGAATCCCGGGTAAGACTCAAACCAGCCACACCAATCACACCGTACAACTTGTGATCTGAACCCAGTTAACAGCATGATAACAAAGGAGCCTCTGAAAAGATGGCTCACAACAATAATAACCCGATTTTTGTAACAATAACTATGTACAAGTATTGCAGACAATCCGCACTTGGGATGGGCGCCCAGCATCCACTACGGACTATGAGAAATAGAATTATCGGTAAGTAAATTCTTATTTTCTCTAACGTCCTAAGTGGATGCTGGGGACTCCGTAAGGACCATGGGGATTATACCAAAGCTCCCAAACTGGCGGGAGAGTGCGGATGACTCTGCAGCACCGAATGAGAGAACTCCAGGTCCTCCTCAGCCAGGGTATCAAATTTGTAGAATTTAGCAAACGTGTTTGCCCCTGACCAAGTAGCTGCTCGGCAAAGTTGTAAAGCCGAGACCCCTCGGGCAGCCGCCCAAGATGAGCCCACTTTCCGTGTGGAATGGGCTTTTACAGATTTTGGCTGTGGCAGGCCTGCCACAGAATGTGCAAGCTGAATTGTACTACAAATCCAACGAGCAATTGTCTGCTTAGAAGCAGGAGCACCCAGCTTGTTGGGTGCATACAGGATAAACAGCGAGTCAGATTTTCTGACTCCAGCCGTCCTGGAAACATATATTTTCAGGGCCCTGACTACGTCTAGCAACTTGGAATCCTCCAAGTCCCTAGTAGCCGCAGGCACCACAATAGGCTGGTTTAAGTGAAATGCTGAAACCACCTTAGGAAGAAATTGAGGCAGAGTCCTCAATTCTGCCCTATCCGTATGAAAAATTAGGTAAGGGCTTTTATAGGATAAAGCCGCCAATTCTGATACACGCCTGGCTGAAGCCAGGGCTAACATCATTACCACTTTCCATGTGAGATATTTTAAGTCCACAGTGGTGAGTGGTTCAAACCAATGTGATTTTAGGAATCCCAAAACTACATTGAGATCCCAAGGTGCCACTGGAGGCACAAAAGGAGGCTGTATATGCAGTACCCCCTTGACAAACGTCTGAACTTTAGGAACTGAAGCTAGTTCTTTTTGGAAGAAAATAGACAGGGCCGAAATTTGAACCTTAATGGACCCTAATTTTAGGCCCATAGACAGTCCTGTTTGCAGGAAATGCAGGAAACGACCCAGTTGAAATTCCACTGTAGGGGCCTTCCTGGCCTCACACCACGCAACATATTTACGCCAAATACGGTGATAATGTTGCACAGTTACATCCTTCCTGGCTTTGATCAGGGTAGGGATGACTTCATCCGGAATGCCTTTTTCCTTCAGGATCCGGCGTTCAACCGCCATGCCGTCAAACGCAGCCGCGGTAAGTCTTGAAACAGACATGGTCCCTGCTGGAGCAGGTCCTTTCTTAGAGGTAGAGGCCACGGGTCTTCCGTGAGCATCTCTTGAAGTTCCGGGTACCAAGTCCTTCTTGGCCAATCCGGAGCCACGAGTATAGTCTTTACTCCTCTCCTTCTTATGATTCTCAATACCTTGGGTATGAGAGGTAGAGGAGGGAACACATACACTGATCGGTACACCCACGGTGTTACCAGAGCGTCCACAGCTATTGCCTGAGGGTCCCTTGACCTGGCGCAATATCTGTCCAGTTTTTTGTTGAGGCGGGACGCCATCATGTCCACCTTTGGTTTTTCCCAACGGTTCACAATCATGTGGAAGACTTCTGGGTGAAGTCCCCACTCCCCCGGGTGGAGATCGTGTCTGCTGAGGAAGTCTGCTTCCCAGTTGTCCACTCCCGGAATGAACACTGCTGACAGTGCTATCACATGATTTTCCGCCCAGCGAAGAATCCTTGCAACTTCCGTCATTGCCCTCCTGCTTCTTGTGCCGCCCTGTCTGTTTACGTGGGCGACTGCCGTGATGTTGTCCGACTGGATCAACACCGACTGACCCTGAAGCAGAGGCCTTGCCTGACTTAGGGCATTGTAAATGGCCCTTAGTTCCAGGATATTTATGTGAAGTGACGTTTCCATGCTTGACCACAAGCCCTGGAAATTTCTTCCCTGTGTGACTGCTCCCCAGCCTCTCAGGCTGGCATCCGTGGTCACCAGGACCCAATCCTGAATGCCGAATCTGCGGCCCTCTAGGAGATGAGCACTCTGTAACCACCACAGGAGAGACACCCTTGTCCTTGGAGACAGGGTTATCCGCTGATGCATTTGAAGATGCGATCCGGACCATTTGTCCAGCAGATCCCACTGAAAAGTTCTTGCGTGGAATCTGCCGAATGGAATCGCTTCGTAAGAAGCCACCATCTTTCCCAGGACCTTTGTGCATTGATGCACTGACACCTGGCCTGGTCTTAGGAGATTCCTGACTAGGTCGGATAACTCCCTGGCTTTCTCCTCCGGGAGAAACACCTTTTTCTGTACTGTGTCCAGAATCATCCCTAGGAACAGCAGACGTGTCGTCGGAATCAGCTGCGATTTTGGAATATTTAGAATCCAACCGTGCTGTCGTAGTACTATTTGAGATAGTGCTACTCCGACCTCTAACTGTTCTCTGGACCTTGCCCTTATCAGGAGATCATCCAAGTAAGGGATAATTAAGACGCCTTTTCTTCGAAGAAGAATCATCATTTCGGCCATTACCTTGGTAAAGACCCGGGGTGCCGTGGACAATCCAAACGGCAGCGTCTGAAACTGATAATGACAGTTCTGTACCACAAACCTGAGGTACCCTTGGTGAGAAGGGCAAATTGGGACATGGAGGTAAGCATCCTTGATGTCCAGAGACACCATATAGTTCCCTTCTTCCAGGTTCGCTATCACTGCTCTGAGTGACTCCATCTTGAACTTGAACCTTCTTATGTAAGTGTTCAAGGATTTCAGATTTAAAATGGGTCTCACCGAGCCGTCCGGCTTCGGTACCACAAACAGCGTGGAATAATACCCCTTTCCCTGTTGTAGGAGGGGTACCTTGATTATCACCTGCTGGGAATACAGCTTGTGAATGGCTTCCAATATCGCCTCCCTGTCGGGGGGAGACGTTGGTAAAGCAGACTTCAGGAACCGGCGAGGGGGAGACGTCTCGAATTCCAATTTGTACCCCTGAGATACTACCTGCAGGATCCAGGGGTCCACTTGCGAGTGAGCCCACTGCGCGCTAAAAATCTTGAGACGGGCCCCCACCGTGCCTGAGTCCGCTTGTAAGGCCCCAGCGTCATGCTGAGGACTTGGCAGAAGCGGGGGAGGGCTTCTGTTCGTGGGAAGAGGCTGTCTGCTGCAGTCTTTTTCCCCTTCCTCTGCCCCGGGGCAGATATGAGTGGCCTTTTGCCCGCTTGCCCTTATGGGGACGAAAGGACTGAGCCTGAAAAGACGGTATCTTTTTCTGCTGCGAGGTGACTTGGGGTAGAAAGGTGGATTTCCCGGCCGTTGCCGTGGTCACCAAGTCCGATAGACCGACCCCAAATAACTCCTCCCCTTTATACGGCAATACTTCCATATGCCGTTTGGAATCCGCATCCCCTGACCACTGTCGCGTCCATAATACTCTTCTGTCAGAAATGGACATCGCACTTACTCTTGATGCCAGAGTGCAAATATCCCTCTGTGCATCTCGCATATATAGAAACGCATCTTTTAAACGCTCTATAGTCAATAATATATTGTCCCTGTCCAGGGTATCAATATTTTCAGTCAGGGAATCCGACCAAGCCACCCCAGCACTGCACATCCAGGCTGAGGCGATTGCTGGTCGCAGTATAATACCAGTATGTGTGTATATACTTTTTAGGACATTTTCCAGCTTCCTATCAGCTGGTTCCTTGAGGGCGGCCGTATCAGGAGACGGTAACGCCACTTGTTTTGATAAGCGTGTGAGCGCCTTATCCACCCTAGGGGGTGTTTCCCAGCGCGCCCTAACCTCTGGCGGGAAAGGGTATAATGCCAATAATTTTTTAGAAATTAGCAGTTTTTTATCGGGGGAAACCCACGCTTCATCACACACCTCATTTAATTAATCTGATTCAGGAAAAACTACGGGTAGTTTTTTCACACCCCACATAATACCATTTTTTGTGGTACTTGTAGTATCAGAAATGTTCAAAACCTCCTTCATTGCCGTGATCATGTAACGTGTAGCCCTACTGGAAAATACGTTTGTTTCTTCACCGTCGACACTGGAGTCAGTGTCCGTGTCTGTGTCTGTATCGACCTGATGTAACGGGCGCTTTAGAGCCCCTGACGGTGTTTGAGACGCCTGTATTAACTGATTATCTGGCTGTCTCATGTCGTCAACAGACTTTTGTAAAGTGCTGACACTATCACGTAATTCTTTCCATAAGATCATCCAGTCAGGTGTCGACTCCCTAGAGGGTGACATCACTAACACAGGCAATTGCTCCGCCTCCACACCATTTTCCTCCTCATACATGTCGACACAATGTACCGACACACCGCACACACACAGGGAATGCTCTGATAGAGGACAGGACCCCACTAGCCCTTTGGGGAGACAGAGGGAGAGTTTGCCAGCACACACCAGAGCGCTATATATATACAGGGATAACCTTATATAAGTGTTTTTCCCTAATATAGCTGCTGTATATCTTTATATGCCAATTTTATGCCCCCCCTCTCTTGTTTTACCCTGTTTCTGTAGTGCAGGACTGCAGGGGAGAGTCAGGGAGCCTTCCTCCAACGGAGCTGTGAGGAAAAAATGGCGCCAGTGTGCTGAGGAGATAGGCTCCGCCCCCTTTTCGGCGGCCTTTCTCCCGCTTTTTTATTGTAATTTAGGCAGGGGTTAAATACATCCATATAGCCCAGGAGCTATATGTGATGTATTTTTAGCCAAAAAAAAGGTATTTCTATTGCGTCTCAGGGCGCCCCCCCCAGCGCCCTGCACCCTCAGTGACCGGAGTGTGAAGTGTGCTGAGAGCAATGGCGCACAGCTGCGGTGCTGTGCGCTACCTTAATGAAGACAGGACGTCTTCTGCCGCCGATTTTCCGGACTCTTCAGTCTTCTGGCTCTATAAGGGGGACGGCGGCGCGGCTCCGGGACCCATCCATGGCTGGGCCTGTGATCGTCCCTCTGGAGCTAATGTCCAGTAGCCTAAGAAGCCCAATCCACTCTGCACGCAGGTGAGTTCGCTTCTTCTCCCCTTAGTCCCTCGATGCAGTGAGCCTGTTGCCAGCAGGTCTCACTGAAAGTAAAAAACCTACTTTAAACTTTTTCTCTAAGCAGCTCAGGAGAGCCACCTAGATTGCACCCTTCTCGTTCGGGCACAAAATCTTAACTGAGGCTTGGAGGAGGGTCATAGGGGGAGGAGCCAGTGCACACCAGGTAGTCCTAAAGCTTTTTACTTTGTGCCCAGTCTCCTGCGGAGCCGCTATTCCCCATGGTCCTTACGGAGTCCCCAGCATCCACTTAGGACGTTAGAGAAAGTTTATTACTTGTTTCTTTCCCTTAAACATGTGTATCCTCGTGTCGGGCAACGAGGGCTCATCAGTGATATGTAACACATCTTTTATTGCAATAATCATGCACTGAATACTTTTTGTCACCCTGGGGTGCAATCATGCTTCATCATAGTCGACACTGGAATCAGAGTCCGTGTCGGTATCTGTGTCCCTTATTTGTGAGAAGGGACGTTTCTGAGACCCCGACGGGTCCTGTGAGTCGGTATAATCCGTAGATTGATTACCTGCCGACGCACTGGACTCTGCTTTGTCCAGTCTTTTATGCAGTGAAGCTACACTAGCATTTAACATATGCCACATATCCATCCAATCCTGAGTCGGCACCGCCGACTGAGACACACCACTCATCTGTTCCACCTCCTCTTTGGATAAGCCTTCCGTTTCAGACATGCCGACACACGTACCGACACCCCACACACACTGGGATATAACTATAAGGGGACAATTCCCTAAAGAAGGCCCTTTGGAGAGACAGAGAGAGAGTATGCCAGCACACACCAGCGCCAACTGACCCAGGAAAAAAAAAAACCCAGATGGCGCATATTATATATATATATATATATATATATATATATATATATATATATATATATATATATATATATATATATAGACATATATATATATATATATATATATAGACGGATGTCCGGCACTCACGCTTATAGAAGAATCAACGAGTCCTGGTGCCTAACCTCTCTGGATGAGCATATAGGAGAACATGTGGTGGCACTCAGAAATAACGACAACACAGACAACGCTGGTGCAGTATAAAAATGTATATAGATTTCCCCACTCACTGCGCCTTAATTATGTGCCCCCCTCTTTTTTTCAGCCCTCTGATGCTCAGCAGGGGAGAGTCCGGGGAGCCAGCGTTCTCTGCAGCCTCTGTGGAGAAAATGGCGCTGGTTAGTGCTGAGGGATCAAGCTCCGCCCCCTCGTGCGGCGGGCTTCGGTCCCGCTCGTGAATTTGAAACAAATGGCGGGGATCCGTAGTTTACTGCCTCCTCAGCCTAACTACATACTTTTTTGCCTAAAACGAGGTTTATTGCTGCCCAGGGCACCCCCCCTGCTCCCTGCACCCATCAGTGCACAGTGTGTGTGTAAGTGTGGGAGCAATGGCGCGCAGCTTCCTGCTGCGCGCTTACCTCATGAAGATCTGAAGTCTTCTGCCGCCTGATGTCTTCTTATGTCTGACATACTCACCCGGCTTCTTTTTTCCGGCATCTGTGAGGAGGATGGCAGCACGGCTCCGGGACGAACTCCACGGTGAGACCTGTGTTCCGACTCCCTCTGGAGCTAATGGTGTCCAGTAGCCTAAGAAGCAGAGCCCTTAACTCTTAAGAAGTGGGTCTGCTTCTCTCCCCTCAGTCCCACGATGCAGGGAGTCTGTTGTCAGCAGAGCTCCCTGAAAATAAAAAACCTAACTAAATTATTTTTACAGAAAACTCAGTAGAGCTCCCTGTAATGCACCCTATCTCCTCTGGGCACAAGATCTAACTGAGGTCTGGAGGAGGGGCATAGAGGGAGGAGCCAGTGCACACCATACTAGAAAGTTCTTTTAGGTGCCCATGTCTCCTGCGGAGCCCGTCTATACCCCATGGTCCTTACGGAGTCCCCAGCATCCTCTAGGACGTAAGAGAAAAAGAAAAATAATTGAAACAAACTAACAGTAACCATTATATGTATACGTGTTTAGAGTAGACTTTCATTTAATACAGTGATTTCCAACAAAGCATCAGCGACTAGAATACGGGAGAACAACTGCAAAAACCAGTACTCCTTAACTTTACAAATCCACAATACTCAATATGAAAGCTCCTGCAAGTCATAAGTACAACAAGAAAAAAAAAGGGCTATGAAGGCCCTGCCCTGGCATGCGTCATCTTCTCTCCAAAGGGTGCTCGTGTGCACCAGAGACCACTACTGCAGCATGAACAAAAGCAATCACATCTCTCACTATCAGGTACTTTATTATTTCCCTGTACTCTCATTCGGAGTTTCTCCATTATGCGTTTTCTATGCTACTTATGCTTGTGGTGGTGCAATTATTTTAATCTGTGTTTTTTATCTACTTAATTTTTTATAACCTAAGCACACGATTTTCACATTTGTGACACAACAGTCTTTACGGGTGTAGTATGGTATGCCGGCGCTCGGGCTCCCGGCGCCCAGCATACCGGCGCCGGGAGGGCGACCGCCAGCATACCGACAGTGTGGTGAGCGCAAAGGAGCCCCTTGCGGGCTCGCTGCGCTCTTCACGCTGCGGGCACAGTGGCGCCACACTATTTTATTCTCCCTCCAGGGGGGTCGTGGACCCCCACGAGGGAGAATAGCTGTCGGTATGCCGGGTGTCGGGATTCCGGCGCCGGGATCCCGACATTCGGCATACTGAAGACCACCCGTCTTTACACCTTTTTGATATTTATTGTATCTTTTTTCTTATTTTTCTTCTTATTTACATTGTGTTTAATGTTATGGCTTCATGGATGGAGATGTATAGAGGGATTTGACCATTTTTATACCTTGAACACAGAAAACAGGTTATTATTTTTATTATTATTTATTTCTTATAACTCATGCTCATATCTAAGGTATGGAAAGTACGAATTTGAATGATTTTAATAAACGTAAGTTTTATTACCATCTTATGGAGTGTGCTCCTCCTACCGAGCACTTTCCCTTTTTCCTATGTTCGAGTTGTTGTTAGAAACAGTAATGTGATGTGGTTGTGTTTTGAAAGCAATGAGCTATTCGACAGACAGACATCGCCTTTAAAATAGCAAGCAGGTCATAAAGTCCAACATGACGCTATTTTTATCCCTGCCACATGCCTCGCCATCTTGCAAGTGGTTTTTGAAGGACCACTAAACTTAAAATGCAAGCTGTCCTACACGAGTGACCTACTAATTAAACATAAAAAGGTAAAGATTTCCAGTGACCATTACATTTTAGGATATTGGGATGAAAGTCGCATACATGATAAAATTCTCCTATCAAAAGTTCCGCTTACACAGGCTGATTCAGCCGGTTGGTGTGATCACTGTTCAGAGCTTGGCACTGAAGCATTCATCAGCCGGAGATGCAATTTGGGAAGAATGCGGTTTTGAAACCTCATGTGGTTAGGGTGTAGGGTGAGCATTAGTATAGGTAGGATTTGTGGGGAGCAGGTACAGGGTTCGGGGCAGTATGTGTCCCGTGCTTGGCTGGTCACTGGAAGCTGTCTCCGCTGTCTGCAACGCTGGAGAGAAGAAGTGGAGGAGGCAGCGCTTTGGAAGGTGAGTAATTGAACTAATTAAGCTATTTGGAAACTTCTAATTGCTTAGTCATTGGGGGGGGGGGGGGGGGGGATGACCATTTTTGCTGAAAATTATGGATTTTAGTAAAAATTGATTGTGCTCTGGGGCTGCAAAAAAAAACCTCCCCCTGCCACTCAAAAGAAAAATCAAAAACCCTGCACCCAAATGCACAGCAAAAATCTCTCACCTGCAGGACATACCCCATGGGTGCAGATTGCAGGATTACTCAGACTGGGCAGTCTCATGAACGCAGTTCTCACTCACAATAGATGACCAGCAATTGACAAAATAAAAAAATAACAAAAGAGAGAGACACAATTGGGTCGTTTAAGGTGGTAGTTTTTTTTTTTTTTTATAACTGGTGGTGTTTCCTATAGCAACCAATCAGATTCTATTATCTTCTAGAAGCAGCTAGATAAATGTTAAGTAGAATCTGATTGATTGCTATGAGCAACATCTCCAGTTCTGAAAAAAAAACTTCCACCTTAGTTAATTTACCCCAATGACTTTGGTAACAATATATACATACAAGTTGGAATCCCAAACAAATGGCTACATAACACGTAAGCAATCTCATGCTGTTGTACCATGAGTGTATTCTAACTTAGATTTGTATGTGTGCGATTTTTGCTCAAGTGTATTCTCAGGAAACACCACACAAAGGGGGTAATTCCAAGTTAATCGCAGCAGGAATTTTGTTAGCAGTTGGGCAAAACCATGTGCACTGCAGGGGAGGCAGATTTAACATGTGCAGAGAGAGATAGATTTGGGTGGGGAGTGTTCAATCTGCAATCTAATTTGCAGTGTAAAAATAAAGCAGCCAGTATTTACCCTGCACAGAAATAAAATAACCCACCCAAATCTAACTCTTTCTGCACATGTTATATCTGCCTCCCCTGCAGTGCACATAGTTTTGACCAACTGCCAGAGCCGGCCATAGGCATAGGCAAACTAGGCAATTGCCTGGGGCATTTGATATGCCTAGGGGCTTTAGCAGCTTCCGCTGATTAAAATGATATGCGGCATGCCTATATTCTGTGTGTAGCATTTCATATGCAGATACAGCCACAGTCTCACACAGTATATAGGCATGCTGCATATCATTTTAATCAGCAGAAGCTGCTTGTGCATCCTAGCCACATAGCAATGCAAATAAGATGCATTTTCATAAAAAAATGTGCCCGACGTTAGCATTGAGGCAAGATTTATGAGGACACATCTGTATCCAAGCAGAGGTCACAGTGTTAGTGGCAGTATAAGTGCTATGTGCATGTGAGTGGGTTGGTTGTGCAGTAGTGTTCGGAATATGTGTAAGGAGCATTATGTGTGTCATGTAAAAATGCATTAATAATGTGCAACATATGTGTAAAGGGACACTATGTGTGTCATTATATGTATAAGGGCATTAATAATGTGCGGCATATGTGTAACAGGGTACTACTGTATGTGTCATTATGTGTATAGGGGCACTAATAATGTGAAGCAAATGTGTAGGGGGCACTATGTGTGTCATTATGTGTATAAGGGCATTAATAATGTGCGGCATATGTGTAAGGGACATTATGTGTAAAAGGGCATTAATAAAGGTTGTCATAATGTGTAAGGCACATTATGTTTATAAGGCCATTAATAATGTGTCTCATATGTGTTAGGGGCATTAATGTGTGGCATTATGTGTTTAAGGTGCTCTACTATGTGGTGTTGTGTACAGAAAGGGCACTCCTGTGTTGTCTAAGGTGAATAAAGAGCAATAGGGTGTGGTGTAATGTGAATAAGGAACAATTCAGTGGGATGTAATGTGAATAAGGGGCTCTACTGTGAGGAGTAACGTTTATAAGGTAAAGTGATACTACTGTGGGATTTAATATGAATTATGGAAACTATCGCATGATCAAATGTGAATAAAGTGCAGTACTGTGTGGCGTAATTGGAATTGGGGTTACTATTGTGTGACCATGCCCCTTGCCAGCAAAAAAACACCCCTTTTTGGGCTGTGCGCCAAATGTGCAAACTGTTCCTATTTAAAATATAGGGGGTACAAACACCAAAATAAGGACTGCTATGGATGAGGGGTGATGGTGCTGGGAAAAAAAGTGCAAGGTCACAGGCGGAACCAGCGGTGGTGCTAGGGGGCACCAGACAAAATCTTGCCTAGGGCATCATATTGGTTAGGGCCGGCTCAGCCAACTGCTAATAAAATTCCTGCTGCAATCAACTTGGAATTACCCCCAAAAAGTGTATGATTTACTATGAGCATCATTGGTAAGATACATTATATTTTTTTAATTATTATTTCCGAACAGCCCGGTCATTCTGCACAACAGATAGGTGGCCAATCTGCACTGGTACCATACTGAATGACCAGGTAACAGTGCAGTATGTGCCTGCACTTTTCTGCCTACATTTCCACGGTGAAAAATGATCACACATAATCACTGTTTCACGCCAGCCACTACATATCCAACCTGGCCTCCTCTATACATACTCCCTCCCGCTCCGCCAACCACCATATCCTCCATTATTACCTCTTCCCTCAGTTGACTTCAGGATTTCTTAAGCGCTGCTCCCAATCTCCCAAATGTTCTCCAACACTCGGTCAGACTATGGCCTAGCCTGTCATCTATTAAATGTACCTTTAAACACCACAATTTAATTCAAGTCTACCACACCTCCTCCCAACTCTCCAGCATCTGCACCATCCCCTCACGCTCTGTCAGCTCATTACCCCTTATTGTGTGATTACTGTGCATATGGCCAGTCACAACAAGGAGTCTTAGAGGAGTAACTCTACATTGCCCCAGGAGGTAAGGGCAACGAATCAGCCTAACAGACTAGTTCCTACCATAAGACGAGAAAAAGTATTAAAAAAAAAGTGGTGCCACGCAATCCTCAGGAAACTAGGAGATGTACTGACAAGAGGTTCTCACTGCAATATCAAGGATAGGACACCTTCTCCTTAGCTTCACTACAACTCTGTAGACCCTGTAACGGTACGATGATGCTTGAACTGGATCACAGTCGTGTTCGCACCAAGTGATCAGCAGCCCTAATCTATTGGAGCATGTCCAACAGGATTCCATACAGATTCATTAACTGGTACATCTACAGATATGTTCTCATACAACTTCTGCCATTGGGCATTTTTTGCCATTTTATTTGCCAGAAATGCGTCTTAGTTGCAATGCAACTAGGACACACAAGGAGACTGTGCTGATAAATATTATACAGGCATATGACACTTGTATATCTGTGTGCGACTGAACCTCTGAATCTGTACACGAAGTGCTACAATGTAGCAGCAGCAGCTTTTTTCCAATACAAGTTGTAGCAGATAGCCAGAAGGCTGGACCCGTACTGTGACAACTATACTGTAACAGAAGTAATTCCTAAAAGCAGCAGAACCCTGGGCTCGCTGGATTGCTCTAGGGGGGTAATTCTGAGTTGATCACAGCAGGAACTTTGTTAGCAGTTGGGCAAAACCATGTGCACTGCAGGGGGGGCCGATGTAACATGTGCAGAGAGAGATAGATTTGGGTGGGTTATATTGTTTCTGTGTAGGGTAAATACTGGCTGCTTTATTTTTACACTGCAATTTAGATTGCAGATTGAACACACCACACCCAAATCTAACTCTCTGCACATGTTATATCTGCCTCCCCTGCAGTGCACATGGTTTTGTCCAACTGCTAACAAAGTTCCTGCTGCGATCAACTCAGAATTACCCCCTAGATTGGCATTATGAGGGAAAGGTGTGGCTGTTAGAAGCCGGAAGGATAAGCATACTGGGGTGCATGGGAAGAAAGCATGGTTTTCTGATGCCAGAGAGGGTAGTGCAATAAGATGGAAGATATAAAAAGAAGTGAGAGAACGGAAGTCTGTGAGGGAGTGATGAGAGTAGGATGCAGAAGCATAATGAAAGGAAGCCACAAGAAATCTGAAGAGAAGAGAGTTTTGAAATTTGAATTCTTTATTTTAAGTAACAGCCTCAATGGGAGGCGCTATAGTTACATTTAAGGAACCAAGGGGTGGCAACTCAAAAAAGTTTGACAATCACAGATATATAGTATATAAGTGAATGTTAAAAATGTCTTTCCATAACAAACCTGCTTGTATTTGATGCTCTTTAACACAATTTTCAACAATAAGGACATTACTCTTACGCGTAGACATCCACTTTTATAGCCCAGGATGAAAAACAGAGGTTTTGAACTTGAGTTTTTGGAGAGCAGAATGTGGTCAGAATTGTAGTTTAAAATGTCATGGCATCAGTTTATAATCTTCTTTTCCCATTTGTAAATTGTAATCCCCCAGATGATAATATGATTGGATAAATTATGCTTTATCATTTTCTGCTCTCTTGTAATAAAAAAAAAAAAAAAAAAAAGGATTTTGGTACCTACCGGTAAATCCATTCCTCGTAGTCCGTAGAGGATGCTGGGGTCCACATTAGTACCATGGGGTATAGATGGGTCCACCAGGAGCCATTGGCACTTTAATGAGTTTGAGAGTGTGGGCTGGCTCCTCCCTCTATTCCCCTCCTACCAGACTCAGTCTAGAAACTGTGCCCGAGGAGACGACATACTTCGAGAGAAGGACTTAACACAGATAGTGGTGAGATTCATACCAGCTCACACATACAAGGCACGTCAAGTCAACTAGCTTGAACTAATCAGCAAACGGCTGAAACATAACTTACCTAGTAACTATGCAGTACGCAACTAAACTAAGTGGTACTGAACCAAATAACATATGCAGGAAAACGAAGCGCTGGGCGGGTGCTCAGCATCCTCCACGGACTACAAGAAAAGGATTTACCGGTAGGTACCAAAATCCTATTTTCTCTAACGTCCTAGGGGATGCTGGGGTCCACATTAGTACCATGGGGATGTACCAAAGCTCCCAGAACGGGAGGGAGAGCGCGGAGGCTCCTGCAGAACTGATTGGCCTCTGATCTGAAGTTCGGTCAAAGTATCGAACTTGTAGAACCTTGCAAACGTGTTCGACCCAGACCAAGTTGCCGCTCGGCAAATCTTCATTGCCGAGACACCCCGGGCAGCCGCTCAGGAAGACCCCACCTTACGAGTAGAGTGGGCCTTAACAGATTTTGGATACGGCAGTCCTGCCGTAGAATAGGCATGATGGATAGTGAACCTAATCCAGCGAGAAATAGACTGCTTAGTAGAAGGACACCCAATTATCTTGGGATCGTATAGGACAAACAAAGAGTCCGACTTCCTGTGACAAGAAGTTCTCTTCACTTAAAACTTCAAAGCCCTCACGACATCCAAGGACTTTGAAGTAATCGAGGAGTCAGTAGCCACTGGCACCACAATAGGTTGGTTGATATGAAATGCCGACACAACCTTTGGAAGGAACTGCTGACAAGTCTGGAGCTCAGCTCTATCCTCATGGAAGATCAAGAAAGGGCTTTTGCATGACAAAGCCCCCAGCTCAGAGACACGCCTAGCAGAAGCTAAGGCCAACAAAGTGACCGCCTTTCATGTACGAAATTTGAGCTCCACCTCCTGTAGAGGCTCAAACCAATCCGACTGGAGAAACTGCAACACCACGTTAAAGGTCCCAAGGCGCCGTAGGCGGTACAAAGGGAGGTTGGATATGCAGAACTCCCTTCAAAATGGTCTGAACCTCAGTGAGGGTAGCCAATTGTTTCTGAAAGAAAATGGACAGGGCTGAAATCTGGACCTTCACAGATCCCAATCTCAGCCCCATATCCACTCCTGCCTGCAGGAAGAGGAGGAAACGTCCCAGTTGAAATTCCACCGCAGGAAACTTCTTGGACTCACACCAAGAGACATATTTCTTCCAAATACGATGGTAATGTGTAGACGTTACCCCTTTCCTAGCCTGTATGAGGGTAGGAAATTGGAATCACTTCTTTCGGAATAACCTTCCGAGCAAGAATCAGACGCTCAACTTCCATGCCGTCAAACGTAGCCGCGGTAAGTCTTTCTGCCATTTCATCTTGGATGACATCTCGCCACCTCAAACTTAATATTTCCAAAACAGAATTAATTATATTTCCACCGGCCAATAGTAGTTTCCAACCTGATATCTCTATCACTGTTGAGAACTCGGCAATCACCCCTACCCCACAAGCTCGCTGCCTAGGTGTCATTCTTGACTCTGAACTGTCCTTTGTTACCCACATTCAATCTGTCTCAAGATCATGTTACATACATCTAAGAAACATATCCAAAATACGACCATATCTTACACAAGACACAGCAAAAACTCTAATCCATGCTCTCATTATCTCCCGCATTGATTATTGTAATAGTCTCCTGACCGGTCTTCCCAAACATAGGCTCTCACCACTACAATCCATTTTGAATGCAGCTGCGAGGCTAATCTTCCTTGCCAGACGTTCATCGTCTGCAGATCCGCTATGTCAGTCCCTCCATTGGTTACCGGTATTCTACCGTATTAAATATATAATACTTTTACTCACATACAAGACTATTAACCAAACTGCACCAACATACATCTCTTCACTCATCTCAAAATATCTCCCTACCCGACCTCTCCGTTCTGCACAAGATCTACGTCTCTCATCCACACGCATTACTTGTTCACACTCAAAATTACAGGACTTTATCCGGGCTTCACCCACTCTGTGGAATGCCCTCCCACGCACAGTAAGACTCGCCTCTAGTCTCCAAACCTTTAAATGTTCCCTGAAAACTCACCTCTTCAGACAAGCCTATCAAATTCCAGACCCACCCACATAACCTTCAGTGCTTCCCTATCTAATTACATCCTCTGTAGAGTATTCATAACATCACATATCTTGTCTTTCTTTAGTCTCACACCCTCCTGACACTTGGCCAACTTTGTGGGGTATCATCATACAACCCATTAAGAACCTAGCAATCTGGTGGACCATTATGCAATAGGTAGCATCTATCCTGGTGTATCTATGCCTATTTCCCTATAGATTGTAAGCTTGCGAGCAGGGCCTTCCTACCTCTATGTCTGTCTGTTTTTACCCAGTTTTGTTCTATTACTGTTGTTCTAATTGTAAAGCGCAACGGAATATGCTGCGATATATAAGAAACTGTTAATAAATAATAAATAAGTCTTCATAGGCGAACGGACCCTGCTGCAGCAGGTCCTCCTGAAGAGGAAGAGACCTCGGCTCTTCTTGCAGTAAATCCAGAAGGTCCGCGTACCAAGCCCGTCTTGGCCAGTCTGGGGCAATGAGGATCGCTTGAACCCTTGTTCTCCTTATGAGCTTTAGGATTCTAGGGATGAGTGGGAGTGGTGGAAACACGTACACTGACTGGAACACCCACGGAGACACCAGGGCGTCCACCGCCACTGCCTGAGGGTCACTCGACCTGGAACAATAACGCTGAAGCTTCTTGTTGAGACGAGAGGCCTTCATGTCTATTTGGGGTAGACCCCAAAGATCTGTTACCTCCTTGAACACCTCCGGATGGAGGCCCCACTCTCCAAGATGGAGATCGTGTCTGCTGAGGAAGTCTGCTTCCCAGTTGTCTACTCCCGGAATGAAGATGGCTGACAGCGCCAACGCGTGCTTTTCCGTCGAGAGGAGTATTCTTGTGACCTCTGACATCACCACTCTGCTCTTTGTTCCGCCCTGTCGGTTTGTGTAAGCCACTGTAGTTACGTTGTCCGACTGTACTTGAATGGCCCTGTTTCTTAGAAGAGGGGCCGCCTGAAGAAGACCATTGTGGACGGCTCTTAGTTCCAGAATGTTGATGGGCAGGCTGGCTTCCAGGCTTGACCATCTACCTTGGAAGGTCACCCCTACAGTGTGACTGCTCCCCAGCCCCGGAGGCTCGCATCCGTCGTTAGCAGGACCCAGTCCTGAATTCAGAACCTGCGGCCTTCTAGGAGGTGAGGCAATTGGAGCCAGCAGAGGAGTGAGATCCTTGCCCTTGGCGACAGACGAATTCTCTGATGCATGTGGAGGTGAGATCCCGACCACTTGTCCAGGAGGTCCAGTTGGAAGGTCCGAGCATGAAACCTCCCGTACTTGAGAGCCTCGTAGGAGGCCACCATCTTTCCCAATAGGCGAATGTATTGATGAACAGACACCATGGATTGGATCACCAACGCCTTGTCCCGCGGAAGGAACACCCGCTGTACTTCCGTATCCAGGATCATTCCCAGAAACGACAATCTCCGGGTCGGTTCCAAATGTGACTTTGGAAAATTCAGAATCCACTCGTGACTCTGAAGCAGCCGTGTTGTGAGAACAATGGATTGCAGCAACCTTTCCCTGGACGATGCCTTTATCAGGAGATCGTCCAGATAAGGAATGATGTTCACGCCCTGTTTTCGGAGTAGCATCATCATCTCTGCCATTACCTTGGTAAACACCCTCGGTGCTGTGGAGAGGCCGAACGGCAGAGCCTGGAACTGAAAATGACAGTCCAGCAACGCGAATCGGAGATAAGCCTGATGGGGTAGCCAGATCAGAATGTGAAGGTACGTATCCTTGATATCCAGGGATACCAGGAATTCCCCCTCTTCCAGACCCGATATCACCGCCCTGAGAGACTCCAACTTGAACTCCCTTAGAAAGGGGTTCAATGATTTTAGGTTCAGGATGGGATTGACCGAACCATCCGGTTTCGGTACTACAAAAAGGTTCGAATAGTAACCCTTTGTCAGCGTGTGCGGTGGTACTGGCACAATGACTTGTGCCTCTACCAGCCTTTGAACAGCCTCTTGTAGCACTGTGCTGTCCTCCAACAGAGTTGGTAAGCCCAACTTGAAAAAACGATGAGGAGGGAGACTTTGAAATTCCAGCCTGTATCCCTGAAAGACAATATCCACCACCCAGGGATCCAGGTCGGAGGAGACCCAGACATGACTGAACTGTCTGAGTCGTGCTCCCATGGGCCCCACCACCGGGCCATCCCATCCACAGTCATGCGGAGGACTTAGGGGTACCTGAAGCAGGCTTTTTTCTTGGGAACCTGCAGCGGCAGGTTTCTTGGACTTAACCTTACCTCGCATGAAGGTGGTACCGGATGATTTGGCCTTTCTGAACTTGCTGGGCCGAAAGGACTGCTGCGTAGCTGAGGAGAAGGACCACTTCGGAGCAGGAGCTGCTGAGGGAAGATACGGAGACTTACCCGCTGTAGCGGTAGATATCCACGCGTCTAGGGCTTCCCCAAAGAGAGCTTGACCTGTATAGGGCAGCGACTCCACACTTTTTCTGGATTCCGCGTCGGCCAACCACTGGCGGAGCCACAGTCCCCGACGAGCTGAAACGGACATGGAAGAAATTCCTGCAGCCATGGAACCCAGGTCTTTCATAGATTCTACCATGAAACCTGCAGAATCATGAATGTTGCGTAAATACAATGCAACGTCATCCCTATCCAAATCCTCCATCAAGGCAGCAGACCACTTCACTATAGCTTTAGCAATCCATGCACTAGCAATAGTGGGACGTAATATAGCCCCTGAAGCAGTGTACACTGATTTCAGAGTATTATCAATTTTTCTATCCGACGGCTCCTTTAAGGCGGTAGATCCCGGTACCGGTAAAACCACCTTTTTTGAGAGTCTAGATACAGATGCGTCAACAATTGGCGGATTTTCCCACTTTTTCCTATCCTCCTCAGGGAAAGGAAAAGCTACCAGAATCCTCTTAGGAATCTGAACCTTCTTTTCAGGATTCACCCAGGCCTTTTCAAATATAGCATTCAGCTCTTTTGACGCAGGGAAGGTTAGCGAGGCTTTCTTGTTTTCCGTGAAAAAAGCCTCCTCAACCTGCTCAGGTATCATTAGCATTTAACACATCCCTGATAGCCTCTATCAACAACTGCACCCCCCTTGCAACAGATGCGGACCCCCGTAACCATCTGTAGTGTCAGAATCGGTATCTGCGTCGTCTTGTGTTACCTGCACAAGACCACGTTTGTGGGGGTATATAGAGGACAAGGGTCACATAGCCATAGAGGACTGCAATACCTGGGTTTCCAACTCATTACTGGTAACCCTGTCAGAAATCTGAGTAATCCAAGTCCCGATAGAGGAAAACCACTCTGGTTCCCTTGCTGGAATCTGTGCTAAACCAGTGCTAACCTGATTACATGGAATGGGATCATCCTGGGAGGATAAATCCTCTGCAGCATATGACACTGTATCCCTGGACATTGCTGCTGGTGACCACCAAACACACACCGGATGGGGTAAGACAGAGTCCCCCCCCCCCCCCCCCCCCCAAGAATGGCAAGAGAGAGACAGAGATTGGAGCCAACCCACACCAGCGCTTAACAACAGGAGAAAACCCCCTTACCAGTGCTGACTTGTGCACCTTAATAGGAGACACAGTCAAACAATTAGCCTCCCCTCCCTTCTACAACCACCTGGTACCGTTACAGTAATCTGGAGCTGCTGTGGAGGGACCAGGATCTTTCTTCAGCAAACAGCATGCAGGAAAATGGCGCCGGAATGCTGCAGGGTCCGCTCTGAGGAGAAGCTCTGCCCCCTTCATGGTGCTGTCTTCCCGCTCATCTGAGTTTGAAAATGGTCTGAGGAGTTGTGCTGGCTGGGATCCCTGGGGCCCGACAGGCTTGCTGACCAATTGTGAGGGGTAGGTGCTGGCTCAGGACACCCCTCACAGCGCCGCACACTGTGCCTCTGGAACCATCCTGGAGCGCGGTTAATACCGCGCTCTAACCCCTGTTGCCGCCATCTTCACACAGGCCCACTGCTTGCTAGGGGGGGGGGTGTTTATCGGTGACTAACTCACCACTTGCTTCAGCTCTATAAGGGGTCGGCGGCATGCTGCTGGGGTGAACGGTTCCCCTGCGGCGGAGACCGACCAGCCCCTCTGGAGTGTCCAGTCAGCGGATTCAGTGGCTCAGACCCCGCAGGGCGGACACTGCTCCCCCCTTAGTCCCACGCTGCAGGAAGGCTGTTGCCAGCAGCCTCCCTGTAAAATAGAAAAAACTCTAAAACTAAACTTTATTAGGAAAGCTCAGGAGAGCTCCCTTAGCTGTGACCGGCTCCTCCAGGCACATTTTCTAAACCGAGTCTGGTAGGAGGGGCATAGAGGGAGGAGCCAGCCCACACTCAAACTTGTCTATACCCCACGGTACTAATGTGGACCCCAGCATCCTCTAGGATGTTAGAGAAATAAGCACGTAGTAAAGAGTTTTATTACTCTTGAGATACGTATTTCAGTGGCTTATTTATCAATTAATACTGATAGGACAGTAGTAAGCGCTCCCACATAACCTCCCTTTCAATGCTATACAATCTAGCAGACAAGGACTATTGGCCCTCATTCCGAGTCGTTCGCTCTGTAAATTTCATCGCATCGCAGCGATTTTCCGCTTAGTGCGCATGCGCAATGTCCGCACTGCGACTGCGCCAAGTAAGTTTGCTATGAAGATAGTATTTTTACTCACGGCTTTTTCATCGCTCCGGCGATCGTAGTGTGATTGACAGGAAATGGGTGTTACTGGGCGGAAACTGGCCGTTTTAAGGGCGTGTGGGAAAAAACGCTACCGTTTCCGGAAAAAACGCGGGAGTGGCTGGAGAAACGGGGGAGTGTCTGGGCGAACGCTGGGTGTGTTTGTGACGTCAAACCAGGAACGACAAGCACTGAACTGATCGCAGATGCCGAGTAAGTCTGGAGCTACTCAGAAACTGCTACGAGGTGTGTAATCGCAATATTGCGAATACATCGTTCGCAATTTTAAGATGCTAAGATACACTCCCAGTAGGCGTAGGCTTAGCGTGAGCAACTCTGCTAAAATCGCCTTGCGAGCGAACAACTCAGAATGAGGGCCTTTGTTAGCAACTAATCGCAGCTGCTGCAGCTACAGTATCAGTAATACCATTTCACACCACTGCAAGAACCCAGGTTATAGCCGGGTTAACCTGGGTCGTGGCTGTGTGTGAAACGGACCCCGAAAAATTAACCCACGTCCAGTGACCCAGGAATCAAACACAGGTAGCAACCAGGGTTGGTCCTGGGAACGACCCGGCTTACGTGCGAGTATGAACAGGTAACGCGGGTCATTTGACCCAGGTCCATTAACATCCCATGGAGAGCTGGCTCACCGCGATTCGCAATTATGTTATCGCCAAGCACTGGCAGTGGGGAAGCCCCGGCAATATTATGGGTCCAGTCTGTTGTGTTAACGGGTTACAAGCCACAATGACATGGCTTAAAATCTGTAGTCAATGACCTTGGCTGGATCCAGGATTTTGGTTATTAAAGGGGTTACAGGCAACTAATAGGTGCCACAATGTTAAGCATATCTCATCTCCTTAGCCACCGACCAACATAAGTGGGAGATATATCAAGCAATGTTAATGAGAGGAGAGGTAGCCCAAAGCACTCAGCTTCTATAATTTCCTAGAATGTACTTGATAAAACACAATCTTGAAGTTGATTGGTTGCTATAGGCTACTTGTTCCCTCTTTACACTGCTCAATGCTTCTTCCCCCAAGTGTATTAACAGACGGATTATCCTGGTCACTGAGCCCGCATCAGAGATTCATGCTAATGCATTCGCAGCTGTAAAAAAAATAAAATGCTCATGTTGCAGCCACCTACAAATTAATTAAGACCTACAGCATCACAAATCCAAGTGGCTGTGTACAAACAATGCTTGCACTGAATGGCTGCCATAAGAGAGAAGCAGGCACCATGTTTTCTGCATAAGGGATCGGCTGAGACACTCCCCGAAAATGGGCATGACTTTCCTGTGTTTTACATGCACAGTTTACAGATACTCGCTCAACACTGTAAATATCGGCATTGCATACCCCTCTGAATCGGACCCACTGTACAGTGGTGCCAAGCTGCAGGACTGGTCAGTGTTTGGCCACTTCTTATACAGAGAAATTTGGTTTCAATCATACAGCAGAAATGTGAATAATAATGTTTGACAACCATCTTACTAGTAATTGAAGGATATCAATATAAAAGACACAAACGTTTAGCAGATACCACCTTACACAATCTAGCTAGCCAGGAACCTATGCAGAAATGTAAGGCTTAAAAATATCATATTATTATATACTTGTATTATGATTAGTATATTCCTAAATAAGCCACTAAAAACACAAAAATAAAACACACACCTTTGTCTAGAACACAAATGGTGGTCCAAAATCTATCAGTTTCCTTTAATTTTAACATAAATAACAAGATTAATTAAGCAACTCCTGGTGGGGTTCTGCCAGCACATTTCCATTCAGTGACGCAAGTCTACAAATCAGCTTCTGCTTCTTTCAGCAGTCTAGTGTCTGCTTCGAATGCCCGTTCTCTCTGTCTTTGAAGGGTCTGCTGGTTCAGCTGCTAGGCTTTAAAACATCCACTGACTCAAGGGTACAGCAGCTGAACCTGCAAACTGCTCATACCGCACAGAAGCTGGAACCTTCAAGAGATGCTGAGGCTGCCACAGCAGTTTTCATGAGGGACATTACTCCTGGCACCAGCCGGCGAGTGTGTGTGACTCACACGGTGAGGAATTCAGGATGGATGGAGTGACGCAGGTGTCCTAGTGAAAATGACAAGCCAAGAGACGGAAAAATAAAAATACACTATTTAGTATTGACTCTAGCCTAGTCTTATGTCAAAAAGTGTCTGGTGATGCATCACTTAATTTAAACTCCTTATTTTGAGAAAGACTGTAATAAAAGATATTCCAGTTTAAACTTATCTGTATTCAGGGGTAATTGTTCCAAGGAACCTAATATATATTCCTCTATGGGCTCTAGAATGCACATATGAAGAAACACAAAAGTTCAGTTATCTGACCGACACTAAGCTATTCAACGCAGCATACACTGAGAACTCAGACAACAAAACCTTACAAAAACGATTTTGTAATTCTGAAATGTACAGTACGTGTGAGGTTTACTTTTTTTCACATTAATAAAGGTTTAATATACGTACTACATTATGGAGCTGCTCTATAAGTTTATTTACCTTTGAAAAGATCTGTGAAACAAAGAAGGATAGAAATATGAAAGACTGTATATTATATAAGTTATGTAAGATTTGTTATTTAGGACTAAAGGGGATATCCAATTTAATGTGTGCACTTATTTCCGATGTTTCAGCAATATTTTTTTTTTTTTTTTACAGGCTATCCAATTTGGTCGCCTGTATAAAAAAAAAATATAGTCTCTCCCGAAAACACACAGGTTCAGCGAAACCTGTGGGTTTTTGGTAGAAACAGCCCCGTTTCCACATGAAAACGAGGCTGTTTCCAGGGTTTTGGTTTCGCCTGCCACAAAATCCCTGATAAGCAGCGTCTCGCGCTGGTTTATAGGGGGCTAATTAGATTGTCCCGCCGAGGGCTATTAGCCTTGGTAAAATTGGATATCTCCCTAAGAGATTATATATATATATATATATATATGAGCAAAAATGACAGCACTCAAAACCACAGTACAGAATGAATAGATGGTGCAAGGCCCCTGAGGAAGACCTGTATCGGTTGAAACAGCTGTTGGGCTGTGCCTGTATGTACACTTGTCGCCTTGATATGGAATAAATCTTCTTCGTTTTCTCATCTAAACCGTGAGTGCTGGCTTGTTTTGCTTTTTCCAATGAGCTGGAAAAGCGAGTGCCTATATATATATATATATATATATATATATATATATATATATATATATATATATATATATATATTTCATCACTGGGTACGGAAAATGCATTATGACAGTATTGTTGGATATAGGATCTTGCTGGTAGAGATTTTAGAGCACAAGTACTCAAACTCTGTCCTCAGGACCCCACACAGTGTATGTTTTGCAGGTCTCCTCACAGAATCACAAGTGAAATAATTAGCTCCACCTATGGACCTTTTAAAATGTGTCAGGGAGTAATTAATACACCCGTGCACTTGCTGGGTTACCTGCAAAACATGCACTGTGTGGGGTCCTGTGGACAGAGTTTGAGAACCACTGTGTTAGAGAGAGAAAAAAAATAATAATTATATTATATATATATATATATATATATTTTAATATTACACATACATGCATATACACCCACGTGTATATTTATACTGCATTATCTTTTGGTATGCAGGCCCCTATTTTGATTATACACAAGTAGTTGTTGACAGTGGTGCTAAAATGTTTAGAATATTTTTCATTATCGCATAAATGATTATATATATATTTTTTTACGATAGTTGAAGAAATTAACACAATAGGTAAAACACACTTAAGGATAGAAGTTAAAATGATCCAACATTGAAATAGGTTTAGTAACTGGTGTAAGCCCTTGAGCACACAAACGTCAATCAAATGTTTATGGTAATTTCTGATCAGTTGATGCCGCACACAGGGGGTAATTCAGATTTTGGAGGAAATTCAAAGTTGATTACAGTAGCAAATTTGTTAGCAGGTGGGTAAAATCATGGGCACTGCAGGTGTGGCAGATATAACATTTGCAGAGAGTTAGACTTGGGTGGGATATTTTTTTCTGTGCAGGGTAGATACTGGCTGCTTTATTTTTACACTGCAACTTAGATTTGTTTGAACACACCCCACCCAAATCTAACTCTCTCTGAACCCCCCCCCCCCCCTTCCTGTAGTGCACATGGTTTTGCCCAACTGCTAACAAATTTGCTGCTGCAATCAACTCTGAATTAGGCCCTTTATCGTAGCAGGAAATTTGTTAGCAGTTGGGCATATTCTGAGGAAGGGTGTAACAGAACAGGGGTGAGATTCGGGCCAGCACACACAAACAAGAGGAAAGCCATGCTAACCAAAACAGAACAGGAACAGCAACAGCTGAACCAACTGTAATACTTAACGAAGTAACAGGGCTGGGAGAGTGCTAAGGTTCCTGCAGAACGGATTGACCAAACTGAAGGTCCTCAGAGGCCAAAGTATCGAACTTATAGAACTTAGCAAACATGTTCGAACCCTACCAAGTAGCTGCTCGGCAGAGCTGTAAAGCCGAGACAACCCGGGCAGCCGCCCAGGAAGAACCCACCGATCTAGTAGAGTGGGCCTGTACTTTAGGAACAGTCAATCCTTGCGTAGAATAAGCATTGTTTCTGGAAGAAAATGGATAAGGCCGAAATCTGGACTTTAAAGGAGCCCAAACGTAGGCTCACATCAACACCTGACTGTCATAAAAGGAGAAAATGTCCCAGTTGAAATGCCACCGCAGGAAATTTCCTGTTTTCAAAACACGAGACATATTTTTTTCAAATACAGTGGTAATGTATAGACGTTACCCCTTTCCTAGCTTGGATCAGGGTTGAACTTCAAAGCCGTCAAATGTAGCCGCAGTAAGTCTTGATAGACGAACGGCCCCTGTTGCAAAAGATCCTCTCGTAGAGGCAGAGGCCACGGGTCCTCCAGGAGCAACTGCAGTAGATCCACGTAACAGGCCCTTCTCGGCCAATCTGGAGCAATGAGAATTACTTGAACCTTTTCCTTTTTTATTCTTTTGAGAATTCTTGGGATCAGAGGAAGAGGTGGGAACACGAAAATCATCTGGTAGACCCATGGAGTCACCAGAGAGTCCACCGCCACTGCTTGTTGGTCCCTCGACCTGGAACAATAGAGTTTTAAAAGCTTCTTGTAGAGACGAGAGGTCATCATGTCTATCTATGGAATGCCCCACCGACTTGTTAAGGACTCGAAAACCTGTGGGTTAAGACCCCACTCTCCTGGGTGGAGGTCGTGTCTGCTGAGGAAGTCCGCTTCCCAGTTGTCTACTCCCGGAATGAAGATTGCAGACAGCACCACCACTTGTCTTTCTGCGCAGAGGAGATTTTTTTTGTTACCTCTGACATTGCAGCCCTGCTCTTCATTCCGCCCTGTCGGTTTATGTACATTACTGCCGTCACATTGTCCAACTGAACCTGAATGGCTTGATCTTAAAAAATATGCAAAGCTAGAAGAAGGGCGTTGTATATGGCCCTTAGTTCCAGAATGTTGATCGGAAGAACGGCTTCCTGACTTGACCACTTTCCTTGGAACTGTTCCCCAACCTCTGAGGCTTGCATCAGTGGTTAGCAGAATCCAAATTTTGAATCCCGAACCGTCGACCCTCGGTTAGGCGAGAAGTCTGGAGCCACCACAGAAGAGAAATCCTCGCTTTTGGCGACAGACGTATCCTCTGGTGCATGTGAAGACGCAATCTGGACCAATTGTCCAACAGATCCAGCTGGAAAGGCCTTGCATGAAACATTCCGTACTGCAGAGCCTTGTAAGAGGCTACCATCTTCCCCAGAAGGCGAACGCACAGATGCACCGATATCCGGGTTGGTTTTAGGACATCCCGCACCATTGACTGGATTACCAATGCCTTTTCCAACAAAAGGAACATCCTTTGTTCCTCCGTATCCAGGATCATTCCTAGGAATGGAAGCCTTCGTGTTGGTTCCAGGTGGGATTTTGGCAGGTTCAGAATCACCCCGTAATCCTGGAGAAGTCGGGTTGAGAGGGCAATGTTGTCCAACAACCTCTCTCTGGAAGGCGCTTTTATCAGCAGGTCGTCCAGGTATGGTATTATGTTCACTCCCTGCTTACGGAGGAGAAACAACATCTCTGCCATTAGCTTGGTGAATACCCTCGGTGCCGTGGTGAGGCTAAATGGCAGGGCCTGAAACTGGTAGTGAAAGTCCTGCAGTACAAACCTTAGATACGCCTTATGAGGCGACCAAATTGGAATGTGAAGGAATGCATCCTTGATGTCCAGAGACACCAGGAATTCCCCCTCCTCCAGACCTGAGATCACTGCTCTCAGAGACTCCATCCTGAATTTGAACACCCTTAAATAAGGGTTCAAAGATTGGAGGTTGAGAATGGGCCTCACCGAACCGTCCGGTTTCAGAACCACAAACAGGTAGGAGTAATAACCCTTGTTTTGTAGTTGAAGTGGAACTGGGACAATGACCTGAGTATGAACCAGTTTATGAATTGCTGCCTGTAAAGTCGCACTTGCTTCCGGAGAAGCTGGTAAGCCTGATTTGAAGAATCTGTGAGGAGGGAGTTCCTGAAACTCCAGTCTGTATCCCTGGGCGATAACAGCTATGACCCAGGGATCCTGGCAAGATGTTGCCCAAACATGACTGAAATAAGGTAACCGAGCTCCCACTTGCCTGTCTTCCAGGCAGTGTGGACCACAGTCATGCTGAAGGCTTAGGAGGAAGCAGATCCGGGATTATGTTCCTGAGAACCTGCAACGGCCGGTTTTCTGGGTTTACCTTTACTACCTTTGAAGGCTGTAGAAGAACCCTTGGATCTGCCTTTGAATTTCGCTGTCCGAAAGTACTGCAGAGTCGGAGCAGAGTAGGTTTTTCTAGCTGGGGGTGCTGCGGAAGGAAGGTACTGTACGTAGACTTACCTGCCGTAGCCTTGGATATCAACTTATCCAGTACATCTCCAAACAGAACTTCATCTGTGAAAGGTAGATTTTCCACTCCTTTCCTGGAATCCGCATCCGCCGTCCACTGGCGCATCCACAAGTCCCTGCGTGCTGAAACTGCATTGGCAGTGGTGCGTGCATTGAGCAAACCAATTTCCTTTAAGGCCTCGACCATAACGGTAGCATAGTCTTGAATATGCTGCAGGAGTAAAACAATCTCCCCCTTGGGTAAGGTATCCAATCCATCAATTAAGCTACCTGACCACTGTGCAATGGCTTTAGTGATCCATGCGCAAGCAATAGTGGGGCCTCTGGGCCACCCCACCAGCAGTGTACAGTGATTTGAGAGTGTTCTCAATCTTGCGGTCAGCTGTGTCCTTTAAGATTCAGGTAAGACTATCTTAAGCGACAGCCTAGATACCGATGCGTCCACCATCGGCGGGTTTTCCCATTGCTTTCTATCATCCAGAGAAAAGGGAAAAGATGTAATTAATCTTATAGGAATTTGAATTTTTTTTGTCAGAATTAGCCCAAGTTTGTTCAAACAAATAGGATTTTGGTACCTACCGGTAAATCCTTTTCTCTTAGTCCGTAGAGGATGCTGGGGATTCCAAAAGGACCATGGGGTATAGACGGATCCGCAGGAGCTTGGGCACAGTATAAAAGACTTAAACTGGGTGTGAACTGGCTCCTCCCTCTATGCCCCTCCTCCAGACCTCAGTTAGAAAACTGTGCCCAGGAGAGATGGACAATTTCGAGGAAAGAATTTATTGTTATAAACACGGTGCGTGTCATACCAGCTCACACCTCAAACACACCGTAGAACGTGGCATTCAGTAGAATACCAGTCAACGGCATGAACAAAACACAGCCACATGCTGAGAGAATATGTAACACAACCCGTGTGTCCACAGACGCAAAAATACGACCCTGCATGCTATGTCATGAACAATGGTAGCAACCGCCAGACAGAGAAGACACACCACCAGGGTGTAACCAAAAGCAATAACCGCAGACCCCGTACGCACTGGGACGGGCGCCCAGCATCCTCTACGGACAAAGAAAAGGATTTACCGGTAGGTACCAAAATCCTATTTTCTCATACGTCCTAGAGGATGCTGGGGATTCCAAAAGGACCATGGGGTTTATACCAAAGCTCCAAAACGGGCGGGAGAGTGCGGACGACTCTGCAGCACCGAATGAGCAAACATAAGGTCCCCAAAAATCAGGGTATCAAACTTGTAAAGCATTGCAAAAGCGTTTGACCCCGACCAAGAATCCACTCGGCAAAGTTGAACCGCCGAGACTCCTCGGGTATTCGCCTAAGAAAAGCCCATCTTCCCAAAAGAAGGAACCTTCACCGACTTCGGTGACGGCAAAGCAGACGTAGAACGAACATGCCAAGCCGCATTACAGATTCAGCATGTAACAAACTGCATAACGCAGTCTCCCAAGGAAACTGGGAACATACCAGACAACCAGGGCCTCTGGTCCTCCAAACTGAGCCAAATTGATGACTTACATACTCAAATTCCTGGCTAGATCAAGGGACTTTGAACCAGCTAATACCTAAGTAACCCCCGGCATCAAAATAGGCCGATTTCTGCGAAAGCCAGAAACCACTCTTGGTAGCACCACCAACCTAGTACTCAATTCCTCTCTATCCACCTGAAAGATCAAGCAAGGCACTTGTGAGACAAAACCACCACTTCCGACAACCGCCTTACGGACGTCAAAGTCAAAAGCCTGACCACTTTCAAAAAGAGAAATTTCGTAAAGAAACGTATTAGGCTTGCCTCCACATCGGCTTGTAAAGTATGGATAAGGACTACCTAGCTGAAAGTCCTCCATAGGAGCCTTCCTGGATACACACCGAGACACATAATTACTCCAACAACTGTGGTAATGCTGTGCCGTCAGTTTTTTCCTAGCCTGAAGAATTGAAGAAACGACTTCACTGGGAACACCCATTCGGCTTAGGATACGACATTCAACCGCCCCGCCGTTAGACGCAGCCGCGGTAAGTCCTGATACACGCCCCAATCTTGTTGTAACATTACCTCACGTAAAGAAAAAGGGCAGTAATTTTCTATGAGTAAACCATGAAAAACTGGATAGCCAACCCTCTCTGGCTAGACTGGATTTCAAAGGATCATCGATCATCTTACGCTTACCACTGCCAGAAAATTGAAAGCGGAGAGGTCACCTAGACCGACTAAAAACACCCACGGTGTCACGAGGATGTCCGCCGCTATATCCTGAGTGACCCGTAACCTGGAACAATCACCTCGAGGCCTCTCGTTGAAGCGAGACGCCAACATATCCAATTGCGACACTTCACCAAGACCCTGTCACGTCTGGGAAAGCTTCTTGATGACGACAGTATTTTTCCCGGCTGGATATCCTGTCCGCAAAGGAAATCTATTTCTCCGTCGTTTACCTCCGAAACGAAGACTGATAACCTAGCGTTTACCAGATTCCCCCCTCAACTGCAAACTGTGCAACTTCTGCCATTCCCGCTTTTTCCTTGTTCCGCCCTAGCGGCTTACTTACGCCATTGCTGACAAGTCTTCTGGCAGAATTAACACGGGCAGAACACGAAGAATACGTTCTTCTAAAGTAGCTCTTAATTCAAGAAAGCCTACAGCAGACAAGTTTTCCAACTTGACCTCATCCTTTGGAAATACGTCCCTTGCAAAGGATTGCTCCCCAGCTTCGGAGATCTATATGCACTGACACCAGGATCTAAACCTGGATCCCCAACCTTCATTCCTCTAGAAGGAAAGAACTGAGCAGACACCACAAGCGCGATGTCCTGGCCGTTTTGATTATATTCCGGTGCATGTGCAGGTGAGACCCGGAGCACATTTCCAACTGGTCCCACGAAACCCACTCTGGTATTAGACCTGCTCTTTGAAAAAGGCCTCTTATGTCGCATCCATCTGTCTTATTATTGGAACCTGTTGATGAGGTGTCACCTCAAAGCCGATCCAGCTCTGGATCCGCAGACCACTTTCCACAGGAAAACCACCGAACCTTAACCGGTCAGTATCTACTCTGAAACCCACTTCTGACATCTGCGTCGTTGGGAACAACAGGCCAATTCCTGCGCCGAAGAACAGTCAGAGATATTCACCCTTTTTACAGGGACAACCAGACAATGTCCTGAACGTGACGCACCTCTGTATGGCGTCGCGTGTTACCTCCCCTACCATAGGGGAGAGGCAAAAACTATTAGAAAAACAGTAAGGGGAAACAACCATAACTCAGAATGTTCCCCTTTGGCTTCTATAAATAACTCACAGGTCCTAGTCAAGTCCTGGACTTAACTGAAAATTAGTAGACAAGTGGTCACCGCAGTGGGGACCAGCCAGATAGACTCAGCGACAAGCGGTGTATTTAGTGGAAACAGAAACTACGTACACTTCTGCGAACCTAACCAGGATGCAGAACTCTTACCTTTTCACCATCCACTGACTACACAGAAAAGGAAAAAGGAACGGTATCGAACCGGTTAAACGTCTGCATCCCACAAAAGAATGCGTCACCGTTGTGAAGGAGGTTAACTCACGAATTTAGACTTAGCAGCGGATACCGCCGAGATTGACTGAAGAGAGGCCACACCAAACAGCTGTATACCTCCCACCAGCATCTCCCGGAGATCTCCTCCGCATTTTTCCGGTCACGCCACCTGCTGTCACGTGGCAGCCTCCTGTAATGTTATAATGAAAAAATAAACATAGGCAAGCCTACCCACTCTGGTTAGGATAATTCTATCGGATGCTTACTCGACTACCACACTCCCTCACATGCATACATTGCAAATAAGGTCAAAGTATAGAAATAAAATTTCACTTAGCTGCCTGTGTATGATCCTTTGCGACCGGGCTCTGCGTCCACCAGGAGTTGATTGTCATAATTTTCTCTCCGCGTTGTGAAGAGAATAATATTCGGACTCCTCGAGAGGATCGAAACCGACTCATCCCGGCCAATCTAGAGCTTAATCAACAGAGCGACCAGCACATGAGAAGAATACCATTATTTCAGCATTCATGGATATACATAATGTCATACACAATAAAACACCCATATCGTAATCACGCATATATAAAGTTATATCTACACATGTATACATATAGACACAACCTATACGCAAGTGGGTTGTCCAGACCCGTCAGGTCTCTAGTGACAGTAATGTGTTGTGACTGTGTATGACCATGTACTGACGTGCCCCCGATGTGGATCTACCAGGAACTTTACGGCCGACAGAAACTAAGTAAATGTCGACAGCACGGAATAGTAAGCGGCAAAAATAATAATAACAACCCTGGAACCCAAAGGGGTCTGAGGGAAGCATACACCTACAATTGATATATATATATATATATATATACATACACCAATACAGGTACAAGGCAATAACAGCCTGTTAATTCTTTTACCCAGGAATTACCGTTGATGCCGACAGGACATCGACCGACCGCCGTGTCTCCCCTAACGTGTTTACTTGTTTTAAAGCACACAAAAGCAACCTGCTAATACGTAGTCGTTTGAATCAAGTACCGGCAAGCGTTGGCGAAACAGACAGTTATCGCCACAGGAGATTTTGACAAAGCCCTCACACCTGTCGACACATGTCGACTAACCAATAGTGGGTAAATAAAAAGGGAAACAGTGACATTATGTTAACACAACCAGGATTATGCACCCATTAAGTAACCTAATGCTATATTACACCAATATAGCATTAAAAGCACTGTGTCCCCCCTCCTTCGGTAAATTTTGGCGGGGACCTGAGGGAAAATGGCACCCACTCCTGTGTAAGGGCTAAGCTCCGCCCCCTCCCGGCGCGCTTAAGCCCGCCCAACATATAACTGAAATTTAGCTAGGAACTTAAATACAGGGATTAAACCCCTGTATATATCCCTATATTTCCAATCACGCAGCCCAGGGCGCCCGCGCCCCGCACCCACGGAGCCTGTTGGTGTGTGGGAGCGATGAAGTGCAGCGCTCACGCTGCGGTGCCCTGGCGGGGTGAGGACACCCGGAGTCCGGTTATGCTCCCCCGCCCGGGAAGAGTTAAAAAATGCTGCCCAGGACGCTCCCCCCCAGCGCCCCGCACCCATGGGGCCGGAGGCGGTGAATAGCTAGCGCACAGTGCGCTCCAACACGCTGGCGGGCTCCGAGACACGGAGCCCCAGCCCCACCAGCTTACCTGTGGAAGTACTAAGCCGCTGCGGTGGAGAGATGGCGCCCAGTGCACTATACCACGCTGGCGGGGTCCGAGACACGGAGCCCCGGCCCCGCCAGCTTACCCAGTCTGTCGGGGAAAAATGGCGCCTAATGCGCTATACATAGTGGCGGGTGTCCGGAACACGGAGCTCCGGCACCTGCAGAGACACAGAGGCCTTAGCACATCTGCCCAGGGCGCTCCCCCCCAGCGCCCCGCACCCATGGAAGCCTGCGGCGGGGGAGTAAAGGCGCGCAGCGCGCAGTATATGCTGGCGGGGGTATGGGATATGGAGCTGAGGCACCCAGATACTTTTTTGCCAGCTACAAACAAAAAAAGACATCAGCAACCTGCTGCCCAGGGCGCTCCCCCCTCAGCGCCCTGCACCCAGTGAGTGCGTTGGTGTGTGGGAGCATGGAGTGTAGCACAATCTGTTACCTCCGTTACTGAAGTCTTCTGCCGTCACTGAAGTTTTCTGTTCTTCTCATACTCACCCGACTTCTTTCTTCTGGCTTCTGTGAGGGATTGACGGCGTGGCTCCGGGAACAAGCAGCTAGGCGCACCAAGTGATCGAACCCTCTGGAGCTAATGGTGTCCAGTAGCCGAGAAGCAGAGCCTTGAAACTCACAGAAGTAGGTCCTGCTTCTCTCCCCTCACTCCCACGCTGCAGGGAGCCTGTAGCCAGCAGGTCTTCCTGAAAATAAAAAACCTAACAAAGTCTTTCAGAGAAACTCAGGAGAGCTCCCCTAGTGTGTGACCCATCACTCCTGGGCACAAAGTCTAACTGAGGTCTGGAGGAGGGGCATAGAGGGAGGAGCCAGTTCACACCCAGTTTAAGTCTTTATAGTGTGCCCAAGCTCCTGCGGATCCGTCTATACCCCATGGTCCTTTTGGAATCCCCAGCATCCTCTAGGACGTATGAGAAATACGTTATGGTAAGAACTTACCGTTGATAACGGTACTTCTCCTGGGTCCACAGGATAACAATGGGATATGATGAAGCGACAGCGGATTTGCACCAATCAGTCAAAGCTTTTCTGACTTCCCAGCATGCAATGGGCCCGTCCATATATCCCTGCCTCCTCGCTCAGGCAAATCAGTTGTATTCCAAAGCTCAAGGCAGGAGCATCATAGATAGCCCTAATCGGGCGATAAAAACACACATGCACACCCTTCCGTACAAGAAGGAAGAAGTTAGTGAGTAAAAGGATCCTCAAATCAGGTGCGTCAGGGTGGGATCCCTGTGGACTTAGGAGAAATACCGTTATCAATGGTAAGTTCTTACCATAACGTATATTTCTCCGGCAGGGTCCACAGGTTATCCACAGGATAACAATGGGATTTCCCAAAGCAATTTAGTGGTGGGGACGCTCCCGATTGGACAGGAGAATCCTTCGCCCGAATTCAGCGTCATGAGAGGCAAAGGTATCCAAGGCATAAATGTCTAATCGAAGACCATGTGGCTGCCTTACATATCTGTTCTGCTGGAGCACCACGTTGTGCTGCCTATGATGGACCTACCTTATGAGTAGAGTGAGCAGAGACATTAGCCGGAACAGGGAGATCAGCCTGAGAATATGTTTCTTAAATCATCATCCGAAGCCATCTTATCAGCAGGCCATCCTCTCTTGTGAAATCCGTAGAGAATGAAGAGAGACTCTGTCTTTCAGATGGCTCTGGTACAATCCACGTAGATCCTTAATACACGGACCACATCCAGCGATGCATCTCCCACAGAAAGGCCCGGTACCTGAAAAGCCGGGACTACAATTTCGTCATTAAGGTGGAATTTAGACACCACCTTCGGAAGATACCCAGATCTAGTTCTGAGAACTGCTTTATCTGGATTAAGAAAAATAAATAAATCAGAAATGGGGAATGACATGTTAATGCCCCTAAATCTGATACTCTTCTAGCTGACACCATAGCCAGTAGAAAGAGAACTTTAGCTGTTAACCATTTAAGATCCATTTTATTAAGTGGTTCAAATGGGGCAACTTGAAGAGCTTTCAGGACTAGACTTAAGTCCCAAGGCACTGTAGGAGGAACAAAAAGGGGCTTGAATGCGCAGCATTCCCCGGAAAAAAGTACGCACATCCTGTAAATTGGCAATTTTCTTTTGGAACCATACAGTCAATGCTGATACTTGCACTCTTAAGGAAGCCACCTTCAAACCTTTATCCATTCCTGCCTGAAGGAATGCAAAGACCCTGGAAACTCTGAAAGATTTGGGGTCCATTTTCTGTTCACTGCACCAATGAATATAGGTTTTCCATGTTCGGTGATAAATGCGAGCTGAGGAAGGTTTCAATGCTCGGAGCATAGTTTGAATTACCTGTTGTGAGAATCCTTTTGACTTCAGGATAGAGGTTTCAAGAGCCACGCCGTCAAAGACAGTCGATCCAGATGTCTGTAATAACAAGGACCCTGCATCAGTAGATCTGGACGTTGAGGGGGCAAAAGTGGAACATCCAGCGACATCCTCTGCAGATCTGTGTACCAAGGTCTTCTGGGCCAAGGGGGTAATTCCAAGTTTATCGCAGCAGGAATTTAGATAGCAATTGGGCAAAACCATGTGCACTGCAGGGGAGGCAGATTTAACATGTGCAGAGAGAGTTAGATTTGGATGAGGTGTGTTCAATCTGCAATCTAATTTGCAGTGTAAAAATAAAGCAGCCAGTATTTACCCTGCACAGAAATAAAATAACCCACCCAAATCTAACTCTCTCTGCACATGTTAAATCTGCCTCCCCTGCAGTGCACATGGTTTTGCCCAATTGCTAACTAAATTCCTGCTGCGATCAACTTGGAATTACCCCCCAAGCCGGAGCTATTAGTATCACGGCACCTTTTCCTTGCTTTATTTTTCTAAGGTACGTATAAGACGCTGTTTAGAAAGATCACTCAGAAAAATAGTAAGACGATAAAAATAAAATAAGAAAGCTTAGCACTGCTAAAAACCAGCAGCCCTCTGACCATGGTCTGGCTCCTGCCGCACCAAACAAAAAACTAATGGATTTGCCTGAGCAAGGAGACGGGGATATATGGACGGGCCAGTTGCATGCTGGGAGGCCGGAAAAGCTTTGACCGATTGGTGCAAATCCGCTGTCACTTCATCATATCCCACTGTTATTCTGTGGATAACCTGTGGACCCTGCTGGAGAAAGTATTTCATTCCTTTGATGCTGGAAAGGTAGCCGAGGATTTCGTTTTTTTTTTTTTATATAAGATTCCTCCTCAACCTTAGCCATCTTATCAGGAATGTGCAGGACATTTCTGACAACTTCTATCATGGCCTGTATGCCCTGTGACAGGACTTTATCCTCCCCACTCGTATCTACTTCACCCTCCTCTGGATCTGATGTATCATCATCAGCATCACCCTGCATGAGTTGGGCCAGAGTACGCTTTTACGGGCAAATGGCGGGGGGGTGAGACGCTGGTATGGGGACTGAATCTTTATTCATTAGGTCATCCATAGTTTGTCTTAAAATTTTCATCTCTTTCTCATTATGGCATAATTTTGTAGAAATATTAGATATCATCCCTTTAATGGAAGCTAACCATGGGGGTTCTGCCCCACAAGCCTGAGAATGGACACTACCCTGGGGAGGAAAGACACTCCGCTGTGCATGACACGCAGTCCCTGGACATGCGTGTGAAGGGACATGGACACACACACACACACACACACACACAATGGGAACACAGATTATCTTTACAGAATCTTAGGTAGACACAGAAGTCAGAGTCAGCCACACAGCGCCCCTTTAGCCAAAGCAAAAATGTTACTGGGTCGCGATACTAGCGCCTTAAAAGGGCTTAGTATACTATCACTGCCCCCCCCCCCCCCCCCTCATTAAGACCCCCTGATACAACTGAGGAGACAAGGAGTCCTTGTGGAGGAGCTGCGCTTCCATGTATATGCCGCTTGTATAATCTGCAGAGGGAGAAAATGGCGCTGGTGAGCTGCTGGATCCGTTTAGTGAGAAGCCCAGCCCCTTAATGACGCGCAGCTTCCCACACTTTATTAAAATTGACCTGAGGTAATTTTTGTGAAAAACAGCAGGTTAAACCCCCTGTTATGTCTGTAGTCAGTGTGGGTAACCGTGGTGGCTCAGCGCGCCCCTCAGCAGTGGGACACCTATATGAAAATGTCCTTCTGAGCCCCCAGAGCGCAGCCTGTACTCAGAGCTGCACTCCTACCCTTGTGCCGTAATTCCTGCCGGCGGCCCGCTAACCGGGACGCCGATGCTGTACTCACCACTCTTCTTGCTCTGATAGGGGGTGGCGGTGTGCTGTGGGAGGGTACACTGCGCCGTGGTGTGGCTCGCGAATGGCTCCCTCAGGAGCTCAGTGTTTTGTCAGCAGAGAAATGGGACCATTAACTCTTTAGGAAGTTGGGATGTTCTCCCCCCCTAAGTCCCACGAAGCAGTCAGGCTGTTGCCAAACAGCCCTTACTGAAAATAATAAATAGAAAAATAAAATGTAGAAAACTCTTCAGGAGCTCTCCAAAGCATGACCGGCTCCTCCGGGCACATTTTCTAAACGGAGTCTGGTAGGAGGGGCATAGAGGGAGGAGCCAGTGCACACTATTCATTTCTTAAAGTGCCCAAGGCTCCTAGTGTACCCGTCTATACCCCATGGTACTAATGTGGACCCCAGTATCCTCTAGGACGTAAGAGAAAATGTGTTAATTACCATTTTTCCAAACGTGGTTGTACAACATACTTATGGCTTTTCTTTATATCCTTATGCATTAATTTTTAAGATTTTATAATTTGGTAACAACAACAAACAACAACAACAACAATAAAATTATATATATATATATATATATATATATATATATATATATATATATATATAGAAAACAATAGATACAGCGCTGGTTATTTAGCATGGAACACAGGATTTTTATATGAATATGTAAGTGGAATCACAAGTCACTATGTAAGTGTTCAAAGCACTAGATCCTCCTTGGATAATTCAGGATCGCTGCTCCCCTTAATCAGTCCGAACTCCCACGAAGATAGATATCTGTCAATAAAACATATAGATGGGGCGCTCCATAGTGCATAAACTTTTTTTATTTTAAAAACAAACACGAAGGTGCTTTACAACAAATGTAGCTATTACACTCGTACCGGAAGGCAACCAGGGTGGGCTGGTTACCATATGATTCCACAAAAAACCCAAACGGAACTGGAACAAGGATTGAACCAAATCGTGTTAGAATCCACCACCCGCCGGCGGCAATTTCCCCTGGAGCTTACGGGCAGGATTACACACGTCCGTAACAACTTGCTCAGTCAGCCTTAAGGCGGAGTCGAGTGACGCATTGAAATCCCTGCGGCTGACTCGTGTTTGTTTTTAAAATAAAAAAAGTTTATGCACTATGGAGCGCCCCCACTATATGTTTTATTGACAGATAAAAAATTATATTATAATATATATATATATATATATATATATATATATATATATATATATATATATATATATATTTCACCCAGGATGTGGCACTCAGAATACGGTCACAGAAAGCGATAATGGCAGCAAACCTTAATTTTCAACGTTTCAGTTTATCAACTGTTTTCAAGAGCATAAAACATCAATCGCAATCTTACCTTAATATACCTTCACCATCACCCTGTGAACCGGAGCAGCTGTCGCTGTCTCCAAACAGTCCGTGACCGATGACGTCAACACGCCTCCATCGTGTCAAGTGACATCATTACGCCACACACCACGTGAAAGCCACCAATGCATCTGTTGCCAAGCAACCGTATACAACATTAGGTTCAGCAATTGTTCAAACGAACGAATACATCAATCTACATATACTGTACATCATATATGGGGATAGCATATAGGGCATTCTACTCAAAGCCCATATATTTATTAAGCATAAATAATCACAGCAGGTACACATGCTCACGAATAGCTGCATCAACATGGTCATATTGGACTTAAAAGTCCTTTAGCTGGATGATCAATTCAAACGATATAACAATCTATGTCAGTACACACCCTAACCAATACAAATGGCCCACATATCAGTTCGGACACATATCACTAAAAAATAAAGAATGAAAAAAATAAAGAACGAATGAAAAAATTAAAATAGAATATCACAAAGAACATCCGGATAAGATAATTAGTACCATCATTATTATGTCCATCCGTATTTGAATAATGCACTAGGTCACTATTGGATAGATAAAATATACAGTGCATCACACCTGAAATGAAACGCATCAAGAGGGACCTCATGTCTGTGAACACTCCGATATCATACACTATCATTATAGGAAACAAGTAAATGAAACTGATTCATTAAGACCCCGAGGAACAACAACATCCAACTTTGAGATCCAGTAGGTTTCCCTTCGCAGAAGTGCTTTATTGCGATTACCTCCCCGACTGTTCAGGGGGACTTGGTCAATCATCCTGTATCTCAAAGTGGATAATGGATGCTTTTTTTCACAGAAGAAGAAATTTCCGAGATATTCTCGTTAAAACTAATTATAGCTCACCAATACCCCCCAATAAAAGCCATTTCCTGCTGTGATTATTTATGCTTAATCAATATATGGGCTTTGAGTAGAAAGCCCTATATGCTATCCCCATATATGATGTACAGTATATTTAGAGATTGATGTATTCGTTTGTTTGAACAATTGCTGAACCTAATGTTGTATACGGTTGCTTGGCAACAGATGCGGTGGTGGCTTTCACGTGGTGTGCGGTGTAATGATGTCACTTGACGCGACGGAGGCGTGTTGACGTCATCGGTCACGGACTGTTTGGAGACAGCGGCAGCTGCTCCGGTACACAGGGTGATGGTGAAGGTATATTAAGGTAAGATTGCGATTGGTTTTATGCTCTTGAAAACAGTTGATAAACTGAAACGTTGAAAATTAAGGATTGCTGCCATTATTGATTTCTGAGACCGTATCCCGAGTGCCGCATCCTGGGGGAAACTTCTACGTACTGTCTATGCTGGCACCGGATCAAGCTACCTCAGGTTATGTGAGTGCCGGACACACACGCACGTTATGGTAAGAACTTACTGTTGATAACGGTATTTCTCCTAAGTCCACAGGTTCCACAGGATAACAATGAGATATGATGGAGCGACAGCGGATTTGCACCAATCAGTCAAAGCTTTCCGCCCTCCCAGCATGCAACGGGTCCGTCCATATATCCCCACCCCCTGGCTCAGGCAGATCAGTTGTATTCCAAAGCAGAAGGCAGGAGCATCATGTAGAACCCTAATCAGGCGAGAAGAACACACATGCACACTCTTCCATACAAGAAGGAAGAGGTTAGTGAGTAAAAATGATCCTCAAATCAGGTGCGTCAGAGTTGGATCCCTGTGGACTTAGGAGAAATACCGTTATCAATTAATATAGGCTTGCCATATTTGGTGATAAATGCGAGCTAAGGAAGGTTTCCTTGCTCTGAACACTGTTTGAAAGTAATCTCTTGACCTAGTAGAGCATCCACTGCCATTCTCTGCTTGTCTTCCTGTTTAAACTCTCTCACTACCCTGGGTAATAGAATAATTAGAGGAAAAGTCATCCTCCAGATGAAGGTCCTATCTCACCGATAAGGTATCCACAACGATCGCCCTGGGATCCTTTGTTCGTGACCCATATGCGAGCACTTTGTTATTCAACCAAGACGCTATGAGATATATCTCTAGCAAGCACGTCTTGTTTGCTAGAGTCTGGAAGATCTCTGGGTGTAGCGCCCATTTACTTCCGTGAATAGTGTGTCGACTTGAGAAAGTATGTGTCCCCGTTTAGGAATCCCGGAATGAGAATGGCGGACAAGGTTGAATGATGAAGTCCTATCAACCAACTTAGCTTGGAAATCAAACCTATGACAGGCTTACTTTGTTGGTGAAAGACCAGCACTCTACCAACTGAGCTAACCAGCCTGCACCCTAGGTATGTGATTTACCTTCTTCATCACTTTTCGGCTGAGAGTTCCTCCCTGATGTTGAGGTAAACTACTGCCGTTGCTTTGTCTGAGCGGAACTGGACTGGTTTTCACTGAAGACTGTCCCGTGCCTACACTGGTTACCTGTATATGGCCTGAGGTTTCAACCTTTATTGATAGACAGCTCTCTGGGAACACAATCTTCCCGACACTGATCCTACTGTCAGAATCTTCCCAATCTGATATCAAAAGAATTTCCCTTTGTCCAGCTGGGATGTCTGTAGCCACCAGGCTAACAACCTTCTTACTTTTATCGTAAGTACCATAGTCCGTCTTTATTATCTGAATACAATCCATTAATACTTACAACACCTTGTATTCCTAGCTGGTCCCTCCAGGTACCAACCAGGCACACACTGCTGTTCTTCCATTATCCTATGAAATGTGGGCATATCCAGTCTGGTGTGACTGTAGATTCTACTTGGTAAGAATCAGACGCTGCAGAGACCTAGAGTGGAATTGTGCATACTCCCTCCTGTCGGTCGATGCAGATACCATCAAACCCATCCCCGCATTGCTGCGTGAATGGATACCGTTGACTGTGTGGCGAGTCCAGAATCCTATAGTGAACCCTGGATATCTTGTTGAGAGGTAAAAAATTACTCTCTGCAGACGTGATCCAGTACAGCCCCCAAGTGAGTCATACGATGTGACGAAACTGGAGACGATTTTCCCCACGTTATGAGTCACTTGCCCCTGCAAACACGTTATTGCGTTGTTGCAGATGACAAAGAGCAATCTCTGTGACTGTGCCAGGATTAAAAGATCGTCCAGGTATGGGAAAAACGTAACCCCTGCTGGCGGAGATAAGGTATTATTACCCCCATATTCCTGGTAAATACTCTGGGGACTGTGGCTAACCCAAAGGGTAAGGCCTAGAACTGAAAATGCTGTCTGGAGGATAGCAAACATTGGATAACACTGATGGGCCGTGGTCTAGGAACATGTAGGTAAGCCTCCTGTATATCCAGAGATACCATAAAAACCCCTGGCTCCATGCCACACATAGGGAACATAACGATTCCATGTTTCCCAATGCATTTGCTCCGCATTTTAGGATTGCACATGAGCCGAAATGACCCATTTGGCTTCCGACTCAAACCATGTTGAAGTAAAACCTTGTCCTTGTTTGCCAGAGGAACTGGAATGACTATTCCTGACCGAAGCAATTTGTGACCTGCTTCTTGCAAAGCCATGGCCATCGTTTCTAGCCGTGACAGGCTGTCTTGAACACGAAAGCATAGCTTGAGATGCCGTGCCAGATCTGTGTGACTTGAGGAAGTCGGTCCCCCAACCTGGGGTCTCCCAGGCGGAGCCCAACCCATCAGACTGATGGTTTAATTTTTCTACAGCACCTGGTATTCCCTGATGGTCTCCCATCCGAGTACTAACCAGGCCCAACACTGTAGTCTTCTGATAGCCCAATGCTTTCCTAGTCTCCGACTTGTTAGATACCAAAAAGGGCCGAAATGCAGAACTTTTAGGTTTGAACTGTATGTGGAAGGAACCTGCCTTCTTGGAGTCTGCTTCTGACTCCAGAATATCTGACAATTCTTACCAAAAAGAATATTTTCAGAAAAAGACAATGATTCCAAACCTTCCTATATTCTGAATCAGCTTCCACGTACCCAGCTAAACTGCTCTACGAGCAGGTATAGTTAGGGCTGATGCCCTGGAGTAAAATTTTGCCCATATCCAATGCTCCCAGGAACATTGCAGTTTTTTTATATGAGCCATATGAGATTCTTGCTCTACTGAAAAATCTCCTTCCCTTGCATCAGCCCAGGCAACCACTGCCTTTGCCATTCAAGCCGAAGCCAAGGCTTGGCCTCATGACTGCCCTAGACAGGACTGTGATGTTGAAAACAAAGCTAATAGATTATTCGTATCTACTTTAGGAGCCACCTCACCTTTTTTAAACAATCCCCAGCTGGAAGCGGATCATTGGAATTCCATTTCTTAGGAATTCCAAATTCTTATTGGGCGTATCCCAAGCCTCTTCCATGATTTTCGTCAGCTGATCTGACCCTGGAAACGCAGTATTTTGGGATGTTTAAACACAGGTGCCTTGGTTTTTAACACCGGCTCTGCTGTATCCTCTAAGGATAAGATGGCTTTGTTGCTTTAATTAACTCAGCTATATTCCAGAGCTGAGACCTACCTCTTTTTCATACGATGAAGTCGAATAAATTGGGTTTTCATCTTCAGATGAATCTAAACAATGTGTATCCTGTGAGGGTGAAGGTTTACTTACCACTGGTTCTGAGAAGCTGCTGCTGCTGCTTGTAAGGGCTAATAGTGTAACCCTATCCCTGGTACAGGATTTTTGGGGGGATTATCCATTTAACTTATTGGATAAAGCTTGTGCAAAGATAGCCCAAGGTGGATACATTTGTACCTGCATACGCCTTGTATCCTTGCAAAGCTAAAACATTATGCATACAAGCCAACCTGAACCAGATCATAAGAGGATAATACAGCTTTTCAAAACAAACAAGGTACGAGTGTCCTCACCATTGCTGCTCTAATACATGATAAATAATCAGATCTTCCACAGTGTACTACACAATTTTGTGGCTGTAATCACTTTAACCTTTTTTCTTTAAAATGATATCCATCCGACCCTACTCATGCACCAGCATTGAGGATCTGCAAAACAAACTGACAAACATAGTAAAGTCAGCATCATACTAGCAGTCAGTCACGTTATACATTAGTATAATGAGCAATATGAGTACATCATCAACTACAATAATATTAAGTATGTAGGAGAACAGATTTACTGAATCATGTTTAACAGATCTAACGTATTCAGACGCATTGCGAAAGAAACAGTAATGGTATACAGACTCATATGCAAGGTAGACAGAGATTTAGTGCTGTATTACCCGTACTCAGAGTGGGATACAGGGAGACTCACCCCGCTTCCAAGATCGATCATACATTAGCGAACGCTGAGTGGATCAAGACGCTACTAGTGTACACTGCCACTCCCTGAACCTAGTGAACACAGACACTCCGGTCACACAGCCGCCTATGTTGCAACCGGATCCCCTCGTGGTAGCGCTCAGTGAACACAGACGCACCGGTCACACAGCTGCCTATGCTGCGACCAGGTCCCCTCGTGGTAGCAATCAGTGAACACAGATGCACTGGTCACACAGCCGCATATGCTGCCACTGAGTCCCCTCGTGGTAGCGTCTGAGACGGAAGCGAGGAAACAGTTCATGGCGGGAGACTCAACGGAAACTGGTCATGAAACGGGGGGAGGGGCGACCAGGAGAGCGTCTGACATCAACCCTAGGGATCGTGGCCTCATGCTATTCCTGGAGCCTATGATCCCTAAGGCATAGCGCTGGAGAACCCGTAGTGGCGGTGCGTCAACTACTGTTTGGTAGTCTCCTCCCAAAACAGTGCGGCTGTGTCCGTATTCCTCTTCTAAGCGGAACCGATGCCTTACCTTCTCCCCGTGCTCCGGCCACAGCCTGGTAACGTCTGATGGACCTACTGGTATATCCGACACAGACGCCCGCCGAAACAGCACTGTACTCGTGGGTAAGCGCTGTTGCGACCCGGCGGAGAGTTGTTGGAGCGACTCTTTCTAATATTCGTATAAGACGCTGTTTAGAAAGGTCACTCAAAATAATAGTAAGATTATAAAATTAAAATAATAAAGCTTAGGGCTGCTGTGACAGTGGTCCAGCTCCTGCCACACCAAACAAAAAACTGATTTGCCTGAGCCAGGGGGCGGGATATATGGACGGGCCCGTTGCATGCTGGGTGGCTGGAAAGCTTTGACTGATTGGTGCAAATCCGCTGTCGCTCAGTCATATCCCACTATTATTCTGTGGATAACCTGTGGACACTTCCGGGGAATGAACGAATATGAATATATTATACAAAATCAGCCATCTGACGCCTTTTAATAACCTCTACTAATTTCCTTATGGCCACTTAGCCTTCTGTATGGTCCTGTATCTCAGTGGTTACTTTTTTGAGGTCCAGGATGGTTTAACCACTTTCAAGCACTTTTCCCAGGTTGCTTTTTTTTGGGAGAAAAGTCGCAGGTACCGCAAACTGGCATTCCTAATTGAATCTCGCATTTGTCGGGTTCACATACCGTTGTATGCAAGTTTCATGAAACAAACTTGCTTTTGTAAACTCGTTTTTAATTGAATTGACCCCATAATGTTACATATGCAGGTGATCAATCTCCCTGCTCCTGCAGTTTTCCTTGCCATGGTTGAATCATCTGTTAACATTAAAGTGTTAAAAGAGAAAGACCATGTTAAGCTTTTTTTTTTTTTTTTTTTTTTCTGCTGAAAGGAAGAGCTACAATAGTGCAAGGCATCCGGGTTCACTTTGAGGGCTGTACTGGGTGGTCCTCTAACCTACATAAGGGCCGCACACACTCCATCTCTGATTAAGGCAAAGAATACCTTTAATCAACTAAACAGACATCTATCTGCATGGATCAGTGAGCCTTGTAAACAAGCATTACACACTATAACATGCAAATATGACAACAATGCAAGAAGGCTCCGGGGGCTGGAAGCGAACACTTGGAGGGTTGCCTGTTGCCCATCACTGAGCTATAACAAAAGATAAAAAGTTTTTGCAGTATTCAAATTTATGACACAAGGACATTGATAGAAATAACTGGTGCAAAAGGAGGAAGAGTTTTCCATTGAAATCAGCTTGCACAGCTTTGAATAAAGATCTGAATGGTAGCTACGTGTAACAGTATTTTATTTTCCTCATGCTTGCCATAAATGTTCCCCAAAGTCTATTCAGTAAAAAAGTTACTGCTCCAGCCCAAGGAGGGTCAGGCACTGAGGGGGAAGTTATGGTTAGGCTGCAGGATGGGAAGGCTTAGGAAGTAGGTGACGGAGGACAGTCTTACCTCCCCTCTGACGATATTTCGACTATCGGGATGCCGGCAAATCATACCAAACCCGTACAAACACAAATAATAGGGTTACTTCACCTGGGGAAAATTAACCTACCTGTATATTTTTGGAGTTTGGGAGAGGAAACCCACGTAAGTACAGGGAGAACATACAAACCCTACACAGCAAGGGCCGTGGTTACAAGAAGTACCCCCCCATCTCTTCCTCCCCTTCCCCCTCCCCCCCCACACCCTCAGCCTGCTTTTTGTTTTCATCACCTTGAATGCTGCATTGTATCCTACAGTCATTGAGCAATGATTATTTGAATGTCCTATTGGACCAATATGCTTACACTTTACAAAATAATGTTCATCTCCCACACGCTCCATTTTCTAATGCCTCAACTTCCTACTGCTAACCATGTCTCATACTGCCTCCAAGTCTTCTCACATGACCACCTATGGAATACATTGGTACAGTAAACTATGACGGTCTTGAGAGACATGTTGCATTTACCAGGTAAACCATCTATCAGACAATATACTTTTTTTATACTGATGACTTGTCATGCCGTGCTGCAGAACGAGCCACAGCATTACTTGCACCTTAGCTGAGACATGAGAAAAGTCTAAACTAACAACCTGGCTTATACCAGCTCCTGGATACATCATCAGATATGAATTATTTATAGTTACTGAAAACTGAACTACAGCCAAGCATGTGATGTGCTTTGTCGCATCACGATATGAAAACTGAAGAGGTCTCAATGTAAGGTAATGATACAAGGGCCAGTATTTACAAAGATTCGTGTTTTGGCCGTTTTGAAGGGTGTTTGAACTCGAATGGTATCGGGTGCATTTTACTGCAACTTTTTGAATCCTGATACGATCATTCACTAAGCTGCTGAGTTTTGCACAATCGTTTTTTCCGATGTCGATGTGATTCGTAATATCAGGCAGTGTTTTACGGGAGTGATGAGTAAAACACTGCCTGCAAAAACACAAGGAATCCCGGCCGGATCTGTGAGATCCGTGCAGGGCTTCATTGTGTACCTTAAAAAGTTGATTAAAGTCTTAAAAAATCTGGAAAAAAAAATTGTGTGGGGTCCCCCCTCCTAAGCACAACCAGCCTCGGGCTCTTTGAGCCGGTCCTGGTTGAAAAAATATGGAGAAAAAAAATGACAGGGGTTCCCCCATATTTAATCAACTAGCACCGGGCTCTGCGCCTGGTCCTGGTTCCAAAAATACGGGGGATAAAAAGCGTAGGGGTCCCCCGTATTTCTGAAACCAGCACCGGGCTCGACTAGCTGGGGAGATAATGCCACAGCCGGGGGACACTTTGATATCTGTCCCTGCGGCCGTGCCATTAAAACCCCAACTAGTAACCCCTGGCCGGGGTACCCTGGAGGAGTGGGGGCCCCTTCAATCAAGGGGTCCCCCCCCCTCCAGCCACCCAAGGTCCAGGGGTGAAGTCCGAGGCTGTCCCCCCCATCCAAGGGCGGCGGATGGGGGGGCTTGATAGCCTTGTGTGAATTTGTGAATATTGTTTTTAGTAGCAGTACTACAAGTCCCAGCAAGCCTTCCCCGCAAGCTGGTACTTGGAGAACCACAAGTACCAGCATGCGGTGGAAAACCAGGCCCGCTGGTACCTGTAGTACTACTACTAAAAAAATACCCCAATAAAAACAGGACACACACACCGTGACAGTACAACTTTATTACATACATGCACACCAACATACACACATACTTACTTATGTTCCCACGAGGCTCGGTCCTCTTCTCCTTGTAGAATCCTAGGGGTACCTGTGAAAAAAATAATACTCACATAATCCAGTGAAGAATCCGACCTTTGAATAATCCACGTACTTGGCAAAAAAATAAAACTGAAACCCGACCACGCACTGAAAGGGGTCCCATGTTTACACATGGGACCCCTTTCCCCGACTGCCAGGACCCCCCCTGACTCCTGTCAAAGAGGGTCCCTTCAGCCAAATTAGGGAGCGCCACGTCGTGGCACCCTCCTGATTGGCTGTGTGCTCCTGTAGTGTCTGTCAGGCAGCACACGGCAGTGATACAATGTAGCGCCTATGCGCTCCATTGTAGCCAATGGTGGGAACTTTGCGGTCAACGGTTGACCGAAAGTAACCCTGTCATTTTTTTCTCCATATTTTTTCAACCAGGACCGGCTCAAAGAGCCCGAGGCTGGTTATGCTTAGGAGGGGGGACCCCACACAATTTTTTTTTCAGATTTAACACTAAACAGACCCTTTCCCATAGATAACCATGCACAGATCTCACTGATCCGTGCATGGTTATCCAAACTCGACTGGAAAAAGCAGGTCTATTTTATTGCTGCTTTTTTAAACGAATCGAAAAAAAACAGACCCGCACTTGAGCACTCAGAAACTAACACCCAAATACGAATTACAAATGAATAGTGAATGCCCGTATTCTATGAAATAACAGCCGCGTTTGACCGATGGTCTATTCATTCATATTTGTGAACGTTGTCATTCAAACCATTACGAATAGTCCAAACACTGCAGAGATTGGCTAGCAAAAAAATATAAAACACAAAAAGAAACATAGAAAAATAAAAACTAATAATGGACCACAATAATATATAACACATAAAACTTGGGTGTAATTACACCTCAGATAATAGCATATATATGCCTATAATAAAAACATATAGGAGTGGGTCACCGGTTTTCACCTATATAGCTTTCAATATACTAGATTCTAAGTTGTTCAGTCTCTCACAGTTCAGAAAGAATATGTCCTCCGGCTAATAACTTCAGCCTCTGTAACCATATATGTAAAGTATAATTTTCCACGTGATGGATATGATATGAAAGAACCGTACGGTTTCAATTACTCACTGAATCGCTGTCCTTGCTTTCCTATGCACGGTGGGTAATGCAAAGCCGCTCTCTATCACCCTTTACACGGGTGAGACATCCGTCGGCGGCGCCCGCAGGGATGGATGTTTTCTTTAACACAGCACAGAGTTGGTAAGCTAAACTGCCGTGTATTATCCCTGATTGGAAATAGCCATGCTCAGCAAGACAGGCTGATGGTGTGAAAAATTGTGAAGAAATGAAGAGTCCGGTCTCTTCACAAGCAGGCTGATTGCCGGCAACAGGTTACAGACAACTTGATATTATAGAACAGCAGGTGTATTTCTCCTGTGAGCACTTGGATGGTCTCGGTGATATTCTCAGTGACCCGTCCTCTCTGTGTCCTCAACGCGTTTCTCCGCACCCCAGGCGGCTTCTTCAAGAGGCAAACTTTGCCTCTTGAAGAAGCCGCCTGGGGTGCGGAGAAACGCGTTGAGGACACAGAGCGGACGGGTCACTGAGAATATCACCGAGACCATCCAAGTGCTCACAGGAGAAATACACCTGCTGTTCTATAATATCAAGTTGTCTGTAACCTGTTGCCGGCAATCAGCCTGCTTGTGAAGAGACCGGACTCTTCATTTCTTCACAATTTTTCACACCATCAGCCTGTCTTGCTGAGCATGGCTATTTCCAATCAGGGATAATACACGGCAGTTTAGCTTACCAACTCTGTGCTGTGTTAAAGAAAACATCCATCCCTGCGGGCGCCGCCGACGGATGTCTCACCCGTGTAAAGGGTGATAGAGAGCGGCTTTGCATTACCCACCGTGCATAGGAAAGCAAGGACAGCGATTCAGTGAGTAATTGAAACCGTACGGTTCTTTCATATCATATCCATCACGTGGAAAATTATACTTTACATATATGGTTACAGAGGCTGAAGTTATTAGCCGGAGGACATATTCTTTCTGAACTGTGAGAGACTGAACAACTTAGAATCTAGTATATTGAAAGCTATATAGGTGAAAACCGGTGACCCACTCCTATATGTTTTTATTATAGGCATATATATGCTATTATCTGAGGTGTAATTACACCCAAGTTTTATGTGTTATATATTATTGTGGTCCATTATTAGTTTTTATTTTTCTATGTTTCTTTTTGTGTTTTATATTTTTTTGCTAGCTAAATAAATTGTTTTATTATATTTGGCAGTATTATTGGATTTTCAAGCGCCGACCTGGTATTTGTTTGTTTTCTATTGCTAATTGCTGAGGAGGCTGGCTACCTCCTTACCAGGTGGCTGCTGATTCCAATTCACATTTACACAGTTCTGCCCAGCGCCAACAAACCTTATTTTTTGTTTCTTACTGCAGAGATTGGGGCTTAGTGAATTCCCGGATTAGGATTTAGAAAAAAAAAACACAAATCGGACAAACTCGATTTTTTAGTAAATACTGGCCAAGGTGTCTTCAGTCACTTCAATGTCTACACAGTGGACCTCATTTACAAGGTGCATGAAATGCTCAGCATGACACACCTCATCTTTGCACTGATGCAGAGACTGCGCCCAGCGCTTATCATGGCAGACGCCGTATTCTCAGGAGAAGCTAGAAATGCTGAAGGTGTGCAGACAGAAGGAAAATATGGAAAGATGCACTGTACAAGAATAGAAATGTCACATCAAGGTCCAACCTCTCACCACTGTACAACTGCCCCTGTTAAATAATATTTTTTAAAGAGTTTTTCTCTGAAAATGCTGCTACATTTAAGGTTCTTGTTAATCATGCAAGTGGTGCGATGCCTTGAAATGCGCTTCTCTGCTGCCACATAACTGGAAGGTGTAAAATTAGCGATTTTAAAAGTACAGGACTATTCTACATCAGTTTAGAGTTTGCCAAAATAAAGTCCTATAGTACAGATAAAATGTCTACGCACTCCTGCAAAATAAATGCCTATAAATGCCCCTCTCCATCTCTTCATGTCATTCCAATCATCTTGCTGTCAATAATGAAATGTTGTTTGCACCACTCTGTGCACTATGGGCATAATCCAGACCTAATCGCTGCTGTGCGTTTTCGCACAGCAGCAGATCAGGTCTGAACTGCGCATGCGCCGGCACATGCCAGACAGCCGACCGCCGTCTCAGCCCTGCGATCGCCTCTGCCTGATTGACAGGCAGAGGTGGTCGCTGGGCAGGAGGGGGCGGGCTGGCGGCACTTGGCCACCGTTTTAGGGGCGTGGTCCGGGCAACGCAGACGTGCCTGGACCGTGCAGGGGGGGGGGGGGGGCGCGGCAGCTGCGTGACGTCACACACAGCCGCATGCAACCCCGAGAGCGATGAGTAGCTCCCTGTCAGCGTGCAGGAGCTGCGCTGGCAGGGAGCTACTCTTCAGGTACAAAAGCATGGCCACCGTGCGATGCTTTTGTACTTGTGCGGCGGGGCATAGACAGACATGCGGGGCACGGCTACGATCAACTCTGAATTAAACCCTGTGTACCTACTTCACATTTCACAAGAAACACTCACTCTGGCTGGTCACTGCAACTGCTCCCACACAATCATCTCTATCTTTCTTTACAAACCCTTCTATGGGGTTGAGTCAATTCAACACAAATTGAACAGCACCAGGTAGGAGGCCCCGGAGCTAGTTAAGTCCGACTAGTGGATTTCTGCTCGCACCCCTCCTCCTCCCCTGTTTAAGGAGCGAGTACTGGCATTCTCTGACATAGCAGCATTGAATTGCTTCGGGATCTCCTTCCTGGCGCTATTCAATTTGCGCTGAATTCAATAGACCTCTATGTAATTTATATCGGAGAAGAATGAAATAATGAAAGATTCAAGTCACCATTTGAAAAGCCAAGACTCAAAGGAAACGTGTCACGTTTTACATGATAATACATCTGTAGTCAAATACCGGAACTCTTCTAAACAGTCATACAACATTTCACTATATAGTCACATACCCTCCAACAATTTACACAGAAAAAAAATCGGTACAAATTCGAAAAGGGGGTGTAGCCATGGGGTAAAGTGGTGTGACCACGCCCCTTTTCGTATACTTTCAATGGAAGTTTGGAGAGCCAGAAATCAGTACAGACCACAAAAAAAAAAAAAAGTACAGTCGGAGTCATTACAGGTAATTTCTTTCCTTTAGCTTTCCTGGCCCATGCACACTCATGAGGAAGGGGAGTTGTGATGTAAGAAAGCAGGTGACAGGGTTTTTTTTTTTTTTTTTTTACAGAATTTGCAATAACCAAATTAACCTAACATGGAAATAACATCAAAAATTAAAATTTGGCGCTGATGTAATGAAATATACTAGATTTTTCTTGGATTTCAGACTAATAGGTAAGTTGCTCATTGTACACTGCCATATTGCAAATACATGTGAACTTAGCACTGCATATTGATGTGATAATAAAGTATGCAGTCAAATTGTCGATATTCAGACTGTCGACATGGTCTACGGTCACATAATTTTGACAGCCAATTTTGAGTTAAGGTTAGATTAGGCTTAACATTGAAAGGTCTGTTGTTGACATTCTGAATAGGTCATCCCACATACATGTCCGGCATATGACCACAAGTATATTGCACTAACGTCAAACCACAAACATAAGAGGGGTGTACATACATATATGGATTTACAGTTTGTAATAAAAGTATAATACATACAAGATTTGTGATGCTGTATAAAAGCTTGTGAGAAAGACTTGAGCAGCATGCCAAATAGAAACAGAAACCATGAACTTTACATATAAAAAATATTTTCCAGCATTATGTCCACTATGGGGTGAATTGAAACAGACTAGCCTTGTGCGTCCATGTGGCTATATGTAAGTGGTATGTGGACATGTTCAGTATGTCGGCAATAGGGTAGTGTACAAAAACCTGTGAGTGTAGGGCGAGATTGTGCTTCGTGAGGGCAAGATGAGGTGCTGTTACTGACGTCTCCCACGCCATTGTAACAGCAACTCACGGCTAACTTATGGACACTTATGGGGGAGATGCAATTGTTTATTTGGGCGCTCTAAAGGTGCATACACGGTAAACGATGCGGCGTCATCTAGTGTTTCTCCTCCCGGGCCGGGCGGTCGCGACCTGCCGTACACACTGAGCGATATGACCGTTCATGTCGCTCAGTGACGTCACGCAGCGGCCGGGCAGGCAGCTCCTGGGTGACAGTCCAGATTGAGCATGCACGCACTGCCGACACCAAGGGTCATTAATGTCCTGCGGTGCCACACATCGGTCGTCGCTGCCGAGAAAGTGAACGGCGTTGCTCGGGAAGGGTGAAAATGAGCGATGTCGTTAATTTTATCGGTAAGTGTGTATGCACCTTACGTAATGTGCACCTCATGAAGCTACTTAATCAGGCACGACTGCTGTGGTCGCCTATGATTTCTTATTGCACCCTCCTGAGGCGGCTAGTGGAAATTGTCGTAAAGTCTCTACTGGGTGCCCAATAGTTTAATCAGGTTTAACCACGGCATTCGCAATTAGTAATGGGCTCCCGCAGCAGTCACTCCCAATCACAGCAACAACTGAATAGCTCCTTTGGGTGAAAAATTACTTTGAGCACCAACAAATTACAACTGAATCTCCCCCTATGAGTCTAATTTACTTTGTACTCAGTATCCACTTTATTATTGCCTCTAGTACTTACTCAAGTAGCACGGAACTACAAGTCCCAGCATGCTCTGCCTAGACTTCTCTGTAACACCTGGAAATCCACAAAGGTGACCAGCTATAGAGACGCCATGGAGCTACTGCAGGGCACACACAGCCACCCCCCTCAAGGAACACAACAGACTGGCAAGACGGGTCAGACTTACAGAGTGTGCCCACACACGTTCACCATCAGCTTCAGGGAAGGGTTGCGGTATTTAGTGGTCTTACACCGTGGACAGCCCAGATCATCCATGTCTGCTCGAGCCTCTGTCGGCGTGGTGCGCCGCAAACACCGTACCCCACAGGAACTGCTCCCTGGCACATTGGTTCCGTCTCCACTCAACGTCCGTGCATGTGACAGACACAGAATGATAGATACTTATAATGAGTTACTAAAGTGTGTCCGACTCCTGCTACTGACCAGTACTCTCCGAATACTTCGCATTGTTTGAATCAAATTTATGTATTCTATTATCACAAGTGCCAATATAATTCTTATTAGAATAACCGAATTGGTGACTGTTACTGATTGATTTTAGTTTAAAATAATGATGATTATGATATTATATTGACCTCCCCGCAAAAAATAATATATATATATATATATATATATATATATATATATATATATATATAATATTAATATATATATATATATATATATATATATATATATATATATATATATATATATATATATAGCGATCCAATTGAAAACGGCACTCGGAGAACATAAACCATATGAAAAAGTTTTAATTCATGGCATTAACGTTTCGGGGCGGCAAGCCCCGAAACGTTAATGCAAAACTTTTTCATATGGTTTATGTTCTCCGAGTGCCGTTTTCAATTGGATCGCTATCATTCTGCTTTAACTGGCACCGGAGCATGCTGATTGTGAGATTTGAGTGCCGGCACATACTGGAAGGATATATATATATATATATATATATATTAGTGCTGGGCATAAGACAATATCGGCGATTAATATTTTTTACGGAGTTAACGCTGCTGATGCTACGCCGGAAGCAGTAATTCATCTGACCCCCTGGATAGAGAAGCCGCTTAATGCCGCCGGAGAAAAGGAAGCCGCCAGCCGCCAAAACCTCTTGAGACTGAGACTCCGGTAAGCTTGTCCACAACACACATAGTTAAATGGGGAAAAAAATTGTGTGGGGACCCCCTCCTAAGCTTAACCAGCCTCGTGCTCTTTGAGCTGGTCCTGGTTTTAAAAATACAAGGGAAAAATTGCGTAGGGTTCCCCCATATTTAAACAACCAGCAGCGGGCTCTGCGCCTGGTCCTGGTTCCAAAAATACGGGGGGAAAAAGACGTAGGGGTCCCCCGTATTTTTAAAACCAGCACCGGGCTCCACTAGCCATAGAGATAATGCCACAGCCGGGGGACACTTTTATATAGGTCCCTGCGGCCGTGGCATTACCCCCCCAACTAGTCACCTCTGGCTGGGGTTCCCTGGAGGAGTGGGAACCCCTTCAAACAAGGGGTCCCCCCCTCCAGGCACCCAAGGGCGAGGGGTGAAGCCCGAGGCTGTGCCCCCTATCCGTGGGCGGTGGATGGGAGGCTGATAGCCTTTGTGTAAAAAGTAGAATATTGTTTTTTGTGGTAGAACTACAAGTCCCAGCAAGCTTCCCCGCAAGCTGGTACTTGGAGAACCACAACTACCAGCATGCGGGGAAATAATGGGCCCGCTGGTACCTGTAGTTCTACTACAAAAAAAATACCCCAATAAAAACAGGACACACACACCGTGACAGTACAACTTTATTACATACATGCACACCAACATACACACATACTTACCAATGTTCCCACGAGGCTCGGTCCTCTTCTCCATGTAGAATCCTAGGGGTACCTGTGAAAAAAATAATACTCACATAATCCAGTGAAGAATCCGACCTTTGAATAATCCACGTACTTGGCAAAAAAATAAAACGGAAACCCGACCACGCACTGAAAGGGGTCCCATGTTGACACGAAGCAGTCGGTCCTCTTCTCCAGTAGAATCCACGGGGTACCTGAAAAAAAAGATTATACTCTCAAACAATCCTGTGTAGATCGGTCCTCTACTTTTCCGACGTAATCCACGTACTTGATTAAAATAAAAACACGGAAACCCAATCCACGCGACTAAAGGGGTTCCATGTTTACACATGGAACCCCTTTTCCCGAATGTCGGGACCCCCCGTGACTTGTGTCACTGAAGGTCCCTGTAGCCAATCAGGGAGCGCCATGTCATGGCGCTCTCCTGATTGGCTGTGCACTCCTGCCCTATCAATCAGGACGAGCGCACTTCCTAGAATGGAGGGGAGCGCCCCTCCATTCTAGTCAATGATGGGAACTTTGCGGTCTGCGGTAGACCGCGAGGTTAATTGGCGTCGCTCTTGTGGGTGACCCCAATTAACCTCTTGCACCAAAGTTGTACTTTTACGGTGTGTGCGTTGTGTTTTTTGGGGGGTATTATTTTTGTAGTAGAACTACAGGTACCACCGGGCCCGTTATTTCCCTGCATGCTGGTACTTGTGGTTCTCCAAGTACCAGCTTGCGGGGGAGGCTTGCTGGGACTTGTAGGGGAGGAGCGGAGCCAGGCTGCATTTGGCAACATGGCCCCTGTAAACAATATTGCACATGAGACCTGAGGTGCAATGCCGAATACAACCCGGGGGAGCATGCATCGTATCCTGTATCAAGTGTACACACTATACAATATCGCAACGAACCAGCCGATATCAGCCGGATCGTATGCGATAGTGTGTATGCACCCTTACTCACAACTTCAGTTTGACATAGCAAGTTGATGGCCTTTCTCAAAACAGAACCTCCGCAATAATGCAGAACAGGTCTCTTCGCATGCCTCGCAGTAGTCCACGTGGATGGTAAAGCATGAAAAAGTTGAAAATATTAAAAAACTCACCAAAAACTTGTCGACCATATATTGTGTCAACCAATGTCATGTCCACCATTTGAACTTGTCAACCTTTTGACCATGTCAGCTATATGATGTCGACCTATGGACAGGATACTATCAGGGCTGCCAAGAGAAATCCTGGGCCCCAGTACAATGACTTCCCAGGCCCGCCGGAGTCGGTGTAGCCATAGTATGTATATTTATCTCTTTCAATATATAGGTATATATATATATATATATGGTGTGCTCTGGCCTGGGCCCAGGTGATCTGTACCTAGGCTCCTCCCCCCCCCTCTCTCGACACCACTGGATACTATAATGGAAGTCTGTTTCTGACAGATATCTTGCACCAAGCATAAGGCTGGTGCAAGTGCCTATAATAACAATGTTGCTGTACAGACTCTCACATTAGCCTATGTATACAGGTACACCATTGATCTTCCGGCATCCTCAGTTCCAGTGCCGTGCCAGATTGATTTTGCCGGATTAACGGTGGAACGTTTTTTTTAACTAATTTTGCACCTTCAGACATTTCTAAAGCAATAAACAGTAAAATACTGTATATGCTACAGTATAATATTAATTAATGAATAAACACAGTAGTGTATATAAAACTGTTTATAAGCAAAACAGGTATCAGGCACATTTTGAACAAACATTAACAGTAAGTAAAGTAGCCTCACTGATGCTTGCTTTGTCACCTGCAGTGCCCGCAGAAGCTGTACTAACTGACGCTTGCTCATGCTGTGTGTTCTGCCCATGTGCGGTACTTGCTGTGACCTTGGACGCCATAACAGCCCCACTGATGCTTGCTTTGTCACCTGCAGTGCCCGCAGAAGCTGTACTAACTGACGCTTGCTCATGCTGTGTGTTCTGCCCATGTGCGGTACTTGCTGTGACCTTGGACGCCATAACAGCCCCACTGATGCTTGCTGTGTCACCTGCAGTACTCTCAGAAGCTGTATTCAATGACACTTGTGCGTGCTGTGTGTTCCGCCCAAGTGCGGTACTTGCTGTGACCTTGGACTCCATAACAGCCCCACTGATGCTTGCTGTGTCACCTGCAGTGTCTGCGGAAGCTGTACCCACTGACACTTGCGCGTATTGCGTGTTACGCCCATGCACAGAAAATGTTCCGGATTAAAAGACGTCCCTAACCTGCTTTAATCCGGACAAAGCAAACTTGTCCAGATTAAAAGAGGTTCTGGATCATCGGTTGCCGGAAAATCGGTGGTGTATCTGTATATGCATATAGACATTTACATATAGCACAATTAGTCAGGTCAATAATGTTGCAGGGGTCCCATCCCTCATTGAAACTAGGGGCGGATTGGGAACTAAAAGTGGCCCTGTAAAACTTTGCAGAAGTGGCCCGACATGGGCAGCACAAGATGTATAACATACCGTGTAGCCATGGCACGGCCATGTACTGCAGAGATGGTATAACAAAATTAATGGGGACAATGCAGTGTACCGGGGGTCCGATTCAGACCCTGACACAGATGTGTTAAAATCGCTACGAAGCGATTTCTGCACATGCGCGTACACTGGTACGCGCATGTGCAAGGTCCTAAACTACGTTCTCTTCAGAACGCAGTTTAAGACCTGAAGGGGGGCGGGAACCGGGCATCAATGCCACGTTTTGTCGGCGTCAACGCTCTGTTTTAGGGTCGCGGCCTGGATAAAGGAGGAGTGTTCGGACAGTTAGAGGGGTGTGCCACGGTGGCTGCGTGACACACACAGCCACTGCGACCCTTAACATGGCAGGTAGCCATCTGCATTCTTAGCTAGGTTGCGCAGGCAGAGGGCTGCTCGAAACATGCAAAAGCATCACCGCCATGCAATGCTTTTGCCCCTGCTGGGCCTCCCCCCGCATGTTAGAGAAATTGATCGTAGATGTGCGTTTTCTCGCACGTCTACGATCAGGTCTGAATTAGGCCCTGAGTGTGGTGGGCTATCTTGTGGGGGGATGGAGGTCACATGACAACACACAAAACAGGCCCCACAGACGCGTCAGCCTACCGGGAATCTTCCTTGTGAACCCTATGGACAATTCGCCCCTGGGGGAGAGGGTACAAATTACCCGGGTCCAGGTCTGATGGAGGGGACCAGTGGAGCCCAGGACCCCTTACCCCCTTACCCGGCAGCAGCAGCAGTAATTGCATCTCTTCTCCTTAGCCTAGCACACGCTGCTGTGTGCTGGGGTGCAGTGTGGCCAGGGAGACGCTTCAAATACAATTTCTCTAGCATCCATAAGGGATATTGGGGAAAGATTAGTACGATGGGGTATAGACGGGTCCAAAGGGGCCAGTGCACTTTAAATTTCTTCAACTGGGTGTGCTGGCTCCTCCCCTCTATGCCTCCTCCTACAGCCCAGTTTAGAAAAAAGTGCCCTCAGGAGAGGATGCACACTCTGCGAGCTCCAGAGTTTTTCTTCAATTTCTTTTTAAAAGTTTTATTTCTTTCGGTATGCTGTTTGGGCAACAGCATACCTGCACCCTGGGAGTTAGGGAAGGGACGGTCACTGGCCTCTTGAGGTGCAAAGCCGCTTCCCCGCTGCAGGACCACTGTCCTGAGGGGCTGTTTGTTCAGCGGGGCATGGCGCCTTGGCTGTCGCAGTCACAGCATGCTGCACACACCTAACGCTGCCTGAAGGTGATCATCGGTGGTGAGTACCAACCGGGGGCCCCGCTAGGGGGGGTCCCCCGGTTTTACTGTGCGGCTGAAAGCGTGGGTGTGGCCTACGGGTTCCTCCTGGGGGGGACCTGCTATAGCCCCTGCGTGAGACTAAATATAGTAAACCAAGCATTTATGTGAGGTTGTACATATTGGGAGACATGGCCAGTATAAAAATACAGAAGCAACTCCGGCGCCATGGCGGGGGGACGGAGAGCGGGCTCAGTGGCATTTTGGCACCTTCCTCTGCATAGCAGCAGCAGCCTCCACAACTCCTCCAAACAGTCCCTGGGTCGCTGGTACCCGGTGTAGAGGGGGAGAGCCGCTATACTAGAGCACAATAACATCCTTCTGTGCGATTTTATCATATTACAGTCTCACTGAGTTTACACATAAAAACGCTGACAGCCTCACTGGGGCTGTACAGCGTGGGGTGTGTTGGGGTCCTCTCTCCTGTGTCCTCTCACATGCAATAGGGCAGGCTTGCAATATATCAATATCATGCCGTGTTGTATGTGTATTATACCTGTTTTTCTGATTCACAATGGTAAAACAGAAGTCATGCAGTGTATGTAATGCTAGATTCTCTCCTAGTTCATCTGGCTCAATATGTGAGCAGTGTAGTCAGCCATCTCAGAATGCTGATTTCAGTGTGGGGGAGAGTCCAGAGCCCTCCTGGTTGGGGGCTATCAGAAATATGATGGGGGTCTTTACGAGTTGATCGCTCTTTAGCTAATTTTAGCAGCCGTGCAAACGTTATGCCGCCGCCCACTAGGGAGTGTATTTTAGCCTAGCAGAAGTGCGAACGCATGTGCAGCCGAGCTCTGCAAAAACAGTTTGTGCAGTTTCTGAGTAGCTCTGAACCTACTCAGCGCTTGCGATCACTTCAGCCTATTCGTGTCAGTATTTGACGTCATACACCCGCCCAGCGAATGCCCAGCCACGCCTGCATTTTTTCAGACACGCCTGCGTTTTTGCAAAAACTCCCTGAAAACGGTCAGTTGACACCCAGAAACGCCCCCTTCCTGTCAATCTTCTTGCGGCCGTCAGTGCGACTGAAAACTTCGCTAGAGCCTGTGCACAACCACAACGGGCTTTGTACCCGTACGATGTGCTTGCGCAGAAATGCAGCTTTTAAGCCTGATCGCTGCGCTGTGAACAACAGCAGCTAGCGATCAACTCGGAATGACCCCCGATGTCTGATATGTCATCTCAGCTCACTGCAAATGCAAATAAGAATCAGGAACTGTAACAAGCAGTGGCAAGTCTACCTGCTAAACATCCCCCCCCCCCCCCCCTGTCTACTACAGGTGCACAAAAACGTGCTCTACCTGCACTCCTATCAGATACTGATGATGGGGACGGTGTGGACCCCATAAGTGGGAATTCCACCCCTACCCAGGGTATTGAACACCCTCATATTGGCCATTAGGGATGTGCTAAAGCTCCCCCTGGAGTATGCTACTACTCAGCAGTAATTTTTCCTCCCACAGGACAAACTGACAGTCACATTTCCTGATTCCAAGGAATTGGATGACTTATTTAAAATAGCCTGGAAGACTCCAGATAAGAAATATCAGGTGTCAAAACGGTTTTTGCATACATTCCCCTTTGCCCCTGAAGGCAGGAAATTCTGGGAGGAGTCTCCAGCAGTTGACGTCTCAGTCTCTCGCTCAATTATGCTCAATTGCAAATTTGCAAAAGGATCATTCCGACAACCAATACCATTATTCATTAGTATCCCTTTGACCACTGTTTCTCCTAAACCATGGTCAATCTGAGCATAATTGAGCATATCTCAACTTTTCTAATATTTTTCATCCGTGTCATATCTCAGAGTTGGTGCATCACCTGATACTGTAGCACTGCACGAACGGCCACAAAGGTTGAATAATGATACGAACTATCAGTTCTTCCACAAGCCACATGTGATATAGGGCAATATTATCCATTAGCGTGTTATATCTTCCAAGCACAAGCTAGACTTTATTTATTTCTGTGTGAAGGGACTATCATTTTGTAGTGTCTATAGTGCTCAACCTGCTTAATTTTTAGGCTCTGTGGTAATATTTACCTATTGTGTGTATGAGAAGACTATCACACTGCAATGTTTATAGTGATCAACCTAGCCTAATCTTTACGCACCGAGGCAATACTTACTTATTTGTGCAGCAGTCATATATGGGTGTAGTACTGTATGCCGGCGGCCGGGCTCCCGGCGACCAGCATACCAGCGCCGGGATCCCGACCGCCGGCATACCAACAGCGCGGCGAGCGCAAATCTACGCGCGCCACGCTATTTATTCTCCCTCCAGGGGGGTCGTGGACTCCCAAGAGGGAGAAAAAGTGTCGGTATGCCGGCTGTCGGGATTTCGGCGCCGGTATCCCGACAGCCGGCAAACTGAAGACCACCCGTCATATATAACATGCACGCAAACTACTAAACAATCAGCCAATGGTCGATCAGCATTTGTTATATTTAGAATAAGTATTAAAAGTATCTCACCCAACTATAGTTGTTTCCTTTCCACAATGGATACAGAGTCAGGTTATCTATACTAAAAAATGTAACCTGTGAATAAAGTTGGAAACTCTACTACACTTATTCGGTGAACTCTCACCTGTGATCCAGGACTAATCTCCTGCCTAACACAGACAGCAGATTCACCATACTGTATTTTTCACTTTCCTAATACTTCTTTAGGACACCTGCCCAACGTATATATTCTCTGATGTAATCTACTTTTCTGGTGCTCTCTCATTAGTGGTTTTATCAGTTCAGAGACTCTACTACCATACCACACCACATATGCCCGATCTCGTCTGATCTAAGAAGCCAAGCGGTTTGGGCTTGGTTAGTACCTGGAAGGGCGACCGCCAAGGAATACCAAGTGTTGTAGCGGTCTAGAGAACCACTAGGACATCGATAAAACCTTTAACATTAACAGCAGAAGCACCTCTATCTTTCTTCCATATAGCACGTGTCATTATTTCTATATGAGGGGATACTTAATAATTTTTTTCTCTATAAAATATCATTATTACATGTACAGTGCCACCTAAACCCAGGTGGGGCTCTTTGTAATGCCTGGCCATTTGTGGCCTAATTAATACAGTTTATCTGTACTGGTCAGGGTGGCAGGTTACAGTCCAGATATATGGCTGCATACCCCCAACCCATATTATATGGAGATTGACCAGAACATACAGAATTTTTAGCATCACTATTTTTTATTGTAAGAGTGCGGGTGAACCCCTATATTTGGAGACTCTAATGATGAAGTTGCACATCGCAAGATAATTCGTTCACCTTGCATTTTTCCACACCGTGTATATCTTTTCTAGCTGTTTTCTGTGAGCCAAATAAGCATTTAAGATGCATATTATTAAACGTTATGTTTTAGAGTCTATATATAATACACGGCATTTACCGACTGTTAAGAGTGCGCACACAAAAGAGTCGTCCTTAAATCCTTACCTGAAGGTTGTCACGCCGCCGCCCCGGGCCCCTTACTTACCTCTCCGGGTGCGCTGGTCCTGTCTGCGGCCGTCCTCGCTGGCGGCTCCCGGCTCCCGTCGCTCGGCCCGGCGTCTCGGCGGGTGATTTCATCAGGCACTTCCCACCAACCAGCTGGTGGTGGGAAGTATAAATTCAGGCACCAGGAATCATCAGTGCCTGAGTATCAGGCATCAGTGCCTAAGTATCATCAGTTCCCCAGGAGTGGTGATCGCCAGACTTCCGTGCCTCCAAGCACCTCCGTGCCTCCGAGCATCTCCGTGCCTCCAAGCACCTCCGTGCCTCCGAGCATCTCCGTGCCTCCAAGCACCTCCGTGCCTCAAGCACCTCCGTGCCTCCGAGCATCTCCGCGCCTCCAAGCACCTCCGTGCCTCAAGCACCTCCGTGCCTCCAAGCACCTCCGTGCCTCCAAGCGCCTTAGCGCCTCCAAGCACCTCAGTGTCTCCACGCGCCTCAGCGCCTCCAATCGCCTTAGCGCCTCCAAGCACCTCAGTGTCTCCACGCGCCTCAGCGCCTCCAAGCACCTCAGTACCTCCAAGCGCCTTAGCGCCTCCAAGCACCTCAGTGTCTCCACGCGCCTCAGCGCCTCCAAGCACCTCAGTGCCTCCAAGCGCCTCAGCGCCTCCAAGCACCTCAGTGTCTCCAAGCGCCTCCAAGCACTTCAGCGCCTCCCTGCACCTCAGTGCCTCCAAGCACTTCACCGCCTACAAACACTTCAGTGTCTCCAAGCCCCAGCGCACGTAAGCGCAGTTGTGCCTCCAGCACCTGGTAGTCTTCTCTGATTCACCAGCACCTTTCAAGTTCTGTTTCAGGAGACCTTCAGCGTCCACGTGTGCCTCCTGTTTGCCGACCCGATCCTGCATGAGGAAAACTTACATTTGGCCATCTCTGCTGCGGCCCAGTTGCGGTTCCTCTTCCCGGTCACCGGAAGAAACCATAATGAGGCTCTGAGAGCTGCTTTCTGGAACGGTCTCTCAGATCGCCTGAAGGATGAGTTGGTCACTCGGGAGCTTCCGGATTCTTTAGAGGAATTGATCTCTCTCTGTGTCAAGGTAGATCTCCGGATGCAGGAACGTGGAGGTGAACGTAGTCGATCGGATCGTTCTAGGTTCCGGCTTCCCCATGCAAGGCAAGCGGTGGTCCCAAGTCCAGACGAACCCATGCAGATTAACCGATCCCGATTGTCCCCGGAGGAGCGACAGCGTCGTCATGAGGGTAAACTCTGTCTGTACTGCGGAGCTGCGGGGCACTTCATCAAGTCTTGCAAATCCCGTCCGGGAGACGGGCAGGCCTAGCTTGTTCCGGAGGAGTCAAGTTGGGGGTTACGACCAAATCTTCTCCGACTTCGGACTGTTTGCTTCCTGTAACGTTAACCACCAAGGTTACTTCCAAGTCTTTTGAAGCCCTGTTAGACTCCGGGGCTGCGGGGAATTTTGTTTCTTCCCTCTGTGTCCAAAGCCTGAATTTGGAAGTACGGTCCATCGAACGGCCTATTTCCTTGACAGCTATCAATGGTACTAGGATATCCAAGGGTATCATAACAGAACACATGGTTCCAGTTAAATTACAGGTCGGGGCTCTACATCAAGAATATTTGGAGTTCCTGGTGATTCCGGAGATGCATCACGATCTGGTTCTCGGAATGCCTTGGCTCAGAATTCACAATCCCCATATCGATTGGAAGACAGCACAGATTCGGTCTTGGAGTTCTTTTTGTCACGCTAACTATCTCACTCCTGTCTGTCCACTTCGTGTTTCTACTAAGGCGGAGGAAGAACTTATCCCGGAGGCGTACCAAGAGTTCAAGGATGTGTTCTCGGAACAGGCGGCTGACCAGTTACCACCCCATAGGTCTTGGGACTGCCCCATTGACCTCATCCCAGGTCGCATTTATCCTCTGTCCCTTCCAGAGACACAAGCTATGTCAGACTATATCAAGTCCAATCTTCACAAGGGATTCATTCGCCCCTCTATCTCCCCGGCTGGAGCGGGCTTCTTCTTCGTGAAAAAGAAGGACGGAGGGTTAAGACCATGTATCGACTACCGCGGCCTAAATGATATTACCATCAAAAATAAATACCCCTTGCCTCTAATCACAGAGCTATTTGATAGAGTTCGTGGTGCCCACGTTTTTTCCAAGCTCGATTTGAGGGGGGCCTATAACCTTATACGCATCAGAGAGGGAGATGAATGGAAGACCGCCTTCAATACCCGGGATGGGCATTATGAGTATCTGGTGATGCCGTTCGGTCTTAGCAATGCTCCTGCTGTCTTCCAGGGATTCATCAACGAAATCTTCCGAGACATGTTATACCTAAGTGTCGTGGTGTATTTGGATGACATACTGATTTTTTCCAAAGACCTTGCTGAACACAGGATACAGGTCAAAGAGGTACTCTGCCGTCTACGTGAGAATCATCTCTATGCCAAGTTATCCAAGTGTACCTTCGAAGTAACATCAATACCGTTCCTCGGTTATATCATCTCGGGGATGGAGTTTTGCATGGACCCGGAGAAACTTTCCGCCATTCGGGACTGGGCACAGCCACTCTCCTTGAAAGCAATACAGAGATTCCTGGGTTTTGCAAACTATTATAGAAAGTTCATTAGAAGTTTCTCCACCATTGTTGCACCCATTACCGCCTTGACGAGGAAGGGTTCCAACCCGGGTTTGTGGCCCCCCGAAGCCATAGAGGCCTTTTCCCACTTGAAATCGGCTTTTATGTCTGCTCCAGTACTCCAACAACCAAATTTCGAGGAACCTTTCTTCCTAGAAGTTGACGCATCCTCGGTCGGAGTTGGGGCCGTTCTCTCTCAGTACGCCTCAAATAAGAAATTACATCCGTGTGGCTTTCACTCTCGTAAATTCTCTCCGGCTGAACGAAATTACACTATTGGAGACCAGGAACTCTTGGCAATTAAATCTGCCTTGGAAGAGTGGAGATATCTCTTAGAAGGGGCCAAACATGTGATTACCATTTACACTGATCACAAAAATTTGTTGTATATCAAAACCGCACAGTGCTTGAATCCTCGCCAAGCTAGATGGGCACTCTACTTCACTCGATTTTCTTTTGTTATCAAGTACCGAGCCGGGACTTTAAATACTAAAGCGGATGCACTGTCCCGTTCACAAACTCCCACAGATGAAGAGGATTCTTTTGAGCGGAGTTTAATTCTGAATCCAATTTCTGTCTCCGCTGCCTCAACTACTCCAGGTCCTCCCCCTGGAAGAATATCCGTACCAGCTAAATTCCGGTCGAGGATACTACAGTGGGCCCATATCTCCAAGTTTTCCGGTCATCCCGGCGCCCAGAAGATGTACAAGTTTCTGCAAAGATCTTACTGGTGGGACTCCATGAGGAAGGATGTACAGGATTACGTTAATTCTTGTCCACAGTGTACACAGCATAAATCTCCCCATCTACCTCCTGCTGGGTTACTTCGTCCTCTGCCCATTCCTATGAAACCGTGGACTCACATTTCCATGGACTTCGTCACCTACTTGCCCTATTCCAAAGGTTTCAACACTGTCTGGGTGATCGTCGACCGTTTTTCGAAGATGGCGCATTTCGTTCCTTTGACTGGTCTGCCGACAGCTCCTAAATTAGCTCTAATATTTGTCAGAGAACATTTTCGGTTGCATGGGTTGCCTCAAGAAATAGTCTCTGATCGAGGGTTACAGTTCACCGCAAGGTTTTGGAAAGCTCTCTTCTTGGCCTTACAAATTAAACGTAAGTTTTCGTCCGCTTATCACCCCCAAACTAATGGGCAAACGGAACGAGTCAATCAAGACTTGGAGACTTTCCTCCGCCTGTATCTATCCCCTTCACAGGACAACTGGGTAGAGTTATTGCCTTGGGCAGAGTTTGCACATAACCATTCATTTCAATCCTCCACTGGCGAATCTCCGTTCTTCATCAACTATGGCTTCCACCCACAAATTCCGGAATTACCAATTCTTCCAACAGGAGAGGTTCCAGCTGTGACTTCCACTCTACTACACTTCAGACAAATTTGGAGTAAGGTTCATGCTAGTCTTAAAAAGGTTTCTGTCCGATACAAGTTCTTCGCGGACAAGAAACGGCGAGCCGTTCCTCAATACAAGGTTGGAGACAGGGTATGGCTCTCCACACGTAACCTCCGGCTAAAGGTACCAACCATGAAGTTCGCCCCAAGGTTCATCGGTCCAAACCCTGTGCTACAAATCCTGAATCCTGTGGTCTGCAAGTTGGGATTACCTTCCCATCTACGCATACCAAATGCCTTTCATGTTTCTCTCCTTCGTCCTCTCATCCTTAATTGTTTTCATTCTAAGCCCTCAAGCCCCACTTCGGTAGAAACTGAAACTGGGACAGACTTCGAGATCAAAACTATTCTGGACTCTCGTTATCTTCATAAGAACCTGCAATATCTGGTAGAATGGAAAGGTTATGGTCCTGAGGAGAGAAGTTGGATAGGAGCTTCTGAGGTCTCAGCTCCTCGACTAATCCGGATCTTCCATGCCAAGCACCCTACGAAACCTGGGAAGTGTCCAGGGGCCACCCCTAGAGGAGGGGGTACTGTCATGCTGCCGCCCCGGGCCCCTTACTTACCTCTCCGGGTGCGCTGGTCCTCTCTGCGGCCGTCCTCGCTGTCGGCTCCCGACGCTCGGCCCGGCGTCTGGGCGGGTGACGTCATCAGGCACTTCCCACCAACCAGCTGGTGGTGGGAAGTATAAATTCAGGCACCAGGAACTGCATCAGTGCCTGAGTATCATCAGTTCCCCAGGAGTGGTGATCGCCAGACTTCCATGCCTCCAAGCACCTCCGTGCCTCCCAGCACCTCCGTGCCTCCGAGCATCTCCGTGCCTCCAAGCACCTCCGTGCCTCCGAGCATTTCCGTGCCTCCGAGCACCTCCGTGCCTCAAGCACCTCCGTGCCTCAAGCACCTCAGTGCCTCCAATCGCCTTAGCGCCTCCAAGCACCTCAGTGTCTCCACGCGCCTCAGCGCCTCCAAGCACCTCAGTGCCTCCAAGCGCCTTAGCGCCTCCAAGCACCTCAGTGTCTCCACGCGCCTCAGCGCCTCCAAGCACCTCAGTGCCTCCAAGCGCCTTAGCGCCTCCAAGCACCTCAGTGTCTCCACGGGCCTCAGCGCTTCCAAGCACCTCAGTGCCTCCAAGCGCCTCAGTGCCTCCAAGCACCTCAGTGTCTCCAAGCGCCTCCAAGCACTTCAGCGCCTCCCTGCACCTCAGTGCCTCCAAGCACTTCAGCGCCTACAAACACTTCAGTGTCTCCAAGCCCCAGCGCACGTAAGCGCAGTTGTGCCTCCAGCACCTGGTATTCTTCTCTGATTCACCAGCACCTTTCAAGTTCTGTCTTTCAGGAGACCTTCAGCGTCCACGTGTGCCTCCTGTTTGCCGACCTGATCCTGCATGAGGAAAACTTACATTCGGCCATCTCTGCTGCGGCCCAGTTGCGGTTCCTCTTCCCGGTCACCGGAAGAAACCCTGAGTCCACAACACTCCCAAACCAGGTCAGTGATAAAGGTTTTCAAATTCAAGGAATCTTTGACAGCGGTGATTGCAGGCCTGGAACAACAGGAATTCCTTGTGTCCCTGTATATCAAGGAAGCTTACCTACATATCCCAATTTGGCCTCCTCATCATGCCTATCTGAGGTTTGCCCTGCTGAACGATCACTACCAGTTTCAGGCATTCCCCTTCGGCCTGTCTACAGCTCCGAGGGTGTTCACGAAGGTGATGGCGGAAATTATGTTTCAACTCAGGGTCCAGGGGGTCAATGTTATTCCAAACCTGGACGATCTCCTGATAAAAGTGAGCTCCAGGGAGCTTTTAATACTCCATATAGATCGCACTATCCAACTTCTGTCACACCACGGGTGAATCCTCAATCTGCAGAAGTCCCACCTGGAACCCTCTCAACAGCTCCTGTTTCTGGGGATGCTGCTGGATACTGTAGCACAGAAAGTGTTCCTCCCAAAGGACAAAGTAAGAACACTTCAAGAAATGGTTTGCATGGTGCTCCGACCTACTCGAGTCTCCATTCATCTTTGCATAAAATTGTTGGGAAAGATGGTGGCCTTGTACGAAGCGATTCAAGACGGAAGGTTTCATGCCAGACCGTTCCAATTGGACATCCTGAACAAGTGGTCCGGTTCCCATCTTCAGATGCACCGGATGATTCGGCTATCCCCTCAGGCCAGAATCTCTCTCCTGTGGTGGCTACAGTCTTCCAACCTGCTGGAAGGTCGACACTTTGGGATTCATGATTAGATCCTCCTCACGATGGATGCGAGTCTGAGAGAATGGGGAGCTGTCACCCAGGGGGCGCAGTTCCAGGGCAGGTGGTCTGCCCAATAGGCCCTTCTTCCGATCAACATTTTGGAACTTTGGGCTATCTACAATGCTCTGATTCAGGCATCCCCTCTACTCCGGGTTCAGGCGATCCAGGTGCAGTCGGACAACGCCACAGCGGTGACGTACATCCATCGACAAGCAGGGAAAAAAAGCAAGGCCTGCGTGCGAGAAGTGTCAAGAATACTCCTCTGGGCGGAAAGAAATGCAAGAGCACTGTCCATGATCTTTATTCCGGGGGTGGACAACTGGGCAGCGGACTTCCTAAGTCGACACAACCTCCATCCGGGGGAGTGGGGACTACATCCTCAGGTGTTTCAGCAAATCATCGACAGGTGGGATTGCCTACAGATCGACTTGATGGCCTCTCGTCTCAACAAGAAGCTTCGCTGCTTCTACCTATTTCCTCTAATTCCGCTGATCCCAAGGGTGCTCAAGTGTATCAGATATCAAAGAGTGGAAGCAATCTTGATTGCCCTGGATTGTCCCCGAAGAACGTGGTATGCGGCTCTTCTGGACATATCCGTAGAGGACCCTTGGACTCTACTGCTAAGAAGGGATCTTCTTCAACAAGGACCATTCGTCTACCCGGACTTACAGCGGCTTCATTTGACGGCATGGAAGTTGAGTGGAACATCCTAGCTCACAAAGGACTTTTAAAAAAGGTCAATGCCATTATGGTGCAAGCCAGAAAACCTGTGATGTCAAAACACTATCATCATATCTGGTGGAGATATGTCTCTTGGTGTGAGGAACGCACATATCCCTCTGCAGAATTCAACATGGGAATTCCTGCAGGCTGGAGTGGATAAAGACTTACGTCTGGGATCCATTAAGGTCCAGATTTCAGCTCTTTCCATCTTCTTCCAGAAGAAGTTGTCTCTCTTGCCAGAAGTTTAGACCTTCTTGCAAGGGGTGCTTCACATACAATCTCCATTCATGCCGCCTACGGTACCTTGGGATCTGGATGTAGTGTTACGTTTTCTACAGTCCTCCTGGTTTGAACCTCTGACGACAGTAGAAGATAAGTACCTCACGTAGAAAACGGTGATGTTACTGCCCTGGCTTCTGCTAGGCGTGTCTCAGAAATGGGATCCTTGTCGTGCAAAAGTCCGTGCTTGATCTTTTACGAGAACATAGAGGAGCTCAGGACTAGACAGCAGGTCCTGCCGAAGGTGATCTCCGCGTTTCACTTGAATTAACCTATCGTGATTCAGTCCAGATCTGACACTTCTGCTCCTCCGGAGGCATTGGATGCTGTGCGTGCCTTGAAAATTGATATCAAAAGGACGGCTCGGATCAGAAAGACAGATTCCTTGTCGCAGAAAAAGGGTTTCCCTGCTTCTAAGCAGTCTATTGCTCGTTGGATTAGGCTTACTATCCAACAGGCCTATGCATCGGCAGCCTTACCGGATCCGCAGTCTCTGAAGGCCCACTCTACAAGATCAGTGGGCTCTTCCTGGGCGGCTGCCCTGGTCAGGGAAGAACACCTTTGTGAAGTACTACAAGTTTGATACCCTGACCAAAGAGGATACCCAGTTTGGGCAGGCGGTGCTGCAGAAGTCTACACACGTCCCCTCCCGTTCTGGAAGCTTTGGGACATCCCCATCGTACTAATCTGTCCCCAATATCCCTTATGGATGCTAGAGAAAATAAGATTTTAAATACCTACTGGCAGATCCTTTTCTCGTAGTCCATAAGGGATATTGGGCGCCCGCCTCTGTGCGGTGACTTTCTGCAGGTTCTGTTATGTGTTCCTGTTCAGCTGTTGCTGTTAATGTTGCCAGATGTTGCTTGCTAAGTTATATATTGGTGTGCTGGTGTGAAAATCTCACCACACTTTTTTTCTCTTACGTCCTAGAGGATGCTGGGGACTCAAAAAGGACCATGGGGTATAGACGGGATCCGCAGGAGCTTGGGCACACTAAAAAGACTTTGGGTGTGAACTGGCTCCTCCCTCTATGCCCCTCCTTCAGACCTCAGTTAGACTTTGTGCCCAGGAGTGACTGGACACACACTAGGGGAGCTCTACTGAGTTTCTCTGGAAAAATACTTTTTGTTAGGTTTTTTATTTTCAGGAAGACCTGCTGGCTACAGGCTCCCTGCAGAGGAGAGAAGTCAGACCTTCTTCTGCTTAGTTAAGGGCTCTGCTTCTTAGGCTACTGGACACCATTAGCTCCAGAGGGTTCGATCACTTGGTTCGCCTAGCTGCTTGTTCCCGGAGCCGCGCCGTCACCCCCCTCACAGAAGCCAGAAGACAGAAGCCGGGTGAGTATTAGAATAACCGAGGACTTCAGACGGCAGAAGACTTCAGTAACGGAGGTACAGTGCAGCGGTAGCGCTGCGCTCCATGCTCCCACACATACCACTAACGGCACTCACAGGGTGCAGGGCGCTGGGGGGGGGCACCTTGGGCAGCAGTTACTGAGGTATTTTAAACTGGTAAAAGACATATTCGGTGCCCGGACACCGTATATCGGACCCCCGCCAGTATAAAAAATTCAAATTCAGGCGGGACCGAAGCGCCCGGGAAGGGGCGGGGCTTAGCCGCACAGCTCACCAGCGCCATTTTCTTCTCTCCACAGACGCTGCAGAGAACGCTGGCCCGGACCTCCAAGCTCCTCACACGTAAAAGGGAGCAAAACGGGGCGGGGGGGGGGACACACAAATATTTTGGTGCTTTTATAATTTATCAGTACAGCGCTGGACATATATTGCTGTGGTGTAATATATGGGCGCTGGGGTGTGAGCTGGCATACTTCCTCTGTGTTTCTCTCTCTGGGCTTCCCTATAGGCTGTCCCCTTTATTGGTGAGTGTGTGTGTTGGGTGTCGGTACTTCGTGTCGGCATGTCTGAGGCTGAGTGTTCCTCCCCGGAGGAAGTTACTGGGGGCGCAGAAAAGGAGCTGGAAATGGCTCTGTCGACACAGTCGACAACTGATTGGGTTGCTATGTTGAGTACACTTAATGCTAATGTTGCTTTGTTGTCTAAGAGGTTGGATAAATCTGATTCTTAGACACAGACATGGAGAAAATCCATGGAGGATGCTTTGGCTCAGGTGCAGACCCCCTCAGGGTCACAAAAACGTTAATTTACCCAGATGGTAGATACAGATGCCGACACGGACTCGGATTCCGATGTCGATTTTAATGAGGCTACTTTACACCCAAGGGTAGTTAAGAGTATTCAGTACATGATTGTGGCTATTAAAGAGGTCTTACATATTTCTGACGAACCTGCGGTTCAGGAAACTAGGATTTGCCTATTTAAAGGGAAAAAACCTGAGGTGAAGTTTCCCCCTTCTCATGAAATGAATGCTCTTTGTGAAAAAGCTTGGGAGTCGCCAGACAAGAGGTGGCAGATTCCCAAGAGAATTTTTATGGCGTATCCTTTCCACTCTGATGACAGGGAAAAATGGGAGTCATCTCTGAATGTCGACAAGGCTCTATCCCGTTTGTCCAAGAAGGTGGCGCTGCCGTCCCCTGACACGGCTGCTCTCAAAGACCCGGCGGATCGCAAGCTGGAAACGTCTTTGAAGGCCATTTTCGTTAATACGGGTGCATTGCTCAGACCTGCTGTGGCGTCGGTATTGGTGAGTAGTGCTATTTCTAAATGGGCTGATAATTTAGCTTCTGATATGGATACCCTTGATAAAGATAATATTCTTTTGACTCTTGGTTATATCAAGGACGCTGCAGATTACCTAAAGGATGCGGCGAGAGATGTTGGCCTCTTGGGATCAAGAGCCAATGCCATGGCGGTCTCGGCCAGGAGGGCGCTGTGGATCCATCAATGGAATGCTGATGCCGACTCCAAGAAAAATATGGAAGCTCTCCCCTTCAAAGGTAGTGTCTTGTTTGGTGACGGCCTGGCTGACCTGGTGTCTACCGCTACTGCGGGTAAGTCATCTTTTCTTCCTTATGTTCCCACACAACAGAAAAAGGCACCCCATCAACAGATGCAGTCCTTTCGACCTAATAAATACAAACGAGGTAAAGGCTCGTCCTTCCTCGCTTCAAAGGGTAGAGGAAGGGGAAAGAAGTCGCCTGCAGGATCAGGCACCCAGGACCAAAAATCCTCCCCCGCCTCTACCAAGTCCACCACATGACGCTGGGGCTTCCCTGTGGGAGTCCGTGCCGGTGGGGGGCCGTCTCCGGATCTTCAGTCAGGTCTGGGTTCAATCAGCCCTGGATCCTTGGGTCTTAGACATAGTGTCCAAAGGGTACAAGCTGGAGTTTCAGGAGATGCCCCCTCGCCGCTTTTTCATATCGGTCTTGCCAGTTTCTCTTCCGGAAAGAGAAGTAGTAAATGCTGCGATACAAAAGTTGTGTCAACAGAGGGTCATTGTTCCCGTTCCCCCGTCCCAACGGGGGGAAGGGTTCTATTCGAGCCTCTTTGTCGTACCGAAGCCAGACGGTTCGGTCAGACCGATTCTGAACCTAAAATCCCTCAATCCATACTTGAAGACTTTCAAATTCAAGATGGAATCTCTTCGAGCTCTAATCTCCAGCCTAGAAGGGGGATTTTATGGCGTCAGTCGACATAAAGGATGCCTACTTACACGTCCCAATATATCCTCCGCATCAGGCCTTCCTGAGATTTGCGGTGCAGGATTGTCATTACCAATTTCAGACGTTGCCGTTTGGGCTTTCCATGGCCCCCGAGGGTTTTCACCAAGGTTATGGCAGAAATGATGGTTCTCCTTCGCAAGCAAGGGGTCACAATTATCCCGTACTTGGACGATCTCCTGATAAAGGCGAGGTCCGAGGAACAGTTGTTAAGAAATGTGGATCTCTCCCTGTCGGTTTCTACGACAACACGGTTGGGTTCTAAATTTGCCAAAGTCTCAGTTGATCCCTGCCACTCGGCTGCCCTTCCTGGGCATGATCCTGGACACGGAGCTACAGAGAGTGTTTCTTCCGGAGGACAAAGCTCTGGAAATCCAGACCATGGTCAGGGAGCTTCTGAGGCCGACAAGTGTGTTGATTCATCAATGCACTCGGGTTCTAGGGAAGATGGTTGCGGCTTACGAAGCCATTCCGTTCGGCAGGTTTCATGCCCGGGTGTTTCAGTGGGATCTGCTGAACAAATGGTCCGGGTCTCACCTGCACATGCACCGGAAAATAAGTATATCTTCCAGGGCCAGGATTTCTCTCCTGTGGTGGCTGCAAGGCTCTCACCTTCTAGAGGGACGCCGATTCGGAATCCAGGACTGGGTCCTGCTGACAACAGATGCAAGTCTCCGAGGCTGGGGCGCAGTCGCGCAAGGAAGAAATTTCCAGGGAAAATGGTCAAGCCAGGAATCTTGTCTCCACATAAATGTTCTCGAGTTAAGAGCCATTTACAACGGCCTGCTGCAAGCGAAGAACCTTCTTCACGGTCTACCTGTCCTGATCCAGTCGGACAACAACAGCGGTGGCGTACGTAAACCGCCAAGGCGGAAGAAGGAGCAGGGCGGCTATGGCGGAGGCCACAAGAATCCTTCGCTGGGCGGAACAGCATGTGAGCGCTCGGTCAGCAGTCTTCCTCCCGGGCGTGGACAACTGGGAAGCAGACTTCCTCAGCAGACACGATCTCCATCCGGGAGAGTGGGCTCTTCATCAAGAGGTATTTGCAGAAGTGACAAGGCGTTGGGGAATTCCTCTGATAGACATGATGGCGTCTCACCTCAACAAGAAGCTTCCGTGGTATTGTTCCAGGTCACGGGACCCCCAAGCCAGTGCAGTGGACGCCTTGGTAACTCCATGGGTGTTTCCGTCGGTGTATGTGTTCCCTCCGCTTCCTCTCATTCCAAAGGTGCTGAGGATCGTAAGACGAACAAGGGTTCAGGCAATACTCGTCGTTCCAGATTGGCCACGCAGGGCCTGGTATCCGGATCTTCAGGAATTGCTTGTGGAAGATCCTTGGTCGCTTCCTCTGAGAGAGGACCTGTTACTGCAGGGGCCCTGCGCGTTTCCGGACTTACCGCGGCTGCGTTTGACGGCGTGGAAGTTGAGCGCCAAATCTTAGCTCGGAAGGGTATTCCCGGGGAGGTCATCCCCACTCTCCTTAAAGCTAGGAAGGAGGTTACGGCGAAACATTATCACCGTATTTGGAGAAAGTATGTGTCGTGGTGTGAAACCAAAGCAGCTCCTGCGGAGGAGTTTCACTTGGGTCGGTTTCTCCATTTTTTGCAGGCAGGCGTCGATGCAGGCCTGAAATTGGGTTCCATCAAAGTGCAGATTTCGGCTTTATCTATTTTCTTTCAAAAAGAATTGGCCGTCCTTCCTGAGGTTCAGACTTTCGTGAAGGGAGTGCTGCATATCCATCCTCCATTTGTGCCACCTGTGGCGCCGTGGGATCTTGAAGTGGTGTTGCAGTTTCTTATGTCTCACTGGTTTGAACCTTTGCGTAAGGTTGAGTTAAAGTTTCTCACTTGGAAAGTGGTCATGCTTTTGATTCTGGCGTCTGCCAGACGAGAGTCCGAGTTGGCAGCTTTGTCTCACAAGAGTCCGTATTTGATTTTTCATTCGGATAGAGCGGAATTGAGGATTCGTCAGCAATTTCTACCGAAGGTGGTTTCTTCGTTTCACATAAACCAACCTATTGTGGTACCTGTGGCTACAGATGCTGTAGCGGTCCCAAAATCTCTTGACGTTGTAAGAGCTTTGAAAATTTATGTCGCTAGAACGGCTCTTACTAGACAGACAGAGGCTCTATTTGTCCTGTATGCTTCCAACAAGATTGGAAATCCTGCTTCTAAGCAAACTATTGCACGCTGGATTTGTAATACGATTCAGCACGCTCATTCTTCGGCTGGGCTACCGTTGCCGAAGTCAGTAAAGGCCCATTCTACCAGGAAGGTGGGCTCCTCTTTGGCGGCTGCCCGAGGGGTCTCGGCACTTCAACTTTGCCGAGCAGCTACGTGGTCGGGTTCAAACACTTTTGCTAAGTTCTACAAGTTTGATACCCTGGCTGATGAGGACCTCATGTTTGCTCAGTCGGTGCTACAGAGTTGTCCGCACTCTCCCGCCCGCTCTGGAGCTTTGATATAGACCCCATGGTCCTTTTGGAGTCCCCAGCATCCTCTAGGACGTAAGAGAAAATAGGATTTTAATACCTACCGGTAAATCCTTTTCTCCTAGTCCGTAGAGGATGCTGGGCGCCCATCCTAGTTAGAGATGAGCGGATTCGGTTTTACTCGGTTTTACTCGGTTCTCAAAACCGAATCTTATTGGCTATCCAAAACACGTGACATCCGTGAGCCAATTAGATGCCGTTTTGAGAACCGAGTAAAACCGAGTAAAACCGAACCCGCTCATCTCTAATCCTAGTGCGGACTGTTCCTTGCAGTTGTATTGATACTGGTTATTTTCGGTTACACGAGGTTTGTGTATCAGTTATATTCAGCTTGTTGCTGTTGTTAGTTCATACTGTTATCTGGTTTCATGCTGCTCCAGTTGTACGGTATGTTTGTGGTGTGGGCTGGTATGTTTCTCGCCCTTAGTTTAACAAAAATCCTTTCCTCGAAATGTCCATCTCTCCTGGGCACAGTTCCTATAACTGAGGTCTGGAGGAGGGGCATAGAGGGAGGAGCCAGTTCACACCCAGTCAAAGTCTTTTTAGTGTGCCCAAGCTCCTGCAAATTCCGTCTATACCCCATGGTCCTTTTGGAGTCCCCAGCATCCTCTACGGACTAGGAGAAAAGGATTTACCGGTAGGTATTAAAATCCTATTTTTGTTATGTTCCTTCTCTCAAGTATGTCATTCTCCTTCGGGCACTGTTTACCTATAACTGAGCTGTAGGAAGAGGCATAGAGGGGAGGAGCCAGCACACCCAGTGGAAGAAATTTAAAGTGCACTGGCTCCTTTGGACCCATCTATACCCCATCGTACTAATCTGTCCTTAATATCCTTTATGGACTACAAGAAAAGGATTTATCGGTAGGTATTTAAAATCCTATTTTTTTCTGTATTTTATTCTAAAGGTACATGGCCATCCCCTGTGATCAGGCCACTCCCCTCTGGAAAGTACCTGGGCCTAGCCAGTCTCTCTACTGCCTTGTGCAGCACTGACACACTGGGCTAGGTCAACATAGCAGAGGCGCAGAGCTGTCGCCAGGCCACTGTAGGGAAGTAGGAAAGCGCTCCAACCAGGCAGGAGACACTAAGGCAGAGTTCTGCTAGCAGGGTATGGAAAGGAGACTATATTCATTGAATACTGTGAGGGGGTCGGAGTGGGCTGCTAGGCACACAGAGTATTATTTACATATATTTCTGCAGCGGGGTACACTGGTATTTCACAGGGAATAACATTGGGGTGCAGAGTTGGATCTTGATCCGAGGCACCAACAGGATAAAGCTTTGACTGTTCCCAGGATGCACTGCACTGCCTCCTCTATAGCCCCGCCTCCAGGCACTGGAGTTAAGTTTGTAAGTTGGTGCCTGCAGTGCAGGCAGCTAACAGGAGAGCTTTTTAAGAAGAAAGAAGACTTCAAGGGCCTCAGCACAGGCACTAGATGCTGTGTATGTCATGCTGACATTCTGTGCTGCGGCTCCATCACCTCCCACAGCGGCGCTGTATACTCCCGCGCCCTGGTTGCTGGGTACTTGCAGCAGAGCGCTCTGGTCATCAGACACACGTCACCGCTGCTGCTCTCCTGGATCGTGTGGACGCACTTCAGGGAGGAGGTAAGAGGGTTTCGATCCGGTCGTGGTCCCAGGAGACGGGCCGCGCCACTGGCTTGGACACTGGCTGTGCAGGGACCCCACTATATCCACCAGGGCAGGGAGCACAGGTCGGATTTACTCAAAATTCCGTTTATTATAGGCTCCATAATACCGGGTGGTGAAGTCCAGCAAAGGGGAGAAGGCACCATCTAAAGCAGTTGTTCCTGCCCTGGAGCTGCATCTCTCTCTCTCTCTCCCTCACTCCCTGTCAGCGTTTGGGCGCCATTTCACAGAGCTGCACTGATCCTGGGACTGCTGGGCACTGTCTCCTCTGTAATGCCGCCTGTCTCATCAGCGCTGTGCATTTACAGGACACTTAAGTATTCTACATGTCGTTTAAACAGCGTTAGTTATGAAACAAGTGCACTACTACAGTAAATTAATATTTAGTACAAGTATTCTGTGATATACATCCAGTGTTTACTGTGCATTGTTTTATCTGTATACATCAGGGGTGTCAGAACATTTTTTGGTTGGGCGGTCCAAGATAAAATCTCAGTTTGGCGCCCCTAGCTCCTGGCCACCTTAGACAGGTCTCTTGCACCTGTATGGAACTCTATGGAGCAGCTGGGAGTTGTCCCTTATACACATTACACCTGGTAGAGCCCCTTATACACATTATGCCAGGTAGAGCCCATTACACACATTATGCTAAGTGGAGCTCATTATACACATTTTGCCTGGTAGAGCCGCTTGTACACATTACACGTGGTAGAGCCCCTATACACATTATGCCAGGTAGAGTCCATTATACATATAACGCCAGATATAGCCCATTATAGACATTATGCCTGGTAGAGCCCATTATACACACATACGCCTGGTAGAGCCCATTACACATGTTACACATTACACCTGGTAGAGCCCATTACACATGTTACACATTATGTCTGGTAGAGCCCATTACACATGTTACACATTACGCCTGGTAGAGCCCATTACACATGTTACACATTATGTCTGGTAGAGCCCATTACACATGTTACACATTACGCCTGGTAGAGCCCATTACACATGTTACACATTACACCCGGTAGAGCTCATTATACACATTACGTCTGGTAGAGTCCATTATACACATCTGCTAGTTAAGTGCCTCCTCCTCCTCATTGCTCATCTCCCTACTCCTTCCCCACCCAATGCAATGCAAAGGTCATGAACTTGGGATTGAACTGTAAGCAGGTGATGGGTCTGGTGTGCTTGCCATCCAGTATGGCCACTTTCATGCCGCTCTCTCCATTCCATACATGGATCTTGCCATCTTCCGACCCGATCATAATGAACTGAGAATCCGGGGTGAAAGAAGCTTCTAGTGTGACCATTTTACTGTTATAACCCCCAAAGGTGTGTAGCATGGCCCCTTTAAATGCATCAACCAACCTCAGGAAGCCGCCGTTGGTAGAGAGAAGAATTAATTTTCCATCGTTGCTAAATTCGAGTGACGTCCATTCGCAGTTGCGGTCATAGTTCATCTTAAAGGTGGCAAATGGACCCTTATCAAAAGAGCGAAGATCATACAGATTCACCATCTCGGAACTAACTCCTGCAGCAAAAATAAGACCCTTTGGATCAAATGAGCACACTAGCTTCCCCTGTAAGTGCATCATACCCTGGCAGTTGGGAGACTGGAGGTCCCATAGGTGGATACTTTTATCGAAGGACCCAGAAATAAACGCATCATCCTCCGGAGACATAGATAACGCAACGGCCCTTTTATTGTGGCCTGGGAAATAACGGCTATAGTTATTACCATGAAGAGAGAGGTACCGGATGGTATCATCAATTTTGTTGGAGCTATAAACCACGGTATTTGCTGAATGTGTGTATTGGATGAGATCCACACAGTACTTCTTGCTGTACAGCGTCCTCTTGGGCTTGCCCTCCTGGCAGTCGTACAGCATGATGGAGTCGTCGTCGCAGCTGGAAATGACTGTCTCCCCGCCAGAACTGAAGTCAAAGCAGTTGATCTTATCGGAGTTCTCGTGGAAAACCTTTGCCACCCGGAAGCTGTGCAGCACGTTGTCGGTCAGCTTCATAGCTGCCCCAGGGGGTAGGGTGATGCTCCCCGATGCAGAAGGGCCACAGAATATGGGGGTGCAGGCAGGGGCGGATTGGGATTGAAAACCAGCCCGGGAAATGTATGGAAACAGCACTAATAGGGGGGGGGTGGAGTCTGTCAAGTGGGCGGGATTACTGATCAGAAGGCCTGAGTATAGGTATGTATGTAAAGTGCACGCAGCAGGCGTGCTGCAAAAATTTAGGGGCGTGGCTTCATGGGGAAGGGCGTGGCCACATAATAGTGCCAATTCACATTACACCACACAGTAGTGCTGATTATATACATTGCACCAGGTAAAAGCTCCTATACACACTGCGCCAGATAGAGCATGTTGTACATATTGAGCCAGATAGAGCACGTTCTACACTTTGCGCCAGGTAGAGCGCGGTATACACTTTGCGCCAGGCAGAACACGTTATACACTTTGCGCCAGGCAGAGCACATTATACACATTGCACCAGGTAAAGCACATTATACACATTGCACCAGGTAGAGCACGTTATACACTTTGCGCCAAGCAGAGCACGTTATACACTTTGCGCCAGGCAGACCACATTATTACACATTGCACCAGGTAAAGTACATTATGCACATTGGTAGTGACTGACGCCTCAGAATACTATGCATTATGGGGAGGAGGGGTTGCTGCGCATGTGCAGAAGCTCAGATGGCGGCAATTTTCAAAGTGCTTCACTGAGCTTCTGTGCATGCGCAGAAGCTTTCAGTTAACGCTGCCCCGATCGTGGCTGGCGGCCTGCATGGGGGTAGCGGGCAGTCAATGAGGGGATGGCTGGACCGGCCAAACAGAATCCGGTCCGATGTCCCGGCATGCCAATCCGCCGCTGGGAATAACTTTCCTGATACTGCAGCTCTCCCTGGCACCCAGCCCACACTGTAGAGTCAAGGTGCATATACACGGTGAGATTCGGGCTAACCCCGATTCTCACTGTGCGATAGGGACTAGGTCGGTATCACAAGCACATAACTGACTCACTAGCTGCTTTTAGCAGCAGTGCAAATGCTAAGCCGCCTCCCTCTGGGAGTGTATCTTAGCTTAGCAGAAGTACGAACGAGAGGATCGCAGAACGGCGTCTAAATTTTTTCTAGCAGTTTCTGAGTAGCTGCAGACCTACTCCTAGCTTGCGATCACTTCAGACTATTTAGTTCCTGTTTTGACGTCACAAACACGCCCTGTGGTCGGCCAGCCACTCCCCTGTTTCCCCAGGCACGCCTGCGTTTGTATCTGACATGCCTGCGTTTTTCAGCACACTCCCTGAAAACGGTCAGTTACCTCCCAGAAACGTCCCATTCCTGTCAATCACTCAGCAATCAGCAGTGCGACTGAAAAGCGTCGCTAGACCTTGTGTGAAACTGCATTGGCTTTTGTGAAAGTACGTTGCGCGTGCGCACTGCGCACCATACGCATGCGCAGAAGTGCAGATTTTTTTGCCTGATCGCTGCGCTGCGAACAACGGCAGCTAGCGATCAACTCGGAATGAGGGCCTATGTGCGATTTTGGTCTAGTGTCAATTTTGACAATTTTTTCTACGAGATAGTCAAAATTGACTTGCCTGCACAGCCTAGGACTGCGCATCGGCATCGCATCAGCATCGGCGATCTGCACTAACTTTTCTTAAGATTTTGACTATGTAGTCAAAATCGTAAGAAAAATTCTCACCGTGTGTACACACCTTCAGACACAGATGAGCAAAGAGTCACCGGCACTAACCTGTACGCATGCGTCTGTCTGAGGACAAGGTCTCACTTCCATTTCCTGCAGGCTGTTGGTTCCTTGTGCCCAATGGCTGTATGGCTCCAGGATGACCCTGTGCAATTACATGGCTTGGACGGCTCTGCACACCTGGCCACTCAGTCAGTGCCCTGGCTGCCCCAGGTCATTTACGTTGATGGCAGCACTCTTCATGGCTGCGGCTCCGGCTTTAATTCCGCGGCTCCGGCAGCACGCTTCATTGCGGTGGCTCGGGCTTGCGTGGCTTCAGCAGCACACTTCATTGCTTCCTGCTTGCATGAGCTTCTGCTCTGATCATGGCAGCAGCATGATCAGAGAGGGGATGTGTTGGGGCACAGGGAGTTGGGGGAGCTGTTGGTTCACAGGAAGAGGGGAAGTGTTGGGGCACACAGAGAGGGGGATGTTGGGCTACAGATATGGGGGAACAGGGAATGGCCTGAGCAGTAATATGAATCCTCACACCGGCCCTCCCCTGGCTGTCAGGCACTGTGTGGTGACTGGTACACACCCCTGGGGCCGGTGGCTGGTGGTGACTGAGCTTGAGTTCCCAGAGGCAGGAACACAGGGATGGCAGTGACCAGCGGCTCAAAGTTGGCGCCTCCCGCCCGCGCTCAGACACTGCAGGAAACGAGGTGGGGGGCGGAGCGCATGGGGAAGGTAGCTTCAGCGCTGCCCGCCGTGTAAATTTATAGTAGCAGTGCCGGACTCTCTGATGCTAATACAGCGCGGGTAGCGCTGAAGCTGGTGGCTGAGGCTGCACAGGCGTGCGGGTTCGGGTAATAATTTCTGCGTTGTACCTGTGACTGTGTGTGCCTATAGCTACTGTGTGGATTCTATTTTGTGTATCACATATATTGATATCAATATATTCTGTACCCTGGGGAATTAAGTGCATCAGGGTCTCATATACCATATTGTGTTCCACAGGATATACTGTTTTGTATTTTTCACTGTGTGTTTCAGTCACCCCATACCACTTAAATCCTCTGTTTGTGCTCTGCAATTGCAATCACAGATCTTAGGTTTTTTTTGTCAGGTATTGTGTTTGTCTGGATATATTGTACTGATACACCTTAAGGCTACATTCCCAATAATGTCTGCTGCACAGGGCGGGAAATCCGCAGACGCTCCTGCATCATGCAGTGCTGGCGCCACGGATTTACCTGAGGAAATAATTTCTGTTGAGGGTCCAGGTACTGGGTGTTCTGCACCCCCTAGTCAGCCCGCAGCACCTATGGCAGATCCACCTTAGACTGCATTTTCAAATATGCTGACTACGCTTGTAACAAGACTTACGCCCCCTGTGGGACCTCCTCTGCCATTACAGCCATATATTGTCCCTGTAGTTAATCCACCATAGGCGGATACTCTGTCAACCCAGTTACAGCAATTAAATCAGTCCTTGGTAAAACAAAAACCTAACCCTCGCCCTACTGGGACCAAAGGGTCATCTAAGCGGGCCATTTCTTCCTCATAATCCACAAATATTTTGGATGATTCTTCCGATTCGGATGCGGAATATACTGATCCATCAGATGCTGATACTGCTGCTTCTGATGAAGATTCTACAACACAGGTTGATGTTCCTGACCTAGTGGAGGCTATCAAGCTGATTCTTCAGATTGATGATGAGATTGACCCTCCTGATACGTCTAAGAAACCTGATAAGTTTAAACGTTAGAAGGTTACTAAATTAATCTTACCACATTCTGACCATTTAATTGACATACGTCAGGAATCCTGGTCTTCTCCAGGAAATAAATTTTCCCTGTTTAGAAAGATGCTAGCTCGTTATCCTATCTCTGTGGAGTTGAGTAACAGGTGGGAAACCCCGCCTCCAGTGGACTCACATGTAGCCCATCTTGTGGTGTCATCTACTCTGCCTGTCACCACAGTCACCTCTTTGAAGGAACCGACGGATAAGCGTGTGGAGGGTTGATTGAAGTCTATTTACACTCTTATAGGTGCTGTACATAGACCCACTATGGCAGCCTCTTGGGCTGCAAAAGGCATTGAAGCATGGGTTCAAGCAATTGTCTGATGCAGGTGTTATGGTGGCCAAGGCATCTACTACGTCTATCCTGGCTCGCCGGATTCTGTGGTTACGGTCCTGGTCAGTGGACCTGGACTCTAAGAAGTACTTGGCGGTATTCCCTTTTAAGGGAGATATACTATTTGGAGATGATCTGAACAGAATTGTGACCTACTTGGCGTCGGCCAAGACTGCGTTTCTCCCAAGTACTAATTCTTTGGTTCCGAAGGCTAAGAGTACTACTTTTCGTTCCTTTTGACCTCCAGGTAAAGCAAAGGGTGAGGCGTACCCGAGACAGGCTCGCACTGCCAAGTCCTCTAAGCCCAAGCCTAAACGTTCTTGGGCCGCCCGACAGCCTGCTTCCAAACTGGACAAGCCTGCTGCATGACAGGGCGGGCCTCCCCCTGGGGGACCCCAGGGTGGGAGGCCGACTTCTGCAGTTCACCATGGTATGGTTAAAGATCACTTCAGACGCCTGGGTGCAGGAAGTGGTCTCTCACGGGTATGCGATCTCTTTCAAGAGACGTCCCCCTCGCCAGTTTTGCTCAACAGTTATCCCTTCGGACCCGTTAAAAGCACAAACTCTACATTTGGTTATCCAATCCCTCCTGGATACTGAAGTGATAATGCCGGCGCCTCTGTCTCAGAGAGGCAGGGGATACTATTCAACGCTGTTTCTAGTTCCGAAGCCGAATGGATCCTCCCGACCTATACTTAACCTCAAATCTTTGATCAAATTTGTGAGGGTGTCCAAATTCTGTATGGAAACTTTGCGCTCTATTGTACTGGCTATGGAACCCAAGGACTATATGGTATACCTGGATATACAGGATGCTTACTTACACATACCTATTGCCATGTTGCATCAGCAATATCTTCGGTTTGCTATTGGCAACCTTCATTATCAGTTCCAAGCCTTGCCTTTCTGACTGACCACGGCTCCTCGGATCTTCACCAAGGTCATGGCGGTCATGACGGCCCTTCTGCGCCGTCAGGGTTTCAGAATCCTGCCGTATCTGGACGATTTGTTGATCCTGGTGAACTCCACAGAGGTTCTCCTCTGTCATCTGGAACTGTCGGTGTTAGGCGCCGGGGTCCGCTCGTCGGTGCGGCCCGGCGCCTAGCAACCAGGGACGCCGTGCGCGTACAGCCGCCGGCTCCCTGGCAACGCTAGACGCCGGGCGCACGGAGCCGCACGGACCCTAGCAACGGGGACGCCACTGGCGGACCGCGTTCCCCGTTGCTGGGTCCATTTAAATTAATAGGGCACCTGTTTCCTGGCCGTGCAGCAAGGCAGCTGCACGGCATTTAATCCAATCAGCCTCTGAACAGCTGATTGGAGGACTCCCTGTTAAGTACACTTCCAGGGCTTCTCACAGACGCCGGTAATAGCTTCCTGCATGCTGTATCTGTTTGCTGAGAGTGTTTCCAGTCCTGCTGTACCCGGTCGTTCCTGTCCTCAGTTGTCCTGCACTCGGAAGTCGTCATCTGTTCCTGGAGTCCTGGCTGAGCACCTTTAAACATCCAGTGGTGTTCGTGAGTCACGGCGTAGCCGTGTGTTGCGGCTTGGCCGCTTTATTACTTATTATTTATTATTTGTGTTTCGGAGCATTTGCGGAGGATTCCGCTCCCACAGATCCACTCTGGTATCCAGCGGTGCTGGGTAGGAGTAACGGACTAGTGGATTTTGGTTGTCCTTTTATCTGGCGGTTTTTCCGCGCATACTTCTGGTTTGGTTAGTTAGCTTGTTGCCCCTGGCCTGTTGTCAGTCAGAGGTCCTCTTGTCATCATCCTGCCTCGGATTTCCCTTTGTCTCTCACTAAGACCGGGGGGCACCGGAGTTGGGCAGACATAATCCGCCTTTCAAACGTGGCTGCCAGGGGCTCAAGAAACCATAGTCTCGCAAGGGATTTTCGATAGCACGGGTGAGACAATAGAGTTAGGGCGCCAGGGGCAACTAGTCTTTCTAGCTCCCGTAACCAGCATTCCCCTTCCAGTACTCTGGTCATTGTCATTAGATCTCCTCCGGTCAGGAGTACTGGAATCATAACATTATTACCGGCCATACCAAAACTTAAAATTAAACAGGGTTTGATTTTTTCCTTATTCAGTTTTGTAAGAGTTATCGGCCTCATGAATCCCACAGGTTTAGGGCCAAATCCTGGCCAGCTCCTAGTCAGCCAGATTCAAGAACTTACTCAGATGGTTCAGGATCTTTCCCTTCGGGTGAAGTCGCAGGAAGATCTTTTACGAACTTCCCCGAGGGTAGTCCCTGAACCAAAAATGCACTTGCCTGACCGTTTTTCTGGTGATAGGAAGGAGTTTTTTAATTTTAAAGAATCCTGTAAACTTTATTTTCGTTTAAGACCGATCTCCTCAGGTACTGAATCTCAGCGGGTCGGAATTATTATTTCTTTGCTCCAGGGGGATCCTCAGACCTGGGCTTTTGGTTTAAAAGCAGAGGATCCGGCATTGTTGTCAGTAGACGCCTTTTTGGGGTCTTTAGGGCTTTTGTATGATGACCCTGATAGAGAGGCATCCGCTGAGAGTCAGTTACGCGCTCTCAGACAGGGTAGAAATCCTGCAGAGGTTTATTGTACAGAGTTTCGCCGTTGGTCGAACGACTGTGGCTGGAATGACCCAGCCCTGCGCAGTCAGTTTCGCCTCGGCTTATCTGAGTCTATAAAAGACAGTCTCCTTCAGTATCCCGCTCCTGAGACTCTCGATAAACTCATGGAGCTTTCTATTAAGATTGATCGTCGTCTCAGAGAGCGGAGGGCTGAAAAAGGAGCACCTGTCTGGTCTACTCCATGTGTATTTTCCATTCCTGAGGACATAGAGGAGCCCATGCAGATGGGTCTCTCCCGGCTGTCTCCAGAAGAAAGAGCCAGAAGGCAAAACTCTGGTCTTTGTTTGTACTGTGGGGGTAAGGGACATTTTGCCCGTAATTGTCCGAACAAGTCGGAAAACGCCTCGACCAAGTGAATTGTGAGGGGGTTCACTTTGGTCTGCAGCTTATCTCCTCGAATAACTCCCTTTTAGTCCCAGCTAAAGGTTCCTTTGGCAGCCTCAGTTCTTCGGTGTCGGCTTTTGTTGACAGTGGAGCTGCAGGGAACTTTATGGACTTAACGTGGGCCAAAGCCTTAGGTATTCCTCAGTTAGCCTTGGGTAGGTGTATCACCATGCATGGTTTAGATGGGAGTCCCTTGTCCAATGGGGTTATTTCCCTCCGTACACCCCCTATACTACTTACGGTAGGAGCTCTTCATTCCGAAAAGATCGAGTTTTTTCTTACCCATTGCCCAGCAGTTCCAGTGGTTCTGGGTCACCCTTGGCTGGCCTTTCATAATCCCATCATTGATTGGCAGTCGGGGGAGATTTCACAATGGGGTACCATCTGTAATAAGGAATGTATTACGTTTCCCGTCAGAATAGCTGCTGCCATTCCCGAACTCATTCCCGTGGAATACCAGGACTTTGTTGATGTGTTTTCCAAGGGCAATGCGGACATTCTGCCTCCCCATCGGCCTTATGATTGTGCTATTGAGCTAATTCCTGGTGCCACATTGCCAAAGGGAAGGTTATATGCATTATCCGGGCCAGAAACTGCGGCCATGAATGAGTATGTTAAGGAGAGCCTAGGGAAAGGATTTATCAGGCCATCTAAATCCCCTTTAAGTGCAGGCTTCTTCTTTGTGGAGAAAAAAGATGGATCACTCAGACCTTGCATTGACTTTAGAACCCTGAATAAGATCTCAGTTAAAAATACTTACCCTCTGCCGCTGATTTCTGTCCTCTTTGATCAGCTGCGTTCGGCTGTGATTTTTTCTAAAATTGACCTGAGGGGAGCGTATAACCTCATCCGAATCAAGTCGGGAGATGAGTGGAAGACGGCTTTCAGTACTCAGTCGGGTCACTACGAGTATCTGGTGATGCCGTTTGGCTTGTCTAACGCTCCGGCAGTTTTCCAGGATCTCATTAACGATGTGCTCCGTGATTTTCTAGGAAGATTAGTGGTCGTTTACTTAGACGACATCCTGATCTATTCTGACTCAATTGAACAACATGTTACCCAGGTGCGTCAGGTTCTTCAAAAATTACGTGAAAATCACCTATATGCCAAGCTGGAGAAGTGTGAGTTTCATGTCACGGAGGTATCCTTTTTAGGGTACATTATTTCCCCTCGGGGATTCTGTATGGAACCTAAGAAGCTCCAAGCCATCCTTAGTTGGGCGCAACCCACCAACTTAAAAGCAATTCAGCGCTTTTTAGGGTTTGCGAATTATTATCGAAGATTTATTCATTCTTTTTCCGACCTGGTTGCTCCCATTGTGGCACTGACTAAGAAGGGAGCGGATCCTACCAACTGGTCACGTGAAGCTGAGTTATCCTTTCAGGCCTTGAAACAAGCTTTTGTCTCAGCTCCAGTCCTCAGACATCCCAACCCAGAATTGCCCTTCATTGTTGAGGTTGATGCCTCGGAGGTTGGAGTGGGGGCTATCCTATCTCAGAAGGATCCGGACTCTCTGGAACTACATCCTTGTGCCTTTATGTCCAGGAAATTCTCATCTGCTGAATCCAACTACGATGTTGGTAACCGGGAGTTACTGGCTATTAAATGGGCTTTCGAGGAGTGGAGGCATTGGCTTGAGGGAGCAACACATACCATTTCAGTATTGACTGACCACAAAAATCTTCAGTACATCGAATCAGCTAAGCGGCTGAATGCCCGGCAGGCTCGTTGGGCTTTATTTTTTACTCGTTTCAAGTTTATTATCACTTTTAGGCCAGGTTCCAAGAATACCAAGGCGGATGCCCTGTCACGCAGTTTTCTTCCAGTTCATAATAACACTCCTGTTACTCCCATACTTCCGTCTTCAGTCATTTGGGCAGGCCTCACACAAGATTTGTTTACCCAGTTAAAGCAGCTTCAACATCAAGCTCCTGGAAATACTCCTGCTGGTCGTCTTTACGTCCCTGAGTTTTTGAGAGCTACTGTTTTGACTGAGTTTCATGATAGCAAAGTTGCCGGGCATCCGGGGATCTCTAAGACTTTGGAATTAGTCTCCCGCTCAGTATGGTGGCCTGGTCTTTCTAAAGACATTAAGGAGTTTGTTTTTTCTTGTCAGGTCTGTGCACAGCATAAGGTTCCCCGTTCCTTGCCTATCGGGCAACTTATGCCCTTAAATGTTCCTCTCAGGCCATGGTCTCATATTTCCATGGATTTTGTGGTAGACCTCCCTCTGTCAGCCGGATTCCGAGTCATATGGGTGGTAGTGGACCGTTTTAGCAAGATGGCCCATTTCATTGCTCTTCCCCGACTGCCATCTGCCCAGGGATTGGTTGTTTTGTTTCTCCGCCATGTTTTCAGACTTCATGGGTTGCCCACTGATATTGTTTCTGATTGGGGTCCACAATTCATTGCACAATTCTGGAAGTCTTTTTGTGCCTCATTAAAGATGAAATTGTCTTTAACATCCGGCTATCATCCCCAATCCAACGGGCAGACCGAGCGAGTTAATCAATCATTAAAACAGTATTTGCGTTTGTACTCAGCCAAACTCCAGAATGATTGGTCCGAGTTTCTTCCTTTGGCGGAGTTTGCTTACAACAATTCTTGTCATTCCTCCACTAATGTGTCTCCATTCTTTTCAGTTTTTGGTTTTCACCCCAGAGCTAATTCTTTTTTTCAACATTCCTCTGTTTCCTCGCTAACCTTAACCTCTCATCTCAGAGTCATTTGGAAAAAAGTGCACCTTGCTCTCAGAAAAGCGGCATTTCGAGAGAAAAAGTTTTCTGACAGGCTCCGGCGTCCTTGCACTTTTAAGGTGGGAGACAGGGTATGGTTGTCGACTCGTAACATTAGACTTCGACAAACTTCAGCTAGATTGGGCCCCAAATTTATTGGACCATTTCATATTATTAAAAAAATCAATCCAGTTGCTTTCCGGTTACGTTTACCAAGAGCTCTCCGAATCGGAAATACGTTCCATTGCTCCCTGTTGAAACCATACGTTTCTTCCAGTAGATTTCCTCAGAAGATCTCTCAGGGGAAATCACCAGTAGATGTACAGGGACATCAGGAGTTCTTGGTGGAGAAGGTTCTCGATTCCAAATTGTCCCGGGGTCGGCTTTATTTTCTGGTGCACTGGAAGGGCTATGGTCCAGAGGAAAGGTCTTGGGTCCTGGATAAGGATCTCCATGCCCCGAGGCTCAAGAGGGCATTTTTTCGGGAATTTCCTCGGAAACCTGGCTTTAGGGGTTCCTTGACCCCTCCTCAAGGGGGGGGGGGTACTGTTAGGCGCTGGGGTCCGCTCGTCGGTGCGGCCCGGCGCCTAGCAACCAGGGACACCGTGCGCGTACAGCCGCCGGCTCCCTGGCAACGCTAGACGCCGGGCGCACGGAGCCGCACGGACCCTAGCAACGGGGACGCCACTGGCGGACCGCGTTCCCCGTTGCTGGGTCCATTTAAATTAATAGGGCACCTGTTTCCTGGCCGTGCAGCAAGGCAGCTGCACGGCATTTAATCCAATCAGCCTCTGAACAGCTGATTGGAGGACTCCCTGTTAAGTACACTTCCAGGGCTTCTCACAGACGCCGGTAATAGCTTCCTGCATGCTGTATCTGTTTGCTGAGAGTGTTTCCAGTCCTGCTGTACCCGGTCGTTCCTGTCCTCAGTTGTCCTGCACTCGGAAGTCGTCATCTGTTCCTGGAGTCCTGACTGAGCACCTTTAAACATCCAGTGGTGTTCGTGAGTCACGGCGTAGCCGTGTGTTGCGGCTTGGCCGCTTTATTACTTATTATTTATTATTTGTGTTTCGGAGCTTTTGCGGAGGATTCCGCTCCCACAGATCCACTCTGGTATCCAGCGGTGCTGGGTAGGAGTAACGGACTAGTGGATTTTGGTTGTCCTTTTATCTGGCGGTTTTTCCGCGCATACTTCTGGTTTGGTTAGTTAGCTTGTTGCCCCTGGCCTGTTGTCAGTCAGAGGTCCTCTTGTCATCATCCTGCCTCGGATTTCCCTTTGTCTCTCACTAAGACCGGGGGGCACCGGAGTTGGGCAGACATAATCCGCCTTTCAAACGTGGCTGCCAGGGGCTCAAGAAACCATAGTCTCGCAAGGGATTTTCGATAGCACGGGTGAGACAATAGAGTTAGGGCGCCAGGGGCAACTAGTCTTTCTAGCTCCCGTAACCAGCATTCCCCTTCCAGTACTCTGGCCATTGTCATTAGATCTCCTCCGGTCAGGAGTACTGGAATCATAACAGTCGGTCCAATTCCTGCAAGCCCACGGGTGGCTCATCAACTGGAAGAAATCCACACTGGTCCCTGCTCAGAGCATGGTACACTTGGGGGCATTACTGGACACACACAACCAACTTTGTTCTTGTCTCCAGAGAAGGTCCTGAAACTTCAGGACAGAATCAGATACTTCCTCTCTCGCCAAAGAGTTTCGATACACTCGGCGATGCAAGTACTAGGCCTCATGGTGTCGGCTTTCGATATGGTATAGAGTACGCTCAGTTTCATTCCCTCCCTATGCAGAGGTTAATCCTTTCCAAGTGTGTCGGCCTGCCTCACCGGATCAGGTCTCAAATGCTCTCCTTTTCTCCGGAGGTTCGTCTGTCTCTGAGTTGGTGGCTACAGGACCAACAATTGAGCAAGGGTTGTCCCTTCTGGATCTCCAACTGGGTCTTCTTAACGACGGATGCTAGTCTGCGGGGTTGGGGTGCAGTGTTGGAGCAACACTCTCTCCAGAGTTGGTGGACCAGGAGGAATCTCTCCTCCCGATAAACATTCTGAAACTACGGGCAGTGTTCAATGCGTTAACACTGGCCCTGCCTTTCATACAGAACAGGCCTGTTCAAGTACAATCAGACAACGCCACGACGGTGGCGTACATAAATCATCAAGGCGGCACTCGAAGCCACCGCATGGCAATGATGGAAGTGTCAAAAATTCTTCGATGAGTGGAACGCCATCTGCCAGCAATATCAGCAGTGTTCATTCCGGGAGTCCTCAACTGGGAAGCAGACTTCCTCAGTCATCAGGATGTACACGCCGGGGAGTGAAGCCTTCATCCGCAGGTCTTCCAACTCCTTGTGGACAAGTGGGGTCTACCAGATGTAGACCTGATGGCGTCTCGACACAATCACAAGGTTCCGGGTCTTCAGAGCAATGACAAGGGATCCTCAAGCAGCGTTCGTGGATGCACTGGCAATTCCATGGAACTTTCAGCTGCCATACGTGTTCCCTCCAGTATCAATCCTGCCCAGGGTACTACGGAAGTTCAAGAAAGAAGGAGGAATACTGCTTCTAGTCACTCCAGCTTGTCCCAGATGACATTGGTTCTCAGACCTGCAGGGTCTCTCGATCGAGCGTCCTCTTCTACTTCCTCAATGCCCAAACCTCCTCGTTCAGGGCCGTTGTGTCTACCAGGACCTGGCAAGACTGGCTTTGGCAGCGTGGCTCTTGAAGCTTCACTCCTGAGTGCCAAAGGATTTTCTGAGGCGGTTATTCAAACTATGTTGAAGGCCCGAAAACTGGCTTCTGCATGAATTTATTATAGGGTCTAGAATTTTTACTTCATCTGGTGTGCTGCTAAGAATTATGATGCAAACAAGTTTAACTGTTGGCTTTTTTGCAACAAGGCCTGGATTTAGGACTTTGCCTGGCCTCCCTCAAGGTTCACATTTCTGCCTTGTCGGTGTGGTTTCGGCGAGAAATTGCATCTATTCCTGATGTTCATATGTTCACTTACGGCGGTTTCAGCCTTCCTATGTCCCTCCTGTTGCTCCATGGGATCTGTCTGTTGTTCTTAATTCCCTTCAAGAGTCTCCATTTGAACCTCTTGAGTCTGTGGACCTTAAATGCCTTACGCTTAAGGTTATTTTACTGTTGGCTATTGCCTCTGTTAGGAGGGTGTCAGACTTAGGCACTTTGTCCTGTCGTCCACCCTTTCTGCTTTTTCACCATGACCGGGCAGTTCTTAGAACTCGCCCTGGTTATCTACCTAAGGTGGTGTCATCTTTCCACCTTAACCAAGAGATTGTGGTTTCCGGTATTCATCTCTCCTGGTTTGTCCTCCAAAGAGCGGTCTTTGGATGTGGTACGGGCTATCCGTATATATGTAGAAAGGAGGTCAGATTCTCTTTTTGTACTTTTTGATTTTAACAAACGTGTCTGGCCAGTGAATAAGTAGAACTTGGGAAGATGGATTAGAATGGTGATTGCACAAGCTTATGCGCAGGCTGGACTCCCAGCTCCTGCTGCTATCAAGGCCCATTCTACTCGGTCTGTTGGACCTTCTTGGGTGGCCCGCCATGGCACAATCGCTGAACAATTGTGCAAGGTGGCTACATGGTCCTCAGTGAACACGTTGATCAGGTTTTATGCCTTTGATACTTCCAGGATGCTTCCTTTGGACGCCGGGTTCTTGTGTCCGCTACAGTGCGTCCCCTCCCATGAGGAACTGCTTTAGGACATCCTCGATGTTATTCCCGGTGGAATGCCAGTGCAACCCGCTGCAGAAAAGGAGATTTATGGTAAAACTTACCATTGTTAAATCTCTTTCTGCGAGGTACACTGGATTCCGCAGGGCGCCCACCCTGACGCACTTAGCTTCTTTGGGTTTGTATGGCATTTGCCGCTAGTCCCTTCTCCTGTCTTGAGAATGTGGGTCTATGTGACTAACATCTACCGTCTCTCTTACCTGCTACTCCATTGGACTGGTTAACAAAACTGAGCCCCTGTGCCTGGAGGTGGGGCTATAGAGGAGGTGGTGCAGTGCATCCTAGGAACAGTCAAAGCATTAGCCTGTTGATGCCTCAGATCAAGGTTCAACTCTACACCCCGATGTTATTCCCTGTGGAAACCAGTGTACCTCGCAGAAAGAGATTTAACAATGGTAAGTCTTACCATGAATCTCCTTTTATATATATATATATATATATATATATATATATATATATATATGTGTGTGGTCAATTGCCGGCACTCTCTCCACAAAAATGAACAAATGCCCGGGTGCCTCCCAATTGGTCTCCCGACCATACAGGTAGATTCAACAAACAGTGGCACTCACAGGGCTTTAGACCATGAAAGAACGGACACGGAGGTCTCTGCTTCTAACGATCAACGTTTCGATAATTTAATATCGTCATCAGAGACTTTCAACAAGTTTGCAGTAACAAAAACGTGTGTTTAATCCATCACTCCAAATACATTGCCAACGTTTTGGGGCTGTGGCGCCCCTTTGCCAAGGTGACATAAACAACGGGGCGCCACAGCCCCGAAACGTTGGCTATGTATTTGGAGTTATGGATTAAACACACTTTTTTGTTACTGCAAACTTGTTGAAAGTCTCTGCTCAAAAAAATAAAGGGAACACTTAAACAACACTATGTAATTCCAAGTCAATCACAGTTCTGTGAAATCAAACTGTCCACTTAGGAAGCAACACTGATTGACAATCAATTATGTTGTGCAAATGGAATAGACAACAGGTGGAAATTATAGGCAATTAGCAAAACACCCCCAATAAAGGAGTTGTTCTGCAGGTGGTGACCACAGACCACTTCTCAGCTTCAATGCTTTCTGGCTGATGTTTTGGTCACTTTTGAAAGCTAGTGGTAGCATGAGACGGAGTCTACAACCCACACAAGTGGCTCAGGTAGTGCAGCTCATCCAGGATGGCACATCAATGCGAGCTGTGGCAAGAAGGTTTGCTGTGTCTGTCAGCGTAGTGTCCAGAGCATGGAGGCGCTACCAGGAGACAGGCCAGTACATCAGGAGACGTGGAGGAGGCCGTAGGAGGGCAACAACCCAGCAGCAGGACCGCTACCTCCGCCTTTGTGCAAGGAGGAACAGGAGGAGCGCTGCCAGAGCCCTGCAAAATGACCTCCAGCAAGCCACAAATGTGCATGTGTCTACTCAAACGATCAGAAACATGACTCCATGAGGGTGGTATGAGGGCCCGACATCCACAGGTGGGGGATGTGCTTACAGCCCAACACCGTGCAGGACGTTTGGCATTTGCCAGAGAACACCAAGATTGGCAAATTCGCCACTGGCACCCTGTGCTCTTCACAGATGAAAGCAGGTTCTCACTGAGCACATGTGACAGATGTGACAGAGTCTGGAGACGCCAAGGAGAACGTTCTGCTGCCTGCAACATCCTCCAGCATGACCGGTTTGGCAGTGGGTCAGTAATGGTGTGGGGTGGCATTTCTTTGGGGGGCCACACAGCTCTCCATGTGCTCGCCAGAGGTAGCCTGACTGCCATTAGGTACCGAGATGAGATCCTCAGACCCTTTGTGAAACCATATGCTGGTGCAGTTGGCCCTGGGTTCCTCCTAATGCAAGACAATGCTAGACCTCATGTGGCTGGAGTGTGTCAGCAGTTCCTGCAAGATGAAGGCATTGAGGCTATGGACTGGCCCGCCCGTTCCCCAGACCTGAATCCAATTGAGCACATCTGGGACATCATGTCTCGCTCCATCCACCAATGCCACGTTGCACCACAGACTGTCCAGGAGTTGGCGGATGCTTTAGTCCAGGTCTGGGAGGAGATCCCTCAGGAGACCATCCGCCACCTCATCAGGAGCATGTCCAGGCATTGTAGGGAGGTCATACAAGCACGTGGAGGCCACACACACTACTGAGCCTCATTTTGACTTGTTTTAAGGACATTACATCAAAGTTGGATTAGCCTGTAGTGTGTTTTTCCACTTTAAATTTGAGTGTGACTCCAAATCCAGACCTACATGGGTTAATAAATTTGCTTTCCATTGATACTTTTTGTGTGATTTTGTCGTCAGCACATTCAACAATGTAAAGAACAAAGTATTTAATAAGAATATTTCATTCATTCAGATCTAGGATGTGTTATTTTAGTGTTCCCTTTATTTTTTTGAGCAGTGTATATATATAATATTGTCTCCCTGGTGTGGACTGGCTAGTCTCCTTCGGAATTTAGGAATCAGGCTGCACTCCATGGATTTTTTGAAAGACAATCAAATCCATAGAAATTCAGTGCATTACAATCAAAAAAGCATTGTGCAATAGAGCCGACGTTTCAACGCCTTACAGGCATTTTTTTCAAGGTGCCAAATGCTGAAAAGTGCAAAAAACAAAATAAACCAAGCATCCAATCCCGGGATTGAAACCAGGGGGTAAATTTACTAAGGTGGGAGTTTTTTAGAACTGGTGATGTTGCCTATAGCAACCAATCAGATTATATCTATTATCTTCTAGAAGCAGCTTGATAAATGTTAAGTAGAATCTGATTGGTTGCTATGGGCAACATCACTAGTTCTAAAAAACTCCCGACTTAGTAAATTGAACCCCAGGCCGATTTTTGGCCTAAATCCCGGAATCCTGCCAATCCCGATCCCAGGATTGGCCACCCTAGTGACAATGTCATGCTTTAATATGGTCATGCATCTGGGCAGATAATACATCCCTGTTCCTAATGAGGAACTATTTAGCCTCGTTCTTTTGAGTAGTTGACAGTGTCTCTGGCACCTTCACTTTAAGAACAGTGGGGTTGAAGATACTGGTGGGCAAGGTTCAACTGACAGGGCTAACCTTTCAGGGTTTAGTTAGGTTAACGTGGTACATTTGTTCAGGCTTTCTCTTGCCTAATTGGTATACTGTATAGTTAACCTAATTCACTTTCTCACTAATATCAAAATGGACCTTGCCATTTAGCCAAACACTTGCTTAACACTGTGGGTATGCAAATAAAGAACTCTCTCTTTACCAAGGGGCAAATGTACATATCCGGGCATTCCATTTACACTCCCTGTTGAGCTGTTGGGTCTGTTCCATGTGCTCCTTGACAATGGGCACCACGGCCGCAATACTGTCCTGCATCTGTGATACATTGTCAATAATACTTTTATAAGGAGTGGGCTGCCCTTCCCACACCTCTTTAGCAATATCTAACAACCCTCTGGGGTGTCTCCCATACAACAAATCAAATGGAGAAGATCCTGTAGAGGACTGAGGAACCCCTCTCTAATGACCAACAACAAATATGGCAATAAGTATTTCCAGTTTTCCATCCTTGTCAACAAGTTTTTTCAGCATGCTTTGTAAGTTTTTTTTTAACCTTTCTGCCAACCCAGAAGTTTGGGGATGATAAACTGATGTCTTGAGGTGAGTAAAAACTATTTGCTTAGTTCCTTCATGATTCTAGACATAAAGGGGTTTCCTTGGTTTGTCAAAATTTATTTTTTCCCACCTTACTAAAGACATGCATCAGCTCCCTAGCTATTGTCTTGTTTGACATATTGAGCAAAGGGACATCCTGAGGATATCAAGTAGCATAATCCACTATTACAAGGATATACTAATGACCCCAAGCAGCCTTTAACAAGGGCCCAACAAAATCCATGGCTATCCTGTTAAACTGGACTTGAAATGGTGTCTGGGAGCATGATACTGGCACCTGGAACAGGAAGAACAATATTCTAACACTTATTTATATCCACCGTGCCTAAAGAACTGCTGCAAAATCCTCTCAGTGGTCTTTTCAGACCCTAAGTGTCCTGCTGTGATGTGCCCATGAGCTAGGTCTAATCGGTTCTCTTATATGGCTGGGGAACCACAAGCTGTTCTACTATCATCCTCGACCCTTTTTGTCACTTGGTACAACAGTTCATTACATGGCATTTTCTCTGGCTTTTATTAAGGTGGGGTCTTTCAACTTTTATGATGCAAACAGTTCCTTTCTCACCTCATGGTTAGGCATACTTTCAGCTCTGTCTACTGCTTCTCCTTCCTCTATAGGAGGTGTCTCATTTTGAGCCTCATTATCTACTACTTCCCCAGCCATACAAGCGAAAGGACATGGGTCTGAAGGTTCAGATGCCATATCTAATGCCAGCACATCACCAGGATGATCAAAAGGCTCTATACTGTTCACACCTGTGATCATACAGGATTCTCATTATTTCCGAAAATGGGGAAAATCTGTCACTACTATAGCACCATGTACCAAGGAAGGAACCAATACCACCTTAACAATAGCTGAACTGCAAGGTGTCTCAATATTCACTTCAGCAGTGTCATCATGTGTGCAAGTCACATTCACTGGAACTTTGAAGCTATTACTAATACTAACCCATCTTTCACAAGGGTAATTAAGCTTCTGGAGTCTAACAGTGCCTCTATATGTTGCCCTCAATAAAAATGACACACATTTGTTTTCAGGCTCAGTCGAAGGTACAACAGTACAGGTTACCATGGCAAAGTAAGACATTCTGCATCACAATGCATGGGTTCAGGAACAACTGGGCAATTATCAACAAAATGTCCTGGCATACCAAACCTAAAATATTTACACACATAATTGTCATGTCCTTTGAGTGGCAATGCCCTTTCTGGCACCACTGGCCAATCTCTAGGCTGAGTGCTTACAGTCCCTTAATTTCTAAGTTCTCTTAACTGCCCAGTACTCTTTTCCCACAGAACAGTCTTAGCAGGTTTTACTAAAGTGCGCTTCCGTGGATCTAGAGACCATTGCAGTGTGGTCAGTAGTTCCTCTGCCGCTAGATACCTCTCCACCATCTCTACCAACTAGTTAGCTGCCTTAGGATCTCCATGGCTCACCCACTTGCACAAAACTATAGGCAGGGACCTCAAATACTGGCCCATGACAACTTTTTCAACTATATGAGGTCTGGTTAATGTCTCTTGTTGTAACTATTTGTCAGATGGATGAGGACATTGGTGAGCAGGGAGGCTTGTCCATGGAGTACACCTATTGATGCACCTGTTGTGCTCAGACTGGCAGAGTAACTCCCAGGCAAGTCAGGATTTCCATTTTAGCTTCTCATAGTCCAGAGCATCTGCAGTGCTTAAGTCAAAGTAAGGTTTTTGAGACAAGCCTGAAAGAAAGGCTGCCAGCAGGCTGGCCCACTGTTCTTAAGTCCAGCTCTCATGCTCAGTAGTCCTCTCAAATGTGGTGAGATATGCCTCCACATCATCAGCCACAGTCATATTTGAAGGAAGTGACTAGCCTATATGGAGCAGGAGCTGGCAGGATCATTTGGAGAACCATTTCCAGGCCATGTTGCGAGATGCTGCATCATCTCTTTTAAGATCTCACTGTCCTGGTTCTGCATATTACCTCAACATCCAATTGATGTTGCCTGGTAGCTTCTTGTTGGACCTTGGTGGCTTCCTACTGTGCTGCTGAAGCCTGTAGCAAGGCCTTAATTATGTCTTCCCTGTTATCAGGTTTTTCCAGCAACTTTGTAGCCGTTTTTAACCCTGACATATATCAGCACTGTTTTTCCAAAACTGGAGGATCTGGTCCACAACCGTGCAGACAAAGCACTATTTGGACTTGCTTTTGTATGCAAGGGTACCAGCTTCATCACATGTCACACTGTAAAAGAAGCCTCTGCAGAGTATCACTCCTGCAGTTTTACTCTGTACTGTATTTATAGTCTGGCTTCTGTCCAGGTAAACACAGACCTGCTTCCTGCAGGTTTCTCAAGGCTGCTGCTCATTTCACTATGCGCAGATCAGGTGCAAGCAAATTCTCTGCCACGTTGTAACAGGATTAGGGAAAGTGGGAAACATATACCATCACTTGGGGCAGATAGTAGTGCACAGCAGCCGAGAGATCACACAAGTCTTAAGGCCAGTACTCACTGGCCGACGTGGGAGAGATGTATGCTGAGCGAACCGCTCAGCACACATCTCTCCCGCCGCTCAGCACAGCGCAATCTAGCACCAGCGTTAGCGATGCGCGGGGCTGCGCATCGCTATCGCTGTGGGGGGTACACACGGAGCGATCACGCTTAAAATCTAAGCAATCTAGTCACATTGCTTAGATTTTAAGCAGCGATCGCTCCGTGAGTACCCCCCTTAACGTTTCTGGTGCAACTGGCCTCAACCAGTTTTATTAACCACTTGCCTGGCATGGTTGCATCAGATATGACCACACCAGCAAGTGCTTTATAGGACCTGGTCGCACACAGGATACAACCAGTCAGATACACAGTGTTTGCAGTTGCAGGGAAGAGAAACATTCCTCTGCTGCTGCTGTCAGAAGCAGGCCCAGTGCAACCCACTCAGCAAAGGGATGCAGAGCAGGAAACGCCAGGCTGGAGAGGCGCTCTTCCTGCTCTGCCTCCCTGTGGTCCCTGCTGCTGCTGGCTGCTGTGCCTCTCACACTGTATATCAGGCAGTGGCGATGGCAGCTGTGTGGATATAGAGAGAGAAGACCAGGCACCGGCAAATCCCCCCCCCCCCCCCCCCAGTGAGAATGCAGCAAGCTCTTGTTTTGTTCATATGTTTGTAAATTCAGTCATATGGACACAGAGACATGTGAGTTCACTGCTGTGCTGTTTTTATTCCATCACCAACTCCAGACACACTGCACACTGGACCACCCACTTCCCAGCATCCCCCTGGTCCCAGGGACCATCACTGAAGATTCAGGCTTACTAATATGTGTAAGGGAGTGTCTACAAATATTAAGCATTCTAATACATTAACATCACATCCTCTTTTCTTTAAAGATAAGCCCTGTACGCTTCAATGCAACAATTAACAACGTCATATTAAGAACATCATCTAACACGTTTCAATGAGTCTCTCAGGTCTGCGTATTTCCCTTTTGGGTCTTTCATACACAGTCTGTGTTTCATCTACCATGTTGGACCTTTCTAGAATCGTGGTTTGTTCACCATTATGAGGATCATCATACATGTCAGATGAAGGGTATTCTTCAGTCATGTTGTCTTCATTATGGTTAGGTTGAGATCTTAAATCCACCCGATTTCTTATTACTTCCGTTCCACGCTCTGTACGTATAGTATAAGATCTTGGTGCTACTTGTCTTGCACAATACCTTTCTGCACCCAAATACCTTTCTCGTGATCTCTGAGACGGACTTGGTCACCCGATTTTAGATCAGATAAGCTTTTTGTTCGCCTGTGATGGAACGTTTCTGTTTCGCCTGTTGACGTTCCTTACTCAGTCTGACCAACGCTGAGTTATGTGTATTAAGCAGTTCATCATGTATCGGGAGATTTGCTCTAATCCTCCTTCCCATCAGCATTTGTGCAGGAGAAAGTCCATTCTGTAAAGGTGTACTGTGGTAGATTAAAAGACTTTTGTAGAAATCTTCTTTACCTTCTTCAGCTTTTTTCATGAGACTCTTTACAGTTTTTACTGAACTTTCCACCAACCCATTTGAGCGTGGATAGTGAGGACTTGACGTAGTATGGACAAATTCCCACTCATCAGCAAATTGTCTAAATTCAGAACTGGAAAACTGAGGACTATTGTCAGTGAACACTTCTAGAGGAACACCATGCCTTGCAAAGATTGACTTCATGCAATTGATTACGGCTTTACTAGTAGTTGTATGTAGTGTCTTCACCTCAGGGTAGTTAGAGTAATAATCAGTCACAACAATGTACGTTTTCCCATTACAATCAAACAAATCTGCGCCAACTTTATGGTACGGTCTCTGGCACTGCGTGAGGACTCAGTGACTCGACTTGTTGTTTCGGTCTATACATAAGACATAATTCACATGTAGCTGTAGTCTGTGCTATGTCTTGGTTCATTCTTGGCCAATACATAACTTCACGCGCTCTCCGTTTACATTTTTCTTCTCCTAAGTGGCCTTCATGTATCTTGCACAGCATAGTTTTTCTTAGTCGTGCAGGTATGACAAACCTATTGCCTTTGTAAATAATACCATCGACAACTGTAAGGTCACTGCGGTACATCCAGTAATCATGGATAGACAGCGGGCACGCATGTTTTTCTGCTGGCCAACCTTTCAGAATGATATCTTTTAACACTTTCATTGTGTCATCTGTCTTAGTTTCTTTCCTAATCTGTTCTTGTCTTGCAAGAGACACTGGTAGAGAAGCTACGATCAAAGTAACATAGGCTTCTATCTCTTCATCCATCAGACTTTTGGATCCTTCACTTTTGTCCACAGCACGAGAAAGTGTATCAGCAATGTACATGTATTTGCCGGGACAGTACAGCAAGTGTACATCATATTTCTGTAGTCTGATAAGCATTCGTGGAATTCTCATGGGACAGTCATGTAATGATTTAGTCATGATAGCTACCAATGGCTTGTGGTCAGTTTCCACTTTAAATGTTTGACCATACACAAACTGATGAAATCGCTCACATGCATATGTGATCGCTAGAAGTTCTTTTTCTATCTGAGCATACCTTGTTTCAGCACTTGTCAGTGCTCTTGATGCATAGATTACTGGCTGCCATGTATCCTCATGTTCTTGTAACAGCACTGAGCCTAGGCCAAATTGTGAAGCATCTGCTGAAATTCTTATTCTTTTCGCAGGATCAAAGAATTTTAGCACTGGTTGCTCTGTAATGATCTGTTTCAAGTTTTGCCAACTTTCTTCTTGTTCATGTGACCACATCCACTCGTTATCTTTGTCCAACAACCATCTAAGAGAGGCTGTTCATTCAGAGAGTTGAGAAATAAACTTTCCTAAGTAAGTATTCATTCCTAGGAATCTTCTGACGTCGTCTTTGTTGTTAGGACATTCCATGTTCACTATGGCTGATATTTTCCTTGGGTCTGGTTTTACACCTTGATCCGAGATCACGTCGCCCATAAAGGTAAGTGTATTCACGCCAAATTCACATTTGTCCTTGTTTAGCTTTAGATTCACTTTCTTGACAAGTTCCATTACTTGTCTCAATCTAGAATCATGTTCTTCCTCTGTAGATCCCCAGACAATAATGTCATCCATCATTGTTTCAACACCTGGAATATGTTCAAAAATCATGTGTATCTTTTTGTGATATACTTCTGGAGCAGATAATATTCCATATGGTAGTCGAAGAAATCTGTATCTACCTTCTGGTGTATTAAATGTACAAAGCTTTGAGCTGGCCTCATCTAGCTTCATTTGCCAGAATCCTGAAGATGTGTCCAATTTACTGAACCATTTTGCTCCCGCAAATTGCGACATGATTTCATCTCTGGTTGGTAGTTTGAAATGTTCTCATTTAATAGCTTTGTTTAAATCTCTGGGGTCTAGACATATTCTGAGTTGTCCATTTTTCTTTTCAACAATTACTAAGGAGCTTACCCATTCAGTAGGCTCATCAACTTTCTGTATCACACCCAAGGCTTCCATGCGATTTAACTCTTGTTTCAGTTTTTCTCTCAGCACAAACGGCACTTTCCTACAGGGGTGTATCACTGAAGACACTTGCGTGTCTATATTATTTTATACTCTCCAGGCAAACAACCTGGACCTTCAAACAAGTCTCTGTATTCTGTAAACATTGATTTGCAGTCATATTCTACTTGTGATTTCACCATAAAAACTTTCTTTAGCAAGCTTAGTTTTTCACAGGAACTCAATCCTAGAATCGATTGCACATTTTTATCCACAATCAGTAGAGATGTTTTAAACTGTTGTCCCTTATATTTCAGTGTCACTAAGCATGTACCTTTCACAGGAATTTCCTCCCCAGTGTACCCTGTAACTTTCACATTGGCTGGATGAATTTTAGGTTTTACTCTAAAAGTCTTATAATCTTGAAACAATATTAAATTCACCTGCACGCCAGTATCAAGCTTAAAAGGAATGACAATCTCGTTCAGAGTTAAAGGAACAATCCATTCTTTCTTATCTGCACTGCAAAGTTCAATGCAATCCATAATGAATTCCTCTGCTTTTTCAACAGCATGCACTGTGGTTATTTCACTTTTCATTTTACAGCATTTGGCAAAGTGATTTAGTCTACCACATTTCATGCAGGTTTTACCATAAGCAGGGCACATTTTAGGATTGTGAGCATTTCCACATCTACTACACATTTCCTTGTTAGACTGTGGCTTAGACTGCTTCATTCTTGAGATTGGAGGTTTGCTTGGCTCTGTTTTCTGCACTACCTGCACTACATGTTTGTTTGGCTCTGTTTTCTGCACTACATCAGCTTCCTTGTGTAACTTTGTGGCTTGAAATCTAGTTTTTTCTGCAGATCTGCACATAGGGGGTCATTCCGAGTTGTTCGCTCGTTCCTGATTTTCGCAACTAATTTCGCAACTAGCGATTAAGGCGAAAATGCGCATGTGCATGGTACGCAATGCGCTAAGTATTTTAGCACAAAACTTAGTAGATTTACTCACGCCCGAACGAAGAATTTTCATCGTTGAAGTGATCGGAGTGTGATTGACAGGAAGTGGGTGTTTCTGGGCGTAAACTGGCCATTTTCTTTGAGTGTGTGGAAAAACACAGGCGTGCCAGGAAAAACCGCGGGAGTGTCTGGAGAAACGTGGGAGTGGCTGGCCGAACGCAGGGCATGTTTGTGACGTCAAACCAGGAACGAAACGAGCTGAGCTGATCGCAGTGTAGGAGTAAGTCTCGAGCTACTCAGAAACTGCTAAGAATGTTCTATTCGCAATTCTGCTAATCTTTCGTTTGCAATTCTGCTAAGCTAAGATACACTCCCAGAGGTCGGCGTCCTAGCGTGTGCAATGCTGCTAAAAGCAGCTAGCAAGCGAACAACTCGGAATGAGGGCCATAGTCACTGCCTTTTCTAGTGTTAGGTCTTGCTCTCTCAGCAATCTCTCTCTGAGTCCATTATCAGGTATTCCACAGACAATACGATCTCTAATCAGTGAATCCTTTAAATCACCAAACTCACAGGTTTTACTGAGTGATTGCAGCTCTGTAACATACTGATCAAATCCATCTCCAGACTTCTGATCACATGTGAAAAACTTATATCTTTCATATGTCACATTTTTCCTTGGCACAAAGTAATCTTCAAACTTTTGCATTATAGAAGATAGCACCATATTCTGCCCCTCATCAAACTGAAAACTATTATAAATGTTCAGCACATCCTCTCCTATCACATGGAGAAAAATGGATGCCTTAGTTTTGTCAGCCTCTGTATCAACTCCACATGCAGCAAGATATATATTAAACCTTTGCTTAAATCTTTTCCAGTTTTCAGACAAGTTACCAGACATCAGCATGCCAGTTGGAGGAGCTAGTTTATCCATGGTTACTCACTGTTTGAAGAGAGGAGCACATGACAGGCTTTGCAGACACTGAGTATCACAGCCTTACAGACTTCTGCAGGATTCTTTCACACTGAGAGCACTAACAGTCCAAGTTAAACTTCTTCTGACACCATGTTTTGTTCATATGTTTGTAAATCCAGTCATAAGGACACAGAGACATGTGAGTTCACTGCTGTGCTGTTTTTATTCCATCACCAACTCCAGACACACTGCACACTGGACCACCCACTTCCCAGCATCCCCCTGGTCCCAGGGACCATCACTGAAGATTCAGGCTTACTAATATGTGTAAGGGAGTGTCTACAAATATTAAGCATTCTAATACATTAACATCACAGCTCTGACCCCTCTTGCTAAGCAGCGCCTCATATTGCTGCTGCGGCTGCCAGCAAGATCCCGGACTCCATACAGTGGAGGGTGTCACTGCACAGTCTGTGGGCAGAGAAGGGCAGCGCCGGAGTGAGAAACCACGCATCATCAGTAGGTGGTCGCTGCTCCGAGTGCGCACTGTGCAGCAGTTCATGTCAGTGGGCAGGGGGAACCTGGGTGCAAGCAGCCAGGTTAACATATACACTGAGACTCCAGGATCTTGCGATATTTCAGATACCTGGAAGTCTCTCTGTAGCTGGCAGTCACCACGGTTACCGCGTCGGTCTGTGCAGACACTTTGAGACAACAGCAGTGGGGAGTGGGATGCAGGAGACGGACCTATTGGATTGTGGGAGGTGAGGTCACAAGTGGCTCATAGCTAATCAGGGAGGGGGGTGCAGAGCGCCGGCCCTCTGGGTCACAGTGACTTCTAACTTTGTCAGCAGGCTCCCCTCTGTGTTCTGCCCCAGCCATTGTATCCATTCCTGTATTCTGCCCCAGTAACTATGTCACCCCCCTCTGTGTTCTGTCAGTATCACTGCCCCCCTGTATTCTGTCCAAGACATTGTCACCCCCTCTGTGTTCTGTCCCAGCCATTGTCACCCCCCCGTATTCTGTCCCAGCCGTTGTCACACACTCCCATGTTCTGTCCCAATCATTGTCACCACCCCTGTTTTCTGTCCCAGTCACTTTGTCACCCCCTCCCCTCCCCCCCGTGTTCTGTCAGTGTCACCGCCCCCCTGTATTCTGTCCCAGCCATTGTCACACCCACTCCCCTGTGTTCTCTCCCAGCCATTGTCACCGCCATTGTGTTCTGTCTAAGCCATTGTCACCTGTCACTGTGTTCTGTCCCCAGCCATTGTTGCCATTATCGTGGCCATAAACACACTGTAGAACCACAATATCTGCTGGGTGTGAAGCTGTTAGATAAAATGTCTGTCAGTTTGACCATGTATGCCCAGCATTAGTGATAAATGTTCTGTGATTATTACAACAGCACATTTCCAAGGTAATAACCAACAGGATGCATACTATTTACCTGCAGCGGGATGCCAGCTGTCAAGATACGGACAGCGGCATTCCGTCCACCAGTATGCCGGCAGCGGGGCGAACGCTAGAAAGCCCCTTGTGGGTTCACTGCGGTCGCCACGCTGCAGGCACGGTGGCTCGCTGCACTCGCCACAAGTTATATTCTCCCTCAAATGGAGAAAAGCCTGTGGTGCTGGTATTCCAGTGGTGGCAAATTTATTTATTTAGCACAGTCTATGAAATGACAGAAGTTGATTGGTGCTTCGGGCAACTTCTCCACTTTATCTCTCTCCAAGGCTTGATACACCTCCCCTAATATCTGATATTTAGCTATGAGCTAAAATACACATGTGGTACTTGCCCAACAAAAAATGTAAAACTTGCACTAAATAATGCTAACTACTGGGATTATGTACTAAGAAAAAATGTATACATCCATAGAGTAAACAAATCTTCTGCTGAGTCTCTGAATAATTAAGGATATGTTATTATTACTGAAGTAAGTAAACTAAAGCACTGACATGGCAACGGATTAGATGGCATTTATTTATTTCATAGCTGAATAAAAAAGCAGAATCCCATGCAGTAGCAAGGTATCCTGTCCGACATTGGGTTATACCGCAATTAGTGGTTATGGCCTATGCCATCCAGACAAAGGATCAGGAAGGAAGTCCTATCGTATTAACACAATATGAGATGGAATTACGTTTCCCAGTGGAGGAAGAGATGGAATAAGTACAATATTGTGCTGGTTAATAAACAGCTAGCAGCCCAAGGTTGAAATCCAACGGGTTTGGTCCCGATGGAATTCATCCGAGGGTTCTTATGGAGCTGCATGCTGAACTAGCAAGACCTCTATTTTTAATCTTCACGGACTCGGTTAAATCGGGTATGGTTCCCAAAGACTGGTGTATAGCGGAGGTAGTGCCGATATTTAAAAAGGGGAGCAAAGATGAACCATGTAATTATAGACCAGTTAGTCTTACATCTATAGTGGGGAAAGTATTGGAAGGTATTCTAAGGGACAGTATTCAAAAGTTCCTTGAAGCAAATAAGGTCATTAAAAGGAACCAACATGGATTTGTGAAGGACAGATTGTTAGGTGCCGCGGTCCGCGGCGCCGCTCGGTCTGCTTCCGAGCGACGCTCACGGCCGCCGCACCTCCCTTCCTGCCCGCCCAGCGCCTAGCAACGCCAGGACGCCGTACGCGCTGAGCCGCCGGGTCCCTGGCAACGCCAGGACGCCGTGCGCACTGAGCCGCCGGGTCCCAGGCAACGCTGGGACGCCGTGCGTGCGTAGCCGCCGGACCCTTAGCAATGGGGACGCCACAGACGAACCGCGTTCCCCGTTGCTTCCTATCAATCAATACACCTGTTAGCTCTGGTCGTGCAGCAGGGCAGCTGCACGACATTACTAATTAAGCTTCGCTGCAGCTATTGGAGGGCTCCCTGTTATATTCTCCCTCACTACCTGGCACAGACGCCGGTGATAGCTTCCTGTATGCTGTTCCTGCCTTGTAACGTCTGTTCCTGGTCAGCTGTATTTGGTCGATCCTGCTCCCTGTGCTCCTGAGTCCTGGAGTTCTGAAGCCGGTCCTGGGAATCCTTCCTGTTCAAGTGAACCTGTTGCAGTCATCTGGGGGTTCTCATTTGTTGGGGTTCTCTCCCGTTTTTGTGAGTAGCGGCTTCTGCCGCGTGTTGCGGCCTAGGCCGCTTAGTCCTTTTGGTACTTTTTTGTATTGGTGATTTTTGCGGAGGTTTCCGCTTTTCACTGTCCTCCCCGGAACTCGGCGGTGCCGTGTGGGGGAGTGGACAGTGATATCTTTTGTTGTTCTTTTCCTTTGGCGGCGTGCCGCACATAAATTTAGTTTTAGGGTAGTTAGTAGCCCCTAGCTTCTGTTTGCTTTAGTTAGAGGTCCCCTTGTTATTATCCTGTCTCGGTTCACGCTTTGTCTCACTCTAAGACCTGGGGGCATCGGAGTTGGGCAGACCTAATCCGCCCTTCAAACGCGGCTGCCGTGGGCCCAAGAAACCATAGTCACTCAGGCGTGAACTGACCACACGGGTAAAACAACGGAGGTAGGGTGCTAGGGGCTATTCCCGTTCCCTCCCTATTTCAGCATCACGTCCTGGTGCTCTGGACTCACTTCACAACATCTTTCTAGTTCTGAGCATCAGGAACGTAACATTATCACCGGCCCAAAAACACACAAAAAAAAAAAGTTATTTGTATTTGGTGGGCTTTGAAATTCGGCCTCATGAATCCGGCAGTATTAGGACCGAATCCCAGCCAGCTTTTGGCCAACCAGATTCAGGAACTAACTCAGATGGTTCAGGATCTTACTCTTCGGGTGAGATCGCAGGAAGATCTTTTGCGAGCCTCCCCGAGTATGATTCCAGAACCAAAGATGCATCTACCTGACCGTTTTTCGGGTAACCGAAAGGATTTTTTTAATTTCAAGGAAGCTTGTAAGCTTTATTTTCGTTTAAGGCCCCGATCCTCTGGTACTGAGTCTCAACGGGTCGGGATTGTGATGTCATTACTACAAGGCGATCCACAAACCTGGGCTTTTGGGCTAAAAGCCGATGATGTTGCCTTGCTATCTGTAGATGCCTTTTTTAAGTCCTTAGGCCTTTTGTATGATGACCCTGATAGAGAAGCGTCGGCTGAGATCCACCTGCGTGCACTTAAGCAAGGGAAAAATCCAGCAGAGGCGTATTGTACCGAGTTTAGCCGTTGGTCGAACGACTGTGGCTGGAATGACCCGGCCCTGCGCAGTCAGTTTCGCCTCGGTTTGTCTGAAGTTATTAAAGACAGTCTCCTTCAGTACCCCGCTCCAGAGACTCTAGACAAACTCATGGAGCTTGCTATTAAAATTGATCGTCGTCTCCGGGAGCGGAGGGCTGAAAGAGGAGCTAGTTTCAGGCCTAGTCCATGTGTGTATACTTTCCGTGAGGACGTCGAGGAGCCCATGCAAATGGGTCTCTCCCGGCTGTCCCCAGAGGAAAGAACCAGAAGGCTAAATTCTGGTCTTTGCTTGTATTGTGGTGGCAAGGGACATATCGCACGTAATTGCCCGAATAAGCAGGGAAACGCTCTGACCAAGTGAATAGTGAGGGGGTTCACTTGGGTCTGCAGTTAATCTCCTCTAATGATTCCTTATTAGTTCCTGTAAAAATTTCCTTTGGTAGCCTCAGTTCGTTGGTGTCGGCCTTCGTCGACAGTGGAGCTGCGGGAAATTTCATGGATCTTGGTTGGGCTCAGGCTTTGGGCATTCCACAGATACCTATGGATAAACGTATCACCATGCACGGCTTGGATGGTGGTCCGCTTTCTAACGGGGTAATCACTCACCGCACACCTCCAGTACAACTGACAGTGGGGGCCCTGCATTCAGAGAAAATCGAATTTTACCTTACCCATTGTCCGGCTGTCCCCGTAGTTCTGGGTCACCCCTGGCTTGCCTTTCATAATCCCACCATAGATTGGCAGTCTTGGGAGATTTCCCGATGGGGTCCCTTTTGTGTTAAGGAATGTATTTCCCGTCCAGTCCGGGTTGCGGCAGTCACCCCAGAACTTATTCCTTTGGAATATCAGGACTTTGCCGACGTTTTCTCCAAAGGTAATGCGGATATTCTGCCTCCTCATCGGTCCTATGACTGCGCTATTGACTTAGTTCCCGGTGCCTCTTTACCTAAGGGGAGACTATATGCCCTGTCTGCAGTGGTTAAAGTGGGCCGGAACGGGACGGAACTGCGTTCCGTCACCTCTAATTGCAGGCGGAACCAGTTCCGCCTCCGCCCGGCCACAGCATCATGTCCCTGTTCCATTATAAAGGTGGCAGCAGCCGCCAGCCAATCACGGCTCGCGGACCGGCTGCAGCACCAATTAGAAGTAGATGAGGCTTTTTCAAAATCTGGCGTGAGCCAATCACGGCTCGCAGACCGCCAGCCAATGAAAAGCTGCCAAGTGGCAGCTTCTCATTAGCTGACGGTCCAGGAGCCGTGAATGGCGCTCAGCCGGCGCCAGGTTCAAAGTGCTCTCTCTCCCCCCCTCTGCCGCTGCCACAGCCACTGGAGTGTGACTGAGCCGCGGGCTGTAACGCCCGATCCCCCCCCCCGCAGCTAACTGTTAACTGTGAGGCTGAGCAGCGGCCAGTAATGCCCGTGTCCACTCCCCATCTTTCTGCCATGCCAGCGCAGCAGCTTAAATTCCACCCCACCCCTAAGCTTAGTGACCCGCGGCCTGTAATGCCCTCCCCACCTCCACCGGAACGCTGTCTGCAAGTGAATGACGGTCCGAGGCCCTATCCTAACCATGGCACACCCCTGGCATACGCGCACGCAGGGGGGTTTCCGAGTACCTAGAAACCCCCCCCCTGCACGCCGATCCATCGTCTCAGCTGATTAATCATATCCGCAAATAGACTGTGCGGTGCGGCTGCCGGCAGCTGCCTCCACTAACTGAGGAGAGGACGGAGGCAGGCTGGCTGAATGTACGGGGAGCAACAGTAGCTGCAGAGAAAGTTGCAGCTCCTCCCAGGCAGACCTCCCATGTGACAGAGCTGGCCGGCCGGGTGAGGCAGGACGGAAATGTTTGCAGTGAACTGTACTGCAGTTGAGCACAGGTATTTGTTTTAAGTGTAGGGGGGGGCTTAGTTGGCCGGGTGAGGAACCCACTGCCCTGGTGTTTGGAAGGAAGAGGGGGGTGCTATGTGTTTATAAGCTACGTGTGTATCATGTGCTGTGTGCATGTATCCTGTGTGTGTATCATGTGCTGTGTTCATGTATCCTATGTGTGTATCATGTGCTGTGTGCATGTATCCTGTGTGTGTATCATGTGCTGTGTTCATGTATCCTATGTGTGTATCATGTGCTGTGTGCATGTATCCTGTGTGTGTATCATGTGCTGTGTTCATGTATCCTATGTGTGTATCATGTGCTGTGTGCATGTATCCTGTGTGTGTATCATGTGCTGTGTTCATGTATCCTGTGTGTGTATCATGTGCTGTGTGCATGTATCCTGTGTGTGTATCATGTGCTGTGTGCATGTATCCTGTGTGTGTGTATCATGTGCTGTGTGCATGTATCCCGTGTGTGTATCATGTGCTGTGTGCATGTATCCTGTGTGTGTATCATGTGCTGTGTGCATGTATCCTATGTGTGTATCATGTGGTGTGTGCATGTATCCTATATGTGTATCATGTGCTGTGTGTATCATGTGCCGTGTGTATGTATCCTATGTGTGTATATGTATCCTATGTGTGTGTATGTGCTGTGTGTATGCATGCTGTGTGTATGTATGCTCTGTGTGTATATGTATGCATGCTCTGTGTGTATGCATGCATGTATGGTGTGTGTGTGTGTGTGTGTATGTACGTACGTACGTACGTACGTACGTACGTACGTACGTACGTACGTACGTACGTACGCATGCTCCGTGTGTGTCTGCAGTGTGTATGTTTGATCCGAGTAGTTATGTATATATGTTTTTGAAAGTACGCCATGCATGTATGTATGCTGTGTGTAAGTATGTATGTATATCTACAGAAGTGTATGTATGTGTGTATATATAGATATATATATATATATATATATATATATATATCTATCACAACATATGTACATGCATACGTGAACGGAAACCCCCCCAAGAAAATCCTGCGTTTGCCCCTGCCTGGGCGTCTGGTAGGAGAGTCAACTCGCCCTCCTCGTGAAGACCTCCAGGTAACTGCTGCCACAATTCACAGCTCTGGGTGCCCAGTCTTTCTGCTGCTGATATTCTCTCTCTCTCTCCATGTCTCTCTCTCTCTCTCTCTCTCTCTCTCTCCATGTCACTCTATTTTGCCATGTCTCCCCTTCATCTCTCTCTCTCTTGCAATGTCTCTATCTCCATGTCTCTCTCACCCTCTCTTGCCATGTCACTCTTTTTGTCTGTTTTTGCACTTTCAAGACTCTGAGTGTGTGTGTGTATGTATGTATATATATATATATATATATATATATATATATAGAAAACCCCCCCATAAAATCCTGCGTTTGCCCCTGGAAGGGGCTCTACCTGTCGTACTGTGTAAAAGGGGACGCTGTCTGCCGTACTGTGTAAAAGGGGGCTCCGCCTCCCGTACTGTGTAAAAGGGGGGACTCTGCTATTGTGGGCATTGTGTGTGTAAAGGGCACTAGTATGTGGGGCGGGCAATGTGAATAAGATTGTGCTACTGTGAAGCATTATTTTGAATTGGTGGTACTTTTGTGTGGCCACGCCCCTTCCTTGTGAGGCCACACCCTTTCTGTGGCATTGCAGGTGAGGTGAGTTCCCCCACCTCTCCAAGACCACTTTAAGCCCTGCCTGTCTGGGCCGGAAACTACGGCAATGAATGATTATGTACAGGAGAGCCTAAAAAAAGGCTTCATTAGGCCCTCGAAATCTCCATTGAGTGCAGGGTTCTTTTTTGTTGAGAAAAAAGATGGGTCGCTCAGACCATGTATTGATTTTCGGGCTTTGAATAAAATCTCTGTTAAAAACACCTACCCCTTGCCACTGATTTCAGTACTATTTGATCAGCTCCGGACTGCCGTTATCTTTTCCAAGATCGATCTTAGAGGGGCTTACAATCTCATCCGAATTAAATCTGGGGATGAGTGGAAGACGGCTTCCAGCACACAGTCGGGACATTATGAATACCTGGTGATGCCGTTTGGACTGTCAAATGCTCCTGCTGTATTTCAAGATCTCATTAACGATGTCCTTCGCGACTTTCTAGGAAAGTTCGTGGTCGTTTATTTAGACGACATTTTGATTTACTCCGAGTGTTTAGAACAACATATTACCCATGTGCGACTGGTCCTTCAGAAGTTACGGGAAAATCATTTATACGCCAAACTGGAGAAATGTGATTTCCACATCACAGAAGTGTCCTTCCTGGGGTATATTATTTCTCCTAAGGGGTTTTTCATGGAACCAAAAAAACTCCAGGCCATCCTAAATTGGGCACAACCCACGAACTTAAAAGCAATACAGCGCTTTTTAGGGTTTGCAAATTACTATAGGCGTTTTATTCATACCTTCTCAGGTTTGGTTGCTCCTATTGTGGCATTGACTAAAAAAGGAGCGGACCCTTCCAATTGGTCGCCTGAAGCCAAGTCTGCCTTCCTGGCCTTAAAGCAGGCCTTTGTCTCAGCTCCAGTACTCAGTCACCCTAACCCGCATCTCCCCTTTATTGTCGAGGTAGATGCCTCAGAGGTTGGAGTGGGGGCTATCCTATCTCAGGAAGACCCGGAGTCTCAGGAATTACACCCATGTGCCTTCATGTCCAGAAAATTCTCCTCCGCAGAATCCAACTATGATGTTGGTAATCGAGAATTGTTGTCAGTTAAATGGGCTTTCGAGGAGTGGAGGCACTGGCTGGAAGATGCAAGGCATACCATTACGGTGTTTACTGACCACAAGAACCTGCAGTATATTGAGTCAGCTAAACGGCTTAATGCTCGACAGGCACGTTGGGCGCTGTTGTTTACTCGTTTCAGGTTTATTATCACCTTCAGGCCCGGTTCCAAGAATACAAAAGCCGATGCCCTGTCACGTTGTTTTCTTCCGGTTCACAATAACCACCCGGCTACTACCCCCATAGTCCCATCGTCTGTCATCCGGGCTGGCCTCACACAGGATTTATTTACACAGCTAGTCCAGCTTCAGCAGCAGGCTCCCAAAGTCACTCCTGCAGATCGTCTCTTCGTCCCTGAATTTCTGAGAGGCACTGTTCTAGCTGAGTTTCATGATAATAAGGTTTCTGGTCATCCGGGTATCACTAAGACCTTGGAGTTAATCTCTCGCTCAGTGTGGTGGCCTAATCTTTCTAAAGATGTAAGGGAATTTGTCCGTTCCTGTCAGGTTTGTGCTCAGTACAAGGTATCTCGATCGTTGCCGGTCGGGCAACTCATGCCTCTAGCCGTTCCTCTCAGGCCATGGTCACATATATCCATGGATTTCGTGGTGGACCTTCCTCTTTCAGCTGGATTTCGAGTCATTTGGGTGGTAGTAGACCGTTTTAGTAAGATGGCCCACTTCATTGCTCTCCCCCGATTACCCTCTGCTCAAGGGTTGGCAGTTTTGTTTCTCCGCCATGTGTTCAGGCTCCATGGTTTACCCAGGGATATTGTCTCTGATCGGGGACCGCAATTCATCGCCCGTTTCTGGAAACGTTTTTGTGCCTCATTAAATATGAAACTCTCTTTAACATCTGGGTACCTTCCACAGTCTAACGGACAAACTGAACGTGTTAATCAGTCGTTAAAACAGTATTTACGGCTATATTCGGCCAAACTTCAGAATTATTGGTCTGAATTTCTTCCTTTGGCCGAGTTTGCCTATAATAACTCTTGTCATTCTTCCACCAAGGAGTCCCCATTCTTTTCGGTCTTGGGCTTTCATCCTAGAGCCAATTCTTTTTACCCTCATTTTCCAGTCTCCTCGTTGACCTTAACTTCCCATCTCAGAATGATTTGGAAAAAGGTGCACCTTGCCCTTAAGAAGGCTGCCTTCCGAGAAAAAAAAATTTCTGATAGGTTCCGACGCCCATGCACTTTTAAGGTGGGAGATAAGGTGTGGTTGTCAACCCGCAACATCAAGCTCTGACAACCCTCGGCTAGATTGGGACCCAAATTTATTGGACCGTTCCTTATCGTTAAGAAGGTCAACCCAGTTGCTTTTCGGCTACGCTTGCCTAAATCACTCAAAATTGGCAATACTTTTCACTGTTCCCTTCTAAAGCAGTATTTTTCTTCCAGGAAATTCCCTCGGAAGACTTCCCAGGGTAGACCTCCGGTGGATGTTCAGGGGCAACAAGAGTTCTTGGTGGAGAAGGTTTTAGATTCCAAAGTTTCTCGGGGCCGGCTTTATTTTTTGGTTCACTGGAAAGGCTATGGCCCGGAAGAATGGTCTTGGGTCCTGGATAACAATTTACATGCCCCTAAACTTAAGAGATTATTCTTTCAGGAATTTCCTCAGAAACCCGGCTTTAGGGGTTCTTTAACCCCTCCTCAAGGGGGGGTACTGTTAGGTGCCGCGGTCCGCGGCGCCGCTCGGTCTGCTTCCGAGTGACGCTCACGGCCGCCGCACCTCCCTCCCTGCCCGCCCGGCGCCTAGCAATGCCAGGACGCCGTGCGTACTGTAGCCGCCGGGTCCCTGGCAACGCTAGGATCCCGGGCGTCCTCAGCCGCTGGGTCCATAGCAACGGGGACGCCATTGGAGGACCGCGTTCCCCGTTGCCAGATAGGATTGATTAGTGGCTCGTGCAGCAGGGCAGCTGCATGGCAACTAGTAATTAGGGTCTGGGGGCTGGTCTTGCTGGCCCTCCTGTCATTGGCCAGCAGGGTCTTTTTATGGGAGCCAGCACACTGCAGCCTCACCGGTGATAGCTGCCTGTATACTGTTCCTGCCTTGCAACGTCTGTTCCTGGTCAGCTGTATCTGGTCGATCCTGCTCCCTGTGCTCCTGAGTCCTGGAGTTCTGAAGCCGGTCCTGGGAATCCTTCCTGTCCAAGTGAACCTGTTGCAGTCATCTGGGGGTTCTCGCTTGTTGGGGTTCTCTCCCGGTTTCGTGAGTAGCGGCTTCTGCCGCATGTTGCGGCCTAGGCCGCTTAGTCCTTGTGTTAATTTTGTATTGGTGGTTTTTGCGGAGGTTTCCGCTTTTCACTGTCCTCCCCGGAACTCGGCGGTGCCGTGTGGGGGAGTAGACAGTGGTATCTTTTGTTGTTCTTTTCCTTTGGCGGCGTGCCGCACATATATTTAGTTTTAGGGTAGTTAGTAGCCCCTAGCTTTCTGTTTGCTTTAGTTAGAGGTCCCCTTGTTATTATCCTGTCTCGGTTCACGCCTTGTCCCACTCTAAGACCTGGGGGCATCGGAGTTGGGCAGACCTAATCCGCCCTTCAAACGCGGCTGCCGTGGGCCCAAGAAACCATAGTCACTCAGGCGTGAACTGACCACACGGGTAAAACAATGGAGGTAGGGTGCTAGGGGCTATTCCCGTACCACCCCTTATTTCAGCGTCACGTCCTGGTGCTCTGGACTCACTACGCAACATCTCTCTAGTTCTGAGCATCAGGAACGTAACAGTTACGTTCCTGATGCTCAAAGGAAAAGAACAACAAAAGATATCACTGTCCACTCCCCCACACGGCACCTCCGAGTTCCGGGGAGGACAGTGAAAAGCGGAAACCTCCGCAAAAACCACCAATACAAAATTAACACAAGGACTAAGCGGCCTAGGCCGCAACATGCGGCAGAAGCCGCAACTCACGAAACCGGGAGAGAACCCCAACAAGCGAGAACCCCCAGATGACTGCAACAGGTTCACTTGGACAGGAAGGATTCCCAGGACCGGCTTCAGAACTCCAGAACTCAGGAGCACAGGGAGCAGGATCAACCAGATACAGCTGACCAGGAACAGACGTTGCAAGGCAGGAACAGCATACAGGAAGCTATCACCGGCGAGGCTGCAGTGTGCTGGCTCCCATAAAAAGACCCTGCTGGCCAATGACAGGAGGGCCAGCAAGACCAGCCCCCAGACCCTAATTACTAATTGCCGTGCAGCTGCCCTGCTGCACGAGCAACTAATCAATCCTATCTGGCAACGGGGAACGCGGTCCGCCAATTGCATCCCCGTTGCTATGGATCCAGCGGCTGAGGACGCCCGGCGTCCTAGCATTGCCAGGGACCCGGCAGCTACAGTACGCACGGCGTCCTGGCATTGCTAGGCGCCGGGCGGGCAGGGAGGGAGGTGCGGCGGCCGTGAGCGTCGCTCGGAAGCAGACCGAGCGGCGCCGCGGACCGCGGCACCTAACACTGACAAGGCGGAACGAAGAGCAGAGCGGCAATGTCAGAGGTGACAAGAATACTCCTCTGGACAGAAAAGCACACGTTGGCGCTGTCAGCCATCTTCATTCCGGGAGTAGACTACTGGGAAGCAGACTTCCTCAGCAGACACGATCTCCATCCAGGAGAGTGGGGCCTCCATCCGGAGGTGTTCAAGGAAATAACAGATCTTTGGGGTTTACCCCAAATAGACATGATGGCCTCTCGTCTCAACAAGACGCTTCGGCGTAATTGTTCCAAGTCGAAGGACCACAGGCAGTGGCAGTGGACGCCCTGGTGTCTCCGTGGGTGTTCCAGTCAGTGTACGTGTTTCCACCACTCCCACTCATCCCAAGAATCCTAAAGCTCATAAGGAGAACAAGGGTTCAAGCGATCCTCATTGCCCCAGACTGGCCAAGAAGGGCTTGGTACGCAGAACTTCTGGATCTACTGCAAGAAGAGCCGAGGCCTCTTCCTCTTCGGGAGGACCTGCTGCAGCAGGGGCCGTTCGCCTATCAAGACTTACCGTGGCTACGTTTGACGGCGTGGAAGTTGAGCACCTGATTCTTGCTCGGAAGGGCATTCCAAAGAAGGTTATTCCTACCCTCATACAGGCTAGGAAAGTAGTAACGTCTAAACATTACCATCGTATTTGGAAGAAATATGTCTATTGGTGTAAGTCCAAGAAGTTTCCTACGGTGGAGTTTCAACTGGGACGTTTCCTTCTCTTCCTGCAAGCAGGAGTGGATATGGGTCTGAGGTTGGAATCTGTGAAGGTCCAGATTTCATCCCTATCCATTTTCTTTTAGAAACATTTGGCTACCCTCCCTTTGGTTCAGACCTTTTTGAAGGGAGTTCTGCATATCCAGCCTCGCTTTGTACCGCCTACGGCGCCTTGGGACCTTAACGTGGTGTTGCAGTTCCTCCAGTCGGATTGGTTTGAGCCTCTACAGGAGGTGGAGGTCAAATTTCTTATATGGAAGGTGGTCACTCTGTTGGCCTTAGCTTCTGCTAGTCGTGTGTCCAAGCTCGGGGCTTTATCCTGTAAAAGCCCTTACTTGATCTTCCACGAAGATAGAGCTGAGCTCCAGACTCGTCAGCAGTTTCTTCCGAAGGTTGTGTCGGCATTTCATATCAACCAACCTATTGTGGTGCCAGTGGCTACTGACTCCTCGATTACATCGAAGTCCTTGGATGTTATAAGGGCTCTGAAGAGAACTTCTCGTCACAGAAAGTCGGACTCTCTGTTTGTCCTATATTATCCCAAGAAAATTGGGTGTCCTGCCTCTAAGCAGATGATCTCTCGCTGGATCAGGTTCACTATCCAGCACGCTTATTCTACGGCAGGACTGCCGTGTCCAAAATCTGTTAAGGCCCACTCTACTCGTAAGGTGGGGTCTTCCTGGGCGGCTGCCCGGGGTGTCTCGGCAGTACAACTTTGCCGAGCTGCAACTTGGTCGGGGTCGAACACGTTTGCAAAGTTTTACAAGTTCGATACTTTGGCCTCTGATGATCTGAAGTCCAGTCAATCAGTTCTGCAGGAGCCTCCGCGCTCTCCCTCCAGTTCTAGGAGCTTTGGCAGATCCCCATGGTACTAATGTGGACCCCAGTATCCTCTAGGACGTAAGAGAAAATAGGATTTTGGTACCTTCCGGTAAATCCTTTTCTTGTAGTCCATAGAGGATGCTGGGCCCCCGCCCAGTGCTTCGTTTTCCTGCAAATGTTATTTGGTTCAGTACAACTTCGTTTTAGTTGAGTATTGCACTGTTACTTGGTAAGTAATGTTTCAGCTGTTGCTGAGTAGTTCAAGCTAGTTGGCTTGACGTGCCTTGTATGTGTGAGCTGGTATGAATCTCAACACTATCTGTGTATAATCCTTCTCTCGAAGTATGTCGTCTCCTCGGGCACAGTTTCTAGACTAAGTCTGATAGGAGGGGCATAGAGGGAGGAACCAGCCCACACTCTCAAACTGGTGGACCCGTCTATACCCCATATTACTAATGTGGACCCCAGCATCCTCTACGAACTATGAGAAAAGGATTTACCGGTAGGTAAAAAAATCCTATTTTTTGAGACTCCTGAGTGCCGCCTTTTACATTATGGCACAAAACACTTTTTAACTCACATGTAATGAATGATATAGAATGATAAAGAATTATATATGTATGCAGTTAAATGAAAATTTGATGTTACACTGTTTTTATCACTGTTGCCTGGACTTGTGTCCACAGGACTCCAGCAGCGGGATCCGGCGGACGTCACTTCTGCTGCTGACGTCAGCGCCGATACCAGAAGTGCATGAATGGACGCCGGGTGGACGGACTGGAGCCTGGAGGGAAAGTCCATAGGAGATGTAAGTATAAATGTTTGTACTTTTGCTCTGTATGGTTATCCTGATGACGGGGTCGACGGGGTCACGTACCCCAAAACGTTGACCTAATAAAGCACTTTTTTTCACACAAGAAAAAGTCTTGGAATGCCACCTATCATCGCTGTCTATTGTACTGGATATATATATATATATATATATATATACACTGCTCAAAAAAATAAAGGGAACACTTAAACAACACAATGTAACTCCAAGTCAATCACACTTCTGTGAAATCAAACTGTCCACTTAGGAAGCAACACTGATTGACAATCAATTTCACATGCTGTTGTGCAAATGGAATAGACAACAGGTGGGAATTATAGGCAATTAGCAAGACACCCCCAATAAAGGAGTTGTCCTGCAGGTGGTGACCACAGACCACTTCTCATCTCCTATGCTTTCTGGCTGATGTTTTGGTCACTTTTGAAAGCTGGCGGTGCTTTCACTCTAGTGGTAGCATGAGACGGTGTCTACAACCCACACAAGTGGCTCAGGTAGGGCAGCTCATCCAGGATGGCACATCAATGTGAACTGTGGCAAGAAGGTTTGCTGTGTCTGTCAGCGTAGATCCCTCAGGAGACCATCCGCCACCTCATCAGGAGCATGCCCAGGTGTTGTAGGGATGTCATACAGGCATGTGGAGGCCACACACACTACTGAGCCTCATTTTGACTTGTTTTAAGGACATTACATCAAAGTTGGATCAGCCTGTAGTGTGTTTTTCCACTTTATTTTTGAGTGTGACTCCAAATCCAGACCTCCATGGGTTAATAAATTTGATTTCCATTGATAATTTTGTGTGATTTTGTTGTCAGCACATTCAACTATGTAAAGAACAAAGTATTTAATAAGAATATTTCATTCATTCAGATCTAGGATGTGTTATTTTAGTGTTCCCTTTATTTTTTTTGAGCAGTATATATATATATATATATATATATATATATATATGGCAAAATAGTTAGGCACTCAGTGTGTCTGTATAAACTGCAGCTTGCTCCGGTGCCCCTCCTCCTAAGACATATATACAGCTCCAAATGGGGATGGCACTTTCAGGGTGATTCTTTCTATGCGGACGTTAGGCTCCATGAGTGCCATCCCTATTTGGAGCTGTGTATATATATATATATATATATATATATACAGATGCAGTTTTTGTGATTATTTATGCAGCATGTCGTATATACCGTGACCCTGTAGCTGCACCAAGTTAGCAGGATCCGTTAGATCAGGTATGTTAGCGAATATTTCTAATGAAGCACTAGTGAGTACTCTTTGCCTACTCTGAGTATAACTCATTGTTGAAATTCGATTTCCAGATGCACATTCTATACCCACTTCTAAGACTAGTATGGCTGCGTCCTGATATGCTACCTTATTGTGCTACAAATCTTTGACCAAGTTTGATCTGATCTCAGGTGAGCTTTTTCTATATTTCATGGCATTATGAGTCTGGGAGGCTCTGACACAGGTGATGGTGGTGAATTAGTGTATAATAAATATGGTCTTACACTTTTGGTATTGGTGAGATGATCCATAGTTGAATTTATTCTGGGAAGTAGAACAGATGTGATTTGGCCTGGGAGGCGTAGTTCCCTGCATATGTGAATATGTCTATACTTTGTTGTTTTTTTCACAGACACATGATTATGATGAATGATGTTAACCTAAAGAGCTATTAGTCTTGAAAAAGGTTCGTTATGCGGACCGAAACGTCGACTCATAAGGCTTTTGGATTTTCACAATAAAAATCGTTTTATGAAAGGACTTCATTTATTATAGCGAGAGTGCACCTTCCACCTCGTGGAAATTTTGCTGTTCAAGTGGACCTGACCGGGTTCATTAGGAGCACCCGCAACGTTGGAATTTATGGGATGAGAGTGCAGGATCACCGTGGATATATATATATATATATATATACTAGGTGCTTCATCGCGCCCTACGGGCGCTCTTCACACCGTCGCAAGGGGCTACGCCCCCTTAACCCTTGCATGCCTTTCTGGGGTTCAACAATTCTATTATATTGAGTATTACCTGCATTCCTTTGTTAGTGGTTAAATATTGCACAATGAAAGGGCGTGCGATGGTGAAGGAGGCGCAGCCCCTTGCGACGGCGTGAACAGCACCTGCAGGGCATGATGTGCAGAATGTAGCGGGTGCGGGGGGGACTGCGGATGTGGGAGGGTGTCTGTAGATGCTGCGGGTGGAGGGGGGGCGGAAGCGGGGGGGGGGCCCGGATGGGGAAGGGTCGGGAGGTGCTGCGGATGGGGGAGGGGCAGAGGAGTGGTGGCTGCAGATGAGGGAGGGGTCCGGAAGCACTGCAGGTGGGGGAGGGGCAGGGGGGCCACGGGTGGGAGAGGGGCAGGTGCGGGGATGTTGCGGATGGGTGAAGGGTTCCGGAGGTGCTGTGGGATGGGAAGGGGCGGGGGTGCCAGGGGTGGGGTACGGGGTCCAGAGGCACCATGGGTGGGGGAGGAGCAGGTACTGGTGGTGCGGCGGATGGGGAAGGGGGTCAGCGAGGCGCTGCAGGTGGTGGAGGGACAGGTGTGGGGGTGCAGTGGGTGGGGGAGGGGTGGGTGAGGGGGGAGAACATGGATTGAGGAGGGTGTCTGCAGATGCTGTGGGTGGAGGGGGGGGCAGGTGTGGGGGGAGACATATATGGGGGGTGGATGGTGGAGGGGGCCTGGAGGTGCTGTGGGTGATGGAGGGGCGGGGGAGTGGGAGCCGCGGGTGGTGTAGGGGCTCTGGAGGCACAGCGTGTGGGGGAGGGGTGGAGTGCCGCATGTGGTGGAGGGAAAGGTACGGAGGTGTGGTGCATTGGAGAGGGGTCTGGAGGCACTGCGGGTACTGTACTTGCCAAAAAGGTAGTTGGAGGGTATGCAGTAACAGGGCCAGGACAGGGGTGACAGGGTCAGAACAGGGGTGACAGGGCCAGGACAGGGGTGACAGGGCCAGAACAGGGGTGACGAGGCCAGGACAGGGGTGACGGGGCCAGGACAGGGGTGACGGGGCCAGGACAGGGGTGACGGGGCCAGGACAGGGGTGACGGGGCCAGGACAGGGGTGACGGGGCCAGGACAGGGGCGACGGGGCCAGGACAGAAATGACAGGGACCGGATAGGGGTGACATGGCCAGGGTAGGGGCGGCAGGACCAGGACAAGGGTGACAGGGCCAGTATAGGGTTGACAGGGCAAGCACAGGGGTGACAAGGCCTGGATAGGGGTAACAGGGCCAGCATAAGGGTGACAGGGCCAGGATAAGGGTGAAAGGGCCAGGATAAGGGTGACAGGGCAAGGCCAGGGGTGACAGGGACATGACAGAACACAGGGCACGGGAGAGATTGGTATTAGGGACAGAACAGTGGTGACAGACAGATGTGTCTTACCGGAGTCACTGCTGCTGGCTGCTGCTGTTCCACTCCAACCTGTTGGGATCTGCTGCTGGTGGAGACTTGGCATGGCTGACTCTCTCAGGCTGGAGTCCTGCTTCCTCTGCCCGTCCGCATCCCTCTCCCCCTCCTCTGTCACACACCGCAGACCTCGCGCAGCTGCCGGGCACTGTGGTAAGGGGAGACTGGGAGTGACTGGTTAGCCCCCAGGAGACGCTGCGGCTGGAGGGAGGAGGGGGTCATAGCATGCACGCGGCGCGGACCTCGCAGCTGCCGGGCACTGTGGAAAGGGGAGACTGGGAGTGACTGGTTAGCTCCCAGGAGACGTTGCGGCTGGAGGGCGGAGGGGGTCGGAGCATGCACGCGGCGTGGACCTCGCGGCTGCCGGGTACTGTGGTAAGGGGAGACTGGAAGTGACTGGTTAGCCCCCAGGAGACGCTGAGGCTGGAGGGAGGGGGGGGGGGGGTCAGAGCCTGCAAGCAGCGCGGACTTCTGCAGAGCTACCCGCCGGCTAAAGTGTGTGAAGGAGCTGGGCGCACCTCACTGCGGGCGGCAGCGCTGCAGCTAGCGGTGGGGTTGCCAGGGCTGGAGATAACAGAGGCAGTATGAAACCTGCACAGCGGCAGATGCCCCACAAAACTGCAGCTAAGAAGCGTGGAGTGTGCCAGAAAGTGACGCTCCTCCACGCCAGAGAGACCCTGCTGAGTTTGCTGATGTGGGGGGGTCAAGCACGCAGTGAGCCGGTGCCCGTCTGTCTGTACGGCATACCCCCTCGCACACCCCCATACCTCCCAACTGTCCTAATTTTTGCGGGACAGTCCCATTTTTTTGTCCCACCCGCAGGCCGCAGTGTCCCCCGTGGGGGGGGGGGGGGGGGCAGTTGGGAAGCTCCTGTACTCTCTGTTCTGTTTAGTGGAGACAGGAGGAGAGGGGGCATCATGGTGTACGGATTAAGGGGGTGGGCCGGCAGCAGAGGCGGAATAAGGGGGGGGGGGCAGGGGGTATGTACCCCGGGCCCCACAATTTTAGGGTTCCCCCGGCTGGAGTAGCTCTGTCCCAGCTCTGTAACTCCCCCGTCCTGCCAGCAGCAGCATTGTGCTTCAGTCAGCACAAGCTGCTGCGTGTTGGCAGGTCTGTGGTGTTGCAGGGAGGCAGCAGCCTCCCTGCTTTCTTCTGCCTGTGCGGGTGTGTAGGGGGGAGCAACCACTCCCTCTGGATTTACCCCTAGCCGAGGGGCCAAAATCCCATTAAAAAAAAAAAACCGGAATTTGCATAAGGGGGCGTGGCCACGCATCCCGCGATTAGGCCACGCCCCCAAACCCACAGCAGGCACAGCAATGAGATAGGGCCCCCCTGTCTCTAGTGCTCTGGGCCCCCCAGACTCATAATCCGCCCCTGGGGGCATGCCAGCAGCTCACAGAGCGCTGGCCATACCCCCTCACGTGAAGCCACGCTCTTTTTCGTTGGCCACGCCCCCCTTTCGCTGCATGTGTGTCCCTCCTTCTGCCGGAAGAAACCTTGGAGGTATGCACCCCTGCCTGTGCCATGCCCATACCATCTGCTTCTGCTCCTAGTCTCCTATAGATTTGCCCAGATCTGTGACTCATTTGACTAACTCCGCCCAGTGTTGTGACTCCACCCAGTGTTAGCAAATGAGTCACAAAGTCACAGATCTGGGCTATTATATAGGAGATTATGGCAATTTGTTATTGGCAGCACTCACTGGATTTATACATACAAATTATTATGCGGGTCTGGTGAATGGCCATAACAAGCGGGTGGTGGCTGGGCTTGCTGTGGGGGGGTTCCCGTATCGTCTGGGGGGACAACTGGGGGTCTGTGGTGGTGGCTGCAAAGTGCTGGCGCAAAGCGTATAACGTGCTCTACCTGGTGCAAAGTGTATAACGTGCTCTACCTGGTGCAATGTGTATAACATGCTCTACCTGGTGCAATGTGTATAACATGCTCTACCTGGCGCAAAGTGTTCAACATGCTCTACATGGTGCAAAGTGTATAACATGCTCTACCTGGTGCAATGTGTACAATGTGCTATACCTGGTGCAATGTGTATAACGCGGTCTCCCTGGTGCAATGTGTATAACATGCTTTACCTGGTGCAATGTGTATAATGTGCTTTACCTGGTGCAATGTGTATAATGTGCTCTGCCTGGTGCAATGTGTATAATGTGCTCTATCTGGTGCAATGTGTATAATGTGCTCTACCTGGTGCAATGTGTATAACATGCTTTACCTGGTGCAGTGTGTATAATGTGCTGTGCCTGGTGCAATGTGTATAATGTGCTTGATAAAGCCTATTCTTTACCTTATAACATTCACTATATATTTGTACCAGACTCAGTACGCAATTGGCGTATGAAGTACCGTAATGGTACGCTTATAGCGTAGCAGACGCTGTGCCCACGAGAACACGAGCGGCGCAGACGCTCACAGAATGACACTCAGTAAACCTTGCTAGCAACACACTGAAAGGCTAAGCTTATACTGTAAACCTTATTACTGTAATATTACCACAATGCAACGCTGATTAACCCTTATCATATGAAAGCTGTTGGAACGATTAAGACGCTCAGAAACCCTATATAATAACTAGTAAAACACACACTCCTTGCTAAGGTTCCAACACCTTTACTAGATGATATTAGTAAGTAAAAAGGGAAAAAGTACAGTTAACAGCTTATACACTACAAAACTAACATTAATATCTAAACAGAATAACTAGACATGAATATACAATAGCGGCACAATCGCAAACAATAACAGAGAGAAAGAGTAAATGGCTAACACAGAAGGAGAACAAGATGGTCACAATTGCATACATACAGAGTAACGAAATGGCCACAGAGAACTTACACACGTGGGAATGACTTTGCCGGCGCAACCTGGACCAGGGACCCAGCCTTCAGTGTGAAAACCTTGCAGAGTCTTGTGTGACCAAGCCTATTGCAAGCTATATTTATTTACTAACTCAAGACATACTACAATAGATACTGTGTGCTCTCTTTCCATTGGTTAGGGGGTGGGACATGTACTGCACCGGGGATCATTGGTTAGTTCAAGAAGTGGGCGATGGCTAGGACTTGTTAGTATTCTAAATTTCCTCTTTGTCTAGTTATATTGAGGAAAGCTATTGTTCTGGATCTTCCAAACAAACTCTGTCTCTGGGCTTTGTTTACCCCACCTTCAGTTGAGACAATTGACAACTCAGCACTCATTATTCTAGAGAGAAACCTGGTCCTATTCATAAACAAAGGTGTAAGCCCTCTTAATAGACTCTCAAAGCTTAGTGTAAATAAGGCTATTGTATTCAGTCTGTGGGAAAGAAATGACTGAATTCCATTCACCTACTCTGCACTTATGTGTAATTTATTCGGAATACAATTAATCTTATTTTCTACTTCAGCGTTTAACTATGCGTAGGAATATGCGAATCCCTCCCAACTATCATAGGAATAATACCCTTTTAATACCCCACAGCTGGACACCAAACACTACCCTCCAACCTTTGTCTGAGCCCTCCCAGCATGCAAAGAGGAATCTCTCTGTCCAAGAAGTTTTAAACTTACCATACTTGCTGACATTGTTAAGGGGAATATTAACTATAATATATTATTACGCTATTTGGGTTAAATATGTCACGATCGAGTCGCACGCTACAAGCTCACAAACTCCGCCGTATTTACACATCCCATGCGCACGAGACGCTGGAGCGTCCCTTACAAAATCTGTGGGGATGTGTACGCACGGGGGACCAGGCGACGAGCAGCATGCGCACACATTAGGGGTTAATACAAAGCATATGAATCATGATATTTTTCGACTCTGACAGTCCAGCCTTTGGCAGTCAACAATAACTGCCACTATCTAAATAATCCAAACAGAAAAATATATGTCATCATGTAAATACCTTTTTATGATTGGGTAAAGGGAGGAGAGGAGAAGGTGGGAAAGGTATGACCTAGTGAGATAGTAAAAGCATGTGTGTATGAATCCATGTCTGAGGGGTCATGTATCATCGTGCCGTACGTGTTCTAAATCAAGCTTCGAGGTATTGCGAAGTATACATTTGAATCCTTCTTATCCCGTATTACGGGTCTGTGGATGGGCTGTCAAACTCTACCGAGCTCTTATCCGCTTTTGGTTGTAACAAATGGGGTGCACATTAGTTGATGATACATGAAGGGGGAGAATATGTGGATGCTAATATGTGAGAATCACCTGTCGACTATGTGAGATACTACCTGGGAGTTGTAGGGATGAGATAAGAAACAATCGTTATAAATGCAGTCATAAACTATGTGAGTTTTAATGTACAGTCGCCGATTGAGGTCTTGTTGATGTCTTGTCTCGATGTACATGTTGTCTGATGTCTCTCGGTGCTTTTGCTGTAAGTGGCGAACAAAAGCTGTTCCAGTGTCCATAAATTTACAGTCTCTAAAGTTTTAGGTTACCAGTAGAAAATTAAAGTCACTAAAGGTATTGGGTGTCTGTGTCACAGTTCATCAATGGTCTGTATAAAAGAGGTTGTCAAATTCTTCTTCCAAGCGGATGTCTTTGTACCTTGGAGGAAAACAAAGGAGAAACGGGTGAAAGAAACGGACCGTGGAATCACATTTTCATCACAACATTGTCTCTATCGTTGGGTCATAATCAAATTAGTTGTTGTTATTACAGTGTCCTCGCTCCTCAGACTCATCACTCTGGTGCTACCTTTACACTTCGTTAAAGTCCGAACGCATCTAAATATCAGACCAACCAATATGACGACTCCCAGAATACACAAGAGGAATTTCCCTACATCCATTATAATACCTTGGGCCCATTCTCCTAAATCAGAGAACCAATTTCGTGGGTTCAACCATGACACCCAACCGGTCAGCTCATTACCCACAACAGCGAGAGTGAGATTATGCCTCCTTCGAAACTCCCACTTTAATTGCAAAATGTCATCCATCTTTTGGTCTATGACCTCGGCCGGGTCCTCAGTGCTGTTTGTAATATACGTGCAGCACTTTACACCATACTGAGTTGCTAGGGTAACACAATACCCGCCTGTCACTGCTGTGAGGTAATTGAGAATCATCCTATGCTGAACCAGCTCTGTTTTGTAGGCTTGTAGCTCTCTCCCAGTATACCTGAACGTGTCGTCATACATTTCGGTGATATTGTCTATCAGGTTTGCTAGCGCAGATATATATCTATAATTTATCACTCCTCTGGCGGTACGAGTGATATCCATAGGTGTGCGCAGGGGGGGTTCCTGGTGCGCACAGGCACCCCCTAATGTCTGGCACCACGATCTCACATGCCTGATGCAGCGATCGCCGAGCAGGCTGATTACTGTCCCCTCTGCGCTGCACCCTGTCAGGACTGCATTACTGACTGGACGCCTGGGTTAATCAAGGGTGCCACTGCCACCGGCTTTCAAATTCCCAGCTCCACCACCATGTACAAAAACAGCGTGATGTGACGTGATTACGTCATGCTGCTCACATGCCCTCCCGTCACACCCACCACATACACACCTCTCTCCTTCTATGCTATGCCAATGCCAGCCACTGATGAGGAGCAGCATGCAGCCAGCGTTCCTCTTAGGAAGACAAATTCAATACTGGCAGACAGTCGGCAGCAGCATTGACACGTCACTAGTTTTTCCAGCAGCAGCAGTACTAGTCTGCGACTGTCAGTGTCAGTGAGTGACTGATTTGTAAGTAAGCTGCTGCAGCTTGCAGGTGAAAGAGAGGGGGAGCCAGACCAGGCTGATGAGGAGCAGTGGAATTGCAGTTAATGCCATCAGGGGTGCTTGTTTGGTGCACACCACAACATCTGACAATGTATCTGCTTTATTAGGATTGGTACAAAGGTGTATATTTTATGCGTTGACCATCAATAGATAGTGCTAGACACGCCCAAAAGGCGGTGCTAGACACACCCCTCCGACGGTGCACCCCCTAAGAAAATGTGCTGCGCACGCCAGTGGTGATATCTAACGCGAGTAGGAATTGAATCCCGGTGGATTCATGGATCAGATCAGAGGCCGGATGCTCTGTCCTCTCTATCAGGTGCCTTTTAACGACGTGCTCATAATGAGTGTGAGTATAAGGAGCTTGGGCACCGCGGTGAATGTCTTTCATTTTGATATGGGATACAGTCATTACGTCAGGCAGTACTTTTCCAATGTAACATAATCCCTCTGAGTTTGGGGCAAGCCACTTATACGCCTTCCTCCCGCATATGAAATATGCATCATCGGGGAGAACATATGGGATGGAGTATGACATAACCATGTTACAAACTTTCCATGTGAAATCTCCTAACCCTAATTCTCCCATCTGTCTAGTACACGTATCCGATTGTATGATATGTGCACAGTATCCTGGTGATACTTCTCCAACTCGCATGGTCCTACTTCCTAGAGTGTATCTATACCGGGAAAATATTCCACTGTCGGCTATCTGGCGTATAAGTTCTGTGTCTATGGGCATTCTATCGGCTCTATGTGAAAATGTCATGGTTTGATTACTCCATGACACTTCCCAATTTCCCGGCTTTCGGGGATTGGAAATGTTAAAACATACTAAGGACCTATCCACATGATATTGGTGGAGCTTCAAACTAGGAGGACTAGAGATATTAAACCTCTTGTCCACCGGCCTCCCACCACTTAACTCAAGTACCTCTCCTACCATTAAAGGGAATGGTACTAGCCCTGATTTGCTATGACCTTGAGGTACTTGAGAGCATACCCAACAGTCTGTCTGGTTTAACACTTTACCCACTAAGGAGTGATAGTCACTCAGTGGATGCCGGTCCATGTGGATATTAAAACTGGACTGACATTTCTTGATGCACCCATCCTCAACTATATTGTCACAATGCCTACAGATGCAGTTCTCTTCAGCTAACAATCCTTCACAATTCCTTCTATAGTCAATGCTACCAGATCGTTTTCTGATACTCGCCTTTACTCGGTGATTGTGTTGCTCTTGAAATCTACGCCTCCATCCTGGTCATCAGAACCCATTCCAGACCCTTTCTCGACCTCCATGGTACTCTCACCGAAACAGACTGCTCTGGTCAACAACAGGGTCAACAGGAAAATCCGGATCACAGTCTCTTGGGGCGAGTCCATCTTATAGGAGGAAAAAGAGAAATTTGTAATGGGGGTACAGAAAATAATTGAGGGGAAAGAAAAATGTTACGATGTCTTCTAGTCTTGTTGTTCTTCTTGCTCTGTCGTCATCTAAAAGGTGCTGTCTCTCAGTCTTCCAAACGAACATTCCGGTGATGCATTATTCTTTCCGACTCAGCGATCTTTCTGTAAGGAGCAAAAATCTTGCATTACCATTTGTCTAACTGATGTGTGACATACCATCTGTAAAGCATGAGAACATGAGAAAAAAAAAAAAAACTAAAGAGAGAGAGAACAATATATATATGTTACATAAGACACAACCCAAAAAAAAAAACATAGTCAGATCTTCCGTTCACCATCAGGCTGTCATTTCAACACGTCCATTGGTATCTTTGCACAGTCTCCCCCACCAGTATTTCCACACTCCACCCTTTTGTGCCTGGCCAGGACACAACGATGCTGGTAGGACATACTGGGGTTGGGTATACCTCTGAAAAGACCAAGTAGTCATGTGACGTTGGAGCTGTCTTGGTGAACGTCAGAGATGGGAAAAAGAAACATTTACAGATAAATTACAAAGCTTACCCGGCCGTCCCTGTGTTTACAAGGAATGATCTCCCAATTACATTGACTGTAACCTCAGGTTTACTATAAAGGTTAATGACCAACTTTACTGACTGCACATTACAGGTGCGGCCCAAACTTCTTCCTAGGTGATTCCTGATTACAATTTCGTGTATCATGACTTTGCTCATGTTTTTGTCTTGAGTGTTTATATGACTTTTGCATATTTCTTAATCTACAATCTCGTGCAAAATGACCTTCCCTCTGGCAATTATAACATCTTATCACCTTTGACTTACCCACAGGGATCTGAGGCTTCTTACCTCCCTGTGCTTCCCTGTGCTTGCTGATGTTTTGCTCATGCCCAACAGCGGACTTTCTTAATGCAGCCACCGAGATATTTCTCCAGTTTGGGTTGGTGGTCTGTACCCTTGTTCTCAATACTACCTTTAAACCATCCATTAATACCTTAACCGCTATATCTCTATGCTGTGCATTTCTCTCAATGTCCGTGATCCCAGTGTTTCTAGACATTACTTGCAGTGCTCGATTGAAATAATTAGAAGTACTTTCCCCTTCTTTTTGTTTTATGGAGAAGATTTTGTTCCACTCGACAACGGCTGGGAAATATACTCCTAACTGTTGGTTGATCTGCTTAATACATTCCTGATTGTGTTCCTCCGTACGGGGTACTTCTGTGTTTAACTTACAATCAGTAATAAACTTTGCAGGGTCAACACTGGAGGGCAAACATGCCCTCAGCACTGTCCGCCACTCTTTGTTGGTGGGTTCTGTGGAGTTTCCTAGTTCTTTAATAAACCTCTGACATGCAACTAGATCTTTCCTAGGATCAGGGAATTCAGACATAATTGTCCTTAATTCTGTCCGGGACCAGGGACGGCGCATTGCACTGTCCCTGGCGGGAATGATTCCCTGAGCGTCAGTCTTCCTATTGGGGACTGTGATCACCCTGACAGGATTAAATTCAACCACATCATCTTGTGTTGGTTCTACAATATGAGATACATTTGTTTGTGCGTGATATATAACACCGTACGTACCTGTGGACACGACCTCACCTGACCCTCCGTTAGGGGGTTTGACTACTGCCTTTACCGATTGGGTCGCGTCCACCTGGATGTCTCGTATGATGGCTGCTGGAAAAGGTGCCGACATCGTGCTGGGCTCACTTTCTTGCTTGTAGTCCTGAGGGAAGTTTAACATGGGGTGCAACTTGCACGGGTTAACAGTTGTACATTTAACAGTTTTACTTTTATCATTATTACATTTGTTACAATTATTCTTATCATCAATAATACAGTTGCTAAGTGCACAATTATCATATACCAGTGTGCCATTCTCTGCAGCCATTTGTTCTCCTGTTGCCATATTTTTCTTACCAAAGTGAGAGTCAGCTGTGTAAGCTAATCCTCCTTGTATCTCACCTTCCCATTGCCATAACTGTAAACAATCATAATGCCTAATCCTCTGTTTTGCAGATGTTATTAGACATATCCTTTTCTTTAAATTTTGTAACACCTCAGGACTAAAACTGCCTACTCTTGGGGACTTTTCCCCGTTATGCACAGTCACTCTTTCCCATTCATTGAAAACCTCTGTGTGTGATCCATTTCGGACCTCCTGGTCTGTATCACACGTTATATACCTTGCCGACCTTATGGGCCGGTTTACTAAATCAACCTGAACCAGGGTTGATCGCCCCTTACCTGAACAACTGGCCCCCATCTTTGCAGGTGTTGCTTTCACTACCTCTGACCTTCAAATCAGGGTCTTCAGCGAACCCTTACAAAAACCAAGTTGCCCGGGGTAAGCCGACGGTGAAAGTTCGACCGAGTGCTTTCACCCACTCTTCGCCCACGTTGGCCAGTACTTCAATCACTGACTCAGAGCTGCTGTACCCAACCTAGGGCCCCTATAAACCTTTATTTACTGGGGCGTGTGGGAGTAGGTTACCCGTCCCCAGCAAGTATCGGTTGTTAGAGAATTCCTGAGTGACCAGCGAACCTCCCTTAAAATAAAAAAATGTACACAAATCACGTTAGAATGTACAAATAGTGTTTATGACCCCTCTAGCGTATGCAAACGGTACTGGGTCAAGTTACAAACTAATGCACACAATTACATGCGGTACAATCGTACTGCACATAAGCAACGGAATCGAAAATTACGGCTGCGAATTCCTTCAGCCAGAGCTTGATGGCCTATATGGGTATTGCACCAACCCTCCTGGGGTTGTGCTTCTTGACTCTATCTATAGCGGACTTCCTAGTCTGCTGTACCTAGACCTCCTGGTCTGTCTCTCTGGACCTCCTGGTCCGTGACCTCCTGGTCTGCTATACTCTAATGCTCTTATTTCAATACTAACAAGGGATGCCTCCCAAGCCACCACGCGCTATCACTTTCACGGATGTACCTTTACGAGAACTCGATTTCTAGGTTCCAACCAAAATGAGAAACATATATATATATGCACACACTCTTTCACCTCATATACTCTTTACTTTAGATTCTGTACAGAAATCCCTTTCATTCAGTATCGCAGTCTAGTCCCAGAGGAGTTACAACTAGAGAAGGATTTATTACGCTAAAATTTAGGACACTGAGATTGACTTGCGCTATTATCGCGTTGCTTCCGTATCGCCTACTAAAACAATACTATCGTGTGATTTGTATTAAGTGGGCGTACCCATACGCTTCGTTGCGTAATATACGCTACGTGTGTCGACCCTTGCGTCGCGTATGCTTGTCCCGCCCTTTGTTAGGGACACGTGTACACAGGCCAGACACGTCCACAGTAACACAAGTAACACGTTTCTATCAATGCAAATGATATTTAACTGTAATCATTTACCGAGCACCACACAGCCCTCCCTTGTATCTTAGGCAAAGCCGTGTGCGTGTTTTACAAATTACTCCCTTACGTATTAATTTTACTTTTAACTACCAATAGCAACAAATCTTTCTCAGCACGTTATCAATGATAAATGGCAAACAGGAAAGTGAGATATGTGAAAATACACAGATGAAAATGCAATTCTAAATTAATCTAATAACATACATTAATGTAAACACACACATATAATATTACATATATGTACTAATCACTATTACATCTATGAGACCTTATTCAGTGCTTCTAATTTGCATATGAATGTGCTTTTAACTATCTGTGAAGGCGATTTCTTTCACTGCTGGGAGAGAAAAAAAACCAGTTGAGAAGTATCACCAGTTACACAGCTTAATTTGCATCTCAATGGCCCATCTCACAAGTAGCAGAGTTAAAACAGACTCTTGAAGGGAGAAAGAGAAAAAAAAAACAACAACATTGTTTTATTTCTGTGTGTCGTTCTTACATCAAATATTAATTTTACTATTAACTTACATTAAACCCTATCTGAACTATTTATGATTGATTATGATATGGATTAAATAAATGCATTGAAAACTCATTAAATGGTGATTTCTTTTTGACAATGGATGGCTGATTATTCCCGAGTCAACTGAAAATCCGCCATTCAGAAAAAAAAACACATTTTTTTGACCTTCCCAAAATGGCCGCTGCTCCTCCCCCTTCCACATCCATGAGGGTTACACAAAATGGAGGACAGACCATGCGGCTTCTTTTGTCACAAGGAAAATCATCATTCAAGCCCCTGAAGTTATTTTTTTTTAAGCCTGGGTTAAAAATAAAACTATCAAGCTATGCAGAGCAATTAAAAATACTTTTAAACCTATTTAAACAGACAAGCAATCCAATCTGCATGTGCAGTTGGCACCAAATAGAAATTAAAACCAGATTTAAAAAGACAATAGCTTAATGTTCTTACCTTCTTCGGATTTCAACAGCATCCCTACAAACCAAGAGAATCAGACGCAGACGCATATCCGATCAGCACTACAAGATACCACCTTTCCGCCCTTTGCTGATCGATAAAGTCTGCGCGTTTTCGCCTGACTGCGGATATAAGACATCCCGGACGAGCCCCCAATTGATAAAGCCTATTCTTTACCTTATAACATTCACTATATATTTGTACCAGACTCAGTACGCAATTGGCGTATGAAGTACCGTAATGGTACGCTTATAGCGTAGAAGACGCTGTGCCCATGAGAACACGAGTGGCGCAGACGCTCACAGAATGACACTCAGTAAACCTTGCTAGCAACACACTGAAAGGCTAAGCTTATACTGTAAACCTTATTACTGTAATATTACCACAATGCAACGCTGATTAACCCTTATCATATGAAAGCTGTTGGAGCGATTAAGACGCTCAGAAACCCTATATAATAACTAGTAAAACACACACTCCTTGCTAAGGTTCCAACACCTTTACTAGATGATATTAGTAAGTAAAAAGGGAAAAAGTACAGTTAACAGCTTATACACTACAAAACTAACATTAATATCTAAACAGAATAACTAGACATGAATATACAATAGCGGCACAATCGCAAACAATAACAGAGAGAAAGAGTAAATGGCTAACACAGAAGGAGAACAAGATGGTCACAATTGCATACATACAGAGTAACGAAATGGCCACAGAGAACTTACACACGTGGGAATGACTTTGCCGGCGCAACCTGGACCAGGGACCCAGCCTTCAGTGTGAAAACCTTGCAGAGTCTTGTGTGACCAAGCCTATTGCAAGCTATATTTATTTACTAACTCAAGACATACTACAATAGATACTGTGTGCTCTCTTTCCATTGGTTAGGGGGTGGGACATGTACTGTACCGGGGATCATTGGTTAGTTCAAGAAGTGGGCGATGGCTAGGACTTGTTAGTATTCTAAATTTCCTCTTTGTCTAGTTATATTGAGGAAAGCTATTGTTCTGGATCTTCCAAACAAACTCTGTCTCTGGGCTTTGTTTACCCCACCTTCAGTTGAGACAATTGACAACTCAGCACTCATTATTCTGGAGAGAAACCTGGTCCTATTCATAAACAAAGGTGTAAGCCCTCTTCATAGAATCTCAAAGCTTAGTGTAAATAAGGCTATTGTATTCAGTCTGTGGAAAAGAAATGACTGAATTCCATTCACCTACTCTGCACTTATGTGTAATTTATTCGGAATACAATTAATCTTATTTTCTACTTCTGCGTTTAACTATGCGTAGGAATATGCGAATCCCTCCCAACTATCATAGGAATAATACCCTTTTAATACCCCACAGCTGGACACCAAACACTACCCTCCAACCTTTGTCTGAGCCCTCCCAGCATGCAAAGAGGAATCTCTCTGTCCAAGAAGTTTTAAACTTACCATACTTGCTGACATTGTTAAGGGGAATATTAACTATAATATATTATTACGCTATTTGGGTTAAATATGTCACGATCGAGTCGCATGCTACAAGCTCACAAACTCCGCTGTATTTACACATCCCATGCGCACGAGACGCTGGAGCGTCCCTTACAAAATCTGCGGGGATGTGTACGCACGGGGGACCAGGCGACGAGCAGCATGCGCACACATTAGGGGTTAATACAAAGCATATGAATCATGATATTTTTCGACTCTGACATGCTCTACCTGGTGCAATGTGTATAAAGTACTCTACCTGGTGCAAAGTGTATAACGTGCTCTACATGATGCAATGTGTATAACGTGCTCCACCTGGTACAATGTGTATAACGTGCTCTACCTGGTGCAATGTGTATAACGTGCTCTACCTGGTGCAATGTGTATAACGTGCTCTACCTGGTGCAATGTGTATAACGTGCTCTACCTGGTGCAATGTGTATAACGCGCTCTCCCTGGTGCAATGTGTATAACGTGCTTTACCTCGTGCAATGGGTATAGTGTGCTCTGCCTGGGGCAATGTGTATAACGTGTTCTGCCTGGTGCAATTTGTATAACGCGCTCTCCCTGGTGCAATGTGTATAACGTGCTTTACCTCGTGCAGTGTGTATAACGTGCTCTGCCTGGGGCAATGTGTATAACGTGCTCTACCTGGTGCAATGTGTATAACGTGCTCTGCCTGGCACAAAGTGTATAACGTGCTCTACTTGGTGCAATGTACATAAAGTGCTTTACTTGGTACAATGTGTATAATGTGCTCTGCCTGGCACAAATTGTATAATGTGCTTTACCTGGTGCAATGTGCTGTACCTGGCACAGTGTGTATAGGAGGTTCTACCTGGTGCAGCACTACTGTGTGGTGTAATGTAAATTGTCACTATTATGTGGCCACACCCCTTCCCCATGAAGCCACGCCCCTAAATTTTGCTGTGCGCCTAAGGCGCTCACTGTCCATGCTTTGGTTTATGGGAGGGGGAGCACCAATTCACTTTCTGCCAAAAGGGCGCCAAGATGTCTAGTTACTGTACAACTCTGGTGCAGAGTGTTCTGTATGCTAAACACCCAAGCAGCATTGTCACCTACTCTCCTCCCCCTTGCAACACTTTTGTAATGTCCAAATCAAGTTTTTGTTTTATTTTCCTGTGGGGACCAACATGTTTTTTTTTATTATTATGCAATGTGTTTAGTCTGTGCATGCATATGAGTTGCACCATGCATGTGTCCCATGTGGTGTTCACAAAGAGTTGCTGTACAGAGTCAGACGCATGTGTATTAGACGTTTTGCACGTTCCTGGGCCGTTACAGATGGTTGGCTAATCAGATGCAGATGTGGCATAGTGATGGTCGTGTTGGCAGACTCCACCCCCTCAACAGACCCCACCTCTATTAGGACTGCTTCCATAAATTTCCTGGGCTGGTTTTCGATCCCAATCCGCCCCTGGCTGCACTACATCACTACACTAAATATCCCCTATATGCCGCACTACATCCCTGCACCACATACCCCCTATATGCTGCAAAACATGACTGCACTACACTACACTTATATGCTGTAGTACATCCCTGCACTACATCCCCCTATACGCCACAGTACAACACTACACTAAATACCCCCTATACGCTGTACTACATCACTACACTAAATATCCCCTTTACACTGCATTATCACTACTGTACATCCCCCTATACGTAGCACTTCATGACTGCACTGCACTACATTCCCCCCATATGCCGCAGTACATCCCTGCACTACTTTTTAAAAATTGGATTCCGCAGGTAAAGGGAGCGCGCATACTCGTGGTAATCCAAAACTGTGCACAAGGGTGCAAGATTTTTTACCTTGCTAAACCTCACACCTAATTGAACTCCCCCCTTTGAGTCCATCTGGAGAAAAGCTCTCTATAAATAAACAATATAAAGTCTACTGAATGACAGATATGCAAAGCTAACTCGGCATCTAGGTACCAGCAGAGAAGTGCATAAATTGCCCATAGCTTGGACCAATAATTGTATAGATGGTACTTGATAAATGCTAGAAGGTTTCTTACATCGTCCTGATTTGGCCAGGGTCTATTTCTTGAGCAAGCCCAGTTTGAAATACATTGTGACTGTCAGGATGTCTATGGGGCTAATTCAGACCTGATCGCTGATGTGCATTTTCGCATGCCAGGTAGCCGACGGCTGTCTTAACCCTGCGATCGCCTCTGCCTGATTGACAGACAGAGGCGGTCGCTGGGCGGGAGGGGATGGGCCGGCGGCATTTGGCCACCATGTAGGGGGCGCAGTTTGGGCAACGAAGGCGTGCCCGGACCGTTGGGGGGCCGGGCAGTGACGAGTGGCAGGAACTGTGCTGGCTGGGAGCTACTCTTCCAGTACAAAAGCATCACCGCTGTGAGATGCTTTAGCATCTGTGAAGGGGGGGGGCCTGACATGCGGGGCGGACTAGCCCTGTGCTGGGCGTCCGCCCGCGTGTCTGAAGACTGATCGTAGATGTGCTAAATGTAGCACATCTACGATCTGGTCTGAATTAGGCCCTATGTCCAAAACAATTGAAAGGCTAGGAGTAAACCATATACCAAAGTATTTATATTTGCACAATGACGTCAAATTTGTGTGTTCAGTAGAGTGTTTACATTCAGTATTGTATTCAGCCTTTGTGCCAAGTAACATGAATACTGTCAGTTAAAAAAAAAAACGGTTTGTTTATAGTTATCCATTGTTATCCATCGTTCCATCTAAACAACCGAAGTGCATTTTTAAAGTTGAAGAAGTTTCAGCTACAATATGTTAACAGGCTCGGACTGGGCCACCATGGAGTCGGGGAGATCCCCAGTGGGCCCCTCTGATTTGCAGCCATGTGGTCAACCACAGGAGGGTGAGGCCTATGGCGATGGCACTATTCGCTGCAGAAGAGTGCAGGCTGCACTGTAGCTGCTTGCCGTGCTTTGTTAATGGATAGTCACTCCCAGAGCCGGCCCTAACCAATATGATGCCCTAGGCAAGATTTTGGCTGGTGCCCCCTAGCACCACCGCTGGTTCCGCCTCTGACCTTGCACCTCTTTCCCAGCACCATCACCCCTCACCCATAGCAGTCCTTATTTTGGTGTTTGTACCCCCTATATTTTAAATAGGAACAGTTCACACATTTGGCGCACAGCCCAAAAAGGGGTGTGTTTTTGCTGGCAAGGGGCATGGCCACACAATAGTAACTCCAATTCCAATTATGCCACACAGTACTGCAACTTTATTCACATTTGATCATGCGATAGTGTCCATAATTCATATTACATCCCACGGTAGTATCACTTTACCTTATAAAAGTTACTCCTCACAGTAGAGCCCCTTATTCACATTACATCACACTGAATTGCTCCTTATTCACAATGCACCACACCCTATTGCTCTTTATTCATATTAGACGACCCTTTCTATACGAAACGCCACACAGAGCATCTTATACACATAATGCCACACATTACTAATGCATTTATACACATAATTCCACACAGTAATGCCCCTTACACATTATTAATGTCCTTATAAACATAATGCGTCTTACACATTATGACAACCTTTATTAATGCCCTTTTACACATAATGTCCCTTACATATATGCCGCATATTATTAATGCCCTTATACACATAATGACACACATAGTGCCCCCTACACATTTGCTGCACATTATTAATGCTCCTATACACATAATGACACACATACAGTAGTACCCTGTTACACATATGCTGCACATTATTAATGCCCTTATACACATAATGACACACATAGTGCCCCTTACACATATGTTGTACATTATTAATGCATTTTTACATGACACACATAATGCTCCTTACACATATTCCGAACACTACTGCACAACCAACCCACTCACATGCACACAGCACTCACACTGCCACTAACACTGTGACCTCTGCCTCTGCTTGGATACAGATGTGTCCTCATAAATCTTGCCTCAATGCTAACGTTGGGCACCTTTTTTTTTATGCAAATGCATCTTATTTGCATTGCTATGTAGCTAGGGTGCACAAGCAGATTCTGCTGATTAAAATGATATGCAGCATGCCTATATATTGTGTGAGACTGTGGCTGTATCTGCATAAGAAATGCTACACACAGAATATAGGCATGTTGCATATCATTTTAATCAGCAGAAGCTACTGATGCCCCTAGGCATATCAAATGCCCTAGGCAATTGCCTAGTTTGCCTATGCCTATGGCCGGCTCTGGTCACTCCTCATTCGTAGGATGCATACACCCCTTCCAGAAACTGTTCATGCCCCTTAGTGGGCATCTGTAATTGCATTCCCCTGGTGGGCCCTTCATGCTCCAGTCCAACACTGTATGCGAGTATAACATAGTGTCACCTACTGTATGCACATAAGCTTTTCAAAGTCTATTAATGACATGAGTCACCTCTCCATGTTTCATTCCACACCGAATTTATTTGCAGAAGTAGAAGGTTACTAGGATTATTACTGTTGAGTGATTCCGTCACAACTTTTGTGGATGGTTTGATTGATATAAACTCGTGCTCAAGCTCCTTTTCGTATACTAGAGTAAATGTGTTTATCTGATATGATTTTGTTGGCAGAGGCATTATATGAGTGTGTACAAACAGGGGCCAGTATTTACTAAAAATCCGAGTTTGGCCGATTTGTGTTTTTTTTTCTAAGTCCCAACACGGGAATTCACTAAGCACAAATCTCGGCAGTGTTTGGGACATTCGTAATGGTTTGAACGGCAAAGTACACAAATACGAATGAATAGACCATCGGTCAAACACGGCTGTTATTTCCTACAACACGGGTATTCACTATTCATTCGTATTTGGGTGTTAGTCTCTGAGTGCTCAAGTGCGGGTGTATTTTTTTGCGAATCGTTAAAAAAAGCAGCAAAAAAATAGAGCAGCTTTTTCCAGTCGAGTTTGGATAACCATGCACGGATCAGTGAGATCTGTGCATGGTTATCTATGGGAAAGGGTCTGTTTAATTTAAAAACTGGGAAAAAAAATTGCGTGGGGTCCCCCCTCCTAAGCATAACCAGCCTCGGGCTCTTTGAGCCGGTCCTGGTTGCAAAAATATGGGGGGGAAATTGACAGGGGTTCCCCCATATTTTAACAACCAGCACCGGGCTCTGCGCCTGGTCCTGGTGCCAAAAATACGGGGGACAAAAAGCGTAGGGGTCCCCCGTATTTTTGGAACCAGCACCGGGCTCCACTAGACAGAGAGATAATGCCACAGCTGGGGGACACTTTTATATAGGTCCCTGCGGCCCTGGCATTAAATCACTAACTAGTCACCCCTGGCCAGGGTACCCTGGAGGAGTGGGAACCCCTTAAATCAAGGGGTCCCCCCCTCCAGCCACCCAAGGGCCAGGGGTGAAGCCCGAGGCTGTCCCCCCATCCAAGGGCTGCGGATGGGGGGCTGATAGCCTTGTGAAAAAAATAGAATATTGTTTTTTGTAGCAGTACTACAAGTCCCAGCAAGCCTCCCCCGCAAGCTGGTACTTGGAGAACCACAAGTACCAGCATGCGGTGGAAAAACGGGCCCGCTGGTACCTGTAGTACTACTAATACAAAAAAATACCCAAATAAAAACAGAGCTCACACACCTTGAAAGTACAACTTTATTACATACATGCACACCTACATTCACACATACTTACCTATGTTCACACGAGGGTCGGTCCACTTCTCCAAGTAGAATCCATGGGTTACCTGAAATTAAAATTATACTCACAAAAATCCAGTGTAGATCTGTCCTCTTCTGAGCTTGTAATCCACGTACTTGGCAAAAAAACAAACCGAAAAACCCGACCACGCACTGAAAGGGGTCCCATGTTTACACATGGGACCCCTTTCCCCGACTGCCGGGACCCCCGTGACTCCTGTCACAGAGAGTCCCTTCAGCCAATCAGGGAGCGCCACGTCGTGGCACTCTCCTGATTGGCTGTGTGCTCCTGAGCTGTCAGTCAGGCTGCGCACGGCAGAGATACAATGTTGCGCCTATGCGCTCCATTGTATCCAATGGTGGGAACTTTGCGGTCAAGCGGTTGACCGAAAGTAACCTCACCGCTGACCGCAAAGTTCCCACCATTGGATATAATGGAGCGCATAGGCGCAACATTGTATCTCTGCCGTGTGCAACCTCACTGACACTACAGGAGCACACAGCCAATCAAGAGAGTGCCACGACGTGGCGCTCACTGATTGGCTGAAGGGACCCTCTTTGACAGGAGTCAGGGGGGGTCCTGGCAGTCGGGGAAAGGGGTCCCATGTGTAAACATGGGACCCCTTTCAGTGCGTGGTCGGGTTTCCGGTTTGTTTTTTTGCCAAGTACGTGGATTACAAGCTCAGAAGAGGACAGATCTACACTGGATTTTTGTGAGTATAATTTTAATTTCAGGTAACCCATGGATTCTACTTGGAGAAGTGGACCGACCCTCGTGTGAACATAGGTAAGTATGTGTGAATGTAGGTGTGCATGTATGTAATAAAGTTGTACTTTCAAGGTGTGTGAGTTCTGTTTTTATTTGGGTATTTTTTTTGTAGTAGTACTACAGGTACCAGCGGGCCCGTTTTTCCACCGCATGCTGGTACTTGTGGTTCTCCAAGTACCAGCTTGCGGGGGAGGCTTGCTGGGACTTGTAGTACTGCTACATAAAACAATATCCTATTTATTTCACAAGGCTATCAGCCCCCCATCCGCAGCCCTTGGATGGAGGGGACAGCCTCGGGCTTCACCCCTGGCCCTTGGGTGGCTGGAGGGGGGGACCCCTTGATTTAAGGGGTTCCCACTCCTCCAGGGTACCCCGGCCAGGGGTGACTAGTTAGTGATTTAATGCCAGGGCCGCAGGGACCTATATAAAAGTGTCCCCCAGCTGTGGCATTATCTCTCTGACTAGTGGAGCCCGGTGCTAGTTCCAAAAATACGGGGGACCCCTACGCTTTTTGTCCCCCGTAATTTTGGCACCAGGACCAGGCGCAGAGCCCGGTGCTGGTTGTTAAAATATGGGGGAACCCCTGTCAATTTTTTCCCCATATTTTTGCAACCAGGACCGGCTGAAAGAGCCCGAGGCTGGTTGTGCTTATGAGGGGGGACCCCACGCAATTTTTTCTTGATTTTTAACACTTTAATTTTTTTTAAAAAGGTGCACAATGAAGCCCTGCACGGATCTCACAGATCCGGCTGGGATTCCTTGTGTTTTGTCAGGCAGTGTTTTACTCATCACTCCCGTAAAACACTGCCTGACATTACGAATCACATCGACATCGGAAAAAACGAATGTGGAAAACTCGGCAGCTTAGTAACTGACCGTATCAGGATTCAAAAAGTTGCAGTAAAATGCACCCGATACCATTCGAGTTCAAACACCCTTAAAAATGGCTAAAACACGAATATTAGTAAATTTTGGCCAGGGTATCTGAATTCTGATTACGTTTAGGCGTCATCAATAAAGAAGTTGCACACCTTACTTCTTTGAATGCGCTATCTGTAGCATTTTTATTGGAGAACTGTACCACTGTTATTGGTGCTAGTAAGTTACCAATAATAAGCAAACATATGACTTATAATGGACCTGCCAGACTTTTGCGGGCTTCATAGGCAAACGCAGGGGAGTTCCGGTTGCCCAGAAACCCCCTCCTCCTAGTCAGCAGCTCAGATAATGACAATGGGGGTCATTCTGAGTTGATCGCTAGCTGAAAATGTTGGCTGCTCTGCAATTAAGGAAAAAAACGACACTTCTGCGCATGCGTATGCGGCACAGTGCGCACGCGCGATGTACTTTTACAACGGCCAATGTATTTTCACACAAGGTCTAGCAAAGCTTTTCAGTCGCACTGCTGACCGCAGAGTGATTGATATGAAGTGGGCGTTTCTGGGTGTCATCTGACCGTTTTCAGGGAGTGTTCGAAAAAACGCAGGAGTGCCAGGAAAAACGCAGGCGTGGCTGGCCGAACGCAGGGCGTGTTTGTGACGTCAAATCCGGAACTGAATGGTCTGAAGTGATTGCAAGTGCTGAGTAGGCCTGAAGCTACTCAGAAACTGCACAATATTTTTTGTAGCCGCTCTGCGATCCTTTCGTTTGCACTTCTGCTAAGCTAAAATACACTCCCAGAGTGAGGCGGCTTAGCGTTTGCACGGTTGCTAAAAACTGCTAGCGAGCAATCAACTCGGAATAACCCCCAATAATAGCAAAATAGCAATAGGGCCTAATTCAGAGTTGATCGCAGCAGCAAATTTGTTAGCAGTTGGGCAAAACCATGGCCCTCATTCCGAGTTGTTCGCTCGGTAAATTTTTTCGCATCGCAGCGATTTTCCGCTTAGTGTGCATGCGCAATGTCCACAGTGCGACTGCGCCAAGTAAATTTGCTATGCAGTTAGGAATTTTACTCACGGTTTTTTCTTCGTTCTGGTGATCGTAATGTGATTGACAGGAAGTGGGTGTTTCTGGGCGGAAACTGGCCGTTTTATGGGTGTGTGCGAAAAAACGCTACCGTTTCTGGGAAAAACGCGGGAGTGGCTGGAGAAACGGAGGAGTGTCTGGGCGAACGCTGGGTGTGTTTGTGACGTCAAACCAGGAACGACAAGCACTGAACTGATCGCAGATGCCGAGTAAGTTTGAAGCTACTCAGAAACTGCTAAGAGGTGTGTATTCGCAATTTTGAGAATCTTTCGTTCGCAATTTTAAGAAGCTAAGATTCACTCCCAGTAGGCGGCGGCTTAGCGTGTGTAAAGCTGCTAAAAGCAGCTTGCGAGCGAACAACTCGGAATGAGGGCCCATGTGCACTGCAGGGGGGGGGGGGGGGGGGGGGGCAGATATAACATGTGCAGAGAGAGTTAGATTTTGGTGGGGTGTGTTCAAACTGAAATCTAAATTGCAGTGTAAAAATAAAGCAGCCAGTATTTACCCTGCACAGAAACAATATATCCCACCCAAATCTAACTCTCTCTGCAAATGTTATATCTGTCACACCTGCAGTGCACATGGCTTTGCCCAACTGCTAACAAATTTGCTGCTGCGATCAACTCTGAATTACCCCCTTAATACGATTGCTAGAGCTGCCGTCACAGCACGCAGCTTCTTCTATCCAGTTTGCTGTGTGAGTGGATCGGAGTCCTCAATCAGTGCACTGGACCAGAGACTAGCTGCCAGGAAGAAGAGAGAGGAGCCTTACCATGAGGTGGAAGAATGTCTGCTTGGAAAGTGCAGTTCTGTCTCTTACTGGTTCTATTATGTTTGTGTACTTATTTATTTATGTATTTATTTATTTATTTATGTATTTATTTATTTATTTATTATGGGATGTTTAACATTTTACTGACCACTTGTTATTCATAATAGTTAAATATGTTTGTTATAACCTATGCTATAGACTATCTGTAGTGTTAAATATTATTTCTATATTCCATACATCATCCAGTGTATAAAAAGACCAATGTGTACATTAATGTCCCAGGTCATTACTAGATTCTTCTACTGCTCCCCCAGACTCCCGCACTCAGGGCCTGATTAGGGGTTCCAGACGCCCTGGGCTAATTCAGAAGTGGGCTTTGCCGCTGTGCTTTGAATTGTTTGCATGAAAATTGTCGGATATATATTGTGTTTTCGCTGGTTGTGTCTGCTTAGTGCCTGCAGGGCCGGATTAAGGGCCTCATGGGCCTGGAGCTGAAAATGTTGAAGGGCTTATTATGAGAAGCGGAGAAGGTGAGGCTAATCCTATGTAGGCAAGTAGACACCGTACACTTTAAGCCCCAATGACTCCCTACATATATAAAAGTACAAAAGTTGCATCATTTTGTGTGAAAAATAGAAATGTAATTTTAACCCTTATAATTTATGGCCGACCATGTGGCCAGCTGGTAGCTGGTCGTCATCATCATGCTGTCATGACGATGGGCCTATTTTTATGTTGAGGCCTGGAGCTGGAGCTTCATCTGCCCCATTATTAATCTGGCCCTGAGTGTCTGTATTCCACATGTGCCTGTAAGCACAAACATTTTCAGTAGAGCCACATACTATCTCCATCGCAAGGCATTATTTAAGTGTAATAAGTCAATAAGATTTAAAAATAACCCAAAGAAGGTCATCCACATGCATACAGATGCTGCAGAATGGTGCATGGATTTTATGGAGTAACACACACAGCTTGCTAAGAAGACAGTCAAAGAGAGTCACTTTCTGGAGCTGTTATAAGGTCTGAACACAAGTCACCTGTAATTGCACCCACATTGCATGCACAGTACTAAAGGCCATGATTCAGATATGGACACAACCCGATTATTAGGCGAGTGTTGTACTGCACATGTGTCGTGATGATCTTATAACAGTGGTCGCTGAGAGGATTTATTTGTAAAGTCATTGACAGACAGAGACCTTTTGGGGGGCTGTTACGGGGGAATAGAGGCAAAAGCGCAGATGTGCCGTGACTGTTTTCAGGGCATGTCTCAGCCTGTAACTGCAGTCCGGAACACAGCTGCAATGGCTCTGGTGCAGTGGCATATCTAATGGGTGCAAGGTGTGCCGTGCCCACACCACACACCCCGCACCCATTTCTTGAATATTTACCCCTCTGGAGCTCCATGCTGGTGGCAGCAGCGCTGCATAAGTCACCGGGAAAATAATGTGGCGCCGGTTTTGCACATGCGCAGTAGAAAAATCACTGGGAAAATGTCCACCATGCCATTTTTCCAAGTCCTCTGCACAGTGCCAGGGTCTAGAGGTGGAACCAGGTGGAGCCTGCAATCAGGCCTCCCCCCTCCTTCTTTCTTAATATACCCCTGTCTGAATCAGTCCGCATATGAGCATTTTCTCCTATATGATGAGATGAACTAAGCTCTGCTGCCAGGCAACCCCTATCCGAGCGCTGTTTTTCATAGCCGGTATAATTATCTGTGAATACTTTCACCAACCCCTATTCCTGGTGCAAACTATCTGACTGTAAATAACTTAATTTTCCATAGCCCACAATTACAACACGCCTTCACTAGACTTAGCCTATGTATGAACACCTTGTTACCGCCTTGTTATGTCCCTTCAACTGCTAATGTAGAAGCGACTGTGGCCGAGATTTATCAAGCCTTGGAGAGTGATAAATTGCACAGTGATAAAGAACCAACCAATCAGCTCCTGTCATTTTTCAAACACAGCCTGTAACGTGGCAGTTAGGAGCTGATAGGCTGGTGCTTTATCACCGTGCAATTTATCACTCACCAAGGCTTGGTAAATCTGGGCCTGAATTGTGTATGATTCGGCTTCACAGCATTTGTGGTGCAAGAATACACACGATACATCCACAAAACTTGTGTTCAACTCAGCGTCACCCTCACGTAGTGTAATACCCCTTTCACATTGCACAAATAACCCGGTATCGACACGGCATATTGCCGTGTCGACACGGGTCAGTGTGCGATGTGAAAGCACTCTGCGGGAATTAGCGGGTCGCCTGACCCGGTAATTCAACCCGGTATAAAAGAAGGATTATACCCGGGTTGAATACCAGGTCAGGTGCGGTGTGAATGGGAGCCGCGTCGATGCAACACGGTTCCCATTCACAGCATAGGGAGAGGCGGCGCAGGAGATGAGCTCATCTCCCAGCGCCGCCTCCAACCCCGCTCTGCTGCTTCTGCGCCCCACCGCTGCTATGGCAACCGACCCGGTATATTGCCGGGTCGGAAAGCCACCATAGCAGAGCAAATGCCGGATCCCACCCGGAAAGGACACGTTTCTCTTACCGGGTGGGATCCGGCATTTGTGATCTGAATGCGGTATAAATGTCATTTCTTCCACTTAAAATCATGAAACCTTTAGAAAGCAAGCAGCCATTGTTTCCTTATCAGAGCCTGAATATTATACATTTTTCTGACATTGGGGCAGATGTATTAACCTGAAGAAGGGATAAAGAAGTGATAAACCAGTGATAAGTGGAAGGTGATAACGCACCAGCCAATCATTACGGATTTGAAAAATGACAGTTAGGAGCTGACTGACTGGTGTGTTATCACGTTCCACTTATCACTGGTTTATCACTTCTTTATCCCTTCTCCAGGCTTACTACATCTGCCCCATTGTCCCATTGAACCCCAGAATCAGTATATAAAGAAAGGAATCACAAGATGTGTTCAGATACATGACTCAATGTACATGTTATTTCAATAGCAAAAATATATTTATATCATAAATATGGTTTAAATGAGGTAATAGGAAGTGGTAAGCCTGACGAGACAAAACACAGTGTCTGTGTCAATATAAGCGCTATGAAATATTAATGCTAGTTTCCATTTAATTTATATTACTAAAACTAGATGTGAAACTGAGGTTATTGATTTCTTTTATGCCACTGTGTCCAGAACAATGTAGGAGAGAATGATTCAGCAAGGATTTTGTGTTTATCATAGCGGATACTGCAGCAAGAATCCCTCTCTCTGTTCCCACTGCATGGCCTGCACAGTGTCAGCCTTCATTAATAGAAAAAACGTCACCCGGGGCAAGGCAGAAAATTGGCGCCCCCCCCCTCCCCCCAAAAAACAAACTCTGTCAGACTAAAATAATCATATTATCAAAAAATGCGAAAAAAGTGGATACTATTGGACAATATTCCCCTATGCGCCTCAGATACCCTATGCGTCACATGCCCCGCCAGCGTGTTCAACTACATGCCCCTTAGTGTGTCTCCATACATTGCACTATATCATAACACTTCATCACTGCACTACATTCCTCTATCCACTGCACTACATCACTATATACTACATCTCCTACACGCTGAACTACATCACTACACTACATGCCCCTATGCACTGCACTACATATCCTATATGCTACACTACATCACTACACTACATCTATGCTACACCACATCAGTGCACTACGTGCCCCTATATACTACAATACATTACTACACTACATACCCTATAAGCTACACCAAATCCCCCCATCTGGGAGGCAAAGTGGAGGTTGATACTGCTAACTGGGAGCACAGTGCGCTTCTATAGCTTGTACAGTGCACTGCACGCTAGTCGCAGCACTGCATATTAAAGAAGAGAGTTTAAGACAATAGCCGGCATAGGAGAGATCCCAGGTACTGGAGCTCACCTGTACAGCGCCGGAGCCAGCTGCGGGCAGACAGGTGGGTCAGAAACATTGCCCTGGGAGCTATCTGCTGTTTCACAGGAGCAGCACAGCACTGCCGGTTAGAAAACAAACAATAAACCTGCTCCTCTGTAACTCCTTGGCGTCCCCTTAAATCCTGCACCCGGGGCACATGCCCCCTTAGCCCCCCCCAGCTACGGCCCTGATATAGATACCATCATTAGGTCAGTATAGTAGCTGGGGTGATATGCAGGACCAGCGCTGTCTGCAGAACACAACGGGATGCGGTCATGTGTCCGCCACTCGGGATCCCGGCGGTCACCATGCTGATGACGGAATCCTGAGCAGTAGGCATGCCGACTGATAGGTAGTATTTCCACTCCTGGGTGTCCACGACACCCATAGAGTGTGAATAGATCCTGTGGCGAGTGCAGCGAGCCACCCCCGCAAGGGGCTCTGTTGTGCTTGCCCCCCCTCCCCTTCCCCACCCACCGGCATTCTGCTGTCGGGATCCCGCGGTCGGTATGCTGACCGCTGGGATACTGGAAGCGGGCATCCCGTTACCAACCCGACCACAACTGTTTTAGTAAAAGGGAGAAGTTGACTGTAGCTGAAAATCCTACCTAAAATACGCACTCACAGCCGAATGAAGCACACAGATACTCTCAGAGACAACGGCCCCTATGGAAAATGAGAATTATTCTCCCCGTACTTGCGTGGGTTTCCTTTGGGTACTCCGGTTTCCTCCCACAGACCAAAAATATACTGGTAGGTTAATTTGTATCCAACTAACAAATCAACCTTAGTGTACGAGTACATGTGGTAGGGAACTTTGTAAGCTCCACTGAAAAAAGGGACTGATGTGAATGACCAAATATCCTCTGTAAAGCGCTGCACAATTTGTGTGCGCTATAAAAATAACTGATAATAAATAAATAAATAAAATAGATTGTTAATCCAGGCTTGGTACTGCTGACTTTTTTTTTTTAAACAACTTTATTTGAAGCATTAGTTCAAGCATACAAGAACATTACATGTTTACTTTGTATGTTAACATCTTAGTAATAACAAAGATCAAATACAATCAGGATAGACGATAGATAGATAGATAGATAGATAGATAGATAGATAGATAGATAGATAGATAGATAGATAGATAGATAGATAGATAGATAAGAATAACATACTGAGACAATTGTACTGGACAAACATAAAAATCAGAGGTTAAATAGGTTAGGTAGGCATGTGTGGGAAACCCCTTAAATGCAGTGAGAAGTGTCAGTCAAGATGTATCGGAGCATCCTGCAGGAATATCCGAGTTTCAAACCATTGTGTTGAGTGGAAGCAAATTTGAATTTTAATATTAGAAGACAGAATGACAATGAAAGATACTGCCGACTTTTAAAAAATAAAATGCAACCACATCCGTGGTGCATTCATGGTGATGCAGTGGAACGCGCGTCACCATACAGCACCGCGGCTCCATACCACACTGTCAAAAGGCGCAATTTAAGGTATTTTACTGTGGGAACAGGGACATTATGATGTGATTCAATGCAAACTGCTGTCCGCACACTTCACTTGGGAGATGGCTAGCATGCAAGCAACTGGCTGACTTTTTCGGGACTCCGGGAGAACCCCATGAAATTCAGGGATCTTCCATATATTCCAGCAGAGTTGGCAAGCATGAGCAAGGAGTGCTAGACTGTTAACATTGGGTACCTGCTAGATCAGGAAGAAGTAAGTTATTATAATCAATATTATTGTTAAAGGGGGTAATTTAGATCTGCTTGCTGGGCTGCGTTTTTTTGCTGTCCTGCAATCAGATAGTCGCCGCCTGAGTGTATTTTCACTGTGCAAGTGTGTGTTCCTATGTGTTAGCAGAGCTGCTAAAATTCTGTGTGTGCAGTCCCTGTGCAGCTCAGGACTTACTCTTCCAGTGCGATTAAATCAGGCTGATCGGATCCGGAGCTGACGCCAGACACCCTCCCTTAAAACTCTTGGACACGCCTGCGTTTTTCCAGACACGCCACCCACAAATGGCCTCTTCTTGTCAATCACCTTGCGAATGCCCGTGATAATTAATCCTTCGCACCATCCCATCGCTGAGCAGCAATGCCTGTTATATCTGTCCGACGCGAATGCGCATTGTCGTGCATACGCATGCGCAGTTTAGACCTGATCGCCCACTGTGCGAAAATGCACAGCAGCGATCAGATCTGAATTACCCCGAAAGTTAATTAATATTTTATGTTGTTTTGCCTGCCTAATAGCCAACTACATGAGAACGCCAACTGCTAAAGCCATGATAGGAAACTGGATACATGTCAGGGCTGCATGGGTGGCCCTGTAACATTAAAAAGTGTCCTGCATTACTATTAAACTTACTAATATGTTCAAACAATATATTTTGTCAAAGAAAGAGATACCTATCTGTAACAACAGATCATCAGGCATCTGAAATGTTTTACAAGCTACAACAAACACAACTGACAATTAAGCAGGAAGAAGCCGGTGAAAGCTCGGAGGGCTGCCAGGTGCCTGTCACTGCTCTGAAGCATGGAAGGATAGCTTGTTTTATCGCTGCATGATCAGATCATTGGAAGTTTGGCTGTTGTCTGCTCACACTAGGAGGGCCGGCAACAGAAATCTTTGGGCCCTATGCAGTGATATCTCTGGGGCCCATATATATATATATATATATATTATACATATGCAACGTAATTTGCTGCGCTATATAAGAAACTGTTAAGAAATAAAAATGTGATGGGGAGTGGCTTGCAGCTTGACTGAGCAGGAGTGTCCCTAGAGAGCTCATGAAAAAAGCCTCCTATTTACTTCATTATAACCAAGCTAACTGCATTTGAATTACCCCAGGAGCCCTCTTATATTGCCCCTGAGCCAGGGCAATTGGTGTGGAAGAGCTGCAGAGCCGGGGAGCAGGTTTTTCCTGTTCCTACAGGTTGCGGCTTCCCCACCCTATAGAAGCCGGGACCTAAAGTTTCGGCGCCCGATCCGGCCGGGAGGCGCGGACCCGTGGGAGACGCGGATTGCGGTGATCCTAGCTGCCCGCGCTCTCCCTCCCCCCCCCCGTGGACCCTTAACGACAGCCGGGGACGGTGGATGTGAGCCCCTGGAGTCGGGAACAAAACACTCACCGGAGCCGCGAGGAGGCTGGATGCGCTTGGCGCCGGTGGCCATCTTGGAGGGGGCAGAGTGATCCGCGTGGACGAGGTGCGCGCCTGAGCGGCTCGTGCGGCCTGGGACTCTCCCGTCGCGGTTGCTGCCGGGGGGATCTGGTGGAGTGCATCAGCCCGGGGGACTCCTGGGCTGGTTTGCTTCTCCTCTCGTCGCTGCGGCTCTGCTGGAGCTCGGTTGCGGTGGCCATCTTGGAGGTGGCAGATGAGCCTTCTATCACCACTGATGCTATATAGCCCCTGCTCTCTCTCCCTGGAACCACAGTGCAGCCTCCAGCTTATACCACTGCACCTCTGCCAGCCGCTTTGAAGGAAGAGGATCTGTGGGTTCGTGCTGTAACCGCCGGCTCCCGACGTCGCACACTACCTGCCGACGGACCGGTCGGCAGACAAGCTCTGGTGCCACATTACAATACACAGCTCCTGGAGACGTTCACATACAGACGACTGGGTAAGATTGTGGGACCGCCTATCTTAGTCTCTGAAGATAATGATGGGGTCACTGGCCATTATCTCCCCCACTGTGCTGTCTGAGATGCTGGCCTAGCAACACAATTTGTCCCACCTGGACCATGATAGTTTTCTTTATACCTTCCCCTTCTCTACTTAAACATACCTCCGACAAGCAACGTCTGTGTGTCAGATTGTGTTTGGTCTGTGTCCCCGGAGGGGGCGCTAGTGGGTCAGTGGAGGTAGGAGGAAAGAGACGAGGAGGTTGTATCACGTTCTTGCGCATGAGCGCAATGGTATTTTATTTAGCAGATAAGTTTAAACAGAAATGCAGCAGAAATAATATATCAGATGAGAAAACACTTGGAATGATAACAAATAGTCTATGGCAATGGATGATAGGTGACTTGAGAAATCATATCCGGAAATATAAAACAACAGAATGAATGTCAATGAAATGATTCTGGTTTGAAAACCAGAGCAGGGTTTTAAAACAAAGAACTAAGGCAGTTGATGGATATTGCAAACCTGAGCATAAGCAGGAGACCAACTCACAGTGCAGGTGATGAGGCACTGGCAGCAGCAAGCTGTGTCACAGGTGGAGGAATGAACACACCTGGAGTTTAGTCTTCAACTGCAGGCTGAAGCACACAAGGTGGTGATGAGTGTGAAGCCCAATGCAGGTTGCTGGTATTGCTGAGCCTTGAAGTTCCACGGGAGCAAAGCAGAATCACCAGGAGTATAAGTTCTTAGCAGAGAACCAGGAACTCAGGAGAAACAGGAGCCGATCCTTTCATGCAGGTTGTCAGAATGACACAAAGTCCAGGATCCCTGTGAGGTGAAACTGTAGCCTCCTATATACCCCATGGTGTGCAGGGATTGGATGGAGGAAAGGACAGTGGGTGCGGCCACGCACCGGATTGGCCGCAGTATACTAGCTGTTTGGAAACTGTCATGGCGGCGCCCACGCCGCGGCCCAGCGGGGACGCGGCGCGCACACGCCCGCTGGCTCAGGAGTGTTCCCAGGACCTTGATGATGTCCCATGGCAGGGGCATAGGCGACAGGTGACCGCAGGGAGCCAGGACGGAGTCCGCAGCGGCGGACGGATGCCAGTCTGGTAAGTCGATTCCTGACAGTACCCCCTCCTTTAGGGGTGGACACCGAACACCCACGTGGTTTGGAGGGATGAGTGCTGTGGAAAACACGGACCAACCTAGGAGCATGGACATCAGATGAATTCACCCAGCTTCTCTCCTCTGGACCATAACCGAACCAATCGACCAGGTACTGGAGACGTCCATACCGGCAACGAGAGTCCAGAATCTTGTTGATCTCAAATTCCACGCCCCGCTGAGTTCGAACCTTGGGACCTGCTGGAAGAGTATTCTGAAAGCGGTTTAGGACTAGAGGTCTGAGGAGAGAAATGTGAAAGGCATTAGGAACACGAAGTGAAGGTGGTAATTTCAACTTGTAAGCCACTGGGTTGATGACACTCTCAATAGGGTAAGGACCAATGAAGCGTGGTGCGAACTTCATGGATGGAACCCTGAGACGAAGGTTGCGGGTTGATAACCAAACCCTGTCCCCCGGTTTCAAATGGGGAACCGCACGTCTTTTACGGTCGGCATAGACCTTATATCGACTGGAGGCTTTTTTGAGGGAAACGTGAATTCTTTTCCAAATGGAGGAAAACTGGGTCAGAGCAGTAGTGGCAGCAGGAACATCTATGTGAGGAAGTTCTTGAAATTCAGGTACTCGGGGATGTTGCCCATAGACTGCAAAGAATGGTGTCGTGTCTGTAGCAGTGTGGTAACGAAAGTTATGGGCAAACTCGGCCCATGGGAGCAGATTAAACCAATCATCCTGGGAGGATGTCACATATAGCCGTAGGAAAGTCTCAAGTTCCTGATTGACTCTCTCTGTCTGCCCATTCGTCTGAGGATGGTATGAAGACGAGAATTTCAATTTTATCTGCATGGCAGAACAGAGGGCCCTCCAAAACCTTGCTACAAACTGTACCCCCCGATCAGATATTATCTCGGAGGGTAACCCGTGTAAACGGAAGATCTCCTGTAGGAAGATCTGGGCTAGTTTCGGGGCAGAAGGGAGACCCTGGAGAGGAACGAAATGAGCCATCTTGGAAAATCTGTCCACTACAACCCAAATAGTGTTATGTCCCTGAGAAGGTGGAAGGTCAGTGATAAAGTCCATTGATAGATGAGACCAAGGACGACTAGGGACTGATAAGGGTTGCAACTGACCTGCTGGAGACTGACGAGGAGTCTTGTGCTGCACACATTTAGGACAGGATGCCACGAAATCCTGGATGTCCACTTTCATCTTCGGCCACCAATATGACGCAGAAAGGAACTTGAATGTCTTCAGGACACCAGGATGACCAGTAAACTTGGATTGGTGGGCCCAAGCTAGTAACTTGGGACGGAGTTCTGGGGAAACAAAAGTCTTACCCGGAGGTGGAGCTGGAGAGACTTGAGAGGTAGCGAAAACCACGGGACTCAGGATGGAATGTGGCACAGAGTCAGATGTTCCCTCTTCTGATTCCATGGACCGGGATAATGCGTCGGCTTTCACATTCTGTGAACCTGGGCGGAAATGAAGCCTAAAATTAAAACGAGAGAAAAACATAGCCCACCTGGACTGACGAGGGTTAAGGCACTGAGCTGCTTTTAGGTATAGCAGGTTCTTATGATCCGTGAAGATGTTAAACGGATGTTTGGCCCCTTCTAGGAGATATCTCCATTCCTCGAGAGCCAGTTTGATTGCCAATAACTCTTGATCTCCCACGGAGTAGTTAGCTTCTGCAGGAAGAAACTTGCGAGAGTAGAATCCACAAGGGTGGACTTTCCCATCAGATCCCTTCTGGGAGAGAACAGCTCCAACCCCAACATTAGAGGCATCTACCTCCAACTCGAACGGCCTGTTGACATCTGGCTGTGACAGCACTGGAGCAGACATAAAGGCTAACTTGATCTTCCGGAAGGCTGCCAAGGCTTCTTCTGACCAGTTGGAATGATCTGCCCCTTTCCGAGTCAGGTTGGTAATAGGAGCGATGAGAGTGGAGAATCCTCGAATAAATTTTCTATAATAGTTGGCAAAACCCAGGAATCGCTGGATAGACTTGAGGGAGTTTGGAATGGACCAATTGGCAATGGCTTCCAATTTTGCCGGGTCCATCTGAAGATCCGATCCGGAAATTATATACCCCAGGAAGGGTATAGAGGGAACTTCGAAGGTGCATTTGGATAACTTCCCGTAGAGACGGTTCTCACGAAGACGTCGGAGAACTTCACAGACTTGTAGGCGATGAGATGGAAGGTCTTGAGAAAAGATAAGAATATCATCTAAGTAAACAACGAGGTACTTATACAGGACATCACGAAAAATTTCGTTCACGAAGTGTTGGAATACCGCTGGAGCATTACTCAACCCAAATGGCATTACCAGGTATTCATAATGGCCGTCACGAGTGTTGAAGGCTGTCTTCCACTCGTCACCACTCCGGATTCTGATGAGATTATAGGCACCGCGGAGATCTAACTTGGTGAAGATGCGAGCCCCCTTAACTCTATCAAACAGTTCGGTAATGAGTGGTAAAGGATAACTATTCTTGACGGTAATGTCGTTGAGACCCCGATAGTCAATGCATGGACGCAGTCCTCCATCCTTCTTTTTGACAAAGAAGAAACCTGCGCCAGCGGGTGATGATGACGGACGGATGAATCCTTTCTGAAGATTCTCTCTAATGTAGTTACTCATCGCCTCTGTTTCAGGAACAGACAAAGGATAGGTGCGCCCCCTGGGTGGCTTCTTGCCAGGAAGGAGATCAATGGGACAATCCCATTCCCTATGGGGCGGCAGAATATCAGCAGCTTTTTCGCAGAAGACGTCTGCGAAGTCTTGATAAACTGCTGGGAGACTTAGCTGTGACTTCACTTCGGTGGACTTAAGAGGACACACTTGGGCTAAGCAGGAATGATGACAGTGTGAACCCCATGAGGTAAGCTGCAACGTTGTCCAGTCGAACTGTGGGTTATGTAGCTGGAGCCAAGGCATGCCCAAGACAATCTCCTGGGTGGCTTGAGGAATGACCAGGAACTTGATAATTTCTGAATGGAGAAATCCAACTCCCAGAACCACTGGGGTAGTTTGATGTGAAATGTTCCCTTTGGAGATTCTACTACCATCCACAGCAGTAATGTAAACAGGACAAGAAAGTTCACAGGTAGACAGGCAATATTTGTTTACCGCAGCTTGGGTGATAAAATTTCCTGCAGCACCGCAGTCCACTAATGCTGACGCAGACTGGAGCCCAACGGAAGTTTCTAGCGTCACCGGAATAATGAGATCTTGTTGAGAAGGAGCTTGACTGAATGATCCTAACTTGACTCCTCCCTTACAAGTCAGGATCTGGCGTTTCCCGAACGCATCGTGCAGGAGTTAATTTGATGACCCGCAGCAGCACAGTATAGGCAGAGCCTCTCTCGTATTCTTCTTGCCCGTTCCTCATGGGTTAGGCGGGACCTATTTACCTGCATAGGCTCGTCAGAAGGAGAAGGAGGCTGGAACTGTACAGGGGGTATGAACCTTATTCTGCGAGGCTCACTCCGAGCGCGTTCATTATTGCGTTCGCGGATGCGAGAGTCCAGCTTTATACACAGGGAGATCAAGTCAGACAGTTGAACAGGAATGTCACGGGTTGCCAGTTCGTCCTTGATCCGATCCGAAAGTCCGTGCCAGAAGGTTGCTACCAGAGCTTGGTTGTTCCATTGGACTTCTGCAGCCAACGTCTGGAACTGGATGACATATTGTCCCATGCTTCGGTTACCTTGACGAAGTTGGATCAGGTCTGCCGAAGCTGATGTTGCACGACCAGGCTCGTCAAAGATCCGTCTAAAGGTTGACACGAAGTCTGAGTAGTTATTGATCAGAGGGTCAGCACGTTCCCACAGAGGAGACACCCAATTCAGAGCAGATCCAGAGAGTAAGGAAATGATGTAGGCAACCTTGGACCTTGGTGTAGGAAAGTTATGTGGCAATAACTCAAACTGTATTTCGCACTGATTAAGAAACCCGCGACATAATTTAGGACTGCCATCATATTTGCTCGGCACGGGCAGATGCAGACGTGACACTGGAGCTGATGCAGCCGACATAGAAGAACTTACAGCACTGGCAGGTGCTGGGGTAACAGTAGGTGAGAGTACACTTGGCAGGGACTGCTGCAGTGTATCCAATCGGGAGGACATCCCTTGTAGAAAGTGAAGCATCTGCTGCTGCGCAACCTCTTGACCATCCAGACGGGAGACCAGATTTTGCAAGGCCTCTGACCCCACACTCCGTCCACCATCCGAGTCCATCGATCCTGGACTTACTGTCAGATTGTGTTTGGTCTGTGTCCCCGGAGGGGGCGCTAGTGGGTCAGTGGAGGTAGGAGGAAAGAGACGAGGAGGTTGTATCACGTTCTTGCGCATGAGCGCAATGGTATTTTATTTAGCAGATAAGTTTAAACAGAAATGCAGCAGAAATAATATATCAGATGAGAAAACACTTGGAATGATAACAAATAGTCTATGGCAATGGATGATAGGTGACTTGAGAAATCATATCCGGAAATATAAAACAACAGAATGAATGTCAATGAAATGATTCTGGTTTGAAAACCAGAGCAGGGTTTTAAAACAAAGAACTAAGGCAGTTGATGGATATTGCAAACCTGAGCATAAGCAGGAGACCAACTCACAGTGCAGGTGATGAGGCACTGGCAGCAGCAAGCTGTGTCACAGGTGGAGGAATGAACACACCTGGAGTTTAGTCTTCAACTGCAGGCTGAAGCACACAAGGTGGTGATGAGTGTGAAGCCCAATGCAGGTTGCTGGTATTGCTGAGCCTTGAAGTTCCACGGGAGCAAAGCAGAATCACCAGGAGTATAAGTTCTTAGCAGAGAACCAGGAACTCAGGAGAAACAGGAGCCGATCCTTTCATGCAGGTTGTCAGAATGACACAAAGTCCAGGATCCCTGTGAGGTGAAACTGTAGCCTCCTATATACCCCATGGTGTGCAGGGATTGGATGGAGGAAAGGACAGTGGGTGCGGCCACGCACCGGATTGGCCGCAGTATACTAGCTGTTTGGAAACTGTCATGGCGGCGCCCACGCCGCGGCCCAGCGGGGACGCGGCGCGCACACGCCCGCTGGCTCAGGAGTGTTCCCAGGACCTTGATGATGTCCCATGGCAGGGGCATAGGCGACAGGTGACCGCAGGGAGCCAGGACGGAGTCCGCAGCGGCGGACGGATGCCAGTCTGGTAAGTCGATTCCTGACACTGTGTCTCTTTTTACATTTGTGATACCCCGCCTACCCTCTTCACTTCCCCATGATGGCACAGAGAAACAAGAAAAACGCGCAGGCCCCCACAAATTTCTTTGGACAAAAATCTAAGGGTCCCCCGACTCCTGCATTGATCACGGATTCTCCTTCCTCCCCCTGCTCATTGGAGGCGGGTATTGACCCACAGATCCAAGCAGTTATGACCAGTTTACTTGAAGGGGTGCAGTCCGCCTTTAAGCAAGAACTTTCCACAGCTATCGCCGAGTTCAAATCTGATCTCACGACCCTTGGTAATCGTACAGACGCTCTTGAATCGAAGACAGACGACCTTTGCCGCTCTCAGCAACGTCTAGATTCGGAGCTCTCCAGACTTCACGACGAGCTGGAGGACCTCAAATAACGTCAAGAAGATCAAGAGAATCGCTCCCGTCGCAACAATCTACGCATCCGTAACGTGTCGTAATCAGTCCTCAGCTCTGCACTACCAGCCTTCCTGAAAGACTTCTTTCAACACGTCGTACCTGGCCTTTCAGATGCTGATTGCCTTTGTGATAGGGCCCACAGAGCGCTCCGAGCAAAACCGACCCCGACACAGCCACCTAGGGATGTTATAGTTCGGCTACACTATTTTCGCTCAAAGGAACGTATTCTGATGTCACCACGAGACTCTCCGGTGATCACTTTCAGGGATATGCAACTGCAAGTTTTTCAAGATCTAGCCCCCTCCACCATTCAAAAGAGACGGGACTTGCAGCCTGTTACTCGTATACTGCGCCAACAACAAATACGATATAGGTGGGGTGTTCCTTTCATGTTACAAGTTACAGCGAACAATTCTACTCACTCTGTCAAAACCCTAAACCAAGGACAGGATCTGTTGGCCAAACTTGGGCTCCTCCCTGCACCACCATCTGATGGGGGGACTGCCTCTTCCTCTGGGCCACGACGCTCCCAGATCCCCACGCCTGAATGGACGAGGGTAACTCGTCACCGCAATGACACCGATGACCCCCCTTGATTTCGGCGAACTTTTATCTGAATACGTTTGAATAGCTCTTAACTCTATTGAAATGTGTCTCCTGATAAGAGGAGACTCTTACTATCACCTTCCATCTTTTCAGGCGTTTACCATGAGTTTTGATAATGCACACCAAGGTTTAAAGTTTAACATGTGTTACGCCTAGCCTGATAATACTACGCTGGGCTTATCCCGTTTGCCTTGTCTCCCCTTGCTTCCCTTGTCCCCCCCCCTTTCTTTTTTTATTTTCTCTTATTGATTGGTTATGACACAGTATGTTTTTGTTTGTTCATTGTTTTTTCATATTATGGGTTACATTATTGTATCTTCGGCTCTAGCCGACTCAACTGTTGCGGTCCAGAGGGACCCGGTTCTCCTGCGATAGTTTACTATTCCCACTACCCCCGTGCTCCCTTTATTTGTTATTTTCGAAGTATGTTGTGTTATATCTGTGTAGCGGTCCTTGTTTGGGACCCTATAATTCAGGGTTTTCTCCCGTATGGGTTTTCTATCTCTTTCTTTTCTTCTATATTTCTAATTCTTGTTCTTTGTTGTTCTTCTTCTTTCCTTTTCTTTCTTCCCCGGGACGGGTTTACACTGCTCCTCATTTGTTCTTTGGTGTCACATGGCGCTTAAACTGTATTCTATAAATGTTAACGGGCTTAATTCTCCCAAGAAACGTACAGTGATGTTATCCGCCTGTCGGAGAGAGAAGGCTGATATAGTTTTCCTCCAAGAGACCCATTTCACCGGTACACACTCTCAGCTTCACGGTAAGCAATTTACCCAGACCTTTTTTGCCTCTGCTGCTTGTAAAAAAAGAGGGGTAGCTATACTGATCCATCGCAATACCCCATTTGTCCACACTACAACCATAGCTGACCCTGACGGCCGGTACCTGATAGTGATAGGTACGATCCGCACTGATATTCTAACACTAGTGTCTGTATACGCCCCTAATCAGGACCAATCCCGTTTTTTTCGCACGCTCTTTTTGCATCTCAATAGAGATTCGCAAGGCAACATTATTCTAGGTGGGGACTTCAACACTGTGCTTGACCCCTTATTAGATAAATCCACTCCTCCTAAACATAAGAAGGAAGCGTCTCCGTCTGATGCGGCCCTTACATTGACATCCTCCCTCACACACCTTGATTTACAAGACACTTGGCGTCTTAAACACTCCAGCGCTAGAGACTACACCCACTTCTCTGCACCTCATCAGCACTACTCTCGGATAGATATGATACATGTCTCTCGCTCAATCTCGATGCTGATATCTGATTCAGGCATCACTCCCTGTTCCTGGACGGACCATGCAGGAGTGTATATCCTGATTGATCTCTATGGAACTCCTAATAAGTCCCGTAAATGGCGTCTTGATGATACTCTCCTTTTGCACCCCTCCACTCTTTCAGACACTAAACTGAACCTAAATTTTTTTTTCGAGGAAAACGCCTCCCCTGAAGTCTCTCCTAGTCTAGTTTGGGAAGCACACAAAGCCACTATTCGCGGCCAATTTATGTCTAAGGCCTCAGCCATACGTAAGAAAGCAGCACAGGAAGTTTCCTCATTGGAATCTCAAATTACTGCGCTTCTAGCCCAGCACAAAATTGCCCCGTGCGACTCCCTACTCTCCAGATAAATAACCTCCGAGGCCAGTTGAACACCCTTTTATCGCGGAGAGCGGCAGCTATACTACAGAAGCTTCGTCAAAAATTTTATGATAAAGCGGATAAAATAGATTGCCTTTTAGCTAATAAGTTACGAAGTAAGCGAGCTATGGGACTGATAGATAAACTACATTCTTCTACGTTAGACGCTCTCACTTATGATCCTAAACTGATGGTGGAGGAATTTCGAAACTATTATAGCTCCTTATATAATCTCCCTACCCCCCCTCTTCCCTCCGATGGTCCGGGGGGAGCATGTTCATATTTGTCGGGTGCCCCCTTACCAGGTTTGACGGAGCAACAGATTTCTCTTCTTAATGCGGATATATCGCTGGAAGAGACGGTTGCCGCTATCAAATCTATGCGATCGTCAGCTGCCCCTGGTCCAGATGGCTTTACCGCTCAGTACTACAAAACATTCCATACGGAATTGGCTCCATATCTCACCTCGCTCTTTAATAGTGTTTTAGAGGGAGCATCATTTGCGCCAGCGACTGTACAAGCTGACATTATTGTGATTCCAAAGCCAGGAAGGGATTCCACACATTGTTCCAATTATCGCCCGATTTCTTTGCTAAACGTAGATCTTAAGATATACGCTAAAATCTTAGCCAACCGCTTAGCTCCCCTACTTACACAACTGATACACCCGGACCAAGTGGGGTTCATTTCTGGCCGCCAGGCCTCCGATAATACCAGGAGAGCCATAGATTTGATCCACTCTATCCATAAACAGAAATTACCCTCGTTGTTGCTAGCATTAGATGCCGAGAAGGCTTTTGACAGAATTTCCTGGCCCTTTGCTTTCTCAGCGCTCCGGAGGATGGGTTTTTCTGGCAAATTCCTTGAAGGTTTCTCTGCGCTTTACAGATCCCCTACGGCCACGGTCTCTATTAATCGCCTCACCTCTTCCGCATTCACCATCACTAACGGCACCAGACAGGGATGCCCGCTTTCCCCATTGCTATTTGCCCTGGTTATGAAACCGCTGGCGGCACGGATCAGGGCTAATGTAGATATAGCTGGAGTGCGGGTGGGCCTTACTGAACATAAAATTGCGTTATACGCAGACGATGTTCTAATATCTCTGGGATCCCCATCTCAGTCGTTACAGCCACTCCTTTCTGAGATAGACCTCTATTCTAAACACTCAGGTTATAAGCTTAATACGAGTAAGACTGAAGTATTGAACTTTTATATCCCCGGCCAGATTAAGCTCTCTTTGGAAAACTCCTTTCCATTTCAATGGCACAAGCGAAAGATTAAATAACTAGGTATTTTTCTGACGCATAGCCATCATCAGCTTTACCAAGCTAATTTCCCTAGGCTTCTAGATCAAATTAAATCAGACTTGTCTTCTTGGTCTAGCCTCTTTATCTCCTGGATAGGTAGGGTAAACTCGGTGAAGATGAACGTGCTCCCTCGGATACTTTACCTGTTCCAGACCCTCCCGATGTTTATCCCTCCATCTGTTTTTAAATTCTTGCAATTCTATACGTCACAATTCATAAGGGCGAATAAGCGTCCCCGTGTCCGATTGAAACTTTTACAACGCCCCACATTAAGTGGTGGCCTAGGCATCCCAGATTTTAGAAGATATTATTTCGCTACACAGCTCTCACACTGTGTACAATGGTGCAACCCCGTATCTAACAGGGTCTGGGTGGCTATAGAAAACGCTGAGGTGGGTCTCTCTACTCTCACTTCTCTTCTTTGGCTTTCGAAATCCTGCCGCCCCAGGACCATACCATCCCATCCCGTGATCTCCTGCTCACTTACGATTTGGGACTTTGCTAATAGGAAATATAGCTTAGCCCCAACTCCATCCCCTATCATCCCAATATTACACAACCCTGCATTCACCCCGGTACAAATAAATCACTGTTTGCGCCTTGGCAAGATAGAGGTATTTTATATCTGAATGATATTACTAGGGATACTAGTTTTCCACAGTTTTCTCAGATTCCAGAAACTATTGATATTCCCTCTAAGTATTTTTATCAATTTTTACAACTCAGACATTTTCACTCCTCAACAGGCCGCGTCCTCTCTAGTAGACCCCTGACCACGTTTGAGACTATATGTTTCAGACGTCACTCGACCAAAGGCCTAATTTCCCTCTTATATACTACTCTCACTGGGGATGCTCCCTCTCAGCGAGATCCTCATGAGAGAGCATGGGAAACGGACCTAGGCTCGACCTTGGATGATGATGAGTGGTCTGCGTTAGAATTAAAGAGAATGTCTATAAATTATTATATAGATGGTATTATGTACCATCTTGTTTGAGCAAAATGTACCCGGATACGTCGGATAGATGCTGGAGAGGATGTGGCGCAGAGGGCTCTTTCCTACACATCTGGTGGTCATGTCCTAAAATAGTGCATATGTGGAGGTGTTAGGCGCAGAGGGTCCGCCCGTCAGTGCGGCCCGGCGCCTAGCAACTAGGGAAGCCGCAGGCAGACAGCCGCCGGCTCCCTAGCAACGCTAGACGCCGGGCGCACAGAGCCGCTCTGACCCTAGCAACGGGGACGCCACTGTCGGACCGCGTTCCCCGTTGCTGGGTCTAAATAAATCAGTTAATTGGTAGCTTGGCCGTGCAGCATGCAGCTGCACGGCATGATTGATCATTACTCTGTCTGGATCCTGATTGGAGGGCTCCCAATTAAAAGCACTCCCAGGACTTCTCACAGACGCCGGTGATAGCTTCCTGTTTGCTGTGTCAGTTACAGAGAGTTTCCAGTCCTGCTCAACCCGGTTGTTCCTGTCCTCAGTGATCCAGTACTCGGAATTTGTCATCTATTCCTGGAGTCCGACCGAGCACCTTTAACATCCTGTGGTGTTCGTGAGTCGCGGCGTAGCCGTGTGTTGCGGCTTGACCGCTTACTATTATTATTTAGTTTATTGTGTTCTGGAGCTTTTGCGGAGGATTCCGCTCCCACAAATCCACTCTGGTATCCAGCGGTGCTGGATAGGAGTACGGATCAGTGGATCTTTGGTTGTCCTTTTCCCTGGCGGTTTGTCCGCACATACTTTTGGTTTAAGTTAGATAGCTTGTAACCCCTGGCCTGGTTGCTTAGTCAGAGGGCCCCTTGTTATCACCCTGTCTCGGATTTCCCTTTGTCTCCCATTAAGACCTGAGGGGGCATCGGGGTTGGGCAGACATAATCCGCCCTTCGAACGCGGCTGCCATGGGCTCAAGCAACCATAGTCTCGCAGGGGATTTCTGATAACACGGGCGAGACAACGGAGTTAGGGCGCCAGGGGTTACTAGGCCTTCCTGCTCCCGTACCAGCATATCTTTCCAGTACTCAGACCTCTGCCATAAAGATCTCCTCTGGTCTGGAGTACGGGAATCATAACATTATCACCGGCCTGACTAAAATTTAAAATTAACAGGAGTTAATTTTTTCCCTTATTCTGTTGGGAGATTAGTCAGCCTCATGAATCCCTCCGGTGTTGGGCCAAATCCTGGCCAGTTTTTAGTTAGCCAGATTCAAGAGCTTACTCAGATGGTTCAAGATCTGTCCCTTCGGGTGAAGTCACAGGAAGATCTGTTACGGACTTCCCCGAGGGTCATTCCTGAACCAAAAATGCATCTGCCTGACCGTTTTTCTGGGGATAGAAAGCAGTTTTTTAATTTTAAAGAGTCTTGTAAACTGTATTTTCGCTTAAGACCAGTCTCCTCAGGTACGGAATCTCAGCGGGTAGGAATTATTATTTCTTTGCTACAGGGGGATCCTCAGACCTGGGCTTTTGGCTTAAAGACAGACGATCCGGCTTTATTGTCTGTAGACGCCTTTCTGGGATCTTTAGGGCTATTGTATGACGACCCTGATAGAGAGGCATCCGCTGAGAGTCAGTTGCGTGCTCTCAGACAGGGTAGGAATCCCGCAGAGATGTATTGTACGGAGTTTCGCCGTTGGTCGAACGACTGTGGATGGAATGACCCAGCCCTACGCAGTCAGTTTCGCCTCGGCTTATCCGAGTCTATAAAAGACAGTCTCCTTCAGTATCCCGCTCCTGAGACTCTCGATAAACTCATGGAGCTTTCTATTAAGATTGATCGTCGTCTCAGAGAGCGGAGGGTTGAAAAAGGAGCATCTGTCGGGTCTTCTCCTTGTGTTTTTTCCATTCCTGTGGACATAGAGGAGCCCATGCAGATAGGCCTCTCCAAACTGTCTCCTGAAGAAAGAACCAGAAGGCAAAATTCTGGTCTTTGTTTATACTGTGGGGGTAAGGGACATTTTGCCCGTAGTTGTCCGAACAAGTCGGGAAACGCCTCGACCAAGTGAGTTGTGAGGGGGTTCACTTTGGTCTGCAGCTTATCTCCTCAAATAATTCACTGTTGGTTCCAGCTAAAGTTTCCTTTGGCAGCCTCTGTTCCTCGATCTCGGCTTTTGTGGACAGTGGAGCTGCAGGGAACTTTATGGATTTAACATGGGCTAAGGCCTTAGGTATTCCTCAGTTAGCCTTGGGTAGGTGTATCACCATGCATGGTTTAGATGGGAGTCCCTTGTCCAATGGGGTTATTTCTCTCTGTACACCTCCTGTTCTACTTTCGGTAGGAGCTCTGCATTCTGAAAAGATTGAGTTTTTCCTTACCCATTGCCCAGCAGTTCCTGTGGTTCTGGGTCACCCTTGGCTGGCCTTTCATAATCCCATCATTGATTGGCAGTCGGGGGAGATCTTACAATGGGGTACCATCTGTAATAAGGAATGTATTACGCTTCCCATCAGAATAGCTGCTGTCATTCCCGCACCCATTCCTGTGGAATACCAGGATTTTGTTGATGTATTTTCCAAGGGCAATGCGGATATTCTGCCTCCCCATAGGCCTTATGATTGTGCTATCGAGTTAATTCCTGGTGCCACTTTGCCTAAGGGAAGGTTATATGCATTGTCCGGACCTGAAACTGTGGCCATGAATGAGTATGTTAAAGAAAGCCTAGGGAAAGGATTTATCAGGCCATCTAAATCCCCTTTAAGTGCAGGCTTCTTCTTCGTGGAGAAGAAGGATGGATCACTCAGACCTTGCATTGACTTTAGAGCCTTGAATAAAATCTCAGTAAAGAATACTTACCCTTTGCCGCTGATTTCTGTCCTCTTTGATCAGCTACGTTCGGCTGTGATTTTTTCTAAGATTGACCTGAGAGGAGCATATAACCTCATCAGAATCAAGTCAGGGGATGAGTGGAAAACGGCATTCAGTACTCAATCAGGCCACTATGAGTATCTGGTTATGCCATTCGGCCTGTCCAACGCTCCGGTAGTTTTCCAGGATCTCATTAACGATGTGCTCCGTGAATTTCTTGGAAGATTCGTTGTAGTCTACTTAGACGATATTTTGATATATTCTGACTCTATTGAACAACATGTTACCCAGGTGCGTCAGGTTCTAAAAAAATTACGTGAAAATCACCTATATGCCAAGCTGGAGAAGTGTGAATTTCATGTCACGGAGGTATCCTTTTTAGGGTACATTATTTCCCCTCGGGGATTCTGTATGGAACCAAAGAAGCTCCAAGCCATCCTTAGTTGGGCGCAACCCACCAATTTAAAAGCAATTCAGCGCTTTTTAGGGTTTGCGAATTACTATAGAAGATTTATTCACTCTTTCTCTGACCTAGTTGCTCCCATTGTGGCACTGACTAAAAAGGGAGCAGATCCTACCAACTGGTCGCGTGAAGCGGAGTTATCTTTTCAGGCCTTGAAACAAGCCTTTGTCTCAGCCCCGGTCCTCAGACATCCCAACCCAGAATTGCCTTTCATTGTTGAGGTTGATGCCTCGGAGGTTGGAGTAGGGGCTATCCTATCTCAGAAGGATCCGGATTCCCTGGAATTACATCCTTGTGTCTTCATGTCCAGGAAATTCTCATCTGCTGAATCCAACTACGATGTTGGTAACCGGGAATTACTGGCTATTAAATGGGCGTTTGAGGAGTGGAGGCATTGGCTTGAAGGAGCCACTCATACCATTTCAGTTTTGACTGATCACAAAAATCTTCAATACATTGAATCAGCTAAACGGCTGAATGCCCGGCAAGCTCGTTGGGCTTTATTTTTTACTCGTTTCAAGTTCATTATCACCTTCAGGCCAGGTTCCAAGAATACCAAGGCAGATGCCCTGTCACGCAGTTTTCTTCCAGTTCAAGACAACAGTCCTCTTACTCCCATACTTCCGTCTTCAGTCATTCGGGCAGGTCTCACACAAGATTTATTTACCCAGTTAAAGCAGCTTCAACATCAAGCTCCTGGAAATACTCCTGCTGGTCGTCTTTTTGTCCCCGAGTTTTTGAGAGCAACGGTTTTGACGGAGTTTCATGATAGCAAGGTTGCCGGGCATCCGGGGATCGCTAAAACTTTTGAATTAGTTTCCCGCTCGGTATGGTGGCCTGGTCTTTCCAAAGACATTAAGGAGTTTGTTTTTTCTTGTCAGGTCTGTGCACAGCATAAGGTTCCCCGTTCCTTGCCTATCGGTCAACTTATGCCCTTGAATGTTCCTCTTAGGCCATGGTCTCATATTTCCATGGATTTTGTGGTGGACCTCCCTCTGTCAGCCGGATGCCGAGTCATATGGGTGGTAGTGGACCGTTTTAGTAAGATGGCCCATTTCATTGCTCTTCCCAGATTGCCATCTGCCCAGGGATTGGCAGTCTTGTTCCTCCGCCATGTTTTCAGACTCCATGGGTTACCCACTGATATTGTTTCTGATCGGGGTCCACAGTTCATTGCACAGTTTTGGAAGTCTTTTTGTGCCTCATTAAAGATGAAATTATCTTTAACGTCTGGCTACCATCCCCAATCCAACGGGCAGACTGAGCGAGTTAATCAATCATTAAAACAATATTTGCGTTTGTACTCGGCCAAACTCCAAAATGACTGGTCTGAGTTTCTTCCGTTTGCAGAATTTGCTTACAACAATGCCTGTCATTCCTCCACCAATGTATCTCCATTTTTTACAGTTTTTGGTTTTCACCCCAGAGCTAATTCCTTTTTTCAACATTCCTCTGTCTCCTCGCTGACCTTGACCTCTCATCTCAAACTCATTTGGAGAAAAGTGCACCTGGCTCTCAGAAAAGCGGCATTTCGGGAGAAAAATTTTTCTGACAGGCTCCGGCGGCCGTGCACTTTTAAAGTTGGAGATAGGGTATGGTTGTCGACTCGCAACATTAAACTTCGACAAACCTCAGCCAGATTGGGTCCTAAATTTATTGGACCATTTCATATTATCAAAAAAGTCAATCCAGTGGCTTTCCGGTTACGTTTACCAAAAACTTTACGGATCGGAAATACCTTCCATTGCTCCTTGTTAAAACCCTATGTTTCGTCCAGTAGATTTCCTCGCAAGATCTCTCAGGGGAAATCACCAATAGATGTACAGGGTCAGCAGGAGTTCTTGGTGGAGAAGGTTCTTGATTCCAGGTTGTCCCGGGGTCGACTTTATTTTTTGGTACATTGGAAAGGTTATGGTCCAGAGGAAAGGTCCTGGGTCCTGGATGAGGATCTCCATGCCCCGAGGCTCAAAAAGGCATTTTTTCGAGAATTTCCTCAGAAACCTGGCCTTAGGGGTTCCTTGACCCCTCCTCAAGGGGGGGGTACTGTTAGGCGCCGAGGGTCCGCCCGTCAGTGCGGCCCGGCGCCTAGCAACTAGGGAAGCCGCAGGCAGACAGCCGCCGGCTCCCTAGCAACGCTAGACGCCGGGCGCACAGAGCCGCTCTGACCCTAGCAACGGGGACGCCACTGTCGGACCGCGTTCCCCGTTGCTGGGTCTAAATAAATCAGTTAATTGGTAGCTTGGCCGTGCAGCATGCAGCTGCACGGCATGATTGATCATTACCCTGTCTGGATCCTGATTGGAGGGCTCCCAATTAAAAGCACTCCCAGGACTTCTCACAGACGCCGGTGATAGCTTCCTGTTTGCTGTGTCAGTTACAGAGAGTTTCCAGTCCTGCTCAACCCGGTTGTTCCTGTCCTCAGTGATCCAGTACTCGGAATTTGTCATCTATTCCTGGAGTCCGACCGAGCACCTTTAACATCCTGTGGTGTTCGTGAGTCGCGGTGTAGCCGTGTGTTGCGGCTTGACCGCTTACTATTATTATTTAGTTTATTGTGTTCTGGAGCTTTTGCGGAGGATTCCGCTCCCACAAATCCACTCTGGTATCCAGCGGTGCTGGATAGGAGTACGGATCAGTGGATCTTTGGTTGTCCTTTTCCCTGGCGGTTTGTCCGCACATACTTTTGGTTTAAGTTAGATAGCTTGTAACCCCTGGCCTGGTTGCTTAGTCAGAGGGCCCCTTGTTATCACCCTGTCTCGGATTTCCCTTTGTCTCCCATTAAGACCTGAGGGGGCATCGGGGTTGGGCAGACATAATCCGCCCTTCGAACGCGGCTGCCATGGGCTCAAGCAACCATAGTCTCGCAGGGGATTTCTGATAACACGGGCGAGACAACGGAGTTAGGGCGCCAGGGGTTACTAGGCCTTCCTGCTCCCGTACCAGCATATCTTTCCAGTACTCAGACCTCTGCCATAAAGATCTCCTCTGGTCTGGAGTACGGGAATCATAACAGGAGGGAAGTGATTAACTTTATATCTAGTTTGCTGCAGATTTCTGTTCCTTCTGACCCCAAATACATTCTCCTCCCCTTAAATCTACCATCATTAACCAAATATCAAAATAAATTGTTGCGGCATATAGTATCCGCAACAACATGTCAACTAGCTGCAGATTGGAAAAACCCTGTCCCGCCCTCCATGCAATCTATAATTGCCCGTATTTGGTACGTTTATCGCATGGACTACATGACTAGCATCATTAACTGCTCCCCTAAGTCATTCCAGAAAATTTGGAGCCCATGGCTGGCTACCCAGTATGCCCCATCTGTGATACCCTGCACCATATTTGAAGAGACCCTCCCGGGGATCCTACTCTATTCTATTCTGTCCCTTTCTCTTCTTTTTTCTCTTCTTCCATGTCTTTTTTCTCTTTGACCTTCTTCTACTCTTACCTCCTAACGCTAGTCGGATAGCTGCGCTACCGACTGGTCCTTTTCTCTATTTTACACTACCCGCTCTCTGGGTTAAAAATGGATCACTGTTCTTTTTCCAATCATCTGTATAACCACCAAATGTTATGTTATACCTCCAATGTAATCTGTTAAAACCGTTACCTGTTGGTATCTGATTGTATTTGTGATCCCGTGAATAAAAATAATTAAAAAAAGAAAAAGAAGAAATAAAACTGTATATATTTATTTATACAAATATATCAATACGTATATCTCTCCTTCCTCCAGAGCTGGCCCTAACCAATTTGATGCCCTAGGCAAGATTTTGGTTGGTGCCCTCTAGCACCGGCGCTAGTTCTGCCTCTGACCCTGGCCTGTACCCATTTCCCAGCACAGCACCCAGCAACATAGATCACAGCAGCAGCCAGCAACACCTGTCACCCCTCACCATTAGCAATCCTAATCCAAAACCCTCACCCAGCACCCCTCATCAGAAACCCTCTCTCAGCACAGCACCCAGCAGCACAGCTCACAGCAGCAGGCAGCAGCACCCATCCCCCCTAACCCATAGCAATACTAATCTAATAGCCCCCATACATTGTGCGATGCAAAGCGATGCCGCACCAGCAGTTCAGGTGCGATAAAATCACACCTGAACTGCCAAAGTGATTACCATGTGATCATGCGATAGATCGCATGGTAATCACGTGATGGGCACGTCACCGCAGAGTGGGAGCAGCCTCTGGCCACTCCCGGCGGGTGCCCATCGCACATTGCAGTGCAATATATTGCAGGTGTTAAAAAAAACACATGCGATCGCACTGAGATGCGAGAAATATTATGTGCAGCACATACTATCATGAGACCCGACATTCGAGCGGCGTGCCCATGCATCGCATCTCATGATACCTTAAATGTGCATACAATCCTTCGATTTCTCTCACAGATCCGGTCGAAATCGAAGGATAGCACCTAATATCTCACAAGTGTATGGGCACCATAACAACCCTCATACAGAACCCCTCTCTCAGCACAGCACACATCACCCAGCAGCACATATCACATCAGCAGCCAGCAACACCCATCACCCCTCAGCTAGTCAGCACACAGGCAGAGGCGTCCAGAGTCCCAGCAAGAAAGCAGAAGCATCAGGCATGGCAGCGCACTTCCACGCTGTGTGATGTCACATGTCAGGTGCCATGACAGGTCCCCACCACTCTGCAGTCTGCACACCCAGGCATGAATTTATGTCCCGCTGGCGAGGGACTGATACTGACTGTGCGGGTACTGTATATAAGAAAATGTTCTTGTATTTGTGAACACTGTGGTGTGTATTTATATATATATATATATATATATATATATATATATATATAAGTACTTAATAGAGGCACTCTCCAGATTTAACAAATGTGCAAAAAAGAGTTCTCATTTATTAAGATATACGTCACATAGTCCACTTGAAAAGTATCCTCAAGCGCTTTTGGCCCTCAACGGGCCTTCCTCAGGAGGCTATATGCAGCAACTACATATCAGGTGATGAAACCAAACAGAATAACATCCCAGGCATCCAGCACTAAAATGAGCCATGCCTGACTGGCTCTATATACACCTGTTCATAATTGAAATTGGCGCCAAAAACGCCCCTTCATGACCTCAAAACAAAGCGACCAGTCATAGAATAATACAAATCTCAAATTGCAACCTGTGCTAACAAGCATTAAAGAGAGCGATGTATAGCACTTTGACTGGTCGCTTTGTTATGAGGTCATGAAGGGGCGCCAATTTCAATTATGAACAGGTGTATATAGAGCCAGTCAGGCATGGCTCATTTTATTGCTGGATGCCTGGGATGTTATTCTATTTGGTTTCATCACCTGATATGTAGTTGCTGCATATAGCCTCCTGAGGAAGACCCGTTGAGGGCCAAAAGCGCTTGAGGATACTATTCAAGTGGACTATGTAACGTATATCTTAATAAATGAGAACTTTTTTTTGCACATCTGTTAAATCTGGAGAGTGCCTCTATTAATTTTCTATAATTACAATGCTCTGACATTGGAGTGGACACCCCAGTTGTTACTTCTTTTGAGGATGTGAGTGCGACCTTTACTGGATATATATATATATATATATATTGTATACACTACTTTAACTGCTGGTGACCTAAGTCTCCGCACACCCACACTCAGAGCTGGATTAAGGCTTTGGGGGGCCGGGGGCACTTAATACCGGGGGGGGGGGGCCCTAAAGATTAAAATTTTTGGATCGGGTCTTAGGGGGTCATTTAGATCTGATCGCTGCTGTGCGTTTTCGCACAGTGGATGATCAGATCCGAACTGCACATGCATATGTACCGCAATGCGCAGTCGCGTCGGACAATTACAACGGGCATAGGTTTTCAGCGACGGGATGGTGCGAAGGATCCATTAGCACGGGCGTTTGCAAGGTGATTGACAGGAAGAGGCCGTTTGTGGGTGACAACTGACCATTTTCAGGGAGTGTCCGGAAAAACGCAGACGGGCTTAAGCATTTTCAGGGGGGATGTCTGACGTCAGCTCCGGCCCCGATCAGCAGGATTCAATCGCACTGGAAGAGTAAGTCCTCGGCTGCGTAGAGACTGCACAAACTGCTTTTTAGCAGCTCAGCTACACCTGCGGTTGCACACTTAAACAGCAAAAATACATTCCCCCTGTAGGCTGCGACTATCTGATTGCAGGACAGCAAAAAACGTAGCCCAGCGATCAGATCTGAATGACCTCCTTAGTGCACAAGCCTTCAGTGTGCACATGAACTGGGGTGTGGCCACAAGTCACATGCCCATTTCACTTCATGCTGGGGGCATGGACATTGCTTCCCCAGCAGCCCAAGCCTCTTGCGCACAGTAGTTGGGAGCATTATGTCCCTCCCTTTGCTCCTGCCCACTGATGGGACAGAACCCAAAAAAGAGTACTGTCCCATCCCATCGTGATTGTTGGGGCGATATGCATATGCACATATACAGTACACATACATATATACTATCATACATATAAATACAGTCACATACAGTACTTATACAAATACATACATACATACATACTGTCACACACACATACATATGTACAGTCGCACACACAGTAACTTGCATACTGTCACATAAGTAGTCACACACATATACACATACATATGTACAGTTAGACACACATGCATACAATCACACATATATACATACTGTCACACACAGTCATAAACATACAGTCACACACATAAACATATCCCTCTTACACATATACATAGTGTCCCCCTCCTCCCTCTCACACATATTCCTATACAGTGTCCCCCTCCTCCCTCATACAGTGTCCCCCTTCCTCCCTTTCACACATATTCCTGTACAGTGTCCCCCTCCTCCCTCTCACACATATTTATATACAGTGTCTCCCTCCTCCCTCTCACACATATTCCTATACAGTGTCCCCCTCCTCCCTCTCACACATATTTATATACAGTGTCTCCCTCCTCCCTCTCACACATATTCCTATACAGTGTCTCCCTCCTCCCTCTCACACATATTTATATACAGTGTCTCCCTCCTCCCTCTCACACATATTTATATACAGTGTCTCCCTCCTCCCTCTCACACATATTCCTATACAGTGTCCCCCTCCTCCCTCTCACACATATTTATATACAGTGTCTCCCTCCTCCCTCTCACACATATTCCTATACAGTGTCTCCCTCCTCTCTCTCACACATATTTATATACAGTGTCTCCCTCCTCCCTCTCACACATATTTATATACAGTGTCTCCCTCCTCCCTCTCACACATATTTATATACAGTGTCTCCCTCCTCCCTCTCACACATATTCCTATACAGTGTCCCCCTCCTCCCTCTCACACATATTTATATACAGTGTCTCCCTCCTCCCTCTCACACATATTCCTATACAGTGTCTCCCTCCTCTCTCTCACACATATTTATATACAGTGTCTCCCTCCTCCCTCTCACACATATTTATATACAGTGTCTCCCTCCTCCCTCTCACACATATTTATATACAGTGTCTCCCTCCTCCCTCTCACACATATTCCTATACAGTGTCCCCCTCCTCCCTCTCACACATATTTATATACAGTGTCTCCCTCCTCCCTCTCACACATATTCCTATACAGTGTCTCCCTCCTCCCTCTCACACATATTTATTTATATACAGTGTCTCCCTCCTCCCTCTCACACATATTTATATACAGTGTCTCCCTCCTCCCTCTCACACATATTCCTATACAGTGTCCCCCTCCTCCCTCTCACACATATTTATATACAGTGTCTCCCTCCTCCCTCTCACACATATTCCTATACAGTGTCTCCCTCCTCCCTCTCACACATATTTATATACAGTGTCTCCCTCCTCCCTCTCACACATATTTATATACAGTGTCTCCCTCCTCCCTCTCACACATATTCCTATACAGTGTCCCCCTCCTCCCTCTCACACATATTTATATACAGTGTCTCCCTCCTCCCTCTCACACATATTCCTATACAGTGTCTCCCTCCTCCCTCTCACACATATTTATATACAGTGTCTCCCTCCTCCCTCTCACACATATTTATATACAGTGTCTCCCTCCTCCCTCTCACACATATTTATATACAGTGTCTCCCTCCTCCCTCTCACACATATTTATATACAGTGTCTCCCTCCTCCCTCTCACACATATTTATATACAGTGTCTCCCTCCTCCCTCTCACACATATTTATATACAGTGTCTCCCTCCTCCCTCTCACACATATTTATATACAGTGTCTCCCTCCTCCCTCTCACACATATTCCTATACAGTGTCCCCCTCCTCCCTCTCACACATATTTATATACAGTGTCTCCCTCCTCCCTCTCACACATATTCCTATACAGTGTCTCCCTCCTCCCTCTCACACATATTTATATACAGTGTCTCCCTCCTCCCTCTCACACATATTTATATACAGTGTCTCCCTCCTCCCTCTCACACATATTCCTATACAGTGTCCCCCTCCTCCCTCTCACACATATTTATATACAGTGTCTCCCTCCTCCCTCTCACACATATTCCTATACAGTGTCTCCCTCCTCCCTCTCACACATATTTATATACAGTGTCTCCCTCCTCGCTCTCACACATATTTATATACAGTGTCTCCCTCCTCCCTCTCACACATATTTATATACAGTGTCTCCCTCCTCCCTTTCACACATATTCCTATACAGTGTCTCCCTCCTCCCTCTCACACATATTTATATACAGTGTCTCCCTCCTCCCTTTCACACATATTCCTATACAGTGTCCCCCTCCTCCCTCTTACACATAAACATATAGTGTCCCCCTCCTCCCTCTTACACAGTCCCCCCACTCCTCCCTCTTACCTCCCTCTAAAATCACTGGGTGGGCACTGCAGGCACACTGTGTGTGCATCTGATCCCGTCCTGCCTCCAAGTTCTCCTCCTCTCCCATGCTGCTTGCCAAGCACTGAATGCACAGTGCTGTGAAGCCCCGCCCCATGCACGAATTCCACTCCTCCTCGTCCTCAGTCTTCTGTTTACTTTAATTTTCTACAGCTCGCAGTGCAGTTTTGCACTGCAACTGTAACCAAAGCTGGGGGGCCCCATTCACAAAGGGGGCCCAGGGTAACATGCCCCTCGAGCCCCCCCTTAATACGGCTCTGCCCACACTCAGCACTGCCCCCCTCTTTGACTGTCCCCTTCTCTACTCTCCTCCCCATCCTCCCCACCAAAGCTCTGTTGCTTCCCCCATCATACCTTCTCCTTTCTAACCTCCCCCTTCATTTGCGGCTATATATATATAATATAGAGTAACGCCTCTATATTTTTGCACCGTGCCTTTGTGCACGTGGGATGCGGTCAAGATCCCGCTGGGTGGAATCCCGGCGGTCGGAATACCGACACCGGAATCCCGACTGGCACATTCCCGACATATTCTCCCTCTGTGGGTGTCCACGACACCCATAGAGGGAGAATAAATTTGTGTGCCGAGCGTAACGAGGCACCGTGCCCGCAGCGTGGCGAGCGCAGCGAGCCTGCAATGGCCTGCGTTGTGCTCGCCCCCCTGTCGGGATTGCTCTGGTCGGGGTATTCCGACCGCCGGGATCCCGTCCGCCGGGATTTTGTACTGATCCCGTGATGTCCATGTTATAGATCTTGGGGGGGAACCAAAATGTCTAGTTACAGCTCTAAGGATGAGATCAGTCACATTTGTGTTTGTAGACAGACGCAAAATTGGTAGTTTGCAGGAGGGCGCCAAACACCCTAGCACCACCCTGGCTGTTCTCCCCAATATCCAGACCGGAACACCGCACAGCAGGTACCATTCGGCCCTCACATCTAACCAGAAGAAGCCAGCGCAAGGTATTGGAATCCAGGCCAGCGGAGCTTCTGCTATGTCCTGTAACTGCCTGCAACAGAGCTGGACCCTGAAGAGCGACTGTGTGACTACAGCTCGCCGCCCTAGTTGGACAAGATGGCTTACATCCCTGTCGGGCATTAAATGACATATCCCTGGGGACCCTCTGATCCTTGGGGCCCGGTACAGGTGTACCCTTTGTGACCAATATTACTGTTCAGCGATTATTAATCTCTAGTGACCATTATAATTTATATTTGTTATATTGGAAATAACACTTGGCAATGTTATGAAATTAAGGGGGTAATTCACAGTTGATCGTAGATGTGCTAAATTTAGCACATCTACGATCAGTTACTCTGACATGCGGGGGGACGCCCAGCACAGGGCTAGTCTGCCCCGCATGTCATTCCCTACCTTTCCTGCACAGGTACAAAAGCATCACATGGCGGCGATGCTTCTGTACCTGGCGAGGAGCTCCCTACCTGCGAAGCCGTTGGCCAGACCGCGCCCCGCCAACGGCGTTCTGACGCCGTTAGCATGCCCCATCCCGAACCGCGACCACCTCTGCCTGTCAATCAGGCAGAGGCGAACGCAGCCCAGAGATGGTCATAGCATCTCACTGGGCTCCCGGGGTGCGCAAGCGCAGTGCGGCCGCTGCACGTGCACACTCCACAAAAAGATTCAGACTGCGATCGCTGCTGCTGCAGTGATCCAGTCTGAATTAGTTTCGCACACGGTGATATTTGTGCTAGGTGAGATTTGAGTCTATACAATCTTTGCTATGCGATTTGTACTAAGTGGGGTATGCTATTTGAACTACATCCAATTTTGAATACACTACAATGTACTATGGGGGTCATTCCGAGTTGATCGCACGCTGCCGATTTTCACAGCGCAGCGATCAGGTTAATACTGTGCATGCGTATGCACCACAATGCGTATGCGCGTCGTACGGGTACAAACAGCATCGTTGCTGTGCAATGCTTCTAGCGATGAATCCATTCGCACGGGTGATTGCAAGGAGATTGACAGAAAGAGGGCGTTTATGGGTGTCAACTGACCGTTTTTTTCTGGGAGTGGTAAGGAAAATGCAGGCGTGTCCAGGCGTTTGCAGGGCGGGCGTCTGATGTCAATTCCGGGACCAGACAAGCTGAAGTGATCGCAAGGGCTGAGTAAGTTCAGACCTACTCTGAAACTGCACAAAAACAGGATTTTAATACCTACCAGTCAGGCCCGGCGCTACCCGCTCAGCGAAGGGATGCAGTGCAGGGAGGCGCTGGGACGGATAGGCGCTTCCCCTGCTCTGCATCCCTTCCCTGCTGCGCCGTCCTGTCCCCCCTGCTGCTGGTGCAGCTGCCAGTGCTGTGTCTGTCACTGTATGACAGGCACTGGCAGCGGGCACCTGCAGCATGAAAAGCCTCCTCCCTCCCCTCACCTCACCTGTGCTGTGTGACAGCGCCGAGTACGGGACAGAAGGGGGCGGAGCTACACGGGACGGAAGGGGCGTGGCTAAACTGCCAGAAGGGGGCGTAGCTACACGGACCAGGCTGCTGTACAGAGGGAGACTGGCTTAGGTAAGTGGAGGGTGAGAGAGAAGTGTGTGTGTGTGTGTATATGGTGGGTGTGTATGTGTGTGTATATATGTGTGAATTGTGTGTGTGTGTGTGTGTGTGTCTGTAAGGTATGTCTGTGCGCGCGCTTTATGGACGCTACTACTGGGGGGGCATTATGTATAACGACGCTACTACTGGGGGGGCATTACATGTAAGAACGCTACTACTACTGGGGGGGAGCATTACGTATAAGGACGCTACTACTACTAGGGGGGCATTACGTATAAGGACGCTACTACTACTGTGTGGGGGCATTACGTATAAGGACGATACTAGTACTGGGGTGCACTACATATAAGGACGCTACTACTACTGTGGGGGGGCATTACGTATAAGGACGATACTAGTACTGGGGTGCACTACGTATAAGGACGCTACTACTACTGGGGGGGCATTACGTATAAGGACGATATTACTACTTGGGGGCATTATGTATAAGGACGCTACTATTACAGGGAGGGCATTACGTATAACAATGCTACTACTGGGGGGAGGGCATTACGTATAAGGATGCTACTACTGCGCGGAGCATTATGTATAAGGACGGTACTACTACTGGGGGCGCATTACGTATAAGAACGCTACTACTACTGGGAGGGCATTATGTATAAGGACGCTACTACTTCTGGGGGGAATTACGTATAAGGACGCTACTACTACTGGGGGGACATTACGTATAAGGACGCTGCTACTACTGGGGGTGCACTACGTATAAGGACGCTACTACTACTGGGGGGGCATTACGTATAAGGACGCTACTACTTCTGGGGGGAATTACGTATAAGGACGCTACTACTTCTGGGGGGAATTACGTATAAGGACGCTTCTACTACTGTGGGTGCACTACGTATAAGGACGCTACTACTACTGGGTGGTATTACGTATAAGGACGCGTCTACTACTGGGGGTGCACTATGTATAAGGACGCTACTACTACTGGGGGGCATTATGTATAAGGACGCTACTACTACTGGGGGGGCATTATGTATAAGGACACTACTACTACTTGGGGGCATTATGTATAAGGATGCTACTATTACTGGGGTGCATTACATATAAGGACGCTACTACTACAGGTGGGGCATTATGTATAAGATTAATAAGATTGTGCTACATTGTGGCGTAATTTTAAATGGGGGTACTATTGTGTGGCCATGCCCCTTACTTGTGAGACCACACCCCTTTTCCCGGCGCGCGCCAAAGGAATATGGGAGGGCGCAAATTTATAGTTTGCAGGGGGGCGCCGAACACCCTAGCACCGGCCCTGCTACCAGTAAATCCTTTTCTCCTAGTCCGTAGAGGATGCTGGGGTCCACTTCATGACCATGGGGTATAGACGGTTCCGCAGGAGCCATGGGCACTCTTAAGACTTTTCAATGGGTGTGAACTGGCTCCTCCCTCTATGCCCCTCCCCCAGACCTCAGTTATAGGAACTGTGCCCAGGGAGACGGACATTTCGAGGAAAGGATTTACTTTAAACTAGTGGTGAGATTCATACCAGCTCACACCTCAACCATGCCGCACCACATGGCATTCAACATAACACACGCCAACAGGCATGAACCATTTACAGCAAGCATGCTGAAACTAATATAACACAACTTGTGTACTCTAATAACAAAACTGCAGGTAAAGTATGCACTGGGACGGGCGCCCAGCATCCTCTACGGACTAGGAGAAAAGGATTTACTGGTAGGTATTAAAATCCTGTTTTCTCATACGTCCTAGAGGATGCTGGGGTCTACTTCATGACCATGGGGTTTATACCAAAGCTCCAGTATGGGCGGAAGAGTGCGGTTGACCCTGCAGCACCGATTGACCGAACTTGAGGTCTTCATCGGCCAATGTGTCAAACTTGTAGAATTTTGCAAATGTGCTTGACCCCGATCAAGTAGCTGCTCGGCAAAATTGCAATGCCGAGACCCCCCGGGCAGCCGCCCAGGAAGAGCCCACCTTCCTAGTGGAATGGGCCTTCACCGACGTCGGTAACGGCAATCCAGCCGTAGTATGAGCGTGCTGAATCGTACCTCTGATCCAACGAGCAATAGTCTGCTTGGAAGCAGGACACCCAATCTTGTTGGGAGCATACAGGACAAAGACTCTGTTTTCCATATTCGAGCTGTTCTAGCGACATAAATCTTCAAAGCCCTAACCACAGCTAGAGACTTTGACTCAGTGAACGTGTCAGTAACTACTGGCACCACAATAGTTTGGTTTATGTGAAAAGATGAAACCACCTTTGGAAGAAAATGTTGACGAGCTCTCAACTCTGCCCTTCATGGAAGATTAGGTAAGGGCTCCAACTCAGACACCCGCCTTGCAGATGCCAATGCCAAAAGCATCACCACTTTCCAAGTGAGAAACTTCAACTCTATCTCTTGTAGAGGTTCAAACCAATCCGATTGAAGGAACTGCAACACCACATTAAGGTCCCATGGTGCCGCTGGAGGCACAAATGGAGGCTGGATGTGCAGAACCCCTTTCACGAAGGTCTGAACCTCTGGAAGAGAGGCCAATTGTTTTTGGAAGAACACTGACAAGGCCGAAATCTGGACCTTGATTGACCTCAATCGGAGGCCCGCCTCCACACCAGCCTGCAGAAAATGGAGAAAACGTCCCAACTGAAACTCTTCCGTAGGAGCCTTCTTGGATTCACACCAAGACACATATTTTCTCCAAATAAGGTGGTAATGTTTCGACGTTACTCCTTTCCTGGCCTGAATAAGGGTGGGGATGACTTCCTTGGGAATACACTTACGGGCTAGGATCCGGCGCTCAACAGCCATGCCGTCAAACGTAGCCGCGGTAAGTCTTGATACATGCACGGCCCCTGCTGCAGCAGGTTCTCGCGAAGAGAAAGAGGCCGAGGATCTTCTATGAGCAACTCCTGAAGATCTGGGTACCAAGCCCTCCTTGGCCAGTCTGGGGCAATGAATATTGCTCGAACCCATGTTCTCCTTCTGATCCTGAGAACTTTTGGAATCAGTGGAAGTGGAGGGAAGACATACACCGACCGAAACACCCCCTGGGCCACCAGTGCATCCACTGCTATTGCTTGAGGGTCTCTCGACCTGGAACAATATTTCTGAAGCTTCTTGTTGAGACGAGATGCCATCATGTCTACTTGAGGAACTCCCCAAAGACTTGTCACCTCTGTGAAGACTTCTTGGTGTAGGCCCCACTCTCCTGGATGGAGATCGTGTCTGCTGAGGAAGTCTGCTTCCTGTCACATTGTCCGACTGGATCTGCGTGGGATGATCTTGAAGAAGATGTACCGCTTGTTGAAGGCCGTTGTAAATGGCTCTCAATTCCAGCACGTATATGTGAAGGCAGGCTTCCTGACTTGACCATTTTCCTTGGAAGCTTTCCCCCTGAGTGACAGCTCCCCAACCTCGGAGACTTGCATCCGTGGTTACCAGGAGCCAGTCCTGAAACCTGTGTCCCTCTAGTAGGTGAGAACTGTGTAGCCACCACAGGAGCAAAATCCTGGCTTTTGACGACAGGATTATCTTCCGGTGCATGTGTAGGTGGGAACCCGACCACTTGTCCAACAGGTCCCACTGGAATACACTGGCATGGAACCTGCCAAACTGTAGGGCCTCGTAAGCCACCACCATCTTCCCCAACAACCGAATGCACTGATGGATCAACACACTTGATAGTTTCAATATCTGTTTTACCATTTTCTGAATTTCCAGAGCCTTTTCCACCGGAAGAAATACTCTCTGAACTTCTGTGTCCAGAATCATCCCGAGAAAAGACAATCTTGTCGTCGGTTCCAACTGTGACTTACGATAATTTATGATCCAACCGTGTTGTTGGAGTATTGACAGGGAGAGTGTGATGTTTTGTAACAACTTCTCCCTGGATCTCGCCTTTATCAGGAGATCGTCTAGATAAAGAATTATATTGACTCCTTTTTGACGCAGGAGAACCATCATCTCGGCCATCACCTTGGTGAATACCCTCGGCGCCGTGGAGAGACCGAAAGGTAACGTCTGGAATTGGTAATGGCAATCCTGAACCGCGAATCTCAGATAAGCCTGGTGAGGAGGATAAATGGAAACATGCAGGTAAGCATCTTTTATGTCTACAGACACCATGTAGTCCCCCTCTTCCAGTCTGGAAATCACTGCCCTTAGTGATTCCATTTTGAACTTGAATCATTTCAAGTAGAGATTCAGATTTTTCAGGTTTAGGATCGGTCTGACCGAGCCGTCCGGCTACGGAACTACAAAAAGGCTTGAATAAAACCCCTCCCCTTGTTGTGACAAAGGTACCAGTACTATGACCTGATCCTGACATAATTTTTGGATTGCCGCTGTTACTGCTTCCCTTTCTTGAAGAGAAGCTGGCTGTTAGGCGTGGCAGTCCGCGACGCCGCTCCGACTGTTGCCGAGCGACGGTCACGGCCGCCGCACCTCCCTCTTCGCCCGCCCGGCGCCTAGCAACGCCAGGACGCCGTGCATGCTGTAGCCGCCGGGTCCTGGCAATGCTAGGACGCCGGGCGTCCACAGCCGCTGGGTCCATAGCAACAGGGACACCACTGGCGGCCCGCGTTCCCCGTTGCCAGATACTGATTTCTCCTGATGAGTTGCTCGTGCAGCAGGGCAGCTGCACGGCAACTATCAATTAGGGTCTGGGGGCTGGTCTTGCTGGCTATCCTGTCATTGGTCAGCAGGTCCTTTTTATTGGAATCAAACACATTGCTGCCTCGCCGGTGATAGCTTCCTGTATGCTGTTCCTGCCCTGCAGAGTTCATTGTCCAGCGTGCTGTTATCTGGTCGATCCTGCTCCCTGTGGTCCAGAGTCCTTGAGTTCAGAAGCCGGTCCTGCGAATCTTTCCAGTCCTCTACTCGAGTGTACCTGTTACAGTCATCTCGGGGTTCTCGCTCATTGGGGTTCTCTCCCGGATTCGTGAGTAGCGGCTCCAGCCGCGTCTTGCGGCCTAGGTCGCTGAGTCCTTGTGTTTATTTTGTTATTGGTGTTTTGCGGAGATTTCCGCTCTCGCTGTCCTCCCCGGTACACGACGGTGCCGTGTAGGGTGTGGACAGTGGAACCTTTGTTGTTATCCTGGCGGCTGTGTCGCACATACTTTATTTAAGTTCTGTAGCACCCCTAACTGGGTACTTCCTTCCCTAGTTAGAGGTTTCCCTTGTCACCACCCCGTCTCAGTCCACGCCTTGTCTCCAATTAAGACCGGGGGGCATCGGAGTTGGGCAGACATAATCCGCCCTTCAAACGCGGCTGCCGTGGGCCCAAGAAACCATAGTCACGCAGGCGTAGGCTGACAACGAGGGTGAGACAACGGAGTTAGGGATCCTTGGGGGTGCTGCCGAGATCCGTATCTATTGCAGCTTTACGTTCCTGTACTTGGGGCTCATCTGCCTAGTTCCAGGAGTGCCAAGTACAGTGAACTGTATCTGGGTGGTCTTGAAATTCGGCTTCATGAATCCAGCAGTATTAGGACCGAATCCTAGCCAGCTTTTGGCTTATCAGATTCAGGAACTCACTCAGATGGTTCAGGATCTTACCCTTCGGGTGAGATCGCAGGAAGATCTTTTACGAGCCTCCCCGGGTATGATTCCTGAACCAAAGATGCATCTTCCTGACCGCTTTTCGGGTAACCGAAAGGATTTTTTTTAATTTTAAGGAAGCTTGTAAACTTTATTTTCGTTTAAGGCCCCGATCCTCTGGTACTGAGTCTCAACGGGTCGGGATTGTGATGTCTTTACTTCAAGGCGATCTGCAAACCTGGGCTTTTGGGTTAAAAGCCGATGATGCAGCCTTGCTATCAGTAGATGCCTTTTTTAAGTCCTTAGGCCTTTTGTATGATGACCCTGATAGAGAAGCGTCGGCTGAGAGCCATCTGCGTGCCCTTAAGCAGGGAAAAAATCCTGCAGAGGCGTGTTGTACCGAGTTTCGCCGTTGGTCGAACGACTGTGGCTGGAACGACCCGGCCCTACGCAGTCAGTTTCGCCTCGGTTTGTCTGAAGTTATCAAAGACAGTCTCCTTCAGTACTCCGCTCCAGAGACTTTAGATAAACTCATGGAGCTTGCTATTAAAATTGATCGTCGTCTCCGAGAGCGGAGGGCTGAAAGAGGAGCAAATTTCAGGCCTAGTCCATGTGTGTATGCTTTCCCTGAGGACGACGAGGAGCCCATGCAAATGGGTCTCTCCCGGCTGTCCCCAGAGGAAAGAGCCAGAAGGCTAAATTCTGGGCTCTGCTTGTATTGTAGTGGCAAGGGACATATTGCACGTAATTGCCCAAATAAGCAGGGAAACGCTCTGACCAAGTGAATTTTGAGGGGGTTCACTTGGGTCTGCAATTGATCTCCTCTAACAATTCCTTGTTAATTCCTGTAAAAATTTCCTGTGGTAGTCTCAGTTAGTTGGTGTTGGCCTTCGTTGACAACGGAGCTGCAGGAAATTTTATGGATCTTGTTCGGGCTCAGGCTTTGGGCATTCCGCAGATACCTTTGAATAAACGTATCACTATGCACGGTTTGGACGGTGGTCCACTTTCTAATGGGGTAATTACTCATCGCACTCCTCCAGTACAACTGACAGTGGGGGCCCTACATTCGGAGAAAATCGAGTTCTATCTTACCCATTGTCCAGCTGTTCCAGTCGTTTTAGGTCACCCCTGGCTTGCCTTTCATAATCCCACCAAAGATTGGCGGTCTGGGGAGATTTGCCGATGGGATTCCTTTTGTGTTAAGGAATGTATTTCCCGTCCAGTCCGGATCGCGGCTGTCACCCCAGTGCTTATTCCTTTGGTATATCAGGACTTTGCCGATGTTTTTTCTAAAGGTAATGCGGATATTCTGCCTCCTCATCGGTCCTATGACTGCGCCATTGACCTAGTTCCCGGTGCCTCTCTGCCCAAAGGGAGACTATATGCCCTGTCTGACCCGGAAACTACGGCAATGGATGATTATGTACAGGAGAGCCTGAAAAAGGGCTTTATTAGGCCCTCGAAATCCCCATTGAGTGCAGGATTCTTTTTTGTTGAGAAAAAAGATGGGTCGCTCAGACCATCTAGGGTATTCAATCATCCGCAAATTCGCTGCAATTTTTTACCTGAAAATTTTTTGCGCCAATCGGGCGAAAATTGCCGCGAAAATGCTCCGTTTTTCGACCTATTTAATTCCAAACAGGTTTCACGTGAAAATTCTTGCAGTGAAAAGTGCAGGTGAAAATGGGGAAATCAGCCTGTACCCCAAAAAATGCTAAACTAACATAGGAAAACAGAAGAGAAGATCACATTAGAGCATTTTTGGGGACTTAAATTGTGTGAAATGGCTGTTATATGCATTTTTTTAAAAATGCAAAAAAATTATAGAAAGCAAGTTTTTTTGATCAAAATAAATGCTCTCATTAAATTTGGGGTACATGAAAATTGGTATAAGTATATATTTGGGTCATTTTAGGGTACTTTAAAAAAAAAAGTGGAAACAGACCGATTACTCCCATCTGCAAGCCTAAAAACACCTGTCCCACTCATAAAGCACCCCAATATACCTGTCCCATACCTTGAACCCCAATTTCCATCACTTTGTACTTTTTCACCCCAAAAATGACGTCATTATTGGCCAATTAAAAATAATTAAAAACCTCAACGTGCCTAATTAGTCATTAAGGGGGGTGTCCCAGGAGTTCTGTACCATATCCAAACATTTTTACCTTAAAATAGTGACTTTTCCCAACTTTTCACCTGCTTCAGAGTAGGTGAAGTAAAATTAGTGAAAAAATGATCACCGATAAATTGTCCAGGAAAATTGAATAGGCTGTAATTGCGTTTCGCGGGAAAAGTCCGGTTTTTCGCGCGAAAACCGGACTTTTCACGCAAAAAGTCCGTTATCGCTGCTAATTGAATATACCCCCCTGTATTGATTATCGGGCGTTGAATAAGATTTCTGTAAAAAACACCTACCCCTTGCCACTGATTTCGGTACTGTTTGATCAGCTCCGTACTGCCGTCATTTTCTCCAAAATCGATCTTAGAGGGGCTTACAACCTCATCCGAATAAGATCTGGGGATGAGTGGAAGACGTCTTTCAGCACACAGTCGGGACATTATGAATACCTGGTAATGCCATTTGGTCTGTCTAATGCTCCTGCTGCATTTCAGGATCTCATTAACGATGTCCTTCGCGACTTTCTAGGAAAGTTCGTAGTCGTTTATTTAGACGACATTTTGATTTACTCAGAGTCCTCTGAACAACATATTATCCATGTGCGACTGGTCCTTCAGAGGTTACGGGAGAATCATTTGTACGCCAAACTGGAGAAATGTGATTTCCACATCACAGAAGTGTCCTTCTTGGGGTATATTATTTCTCCAAAGGGGTTTTACATGGAACCAAAGAAACTCCAGGCAATCCTAAATTGGACACAACCCACAAACTTAAAGGCAATCCAGCGCTTCTTAGGGTTTGCAAATTATTATAGGCGTTTTATTCATACCTTCTCGGATTTAGTTGCTCCTATTGTGGCGTTGACTAAAAAAGGAGCGGACCCTTCCAATTGGTCGCCTCAAGCCAAGTCTGCCTTTTTGGCCTTAAAACAGGCTTTTGTCTCAGCTCCAGTACTTAGACACCCTAACCCAGATCTCCCCTTTATTGTCGAGGTGGATGCCTCAGAAGTTGGAGTGGGAGCCATCCTTTCTCAGGAAGACCCGGAGTCTCTGGAATTACACCCATGTGCCTTCATGTCCAGAAAATTCTCCTCCGCAGAATCCAACTATGATGTTGGTAATCGAGAATTGCTGGCAGTTAAATGGGCCTTCGAGGAGTGGAGGCACTGGCTGGAAGGAGCAAGGCATACCATTACTGTGTTCACTGACTACAAGAACCTGCAGTATATTGAGTCAGCTAAACGGCTAAATGCTCGACAGGCACGTTGGGCGCTGTTTTTTACTCGATTCAGGTTTATCATCACCTTCAGGCCCGGTTCCAAGAATACGAAGGCTGATGCCCTGTCACGTTGTTTTCTTCCGGTTCACAATAACCACCCGGCTACAACCCCCATTATCTCATCATCCGTCATCCGGGCTGGCCTCACACAGGACTTATTTACACAGCTAGTCCAGCTTCAGCAGCAGGCTCCCAGTGTCACTCCTGCGGATCGTCTCTTCGTCCCTGAATTTCTGAGAGGCACTGTTCTAGCTGAATTTCATGATAATAAGGTTTCTGGTCATCCGGGTATTACTAAAACCTTGGAGTTAGTCTCTCGCTCAGTGTGGTGGCCTAATCTTTCTAAGGACGTAAGGGAATTTGTCCTTACTTGTCAGGTTTGTGCTCAGCACAAGATATCCCGATCGTTGCCGGTTGGGCAACTCATGCCTCTAGCCATCCCTCTCAGGCCATGGTCACATATTTCCATGGATTTTGTGGTCGACCTTCCTCTTTCAGCTGGATTCCGGGTCATTTGGGTGGTAGTAGACCGTTTTAGTAAGATGGCCCACTTCATTGCTCTTCCCCGATTACCTTCCGCTCAAGTTTTGGCAGTTTTGTTTCTCCACCATGCCTTCAGGCTTCATGGTTTACCCGTGGATATTGTCTCTGACCGGGGACCACAATTCATTGCCCGTTTCTGGAAACGTTTTTGTGCCTCATTAAATATGAAACTTTCTTTAACATCTGGATGCCATCCACAGTCTAACGGACAAACTGAACGGGTTAATCAGTCATTAAAACAGTATTTACGGCTGTATTCGGCCAAACTTCAGAATGATTGATCTGAATGTCTTCCTTTGGCTGAGTTTGCCTATAATAACTCTTGCCATTCTTCCACCAAGGAGTCTCCTTTCTTTTCGGTCCTGGGCTTTCATCCTAGAGCCAATTCCTTTTATCCTCATTTTCCAGTCTCTTCGTTGACCTTAACTTCCCGTCTCAGAATGATTTGGAAAAAGGTGCACCTTGCCCTTAAGAAGGCTGCCTTCCGAGAGAATTTTTTTTCGGATAGGTTCCGACGCCCGTGCACTTTTAAGGTGGGAGATAAGGTGTGGTTGTCAACCCGTAACATCAAGCTCCGACAACCCTCGGCTAGATTGGGACCCAAATTTATTGGACCATTTCTTATTGTTAAAAAAGTCAATCCTGTGGCTTTTCGGCTACGGTTGCCTAAATCACTCAAAATTGGCAACACTTTTCACTGCTCTCTTCTTAAGCAATATATTTTTTCCAGGAGATTCCCTCGGAAGACTTCCCAGGGTAGACATCCGGTGGATGTTCAGGGGCAACAGGAGTTCCTGGTGGAGAAGGTTTTAGATTCCAAAATTTCTCGGGGCCGGCTTTATTTTTTGGTTCACTGGAAAGACTATGGCCCGGAGGAAAGGTCTTGGGTCCTGGATAAGGATTTACATGCCCCTAAATTTAAGAGATTATTCTTTCAGGAATTTCCTCAGAAGCCCGGCTTTAGGGGTTCTTTAACCCCTCCTCAAGAGGGGTGTACTGTTAGGCGCGGCGGTCCGCGACGCCGCTCCGACTGTTGCCGAGCGACGGTCACGGCCGCCGCACCTTCCTCTTCACCCGCCCGGCGCCTAGCAACGCCAGGACGCCGTGCGTGCTGTAGCCGCCGGGTCCCTGGCAACGCTAGGACGCCGGGCGTCCACAGCCGCTGGGTCCATAGCAACAGGGACGCCTCTGGCGGCCCGCGTTCCCCGTTGCCAGATACTAATTTCTCCTGATGAGTTGCTCGTGCAGCAGGGCAGCTGCACGGCAACTATCAATTAGGGTCTGGGGGCTGGTCTTGCTGGCTATCCTGTCATTGGTCAGCAGGTCCTTTTTATTGGAATCAAACACATTGCTGCCTCGCCGGTGATAGCTTCCTGTATGCTGTTCCTGCCCTGCAGAGTTCATTGTCCAGCGTGCTGTTATCTGGTCGATCCTGCTCCCTGTGGTCCAGAGTCCTTGAGTTCAGAAGCCGGTCCTGCGAATCTTTCCAGTCCTCTACTCGAGTGTACCTGTTACAGTCATCTCGGGGTTCTCGCTCGTTGGGGTTCTCTCCCAGATTCGTGAGTAGCGGCTCCTGCCGCGTCTTGCGGCCTAGGTCGCTGAGTCCTTGTGTTTATTTTGTTATTGGTGTTTTGCGGAGGTTTCCGCTCTCGCTGTCCTCCCCGGTACACGACGGTGCCGTGTAGGGTGTGGACAGTGGAACCTTTGTTGTTATCCTGGCGGCTGTGTCGCACATACTTTATTTAAGTTCTGTAGCACCCCTAACTGGGTACTTCCTTCTCTAGTTAGAGGTTTCCCTTGTCATCACCCCGTCTCAGTCCACGCCTTGTCTCCAATTAAGACCGGGGGGCATCGGAGTTGGGCAGACATAATCCGCCCTTCAAACGCGGCTGCCGTGGGCCCAAGAAATCATAGTCACGCAGGCGTAGGCTGACAACGAGGGTGAGACAACGGAGTTAGGGATCCTTGGGGGTGCTGCCGAGCTCCATATCTATTGCAGCTTTGCGTTCCTGTACTTGGGGCTCATCCGCCTAGTTCCAGGAGTGCCAAGTACAGTGAACGTAACACTGGCAAGGTCAATTTGAAAAATCGGCATGGGGGAACGTCTTGAAACTTCAGCTTGTATCCCTGGGACACTATTTGCAACACCCAGGGATCCAAGCCAGACAGAATCCAACCTTGGCTGAACAGTTTGAGACGTGCCCCCACCCGAGCAGCCTCCCGCAAAGGAGCCCCAGCGTCATGCTGAAGATTTGGCAGAAGTAGGGGGGTAGACTTCTGCTCCTGGGAACCTGAAGCTGCTGTGGACTTCTTTCCCTTTCCCCTTCCCCTACCTGCAAAGAAGGGGGAACCTCTCGCTTTTTTGTATTTATTGGGCCAAAAGGACTGCATATGTGGGTTATATGTCTTTTTTGCCGGTGCAGGCACAGAGGGCAAAAATGTCGACTTTCCTGCGGTAGCCGCCGAGACTAACGCATCCAGTCCATCGCCAAATAAGGCCTCACCTTTATATGGGAGAGCCTCCATATTTCTTTTGGGATCTGCATCCGCGTTCCACTGCGAATCCACAACGCCCGCCGAGCCGATACTGTCATAGTAGCGGCTTGTGAACTCAAGAGTCCAATATCTTTCATCGCTTCTAGCATGTATGCGGCAGCGTCTTTGATATTCCCTAACTTAAGGAGTATCTCATCTTTATCAATCGTGGCAATTTCTGATGACACGCTTTCTGACCATTTTTCTATAGTGCGACTCACCCACGTGCAAGCAATTGTGGGCCTGAGCAACGTAACATTGGCAACATAAATGGATTTCAATGTATTTTCCATCTTTAGGTCTGCCGGCTCTTTTAGTGAAGCCGTGCCAGGTGCAGGGAGAATTACCTTCTTTGTCAACCTGGACAGTGCACTGTCTAACACAGGGGGTGACTCCCATTTTTTCCTGTCCTCCACCGGGAAAGGATAAGCTATCGGAATTCTCTTGGGAATACGAAATTTCTTTTAGGGATCCACCCACATCCCTTCAAAGAGTGTATTAAGCTCGTGGGAAGGAGGGAAAGTGACCTTAGATTTATTTTCTTTATAGAAATAAGCCTTCTCCTGAGGTACAGGAGGGGCTTCCGTGACTTTCAGAACTTCCCTTATATCACAATCATATATTGTATATTTTTTGCCAATTTATGATCTATTTCTCTGGAGTCACTATCGTCGACACAAGAATCAGTGTCTGTGTCGGTATCAGTATTCACAATATTCGCAAATGGTCTCTTATGTGACCCAGAGGGGTCGCCTGCGGATGGAAGAACAGAGCCCTGAAAAATCACATCCTCCACAGATTTCTCCAGAACTCAGCATGAGATTCAGACTTATCTAATCTCCTATTGATATGATGCATACTGTCACGTATTTCTTTCACCCATGCAGGCTCTTGGTGTGCCGGCAGCGCCACCACATTACACTTCTGTGTCCCTAAAATGGTTTCCTCCGGGAAGGAACTCCCTGCCTCTGACAAGTCTTACACACGTGTACAACACACACACAGACACACTGGGACTTATAGGGGACAGACCCACAGTAAAATCTGTCAGAGGGACACAGTTTAGGAGCAGCCAGTTCACAACCCCAGCGCCAGTATCTAATGCCTGTGAACACAGAATGCCCACTGACATGCAGCGCTTTTTACACAGTAAAACACACTTGTAAAGCACCAAATTCGCTTGTGCCCCCCCCCCCTGTTTTGCACCCTGATACTTTTAGTCAGAAGTGAAGGAGGACCAGCGATGTCTCTGCAGCCTGAGGAGAGAGAAAATGGTACTGAGCAGTGTGCTGGCTGCCTGAGGAAGAAGCTCCGCCCTTTTTACCTCAGAAACTTTTCATAATATTTATACTGGCGGGGGTAGGGCTGTGCCTGGGCGTCGTATGCCCCCTTTTTGCCAGTTTATAGAGGTGTTTTTGCTGCCCAGGGCGCCCCCCCCCCCCCGCGCCCTGCACCCTGCAGTGCCTGTGTGTGTGGGCAGCAATGGCGCGCTGCGCTCCCGCCAGCCGCGCTGTACCTCAGCTATCACTTTTCTTGATAGAAGATCTGTCTTTTTCTACTCACCTGTCTTCTGACTTCTGGCTCTGTGAGGGGGGTGACGGCGTGCTGTGGGAGTGAGCATCTAGACACTAGAGATGAGCGCCTGAAATTTTTCGGGTTTTGTGTTTTGGTTTTGGGTTCGGTTCCGCGGCCGTGTTTTGGGTTCGAACGCGTTTTGGCAAAACCTCACCGAATTTTTTTTGTCGGATTCGGGTGTGTTTTGGATTCGGGTGTTTTTTTCAAAAAACACTAAAAAACAGCTTAAATCATAGAATTTGGGGGTCATTTTGATCCCAAAGTATTATTAACCTCAAAAACCATAATTTACACTCATTTTCAGTCTATTCTGAATACCTCACACCTCACAATATTATTTTTAGTCCTAAAATTTGCACCGAGGTCGCTGTGTGAGTAAGATAAGCGACCCTAGTGGCCGACACAAACACCGGGCCCATCTAGGAGTGGCACTGCAGTGTCACGCAGGATGTCCCTTCCAAAAAACCCTCCCCAAACAGCACATGACGCAAAGAAAAAAAGAGGCGCAATGAGGTAGCTGTGTGAGTAAGATTAGCGACCCTAGTGGCCGACACAAACACCGGGCCCATCTAGGAGTGGCACTGCAGTGTCACGCAGGATGTCCCTTCCAAAAAACCCTCCCCAAACAGCACATGACGCAAAGAAAAAAAGAGGCGCAATGAGGTAGCTGACTGTGTGAGTAAGATTAGCGACCCTAGTGGCCGACACAAACACCGGGCCCATCTAGGAGTGGCACTGCAGTGTCACGCAGGATGTCCCTTCCAAAAAACCCTCCCCAATCAGCACATGATGCAAAGAAAAAGAAAAGAAAAAAGAGGTGCAAGATGGAATTGTCCTTGGGCCCTCCCACCCACCCTTATGTTGTATAAACAAAACAGGACATGCACACTTTAACCAACCCATCATTTCAGTGACAGGGTCTGCCACACGACTGTGACTGATATGACGGGTTGGTTTGGACCCCCCCCAAAAAAGAAGCAATTAATCTCTCCTTGCACAAACTGGCTCTACAGAGGCAAGATGTCCACCTCATCTTCACCCTCCGATATATCACCGTGTACATCCCCCTCCTCACAGATTATCAATTCGTCCCCACTGGAATCCACCATCTCAGCTCCCTGTGTACTTTGTGGAGGCAATTGCTGCTGGTCAATGTCTCCGCGGAGGAATTGATTATAATTCATTTTAATGAACATCATCTTCTCCACATTTTCTGGATGTAACCTCGTACGCCGATTGCTGACAAGGTGAGCGGCGGCACTAAACACTCTTTCGGAGTACACACTTGTGGGAGGGCAACTTAGGTAGAATAAAGCCAGTTTGTGCAAGGGCCTCCAAATTGCCTCTTTTTCCTGCCAGTATAAGTACGGACTGTGTGACGTGCCTACTTGGATGCGGTCACTCATATAATCCTCCACCATTCTATCAATGTTGAGAGAATCATATGCAGTGACAGTAGACGACATGTCCGTAATCGTTGTCAGGTCCTTCAGTCCGGACCAGATGTCAGCATCAGCAGTCGCTCCAGACTGCCCTGCATCACCGCCAGCGGGTGGGCTCGGAATTCTGAGCCTTTTCCTCGCACCCCCAGTTGCGGGAGAATGTGAAGGAGGAGATGTTGACAGGTCGCGTTCCGCTTGACTTGACAATTTTGTCACCAGCAGGTCTTTCAACCCCAGCAGACCTGTGTCTGCCGGAAAGAGAGATCCAAGGTAGGCTTTAAATCTAGGATCGAGCACGGTGGCCAAAATGTAGTGCTCTGATTTCAACAGATTGACCACCCGTGAATCCTTGTTAAGCGAATTAAGGGCTGCATCCACAAGTCCCACATGCCTAGCGGAATCGCTCCCTTTTAGCTCCTTCTTCAATGCCTCCAGCTTCTTCTGCAAAAGCCTGATGAGGGGAATGACCTGACTCAGGCTGGCAGTGTCTGAACTGACTTCACGTGTGGCAAGTTCAAAGGGCATCAGAACCTTGCACAACGTTGAAATCATTCTCCACTGCACTTGAGACAGGTGCATTCCACCTACTATATCGTGCTCAATTGTATAGGCTTGAATGGCCTTTTGCTGCTCCTCCAACCTCTGAAGCATATAGAGGGTTGAATTCCACCTCGTTACCACTTCTTGCTTCAGATGATGGCAGGGCAGGTTCAGTAGTTTTTGGTGGTGCTCCAGTCTTCTGTACGTGGTGCCTGTACGCCGAAAGTGTCCCGCAATTTTTCTGGCCACCGACAGCATCTCTTGCACGCCCCTGTCGTTTTAAAAAAAATTCTGCACCACCAAATTCAAGGTATGTGCAAAACATGGGACGTGCTGGAATTTGCCCATATTTAATGCACACACAATATTGCTGGCGTTGTCCGATGCCACAAATCCACAGGAGAGTCCAATTGGGGTAAGCCATTCCGCGATGATCTTCCTCAGTTGCCGTAAGAGGTTTTCAGCTGTGTGCGTATTCTGGAAAGCGGTGATACAAAGCGTAGCCTGCCTAGGAAAGAGTTGGCGTTTGCGAGATGCTGCTACTGGTGCCGCCGCTGCTGTTCTTGCGGCGGGAGTCCATACATCTACCCAGTGGGCTGTCACAGTCATATAGTCCTGACCCTGCCCTGCTCCACTTGTCCACATGTCCGTGGTTAAGTGGACATTGGGTACAACTGCATTTTTTAGGAGACTGGTGAGTCTTTTTCTGACGTCCGTGTACATTCTCGGTATCGCCTGCCTAGAGAAGTGGAACCTAGATGGTATTTGGTAACGGGGGCACACTGCCTCAATAAATTGTCTAGTTCCCTGTGAACTAACGGCGGATACCGGACGCACGTCTAACACCAACATAGTTGTCAAGGACTCAGTTATCCGCTTTGCAGTAGGATGACTGCTGTGATATTTCATCTTCCTCGCAAAGGACTGTTGAACAGTCAATTGCTTACTGGAAGTAGTACAAGTGGGCTTACGACTTCCCCTCTGGGATGACCATCGACTCCCAGCGGCAACAACAGCAGCGCCAGCAGCAGTAGGCGTTACACGCAAGGATGCATCGGAGGAATCCCAGGCAGGAGAGGACTCGTCAGAATTGCCAGTGACATGGCCTGCAGGACTATTGGCATTCCTGGGGAAGGAGGAAATTGACACTGAGGGAGTTGGTGGGGTGGTTTGCGTGAGCTTGGTTACAAGAGGAAGGGATTTACTGGTCAGTGGACTGCTTCCGCTGTCACCCAAAGTTTTTGAACTTGTCACTGACTTATTATGAATGCGCTGCAGGTGACGTATAAGGGAGGATGTTCCGAGGTGGTTAACGTCCTTACCCCTACTTATTACAGCTTGACAAAGGGAACACACGGCTTGACACCTGTTGTCCGCATTTCTGGTGAAATACCTCCACACCGAAGAGCTGATTTTTTGGGTATTTTCACCTGGCATGTCAACGGCCATATTCCTCCCACGGACAACAGGTGTCTCCCCGGGTGCCTGACTTAAACAAACCACCTCACCATCAGAATCCTCCTGGTCAATTTCCTCCCCAGCGCCAGCAACACCCATATCCTCCTCATCCTGGTGTACTTCAACACTGACATCTTCAATCTGACTATCAGGAACTGGACTGCGGGTGCTCCTTCCAGCACTTGCAGGGGGCATGCAAATGGTGGAAGGCGCATGCTCTTCACGTCCAGTGTTGGGAAGGTCAGGCATCGCAACCGACACAATTGGACTCTCCTTGTGGATTTGGGATTTCGAAGAATGCACAGTTCTTTGCTGTGCTGCTTTTGCCAGCTTGAGTCTTTTCATTTTTCTAGCGAGAGGCTGAGTGCTTCCATCCTCATGTGAAGCTGAACCACTAGCCATGAACATAGGCCAGGGCCTCAGCCGTTCCTTGCCACTCCGTGTGGTAAATGGCATATTGGCAAGTTTACGCTTCTCCGACGACAATTTTATTTTAGGTTTTGGAGTCCTTTTTTTACTGATATTTGGTGTTTTGGATTTGACATGCTCTGTACTATGACATTGGGCATCGGCCTTGGCAGACGACGTTGCTGGCATTTCATCGTCTCGGCCATGACTAGTGGCAGCAGCTTCAGCACGAGGTGGAAGTGGATCTTGATCTTTCCCTAATTTTGGAACCTCAACATTTTTGTTCTCCATATTTTAATAGGCACAACTAAAAGGCACCTCAGGTAAACAATGGAGATGGATGGATTGGATACTAGTATACAATTATGGACGGGCTGCCGAGTGCCGACACAGAGGTAGCCACAGCCGTGAACTACCGCACTGTACTGTGTCTGCTGCTAATATATAGACTGGTTGATAAAGAGATAGTATACTCGTAACTAGTATGTATGTATAAAGAAAGAAAAAAAAACCACGGTTAGGTGGTATATACAATTATGGACGGGCTGCCGAGTGCCGACACAGAGGTAGCCACAGCCGTGAACTACCGCACTGTACTGTGTCTGCTGCTAATATATAGACTGGTTGATAAAGAGATAGTATACTCGTAACTAGTATGTATGTATAAAGAAAGAAAAAAAAACCACGGTTAGGTGGTATATACAATTATGGACGGGCTGCCGAGTGCCGACACAGAGGTAGCCACAGCCGTGAACTACCGCACTGTACTGTGTCTGTTGCTAATATAGACTGGTTGATAAAGAGATAGTATACTCGTAACTAGTATGTATGTATAAAGAAAGAAAAAAAAACCACGGTTAGGTGGTATATACAATTATGGACGGGCTGCCGAGTGCCGACACAGAGGTAGCCACAGCCGTGAACTACCGCACTGTACTGTGTCTGCTGCTAATATATAGACTGGTTGATAAAGAGATAGTATACTCGTAACTAGTATGTATGTATAAAGAAAGAAAAAAAAACCACGGTTAGGTGGTATATACAATTATGGACGGGCTGCCGAGTGCCGACACAGAGGTAGCCACAGCCGTGAACTACCGCACTGTACTGTGTCTGCTGCTAATATAGACTGGTTGATAAAGAGATAGTATACTCGTAACTAGTATGTATGTATAAAGAAAGAAAAAAAAACCACGGTTAGGTGGTATATACAATTATGGACGGGCTGCCGAGTGCCGACACAGAGGTAGCCACAGCCGTGAACTACCGCACTGTACTGTGTCTGCTGCTAATATATAGACTGGTTGATAAAGAGATAGTATACTCGTAACTAGTATGTATGTATAAAGAAAGAAAAAAAAACCACGGTTAGGTGGTATATACAATTATGGACGGGCTGCCGAGTGCCGACACAGAGGTAGCCACAGCCGTGAACTACCGCACTGTACTGTGTCTGCTGCTAATATATAGACTGGTTGATAAAGAGATAGTATACTCGTAACTAGTATGTATGTATAAAGAAAGAAAAAAAAACCACGGTTAGGTGGTATATACAATTATGGACGGGCTGCCGAGTGCCGACACAGAGGTAGCCACAGCCGTGAACTACCGCACTGTACTGTGTCTGCTGCTAATATATAGACTGGTTGATAAAGAGATAGTATACTCGTAACTAGTATGTATGTATAAAGAAAGAAAAAAAAACCACGGTTAGGTGGTATATACAATTATGGACGGGCTGCCGAGTGCCGACACAGAGGTAGCCACAGCCGTGAACTACCGCACTGTACTGTGTCTGCTGCTAATATATAGACTGGTTGATAAAGAGATAGTATACTCGTAACTAGTATGTATGTATAAAGAAAGAAAAAAAAACCACGGTTAGGTGGTATATACAATTATGGACGGGCTGCCGAGTGCCGACACAGAGGTAGCCACAGCCGTGAACTACCGCACTGTACTGTGTCTGCTGCTAATATATAGACTGGTTGATAAAGAGATAGTATACTCGTAACTAGTATGTATGTATAAAGAAAGAAAAAAAAACCACGGTTAGGTGGTATATACAATTATGGACGGGCTGCCGAGTGCCGACACAGAGGTAGCCACAGCCGTGAACTACCGCACTGTACTGTGTCTGCTGCTAATATATAGACTGGTTGATAAAGAGATAGTATACTCGTAACTAGTATGTATGTATAAAGAAAGAAAAAAAAACCACGGTTAGGTGGTATATACAATTATGGACGGGCTGCCGAGTGCCGACACAGAGGTAGCCACAGCCGTGAACTACCGCACTGTACTGTGTCTGCTGCTAATATATAGACTGGTTGATAAAGAGATAGTATACTCGTAACTAGTATGTATGTATAAAGAAAGAAAAAAAAACCACGGTTAGGTGGTATATACAATTATGGACGGGCTGCCGAGTGCCGACACAGAGGTAGCCACAGCCGTGAACTACCGCACTGTACTGTGTCTGCTGCTAATATATAGACTGGTTGATAAAGAGATAGTATACTCGTAACTAGTATGTATGTATAAAGAAAGAAAAAAAAACCACGGTTAGGTGGTATATACAATTATGGACGGGCTGCCGAGTGCCGACACAGAGGTAGCCACAGCCGTGAACTACCGCACTGTACTGTGTCTGCTGCTAATATATAGACTGGTTGATAAAGAGATAGTATACTCGTAACTAGTATGTATGTATAAAGAAAGAAAAAAAAACCACGGTTAGGTGGTATATACAATTATGGACGGGCTGCCGAGTGCCGACACAGAGGTAGCCACAGCCGTGAACTACCGCACTGTACTGTGTCTGCTGCTAATATATAGACTGGTTGATAAAGAGATAGTATACTCGTAACTAGTATGTATGTATAAAGAAAGAAAAAAAAACCACGGTTAGGTGGTATATACAATTATGGACGGGCTGCCGAGTGCCGACACAGAGGTAGCCACAGCCGTGAACTACCGCACTGTACTGTGTCTGCTGCTAATATAGACTGGTTGATAAAGAGATAGTATACTCGTAACTAGTATGTATGTATAAAGAAAGAAAAAAAAACCACGGTTAGGTGGTATATACAATTATGGACGGGCTGCCGAGTGCCGACACAGAGGTAGCCACAGCCGTGAACTACCGCACTGTACTGTGTCTGCTGCTAATATAGACTGGTTGATAAAGAGATAGTATACTACTAATATTATATATACTGGTGGTCAGGTCACTGGTCACTAGTCACACTGGCAGTGGCACTCCTGCAGCAAAAGTGTGCACTGTTTAATTTTAATATAATATTATGTACTCCTGGCTCCTGCTATAACCTATAACTGGCACTGCAGTAGTGCTCCCCAGTCTTCCCCCACAATTATAAGCTGTGTGAGCTGAGCAGTCAGACAGATATATAATATATATAGATGATGCAGCACACTGGCCTGAGCCTGAGCAGTGCACACAGATATGGTATGTGACTGACTGAGTCACTGTGTGTATCGCTTTTTTCAGGCAGAGAACGGATATATTAAATAAACTGCACTGTGTGTCTGGTGGTCACTCACTATATAATATATTATGTACTCCTGGCTCCTGCTATAACCTATAACTGGCACTGCAGTAGTGCTCCCCAGTCTCCCCCACAATTATAAGCTGTGTGAGCTGAGCAGTCAGACAGATATATATAATATTATATATAGATAATAGATGATGCAGCACACTGGCCTGAGCCTGAGCAGTGCACACAGATATGGTATGTGACTGAGTCACTGTGTGCTGTGTATCGCTTTTTTCAGGCAGAGAACGGATTATAAATAAAACTGGTGGTCACTATCAGCAAAACTCTGCACTGTACTGAGTACTCCTAATGCTCCCCAAAATTAGTAAATCAAGTGTCTCTCTAATCTATTCTAAACGGAGAGGACGCCAGCCACGTCCTCTCCCTATCAATCTCAATGCACGTGTGAAAATGGCGGCGACGCGCGGCTCCTTATATAGAATCCGAGTCTCGCGATAGAATCCGAGCCTCGCGAGAATCCGACAGCGTCATGATGACGTTCGGGCGCGCTCGGGTTAACCGAGCAAGGCGGGAAGATCCGAGTCGCTCGGACCCGTGAAAAAAAACATGAAGTTCTGGCGGGTTCGGATTCAGAGAAACCGAACCCGCTCATCTCTACTAGACACGGCTAGCGTTCAGTACCCTTCAGGAGCTAATGGTGTCCTGTCAGCCAGAAGCAGAGCCATGAAACTCTTTAGGAAGTTCGTTCATACTTCTGTCCCCTCAGTCCCACGAAACAGGGAGACTGTTGCCAGCAGTTCTCCCTGAAAATAAAAAACCTAACATAAGTCTTTTCAGAGAAACTCAGTAGAGCTCCTCAGAATGCATCCAGTCTGCCTGGGCACATTTCTAAAACTGAAATCTGGGGGAGGGGCATAGAGGGAGGAGCCAGTTCACACCCATTGAAAAGTCTTAAGAGTGCCAATGGCTCCTGCGGAACCGTCTATACCCCATGGTCATGAAGTGGACCCCAGCATCCTCTAGGACGTATGAGAAATGTTTTTGCAGAGCTCGGCTGCACATGCGATCGCACACTTGCAAAGCGAAATTACACTCCCCCATAGGCGGCGACTATACATTTGCACGGCTGCAAAAAGTAGCTAGCGAGCGATCAATTCAGAATGAGGGCCTATGGCTACGATCATCTTCCCTGACATGCAGGGAGACGCCCAGCACAGGGCTAGTCCGCCCCGCATGTCAGTCCGGCACCCCCCGCACAAATACAAAAGCATCGCACAGCGGCGATTCTTTTGTATTTGTGGAGTAACTCCCGGCCAGCGCAGCTCCTGCGTCTGGTCGGGAGTTGATTGTCGCTGCCACTGGCCGCAGCGGCTGCGTGAGACGTCACGCAGCCGCCGCAGCCCGCCCCCCCAACGGTCCGGCCATGCCGTGCAACCCCCTCCCGCCCAGCGACCGCCTCTGTCCCAGAGGCAATCGCTAGGCAACGACGGCTGCCACGCGCCAGCGCACTGCGGCGCCGGCGCATGCGCAGTTCCGGCTCGATCGATGTGCTGCGACAACCCGCAGCGAGCGGTCGGGTCGGAATGACCCCCTATGTGTGCTGTAGTACAAAAATATCTTCCTGCACATACTATTTTGCCTTGAGATATGGACTAGACGGGAGCGCGCATCACATCACAAGGGACAATACACACTTTGCTATTTGAACTAGGGGGGTCATTACGAGTTGATCGCTAGATAAAAATGTTCGCAGCGCAGCGGTTAAGTGAAAAAGCGGCACTTCTGCGCATGTGTATGCAGCGCAATGCGCATGCATGACGTACTTTCACAACAGCCGATGTATTTTTACACAAGATCAAACAAAGCTTTTCAGTCGCAATGGCCGCCAGAGAGTGATTGACATGAAGTGGGCGTTTCTGGGTGTCAACTGACCATTTTCAGGGAGTGTTCGGAAAAATGCAGGCGTGCCAGGAAAAATGCAGACGTGGCTGGGCGAACGCAGGGCGTGTTTGTGATGTCAAAACAGGAACTGAACAGTCTGAAGTCATCGCAAGCGCTGAGTAGGTCTGGGGCTACTCTAAAACTGCACAATTTTTTTTTTGTAGCCGCTCTGCGATCCTTTCGTTCGCACTTCTGCTAAGCTAAAATACACTCCTAGAGGGCAGCGGCTTAGCGTTTGCACGACTGCTAAAAACTGCTAGCGAGCGAACAACTCGGAATGATCCCCTAGATGCGATGCTATTTGAACTAAAAAGATGAAATAGCATGCGATAATCGTACCGTGTGTGGGCTCCATAATTCTCTTCAACAGAAACCTTTTCATTTATAACAAAAACACTGCAGTTTTGTAGTTATTTATTTATTTACTTATTTATTTAAATGCAGAATTCAAAAGAGAATTTAAGTATAAATCCCTCATCCCGCCAATTGATAAATCTGGTGGAATTTTTCTGGTTTATCCAATCATTTTATGAGATACATTAATTTAATTTTTAACCAAATATAATCCAAATACCTTGAGCATACTGATATTTCCACACAGATCCATATACATAGGGCCTTATTCAGCTTGGATTGCATCCGTGATGCAATTGTATTTTCCAATTTTCAGAGCCAGTGTGCACGCGCTTGGCCTGTTCTGCATGTACGAGGGATGGGAAATGCAATTGCAACGTATTGATGCGAATGCCTGCAATGTATTGATGCGAATGCCTCTGCCTCATTAACAGACAGAAGCGTTTGCGGGGTAGTCGGCAGCGGCGATGCGGCATTGTGGGGGGCGAAATCGGGGGCAGGTCCAAGTCATTTTCAGGATGTCACGCGGCCACTGTGACTGGTAAGATGGCGGTAGTCTGACTGCATTTGCAGCCAGGCTGCGAAGGCTGGGGGCTACCCTTATTTTAACGGTTCTGTGGCAGCAATTAGCATGCTGGCCGGTCTTGCCCTGTGCTTGGCGGCTCCCAGGAGTGCTAGCAGTTCCAGTTTTGCTAAATTAGCAAAACTGCAACTGAAGCTGTATAAGATGGCCTAATACAGCTCGGATCGCTATTCAGAGAATTCGCAAATTGAGCGATTATCGAACGACTGCGCATGCATTCATATTGCACACTCCTATCCCTGCCTGTGACCCCTTCCTCTCCTGTAGCCTATCTCTGTATTCCTCCTGTCATAGAGAATAGCACACACCGGCACTGGAGCTCAGCAAGGAGTGTGTATGTGTATGAATGAGAGGTTTATTCATATTATCTGTTTTATTTGTGGGTCACTACAATGCTCTATGTATTATATGGTGGTCACTGCATTGCTCTTTGTATTATATGGCAGTCACTATGTTGTTCTCTGTATTATATAAAAACACTGCATTGCTTTCTTTTATATAATAGTCACTGTGTTGCTCTCTGTATTATATGTCAGTCATTGCATTGTCTCTGCATTATATGGTGGCCATTGCGTTGCTCTCTATATTATATGGTGGTCACTGCAATGCTCTATGCATTATATGGTGGCCACTGTGATGCCTTTTGCATTATATGGCAGGCACTGTGATGCTCTCTGCATTATATGGCTGTCACTGCTTTGCTTTTGGTATTATATATGCAATGCTCATTGCATAATATGGCAGGCACTACAATGCTTCCTGTGATATATGATGGTTACTGCATTGCTATCTGTTTTATATGTTGGTCACTGCGTTGCTCTATGATTATATTGTGGGCAATGTGACAATCCCTGCATTATATAGCGGTCACTGCGATGCCCTCTGTTTAATATGGTGGGTATTGAATGTTCTGTGCCACACTCCTTCAATTGGCTGGCCACACTTCTTCAGCTTTGTGCCAAATCTCTTCATTGGGCTCCTCTGGGAAAAAATAAAGTACCATACAAAGAAATCCAAATAGTGCACAGTTAAAAAAGGGAATGCAGCTGAGATTGCACAAAAGACCCTATTCAGTACAGATTGCAAATTCTACTAAAAAGCAGAATTTGCAATACGTTCTTCCGCATGCTGGGGGCTGCCAATTGCAGGGCAAGGTCGCCCAGCATGCTACCCGCCGCCCACCAACTGCGACTATGCTCTAATTGCAATTGCATCGCAATTAATGTGTAGTTACAGAAACTAGGGAAGCCTCCTGTCGGCGCAGCCATTTTTTTTCAATCGGAGCAGCAGCATGTGATGACACGTAGCCGCCCCGAAAATGCCGCTGGCACGCCCACTTTTTCCTGCACCACCCTTGCAACTATTCGAGAATGCCAACCACCCCATGAACACCTCTGCCTCTTAATCGGGCAGAGGTGTTCGCAGTTAATGCAAGCCGACCGCATTAACTGCGCACGAACGCACAGGATGGGACTTGGAAGTGCGCGCTGAAATTGCAGTCGCATCACGTTTGCGATGCGACTTGAATAAGACCCAATAAGAATATTCATCTAACACTCAAACAAATAAAGTAGTACAAATGTGTGCAATACTCCAGTGCTCACCCTATTTAAACAAAGTAATTTTAACACCAAATTCGTGGATATAAATAACACAAGGTGCACTTCCAAACATCAAATAGGTTTTAAGAGGATAATCACCCTTAAAATTGTCCTATAGGTATGGACAGTCCCATATGGATAATACAAGAATTAATTCCAAATGGTAGATGGTTCCACAATCACATCTGTTTTAAGAATATAATCTCCTTCTCCTTGTGTTCTGAAACCATATGCACCCTCCTCTCAAGTGTATTTACAACATGGGTGGGGAAGATACAAGAGAACAGTAGAGAATAGTAGTTTAGAGACCTTTGTTATTAAAACTTTTTCAATTGTCAAAGTGCACTTACAATATAGAGACTATTTAAAAACATGAAATGACTCCTCTATGTCAAACAGGAATATACTGTATGTAGTAGGTCATCATTTAATGACCCCAACCGATGGTATCCAGAAGAACAGCCAGATTCCAGTTCCGGATTCTGTACAAGCTGCACAGAATGCCCACCAATGTCCGAGGTTCAGGATTCATACCTATAGGACAATTTTAAGGGTGATTACCCCCTCTGGGAGAGCTGGGGGCTGTCCAGCAGCTCCCGGAGCACTGAGCAAGCCCCCAACATGACAGAAATCACCTTTCAGCATTACCCACAAGACTTTGCCCCCTTACCACTGTCACACCGCATAATTTAATCCACGCACATTTGTCCCAACCTCAACTCTACACAAGTTGGGAGGTATGTGTGTGTATGATTATATCAGGGACATAGGCGTGCACGGCACATTTTATTAGGGGGTGCACGATTGGAGGGGCGTGTCTAGAATCGCCTGTTGGGAGTGACTAACACCGCCTATTGGGAGATGGAGGCAGAGAGAGGAGCGGAGATGGAGAGAGAGGGTGGCAGAGAGAGAGAAGCAGAGATGGAGAGAGAGAGAGAGACAGAGAGGGGGAGATGGAGAGGCGGTGGACAGAGAGAGAGAGAGGGGCTAGACAGAGAGAGAGGGGGTAGACAGCAAGAGACAGGGGGAGACGGAGCGAAGGAGAGAAAAAGTGGTGAAGAAGAAGGAAGAAAGGTGCAGGGGAACAGAGAAAGAGAGACAGAGGGAGAGAGAGAGGGGCGGAGACAGAGAGAGAGAGAGAGTGGTGGAGATAGAGAGAGGGGAAGACAGAGAGAGAGGGGCAGAGATGGAGAGAGAGACAGAGGGGGGAGACAGAGAGAACGGGATAGAAGAGAAATTATATTAGGGAATAGAAGAGTGGGGGGGGGGAGGGAGATATGGGGAGAGAGAGAGGGTGGTGAAGCGATAGGAAGAGAGGTGCAATGCAACAGAGAGAGAGACACACAGGAGATGGAGGGAGAGAGAGAGCAGTGGAGAGGGAGAGAGAGGGGGCAAAGAGAGAGAATCAGAGATGGAGAGAGAATCACAGAGAGGGGGAGATGGAGAGAGAGAGGGGGGACAGAGAGAGAGAGAGGGGGGTAGACAGAGAGAGAGAGAGAGAGAGAGAGAGGGGTAGAGAGAGAGAGAGAGAGAGAGGGAGAGAGGTGGAAACAGAGGAAAGAAGAGAGAGAGTGGTGAAGAGGAAAGAAGAAAGGTGCAGGGGAACAGAGAGAGACAGAGGGAGAGAGAGGGGCGGAGACAGAGAGTGAGAGGGGTGGAGATGGAGAGAGAGGGAAAGAGATGGAGAGAGACAGAGGGGGGAAACAGAGAGAGAGACACACACACACACACACACACACACACACACACACACACGAGATGGAGAGAGAGAGAGAGCAGTGGAGAAGGAGAAAGAGGGGGCAGAGACAGAGAGAGATACACAGAGAGGGGGAGATGGAGAGAGAGGGGAGACAGAGGGGAGGAGAGATAGTGTGGTGAAGAGGAAGGAAGAAAGAAAGGTGCAGGGGAACAGAGAGAGACACAGAGGGAGGGAGGGGTGTAGATGGAGAGAGCAGGGAAGACAGAGAGAGAGAGGGGCAGAGATGAAGAGACAGACAGACAGAGGGGGAGACAGAGAGAGAGGCATAGAAGAGAAATTATATTAGGGAATAGGAGAGAGGGAGATAGAGAGAGGTGCAGAGGAAGGAAGAGTGGTGCAGGGGAACAGAGAGAGAGACATGAGATGGAGAGAGAGGGGCGTAGAGGGAGATACAGATTGAGGCCAGAGATGGAGAGACACACACACACAGAGGAGACAGAGAAAGAGGGACAGAGACAGAGAGGAGAGAAGGGAGGAGACGGTGAGAGGGGGGCAGAGAAAGAGAGACAGGGAAGTGGGAGATGGAGGGGGGATAGAGGGGGGGGGGGGTGTAGAGAGAGATAGAGGAGCGCCGAGGGAGAAATAGTGCACAAGAGAGAGAGAGAGAGGGCAGAGGAAGGGGGGGGGGGGGAGAGTCGGAACTGAGGGGGAGATAGAAAGACAGAGAGAGAGAGAGGGGGCAGATGGAGAGACAAAGAGATGCTGAGCAGCACTTGAACAAATCTAGGATTGTGTTTCTCCTACCTGGACAATCAAGTGCTGCTGCACATCGTGATGGTCAGCGCCTTTGCTTCCCCCAATGGACGTTTTGGAGCTGGGGACATCAGGGCACGTGGAGAAGTATGAAAGGGGAGGAGCTGAGCGATCAACCCCTTCTCCCCCCTCCAGCCAGGGAGTCCCACACAGGCAGCATTATGGAGTACGGAAGGAGGAGCTGAGAGAGTGGCCTCTCCTCCCCCTCCGGCCGGCTAGTCCCACACAGGCAGCATTATTGATTCTGGGGGGAGGAGCTGAGCGTGTGGTTCCTCCTCCCCCTCCTGGCCGGGACCCGAACATTGCAGCGGCTGTGTTGCTGAAGACTCTGGGGCACTGGCAGCGGCCAGCGCTGGCATAACATCAGTCAGTGTGACTCTGTAATGCCTGCGCTGTGATTTTAACAGTGACTTATTTTATTTATATGATGCCGTTGTCTGAGCAAGGCACATCATACACCAAATTAAAGCTCTCCGTAGATTTGCAGAGTTATATTGGCGTTGTAATTGGTTGCTTCATTTCGGAGTTACTTGGCAAAACGTCCTCCTGCAATTTACAATGCATCATCATTGTGCTCTTCGAAAAATGTGACAGTTGGTGACCTCTCCTTGTGCACCTACTGGGTAACCTAGAACATGTGACCTGCTGGGTGGTCTGGAAACTGTGACAGTTATTTGCAGCCGGCAAGCAGGGATGTTTCGACTCCTAAGGGCCAGTGAAAAAGGGTAAAATGTTCCACCCAGTAAACCTTTGCCCTGTTGAAACAGAGCACATCAGCTACTTAGCATTATTATCCTTTCTTACAGTGCCACAATACCTAACAAAGTACATAAGCAAGCGAGCAAGACAAGAAAACAGTGACTTTTACAGCACAGAACATTGCAGGAAAAGTACATGGTTTAAAGACATTGCTGCAACTGCAGTCATACTCATAACACTCAAGCAGAAACCAAGGGTTAGAGCTGTTGTAGGGAGTATGGAGTAGATGATAGTAGCCTATAAGTAAGGGAAGAAAAGAGGTATGAGGGGAAAAGCCTTTGCTTGTGAGAGCTTACAGTCTAAAGGGGATGTGTGTAGGGAACTCCTGGCCAGGTGGAGGTGTGCTGTGTGTGTACCGCGTACGTCCTGTGTATTCGGGAAAGGAGGGGAGAGTGAGGCGTGAGCGCTTGAGTGACGGTTACCCCAGCAACGGCCGGTCTTGCATTCCAAAGGCCACGCCCACCCCTCCAGTCCCCCCAGCTCCAGGCCAGGACGCTCCTGCCGGAGTTTGCTGCAGAAGTCACATTGCTGCTCCGCTTACACTGCAGGGGGGGAGCTGAGGGGAACACAGTACTGCGTGGCCGATGCTGGAAACCTGAGCACACGGGAGGGGGGGGACTTTTTTTTTTTTTAACCAGAAGGGGGAAAATGTCTTCCCCTTCCTCCAACGGGACCGCCGGCCATGCCATAGAGATCAAGCAGGAGGATGTCCTGGAAGCGGCTCCGTTCTCTATGGAGCATGCACAGCAGCAGCCCGGGACAGAGCAGGGGGTGAAGAGCGAACTTGTGAGCGGCGGCCAGTACACGCTGGCGTTCTCCCCGGAGCACGTCGCCTGTGTGTGTGAGGCTCTGCAGCAAGGTGGGGACCTGGACAGGCTAGCCCGGTTCCTGTGGTCGCTGCCCCAGAGCGACCTGCTACGTGGCAGCGAGAGTATCCTGAAAGCCCGGGCGCTGGTGGCTTTCCATCAGGGCCGCTACCAGGAGCTCTTCTCTGTGCTGGAGAGCCACAACTTCCAGCCGTCCAACCATGCCGCGCTGCAGGACCTCTGGTACCGGGCTCGGTATAACGAGGCGGAGAAGGCCCGCGGGAGGGCGCTGGGGGCTGTGGACAAGTACCGGCTGCGGAGGAAGTTCCCGCTGCCCCGGACCATCTGGGACGGCGAGGAGACGGTGTACTGCTTCAAGGAGAAGTCCCGGAACGCGCTGAAGGAGCTGTACAAGCACAACCGGTACCCGTCCCCGGCCGCCAAGCGCAACTTGGCCAAGATCACCGGGCTCTCCCTTACCCAGGTCAGCAACTGGTTCAAGAACCGGCGGCAGCGCGACAGGAACCCGTCTGAGGCGCAATCCAAGAGGTGAGTTTGGAACTCAACAACCCCCCTACGGTGCCCGCTGCAATATGGCGCTGCTAAGTTTCTCCTGCAACTTACTTTCTGCTGCCCCCTTGCTAAATACTTTCTGCTGCTTTGCTCCACTTGCAATGTACCTTGTGCTAGTGTGCCCCCTCCACTGCAACTTATTTTCTGCTGCTGTGCCCCCTCCACTGCAACTTATTTTCTGCTGCTGTGCCCCCTCCACTGCAACTTATTTTCTGCTGCTGTGCCCCCTCCACTGCAACTTATTTTCTGCTGCTGTGCCCCCTCCACTGCAACTTATTTTCTGCTGCTGTGCCCCCTCCACTGCAACTTATTTTCTGCTGCTGTGCCCCCCTCCCTGCAACTTGCTTTCTGCTGTTGTGCTCCGCTCCCTACAATGCTTTCTGCAGCTGTGCCCCCCCTGCCCTGCAACCTTGTGCTGCTGTGCCCCCCTCCCCTGCAACCTTGTGCTGCTGTGCCCCCCTCCCCTGCAACCTTGTGCTGCTGTGCCCCCCTCCCCTGCAACCTTGTGCTGCTGTGCCCCCCTCCCCTGCAACCTTGTGCTGCTGTGCCCTCCCCATCCCCTGCAACTTACTTGACCACCTCCCACGCAACCCACTTTATGCAGCCACTTCTGCGACTTTCCCTGTTGCTGCTCCCTCTGAATTTCTTTCTCTGCTGCCTGTCCACCTGCAACTTTTTTTTGCCACCTCCTGCAACTTTGTCCACCACCCTTCAACTAACTTTCTGCTGCTGTCTGTTGGAAGGGGCTCATTCTGCTAGTAGTGACAGAGTAAATGATTGACTAAAATGTAATGCTGCTGAGAGCATGGCAGATCGGGCAGTGCAGTGTTTTGAAACCTGATTCTAAACTCATTCAGCTCAGGTTTCATGGAAAACCTAGATAGGAGTCGGTGCCAGTGCACTGTAGTCGCCTTGTTCATTTGCATTTTGCGTAAAAAAAAAAAAAAGCCATAGCTTGCAGTCATGTAGGTGATTTCAGTATCATTATGCATTCAAAATAGAGATTTGTTTTCACTTTGGCCTATTAGGTATGGATGACCATTATATTTTTCTTCTCTAAGAGCACACATTATCCATAAAGCGTTGCAATAGCCTTCTGCCGCGATGGCGAGAGAAGGCTGGCTGATGTGCTAGTTGAGGTGAATCAGCCAGAGGGCTGAGATTTGCCGGGTGCCCCTATGACTTCAAAGGCATGAAATAGAGTGCTACAACAGATGTGAGTCTGTTCCCCCTAGCTTCCACTCTTCCTGGGCCCGTTTTTTTTTTTAGTTGCTCAAAGAGGAAAATGCCTAAAGTCTTCAAACTGCCTCTTAAAGTTTTCACTTCTCCGATCCTTTATAATTTTGGTTAAGCACACAATGGAAACATCAAGGTTCATATTTTGTGTTACAAATATCCAAGGTAGTCTACTTGCTTATTCCTGATCGTTTTATATTTATTTGACCCTTATTTTCTAAATTGTGGAATACTATCTTTGAGAATTTTGCTCCTTATAGCTGCAACCACACTGCTGTCTGTCATATCTTGCCAATCAGCATTTCTCCATCTGCCTTTGAAATATGTAAGCAACCGACTTTGTTTAGGTGCAAGGTTCAGGTTTGCAATGTTACCTGGGACTTCCAAGGTTTTGCAGGGGTTAGTTTATTGTCTTCAGGTAAGCGGCTGCAATCTCTTATCTCTACAGGTTTGTGACTGGTTTGGCCTGTCAGGTGGAGCTGACTTGTTCTTCCAACCAAAGGCTCAGCCCTTCCCTGTTCATTATTTGTGTCTTGTTACGCCTCTCGTTTGCAGAACCTACAGAACCTAACAAGTGTACTTGCCCTGAGGTGTTTTCTTTTTCTTTTTTCTTTCTCCCTCCTGAAAGGCACATTTTAATGAAATGTTTCCTGTTAAAATGTATTGGCCAAACATTTGCAGATTGAGACATGCTCCTATTTGTATTTTTCAAAGAATACATTTATACCCCTTTCACACCGCACAAATAACCCGGTATATTGTCGGGTCGACGCGGGACACTGTGCGGTGTGAAAGGGGTCACTGCTGAACTCCCAGGTCGCCTGACCTGGTAATTCAACCCGATAATAAAGAAGGGTTATTCCTGGGTTTAATACCGGTTAAGGTGTAGTGTGAATGGGTTGCCGGGTTGATGGGACCTGTTCACAGCAGAGGCGGTGAGGAGATGATCTCAGCTCCCAGCGCCGCCTCCGCACCTGCCCCCGATTGCCAGCTCCGCCCACCTTGGCAACCCGAACCGGCATATTGCCGGGTCAGGAAGCTAATGTGTAAGGGTCCAATGCCGAGTACCACCTGGGAAGGACCCGTTTCCAATTCCCGGTTGGCACCCGGCATTGCGCTCTGAAAGCAGTATTATACAGACAGTATGGTGTAGTAAAAGAAATCCATTCAGAAATACCTTTAATAGTGTCAAACACTTATACAGGCAGTTATTTTCTAATAATGTTATTTGTAGAGCACTTTTCTCCAGTAGGACTCCAAGGGGAGAGCTGTACTAAGCCTTGGAGAGATGTAAAGTACCAGCCAATCAGATCCTAGCTGCCATGTTACAGGCTGTGTTTGAAAAATGACAGGACCTGGTTGGTTGTAGTTTCTATCTCTCCATGTTATCACTCTCCATTACTTCGTGCCACCCAAGTGAATTACAGGTAACATGAACATACAGAGCTTTAGATTTTCATAAAATACAGAAACAATGAATATAACATAAAGGTGTGGCAGACATTTTGGGCTATCAGTTGTAAAGATTTTATTTAATTCTCCCCATGAATGATCCAGGTAAAGCAGCTGTTTTAGGTACACTACAAGGGCTGTATGCCGTTAAAGGCTGTAGGGAGTATATGATGGAAGGAACAGCACATGAGGGAGGAGGGCCCTGCTTGTGAGCTCTTACATGGAAAGAAGATCTGAATGGGAAAAATTATTAACAGGATACCCACTGCAAAAATACTTCAAAGGATTGTTCATAGAAGAGAAATATGCAATGGGACATTACAGAGGGAAGAAAAAGTACAGAAGGTTGCATTGGGCGGAGATACTGGGTACATGGGCAGTACGGATGGTGTAATTACTGCCTCATAGCACTGAAGTCATGGGTTCAATTCCCACCATGGCCCTAACTGTGTGGAGTTTGCATATTTTCCTCGTACTTGCGTGGGTTTCCTCCAGGTACTCCGATTTCTTCCCACAATCCAAAAATATACTGGTAGGTTAACTGGCTCCCAATTTAAATTAACCCTGGCGTAATTGTGTGTGCGTGTGGTAGGCAATATAGACTGTAAGATCCACTAGGGCTGGGATTGATGTGAATGTACAAATATTCTCTGTAAAGTGCTGTGTAATATGTGTGCGCTATATAAATAACCGGTAATAATAATAATAAGTGGGTTTGGGAAGAAGGGCAGGGGAAGGCTTGTTTTAAATAGTATGGACACATAGTAACATAGTAATTGAGGTTGAAAAGAGGCAAAATGCTCATCGCGTTCAACCCGTTTATTGAATTAAGTTGAGTTGATTTTAATGTACCTGCAGAACAATGTTTTATGACTAGTTAACAACTACAATCACTTTACACCCGGATTAACAACTTCAATATATTAAATGTTCTAGCCTTGGATATCCTTTTCAATCAGAAATTCATCCAATCCCCTTTTAAATGCATTTATAGTGTCCACCATTACCACATTCCCTGGCAAGGAATTCCAAATCCTTATTGCCCTAACAGTGAAGAACCCTTTCCTCCGTTGCGTGCAGAATTTTCTCTCCTCCAGCTCATTTTCCCAGTTATTATTTTCAACAAAACTGACGGTCACTCTGCTTCAATGTCTTTCCATGTATAAAATACGCAGATTATTTTTTCCCTACAGGTATGAAATAATGTAGGAAGTGACTACAAAAAAAGTTAGGCAACAGCATTAATATCTTTAAGGCATTTTGGCTATCTGTTTCCTGGGACGTATACTGTCATATTTTACAGTTATTCCAGAATGGCCTAATATGAATATGGTTCTGGCCTGTCCAGATAGTAAGACCATGTATGTAAATACGTTTTCATCTACATCAGTGTATATGTCATAGATCAAACCTCTACTGCTTGTAAAATATTCATGGCATTTAAATGTGCTGTTATTCCACCCTTTTAGAAACGACAACCTCACATACTGAGAACAGTTTCCAGTTGACAGCAGATATGTTTTAGAGGAAGAAATTATAATTTTACTTGCATACTTTCTAAAACAAAATAGTCCTTTTATGTGCTGCTCCTTTAAAGCTTGCAGATGTGGGGGGAGGGCTGCTTGATGGATGGGCAAACGCAGACAGGTAACATTCCTTGGGTCATCTAAGCCACTGCTTCCTGGTTCACTGTTCACCTCCCCCACTGCATTAAGCATCTTCTCCCCCCCCCACACACACAAACACACATTCACACCTTGGGGACATTCCAGCCCCTCCATAAATTGTAAGCCTGTCAGGTCAGGAAGTGTCCAATTAAGGCAGAACTTTTTTTTTTTCTTTTTTTTTTTCTTGCTTCTGCTTTAGTGATCAGGTAATAATTACACCATAAAACAGGGTTTATTTACTGTGCTGGCAGATGAAGTAAGTGATGTCTGTCTTAGTGAATGGTATGTTCAGTTTTTATGTTTTGGATACACTTAAACACTGGGGTCAATTCAATATGCAGACAGTTGAATAGCGCCGGGAATTAGCTACCGTCGTTATTCAATACAGCGCCATGTGACACTTAATTGTCGGGATTTCCTCTCGCACCCCCAGGGGGTGCGAGCAGAAATCCGGAAAAGGGCTGGCGCACGGCCGGCACAAGGCTGATTCTGTCGGGAATCAGCATCGCGCGGGGCAGTTAAGTCGGAGAATGCCCGTTCTCCCAGTTAAGTCCGGGAGAATGAACATTCGCCAACTTAACATGAGCAGAAATGAATAGCGACGGGAGCTAATTCCCGGTGCTATTCAACTGTCTGCAAATTAAATTGACCCCATGGGGATGATTTAGTAAAACTTTCAAAAAGGAAAAAGTGTGGTGTTGCCTAGAGCAGCTAATCAGATCTTAAGGGGGGAATTCAGTTGTTTAAACTAATGGGCGTCTGTCTGAGCTAATCCGTTGTGGCCCTGATCAGACGCCCAATAGCCACTGCAGTCACATTTCAGCTCTCACTCCTTGGAGTTGGAGAGCTAAAATGTGCGAGAAGTCTGCTGTTTGGGCGCCCATACAGCACTTTTCAATTTACTCGCATTAGTTTAGTCATGTTTAGCTATTTTACGTGGCTAAATCTTGACTGATTGGGCGCATTAATCAAAGTGTGAGCAAAACAATTGCATTTCAGCAATGGGCACCCATTAATTATTGCACCTTAAAAAAAACAATTTAATTCTGCCCTAAATATTTAACAAGGTAAATGTTAGCTTTTGATTGGTTGCTACTTTGCCTTTTTTGTAAGTGTATTAAATCTATAGGGCAGTACGGATGGTGTAATGGTTGGCGTTACTGCAGTGATTTTCAACCTTTTTTTTTTTTTTACTTGCGGCACATCGAACTATATTATAAAATTGCCTAGGCACACCATCCGTTCCCCAACGAAAAAAACAAAAAACACATATTGGCCCTCACAGTAAAAAAACAACACACATACATTGGCCCACACAGAAAAAACAATCACATTGCTCCCCACAAATCCTATTGCTCCCCACATGAATTATTCACATTATTCCCCCCATAAATCCTTATTCTCCCCACATAAATCCTATTGTTCCCCACAGGAGAAATAAAATAACAACTATTAGCCCCTACCGGTCAGCTGTCCTCCTCCCTGTCTCTCAGTGGCGGGGGTTGTTCATAGTGGAGTGCTGCGAATACTGAGCAGCGGGTGGTTGGGCAGGTGTGGATGTGGGTGGATAAGGAAAGCTGTGTATGCAGGCAGGAACTGGAAGATGTGTATGCAGGTGGGCTGGCTGGGTGGTGAGACGCGGCGTCCGTGACCTATGATATCACACCGCCGCGTCTTCAAGGCATAGGTCACGGTCGGAGCACGACTGATCCTCTAAGGAGAGTTCGGGCCAACAGTTCACTCTGAAGGTGCAGGAAGCTGCTCTGGCTCCGCGGCACACCTTGCAACTGGTCGCGGCACTCTAGTCTGCCACGGCACACTGGTTGAAAAAGCCTGCGTTACTGCCTCACAGCACTGACTGTGCTTGCGTGGTCTTCCTTCGGATACTCCAGTTTCCTTGCACAATCCAAAAATATACTGGCTCCCAATAAAAATGTAACTCTAGTGCGTACATATGCTTAGGGCAGACTAGATGGGCCATGTGGTTCTTATCTGCCATCCAAATTGATGTTTCTATTTTACCCTTTTATTTGTCCTTTTAAAACATAAGCACAACTGGTTTCCATTTGCAAATGCCACCTCTTGATTGTCTCACATTTGTCAATGGTCCCTTTTGTCATAGGTCTGTGTCTTCCTGCCAGTTCACACAAGCTGGAGTGTCCATTAGCCTCACCACAATAGGTCACATTGAACCATTTGTTTATGCTTTCAGACATGTTATCTTAGACTCGTCACGTTGTTTCCATTTCGATTTCATTTAACTGATTTCTGTTTTATCTGTATTCCTTTGAATATCCAGTGAGTCGGATGGAAATCATAGCACTGAAGATGAATCGAGTAAAGGTCAAGACGATTTGTCTCCTCATCTCTCCAACTCCTCCGATGGTGTGTCCAACATAAATCTTCCTGTTCACGCTGATGCAGTGTATATGCAGCACATTGGAAATAAAATCTCATTAGGTTCCTCTGGAGTGCTTCTGAATGGAAGTTTGGTGTCTTCCAACGCTTCATCCGTCTTTTTAAACGGGGGCTCATTTATCCAGGGAGCCAACGGAGTGCTTCTAAATGGCTTAAATGTAGCAAATTCACAAACTTTGACTTTGAATTCTCAAAAACTGTCCTCCACCATTGTAAGCAATGGTGCCCATAATTCAGACATTTTGGTGTCCTCCTCCGAGGAAATAAAGGTTCTTCAAGCTGGTATGACGGATACCTCCCCAACATACACTACAAATATACAGTCGTCTTTCCCAGGCTTAATACCTGCCACGGAGATCAAGAGTGAAGCTGTCCAGCCTGTCACTTCCCAAGATGGCGGCACAGTTGTTACATTCACTACTCCCATACAAATCAACCCGTATGGCATTGTCCAGATACCGAATTCAGGAACAAATGCTCAACTAATTAATGGAAGTATTGGATTCTCCACACTCCAGTTGCCCTCCGTTGCCGTGTCACAAGGTAAATGCAGTCTTTAAAAAAGAATGTGTATATACAAATATGTATTTAGAATCCATAAATGTCCATTAATCTTTAATATGGACACTTTTTTGTCACTCGTCTGACATCTTGCAACCCTAGCGTTCTGGTGGCGTTTAGTTTAAAGCAGACTGATCATCTGCATTTTTCTGTATAATTGCTCGTGTGATTACTGTAGAAGCGGCCAGATTATTGGTACGAGCGATTATTGGTACGAGCATGCTCCTTGAACGTTGCAGATTGGCCGTATAAATTGACTTTTATGGTTTACTAGGTGCTTCATCGCGCCCTACGGGCGCTCTTCACACCGTCGAAAGGGGCTACGCCCCCTTAACCCCTGCACGCCTTGCTGCGGTTCAATATTTGTATGAGTGGATAGAGGGGATAGAGAGACGCGGGCCGGTAGGGAGGGGATAGATAGAAGGGGGGCGGTAGGGAGGGGATAGAGAGACGCAGGGAGGGGATAGAGAGACGCAGGGCGGTAGGGAGGGGATATATAGACACGCGGGGCGGTAGGGAGGCGATAGAAAGACGTGGGGCGGTATGGAGGGGATAGAGAGACGCGGGTCGGCAGGGAGTGGATACAGAGACCCGGGGCGGTAGGGAGGGGATAGAGAGACCCGGGGCGGTAGGGAGGGGATAGAGAGACCCGGGGCGGTAGGGAGGGGATAGAGAGACCCGGGGCGGTAGGGAGGGGATAGAGAGACCCGGGGCGGTAGGGAGGGGATAGAGAGACCCGGGGCGGTAGGGAGGGGATAGAGAGACCCGGGGCGGTAGGGAGGGGATAGAGAGACCCGGGGCGGTAGGGAGGGGATAGAGAGACCCGGGGCGGTAGGGAGGGGATAGAGAGACCCGGGGCGGTAGGGAGGGGATAGAGAGACCCGGGGCGGTAGGGAGGGGATAGAGAGACCCGGGGCGGTAGGGAGGGGATAGAGAGACCCGGGGCGGTAGGGAGGGGATAGAGAGACCCGGGGCGGTAGGGAGGGGATAGAGAGACCCGGGGCGGTAGGGAGGGGATAGAGAGACCCGGGGCGGTAGGGAGGGGATAGAGAGACCCGGGGCGGTAGGGAGGGGATAGAGAGACCCGGGGCGGTAGGGAGGGGATAGAGAGACCCGGGGCGGTAGGGAGGGGATAGAGAGACCCGGGGCGGTAGGGAGGGGATAGAGAGACCCGGGGCGGTAGGGAGGGGATAGAGAGACCCGGGGCGGTAGGGAGGGGATAGAGAGACCCGGGGCGGTAGGGAGGGGATAGAGAGACCCGGGGCGGTAGGGAGGGGATAGAGAGACCCGGGGCGGTAGGGAGGGGATAGAGAGACCCGGGGCGGTAGGGAGGGGATAGAGAGACCCGGGGCGGTAGGGAGGGGATAGAGAGACCCGGGGCGGTAGGGAGGGGATAGAGAGACCCGGGGCGGCAGGGAGGGGATAGAGAGACCCGGGGCGGCTGGGAGGGGATAGAGAGACCCGGGGCGGCTGGGAGGGGATAGAGAGACCCGGGGCGGCTGGGAGGGGATACAGAGAGGCGGGGCGGCAGGGAGGGGATACAGAGAGGCGGGGCGGCAGGGAGGGGATACAGAGAGGCGGGGCGGTAGGAGGGGATACAGAGACACGGGACGGTAGGGAGGTGATACTGAGACGCGGGCGGTAGGGAGGGGATACAGAGGCATAGGGAGGAGGGGATAGAGAGAGGCGGGGCGGTAGGGAGGGGATAGAGAGAGGCGGGGCGGTAGGGAGGGGATAGAGAGACGCGGGGCGGTAGGGAGGGAATCTAGAGACGCGGGTCGGCAGGGAGGGTCCCCAGTGAGGAAGCTGATGAGAGGGGGGAAAGTAGTGGAGGGGGAGGGCACCAGAAGAGGAGACTTGTGTAAAGTGGCGAGCAGACATAGAAACAGTGGGTAGGATGGCCGGAGGGACTCACCGTTGGGGCTGTGGGCGGCTGCTGCAGGCTGGTAAACAGTACAGTGTCCAGAGGCGTCACTGGGTCAGCATTTCTGTTACACACATCTCTCCCCCCCCCCCCCCCTGCGGCCGAAAAGGGGGCGTGGCCTGCTGTGAAAGGGGCGTGGCCTCGTGGGTCTGTTCTCTCTCGCTCCGGGGATGTTTCCAGCTTGCCTGTAGATGCTGGCAGCCCCCGGAGACTGGAGAGTGTGTGCCGGCTGTGTGACAGGAGGAGAGTGCTGCAGGAGATGACGTCACTGCAGCACTCGCCTCCTGTCACAGCAGGAGAGCTGACAGCGGGATTTGTGCGGAGGATTCGGCGGGTCTGTGTACACGGCGCAGGGAGGGCTATGAGAGCCTTCTCCTGCACCACCCGTTCCTCCTAATGTGTATGCCGGGGGCGGCATCAGCCGTTGTTGTTGGGCCGGCGCCGCGGCCGGGGAATCAGAGCTGCTAATGGGTGGGGGGAGGGGAGAGAGAGAGATGGACAGGCAGCAGGAGCAGAGACTTGCTGACTCCGCCCACCGCTGTGACTCCACCCAGCGTTACGGGCACAGAGTCACAGATTTAGACAAATATATAGGAGATTTTTAAAAATCTGCAATGCTGTTTTGTTTAATAACTTAATTTTGCAAATAGGCTTTTTCTTTTTTATTTCTTCTTTGTTTAATCTGCACGATTTGTCACCTTTATCCTCTCAAGAAAGGTGCGTGTTACTATTGTCTAGTCTATTTTATGAAACCATTTATTCTTAAGGGGGGTACTCACGGAGCGATCGCTGCTTAAAATCTAAGCAATCTGACTAGATTGCTTAGATTTTAAGCACGATCGCTCCGTGTGTAGCCCCCTCAGCGATAGCGATGCGTAGCCCCGCGCATCGCTATCGCTGCTGCTAGATTGGCCTGCATGCAGGCCAATCTAGCGGGTCGCTCACTTCACCCGCTGGGTGAAGTGAGCGGCCCCCCCGTCTCCCCCCGCACGCTCAGCACAGATCGCGCTGTGCTGAGCGCCGGGAGAGATGTGTGCTGAGCGGTTCGCTCAGCACACATCTCTCTGCCATCGGCCAGTGAGTACTGGCCTTTACAGTCTAAACTATATCCATCCATGTTTATGAAGTCATTAAGAACAATGATAAAGCCTTGAGTATACTTTTGTGTTGCAGCTGTTGTGCTTGCAGCTATAAATACCACTGCTATACATGAGGCATAATTAAAAGGGCTTAGTATTGCCATTGCTTCAATATTTCCAGTGTGCTTGGTCTAGGTCTCATAAGTGAGGCTTCTAACTGGAAAAATCCAGCACATTGGTGACTCCATTTTCAGGCTGTTTCACAACCCATAGTAGTATAGGGAAACCATGATCATTTATTGAAGTCATCACCATGCCTAATAATATTTGCTACCAGTCATAGGGGGTTGGGTATATGAAACCTCTGCCGGTATCCGTCATAGGAGTATGGACACATTGTATACTTTGGTAAATTGTTGCCAATGAGAGAGGAAGAGAAGGTAGAGTGATGAGTATGAGATAGCACGTGGGCACATGTAACAGTTGGAGCCTTCATCTTCTTCCTTTATTGTTTTTTATAGCTTGTAGCACTTGTGACAATTCCTGCTGATATGTTATTGCAGATGGTTGTCTTCCCCTTTGACTAAATCTATTGTTAGTAATTGTTACTGAAATTAAGGACAAGCAGCCCTTTTGGAAGTTGGAGGAGCCGTTCCGGAACCTGGAACTTCTCTGGCAATATAACTGCAGGAAAAAAGGTTAAACTTTGTCTCACTTGGTTGTGGTTACAAGTAAATGTCTGACAGTCATCTCATGGAACTTCTTCCTAGTTACTAATGTTGTCCAGCGCAAGCACTTCATGCAACCTGATGGGGTCTCTAATGCTGCTTTCACATCGCAAAACCTGCTTTTGAAATGGTATTTGAAACGGTTCTTAAAACGGGTCTGAGCAGTTAAACCCCTTTCACATCTCATGTTGTAACCAGTAAATTACCATTTCATTCCCGTTTTGGTACCTTTCACACTGAACCCGTTTCACCCATAGAAAACAGTGGTTGTCATTATAAATGGACTTTTCTGGCCCACACATTATTATTAATCACTAATTAATTCATTATTAATAATTTGGATAGTCGTACGATGGAACCCAGCAGCTTGAAGCATATCTATTTTTTATTAGATGGGATTAGGTACTTGGTTTGTCTTTTTTGGAGGCACAAGTATTATTTATATTTTTTTTTAAAATTATTATTATTTTTTTTAGATGGAATGGTTAAAAACACGGAAAAAAATGGCGTGGGGTCCCCCCTCCAAAGCATAACCAGCCTCGGGCTCTTCGAGCTGGTCCTGGTTCTAAAATTGCGGGGGAAAAATTGACAGGGGATCCCCCGTATTTTTAAAACCAGCACCGGGCTCTGCGCCTGGTGCTGGTGCAAAAAATACGGGGGACAAAACGAGTAGGGGTCCCCCGTATTTTTCACACCAGCATCGGGCTCCACTAGCTGGACAGATAATGCCACAGCCGGGGGTCACTTTTATGCCGTGCCCTGCGGCCGTGGCATTAAATATCCAACTAGTCACCCCTGGCCGGGGTACCCTGGGGGAGTGGGGACCCCTTCAATCAAGGGGTCCCCCCCCCCAGCCACCCAAGGGCCAGGGGTGAAGCCCGAGGCTGTCCCCCCCATCCAATGGGCTGCGGATGGGGGGGCTGATAGCCTTTGTTGTAAATGAAAAGATATTGTTTTTTCCAGTAGTACTACAAGTCCCAGCAAGCCTCCCCCGCAAGCTGGTACTTGGAGAACCACAAGTACCAGCATGCGGGAGAAAAACTGGCCCGCTGGTACCTGTAGTTCTAATGGAAAAAAAATACCCAAATAAAAACAGGACACACACACCGTCGACAGTAAAACTTTATTTCATACGTCGACACACACATACTTACCTATGTTCACACGCCGACATCGGTCCTCTTCTCCATGTAGAATCCACGGATACCTGAAAAGAAAAGTTCAATATACTCACCTCAGCCATGGTCCAGAGATAAATCCACGTACTTGGCAAAAAAAGAAAACGCAAATACCCGACCACTGGACTGAAAGGGGTCCCATGCTGACACATGGGACACCTTTCCACGAATGAGACCTGTCAGTGACAGCTGTCACAGAAAGGTCTCTAAGCCAATCAGGAAGCGCAACTTCGTTGCGCTCACCTGATTGGCTATGCGCTGTCTGTACTGTGACAGCGCATCGCAAAGCCGCTCCATTACTTTCAATGGTGGGAACTTAGCGGCTAGCGGTGAGGTCACCCGCCGGTCAGCGGCTGACCGGCGGGTGACCCCACCGCTAGCCGCAAACTTCCCACCATTGAAAGTAATGGAGCGGCTTTGCGATGCGCTGTCTGACAGCTCAGACAGTGCACAGCCAATCAGGTGAGCGCCACGGAAGTAGCGCTTCCTGATTGGCTGAAGGGACTTCAGTGACAGGAGTCACGTGATGTCCCGGCATTCGGGGAGAGGGGTCTCATATGTTAGCATGGGACCCCTTTCGGTCCGCAGGTCCGGGTGTTCGTTTTCTTTTTTTGCCAAGTCCGTGGATTTATCTCTGGACCATGGCTGAGGTGAGTATATTGAACTTTTATTTTCAGGTACCCCTGGATTCTACATGGAGAAGAGGACCGATGTCGGCGTGTGAACATAGGTAAGTATGTGTGTGTCGGCAGTGTGTAATAAAGTTTTACTGTCGACGGTGTCTGTGTCCTGTTTTTATTTGGGTATTTTTTTTCCATTAGAACTACAGGTACCAGCGGGCCAGTTTTTCTCCCGCATGCTGGTACTTGTGGTTCTCCAAGTACCAGCTTGCGGGGGAGGCTTGCTGGGACTTGTAGTACTACTGGAAAAAACAATATCTTTTCATTTACAACAAAGGCTATCAGCCCCCCCATCCGCAGCCCATTGGATGGGGGGGACAGCCTCGGGCTTCACCCCTGGCCCTTGGGTGGCTGGGGGGGGGGGACCCCTTGATTGAAGGGGTCCCCACTCCCCCAGGGTACCCCGGCCAGGGGTGACTAGTTGGATATTTAATGCCACGGCCGCAGGGCACGGCATAAAAGTGACCCCCGGCTGTGGCATTATCTGTCCAGGTAGTGGAGCCCGATGCTGGTGTGAAAAATACGGGGGACCCCTACTCGTTTTGTCCCCCGTATTTTTTGCACCAGCACCAGGCGCAGAGCCCGGTGCTGGTTTTAAAAATACGGGGGATCCCCTGTCAATTTTTTCCCCGCATTTTTAGAACCAGGACCAGCTCGAAGAGCCCGAGGCCGGTTATGCTTTGGAGGGGGGACCCCACGCCATTTTTTTCCGTGTTTTTCACATTTAAACGTTTATAAAGCCACTCTCTCATGTGTCTCCTGTGTTTTCCAAGCTGTTTCCTGGTTGTGGCTGGTGACATCACACATGGAGACAGCCTATCATCTTCTGGGGCTTGCAAATACCGTTTCAGACCCTTTCACACTGCACAGTGAAATGGGACTGAAACGGGTAGGACCCTGCTTTTTTACCGTTTCAAAATACCGGTATTTTGAAAACGGTAAATTGAAGGGGACCCTTTCACATCGCAGCTTGACCCGTTTAGGAAGCCAGTTAAAACGGCAAAATACCGGGTATAAGCTGCGGTGTGAAAGGGGTCTTAGCTGGTTTGCATGGGGGTAGTCGCACTTTGTAACAAGAACTGACAATTCACTGGCAGATCCTGTTACTTTGACCCAGTGATGAGACCAGTTTCCAATCTGGCCACACACTTATGGTAAATGCTAATATTTCACCTGGGTGACCTGTTATTGTAGTCATTATGTTCTCAAAATGTACAGGAGTCAGTGAAAATTAAATAATGTTATTTTGATTTCCTCCCCGGTCAGTATAGAGCACAATAATATGAATTTGGTTAGTTTTACACTTTAAAATGAATTATTTTTTTAATTATTTTTTTGGTTCAAATATCCCTTCAATTTTAACCTTTGGACATTTAGAAAAATGAAATAAAAATTTGGGGACATTAAAGAAGGGCAAAATAAGAGCTACTAAAAATGACAAAAATGTGAATTTGCGTGGAACCTACAGTAGATGGGCATAAGGCAGTGGTTTCCAAACTTTTTTTAAATCATGGCGCCCTAGGATATCAGAATTTTATTTCACGGCACCCCTAGGCCAAAAATTTCTTATTGAGAAATTTAGAAAGAAATATTACATTAAGTAGATCGCGTTTATATGTCATCCTTAGGGTCAGTTGTGTGGTGAGGGACAAGGTTTGCTCCTGTTTGGCCACATATTTTATGACTGGCAGCCACCAGCACTGGTTTTGCCTATTATATTGACCATGAGTAATTTGAATTGGTCCTGGACCACCAACCCAGGGCACCCCTGCAAGTGTCCCGAGGCACCCCAGGGAGCCACAGCACACAGTTTGGGAACCTCTGGCATAAGGAATAGCCTGTCCTTTTGTGTGACTGACACACACACACACACACACACACACACACACACACACACACACACACACACACACACACACACGGCACTGTCTTGCTATAGATTGTAAATTAAGTTAGAATAGCATTTAATTGCTGCCAAACTTAAAATTATTTTGTGATCACGTGACTGCACTTTTAAATACCCAGGTGGCCAATTTACATAGTAAACTTGTTAAACAACTGATAAAAATTAATCAGATCACTGTAATACGATTGGGAGCTTTCTTTTGTCTTAAGGTTTCTTATCTCTTTTCTGTTTGTTTAAATCGCTTTGTCTTGTGTGCTTGCCACTCCCTGCAGGGTTATAGTCATTTTAACCAAAAATACAAAACAATATTTATATCCTATTGGGGATCATGCCAGAGGCTCAATTTGTCTTTTTGTGATGATCCAATGCTTTAGATTGGAATACACAGACAAAGGGCCATGCAGTTTTACCAGTTTCCATAAGGTAATGGATAATAAAGTAGATTACTAGATGGAAATTGCATTGACCAGCAATACATTCATTAATGCTGCGTAATGATGCTCTTGTATATGATCCTTACAATGGGGTCTCCATATTTCAAGGTACATTAATCTCTATGTACTCCATCATACTAAATATATTACTTGAACTTGCTGAATTGGATGTTTCTAATTCATGCATCTATATCCTCAGCAGGGCTATGGAATCGGTGGTTGAGGTTCAAAGATGGTGCACAAATGGAGCTATTCAATTGTAGCTCCGGGAGCGATGGCTGTCGGCGTCTGCACTTCTACTTGCATCCCCCGGGGGTGACAAGCTGTAATGCGCAAAAAGTGACCTGTTAGGGCTGCTTTACTCGACTAAACCTGACCTCTATGAGCGCGATAACGAAACTCCATTGAATATTGCCCCCGCGATCTCCTATCACTTTAGACTGGATATCAGGCGCGATAATCAATTGTATACCGCTTAGTACAGGCATTCCCAACCACCGTCCTCAAGGCACACCAACAGTGCAGGTTTTAGTAATATCCAGGCTGCAGCACAGATGGTTAAATCAAAATAACTGAGCTACTAATTAAGTCACCTGTGCTGAAGCCTGGATATCACTAAAACCTGCACTGTTAGTGTGCCTTGAGGACCTTGGTTGGGAATGCCTGCCTTATAGGCCCTACACACTGGCCGATTTTCTGAAAGATATGAACGATCTCGTTCATAAATGAACGAGAACTCGTTCATATCTTTCAGTGTGGAGACTCCAGCGATGAACGATGCGCGTCCCCGCGCTCGTTCATCGCTGGTCTCCCGTCGGCTGTGCATGCAGGCCAATATGGACGATCTCGTCCATATTTGCCTGCACTTCAATGCTGCCGCGTGACGGGGGGAGTGAAGAAACTTCACTGCCCCCCGCCGCCGGGTCGCTCGTCGGCCGTATCCGCCGTCGGGCAGCTCGGCGGCGGATCGGCCAGTGAGTAGGGCCCCTTTAGTATGTCAAACCTTTCACTACGTTTTTTACATGCATTCTGTCTAGACTACATAGTTTCAGTCTAGCACTTAAATCAGTGTGGAGGGCATATTTTCACTTTGGAACTCACAATGTGATGTATCGCTACAGTAGCTGTTTTAGATGCGGGGAGGTAGAATGAACACTAGCTATAATTTCATTCTTGGGGTAATTAAATTTGAGCAATATATGATTTCACTAGGGTTCAAATATTAGATTGTCATGAGCTAGAGTGCAGGTAAACAATGAAAGCATTATAGGTTATTAATATCGCAGGGATTGCTGTGTGAGGTAACTGCTAAATACTGCAGAGTAGTGGGTGAGGGCTGCATGGGGTAATTATTGCGGTCTAGTCAAGGGTGATGGGGCCAGAATGGGGTAAATATAATGGGAGTCTGAGATCATTTTGTGGGGTCTGTATAAATATACGGAATCGAGCTTTAGAATAAAAACTTATTATAGAAATATCCGGTATTGTATTACCATATGTACAGGCGTCTGACACGCATTTCCTTGTTTCTCAAGCACGCCACTAGATCAGTCTTGCCCATCTCTAAGTATGAGCCTGATCATTATCTTGCAGAAAATAAAATCTACGCGGCAGGAAGAAAGCCAATACATTTTTGTTGATCAAGACCAAAAAAAGCGAAGACCAGCACAGCAGTGTTTGTTCTCAAAACAAAGTTTGTTCAAAACAGGGGAAATGCTAGCTTCATGATGTAATTGAAGGGGGAGATTCAATATATATATATTTCTCTGACGTCCTAGTGGATGCTGGGGACTCCGTAAGGACCATGGGGAATAGACGGGCTCCGCAGGAGACTGGGCACTCTATAAGAAAGATTTGGTACTATCTGGTGTGCACTGGCTCCTCCCTCTATGCCCCTCCTCCAGACCTCAGTTAGATTTCTGTGCCCGGCCGAGCTGGATGCACACTAGGGGCTCTCCTGAGATCCTAGAAAGAAAGTATATGTTAGGTTTTTTATTTTACAGTGAGACCTGCTGGCAACAGGCTCACTGCAGCGAGGGACTAAGGGGAGAAGAAGCGAACCTACCTGCTTGCAGCTAGCTTGGGCTTCTTAGGCTACTGGACACCATTAGCTCCAGAGGGATCGACCGCAGGACCCGTCCTTGGTGTTCGTTCCCGGAGCCGCGCCGCCGTCCCCCTTACAGAGCCAGAAGCAAGAAGATGGTCCGGAAAATCGGCGGCAGAAGACTTCAGTCTTCACCAAGGTAGCGCACAGCACTGCAGCTGTGCGCCATTGCTCCTCATACACACTTCACACTCCGGTCACTGAGGGTGCAGGGCGCTGAGGGGGGGCGCCCTGAGCAGCAATAAAATCACCTTGGCTGGCAAAATAACCACAATATATAGCCCCAGAGGCTATTTATGTGGTAATTACCCCTCCCAGAATACAGAAAAAAGCGGGAGAAAAGTCCGCTGAAAAAGGGGCGGAGCCATCTCCCTCAGCACCCTGGCGCCATTTCTCCCTCACAGTTCCGCTGGAAGGAAGCTCCCCGACTCTCCCCTGCAGTCTACACTACAGAAAAGGGTAAAAAAAAGAGAGGGGGGGCACTAAATTTAGGCGCAGTAAATATTATAGCAGCTATAGGGGACATAATTCAGTTAGTCCCTGCATTATATAGCGCTCTGGTGTGTGCTGACATACTCTCTCTCTGTCTCCCCAAAGGGCTTTTGTGGGGTCCTGTCTCCTTTAAGAGCATTCCATGTGTGTGTGCGGTGTGTCGGTACGGCTGTGTCGACATGTTTGATGAGGAGGCTTATGTGGAGGCGGAGCAGATGCCTATAAATGTGATGTCACCCCCTGCGGGGCAGACACCTGAGTGGATGGACTTATGGAAGGAATTACGTGCAAGTGTCGACTCCTTACATAAAAAATTTGATGACATGCCAAATGCGGGACAGCCGGCTTCTCAGCTCGTGCCTGCCCAGACAATTCAAAAGCCATCAGGGGCTCTGAAACGCCCACTACCTCAGATGGCAGACACAGATGTCGACACGGATACTGATACCAGTGTCGACGACGATGAGTCAAATTTAATGTCCACTAGGGCCATTCGTTGCATGATTGAGGCAATGAAAGAGGTTTTAGCCTTATAAGGGTGAGGAGTTATTCGGGGATGGTCTCTCAGACCTTGTTTCCACAGCAACAGCTGGGAAGTCAGCATTTTTGCCCCATGTCCCCTCACAGCCTAAGAAAGCGCCGTATTATCAGGTACAGTCCTTTCGACCCCAGAAAAACAGGCGGGGAAAAGGCGGGTCCTTTCTGTCTAGAGGCAGAGGAAGGGGAAAAAAGCTGCAACACACAGCAGGTTCCCAGGAACAAAAGTCCTCTCCCGCTTCTTCCAAATCCGCCGCATGACGGTGGGGCTCCACAGGCGGAGCCAGGTACGGTGGGGGGCTGCCTCAAAAATTTCAGCGATCAGTGGCTTCGCTCACGGGTGGATCCTTCAAGTAGTATCTCAGGGGTACAAGCTGGAATTCGAGGCACCTACCCCCCGCCGTTTCCTCAAATCGGCCTTACCGGCAACTCCCTCGGGCAGGGAGGCTGTACTAGAGGCAATTCACAAGCTGTATTCCCAGCAGGTGATAGTCAAGGTACCCCTACTTCAACAAGGACGGGGTTACTATTCCACACTGTTTGTGGTACCGAAACCGGATGGTTCGGTGAGACCCATTTTAAATTTGAAATCCTTGAACACATACATAAAAAGATTCAAGTTCAAGATGGAATCGCTCAGGGCGGTTATTGCAAGCCTGGACGAGGGGGATTACATGGTATCCCTGGACATCAAGGATGCTTACCTGCATGTCCCAATTTACCTTCCTCACCAGGAGTACCTCAGATTTGTGGTACAGGATTGCCATTACCAATTCCAGACACTACCGTTTGGACTGTCCACGGCACCGAGGGTGTTTACCAAGGTAATGGCAGAAATGATGATACTCCTTCGAAAAAAGGGAGTTTTAATTATCCCGTACTTGGACGATCTCCTAATAAAGGCGAGGTCCAGGGAGCAGTTACTGGTCGGAGTAGCACTCTCGGGAAGTGCTACAACAGCATGGCTGGATTCTAAACATTCCAAAGTCACAACTGGTTCCTTCCACACGCTTACTGTTCCTGGGGATGATTCTGGACACAGAACAGAAAAAAGTGTTTCTCCCGCAGGAGAAAGCCAAGGAGCTGTCATCTCTAGTCAGAGACCTCCTAAAACCAAAACGGGTATCGGTGCATCACTGCACACGAGTCCTGGGAAAAATGGTGGCTTCATACGAAGCAATTCCATTCGGCAGGTTCCATGCAAGGACCTTCCAGTGGGACCTCTTGGACAAGTGGTCAGGATCGCATCTTCAGATGCATCAACTGATAACCCTGTCTCCAAGGACCAGGGTGTCTCTGGTGTGGTGGCTGCAGAGTGCTCATCTTCTAGAGGGCCGCAGATTCGGCATACAGGACTGGGTCCTGGTGACCACGGATGCCAGCCTTCGAGGCTGGGGCGCAGTCGCACAGGGAAGAAATTTCCAGGGACTTTGGTCAAGTCAGGAGTCGTCCCTACACATAAATATTCTGGAGCTGAGGGCCATTTACAATGCCCTAAGTCAGGCAAGGCCCCTGCTTCAAAACCAGCTGGTTCTGATCCAATCAGACAACATCACGGCAGTCGCCCATGTAAACCGACAGGGCGGCACAAGAAGCAGGATGGCGATGGCAGAAGCCACAAGGATTCTCCGATGGGCGGAAAATCACGTACTAGCACTGTCAGCAGTGTTCATTCCGGGAGTGGACAACTGGGAAGCAGACTTCCTCAGCAGACACGACCTACACCCGGGAGAGTGGGGACTTCATCCAGAAGTCTTCCTACTGTTGGTAAACCGTTGGGAAAGGCCACAGGTGGACATGATGGCGTCCCGCCTCAACAAAAAGCTAAAGAGATATTGCGCCAGGTCAAGGGACCCTCAGGCGATAGCTGTGGACGCTCTAGTGACACCGTGGGTGTACCAGTCGGTTTATGTGTTCCCTCCTCTGCCTCTCATACCAAAGGTACTGAGAATAATAAGAAGGCGAGGAGTAAGAACGATACTGGTGGTTCCGGATTGGCCAAGAAGAGCTTGGTACCCGGAACTTCAAGAAATGTTATCAGAGGACCCATGGCCTCTACCGCTCAGACAGGATCTGCTACAGCAGGGGCCCTGTCTGTTCCAAGACTTACTGCGGCTGCGTTTGACGGCATGGCGGTTGAATTCCGGATCCTAAAGGAAAAGGGCATTCCGGAGGAAGTCATTCCTACGCTGATAAAAGCCAGGAAAGAAGTAACCGCAAACCATTATCACCGCATTTGGCGAAAATATGTTGCGTGGTGTGAGGCCAGGAAGGCCCCTACAGAGGAATTTCAGCTGGGTCGTTTTCTGCACTTCCTACAGTCGGGAGTGACTATGGGCCTAAAATTGGGTTCCATTAAGGTCCAGATTTCGGCTCTGTCGATTTTCTTCCAGAAAGAACTGGCTTCACTGCCTGAAGTTCAGACTTTTGTAAAGGGAGTGCTTCATATTCAGCCCCCTTTTGTGCCTCCTGTGGCACCTTGGGATCTCAATGTGGTGTTGAGTTTCCTAAAATCACATTGGTTTGAACCACTTAAAACTGTGGATCTGAAATATCTCACGTGGAAAGTGGTCATGTTATTGGCCTTGGCTTCGGCCAGGCGTGTGTCAGAATTGGCGGCTTTGTCATGTAAAAGCCCTTATCTGATTTTCCATATGGATAGGGCAGAATTGAGGACTCGTCCCCAGTTTCTCCCTAAGGTGGTATCAGCTTTTCACTTGAACCAACCTATTGTGGTGCCTGCAGCTACTAGGGACTTGGAGGATTCCAAGTTACTGGACGTAGTCAGGGCCTTGAAAATGTATGTTTCCAGGACGGCTGGAGTCAGGAAAACCGACTCGCTTTTTATCCTGTATGCACCCAACAAAATAGGTGCTCCTGCTTCTAAGCTGGATTTGTAGCACAATTCAGCTGGCGCATTCTGCGGCTGGATTGCCGCATCATAAATCAGTGAAAGCCCATTCCACGAGGAAGGTGGGCTCATCTTGGGCGGCTGCCCGAGGGGTCTCGGCTTTACAACTTTGCCGAGCTGCAACTTGGTCAGGGGCAAACACGTTTGCTAAATTCTACAAATTTGATACCCTGGCTGAGGAGGACCTTGAGTTCTCTCATTCGGTGCTGCAGAGTCATCCGCACTCTCCCGCCCGTTTGGGAGCTTTGGTATAATCCCCATGGTCCTTACGGAGTCCCCAGCATCCACTAGGTCGTCAGAGAAAATAAGAATTTACTCACCGGTAATTCTATTTCTCGTAGTCTGTAGTGGATGCTGGGCGCCCATCCCAAGTGCGGATTGTCTGCAATACTTGTATATAGTTATTGCCTAACTAAAGGGTTATTGTTGAGCCATCTGTTGAGAGGCTCAGTTATATTTCATACTGTTAACTGGGTATAATATCACGAGTTATACGGTGTGATTGGTGTGGCTGGTATGAGTCTTACCCGGGATTCAAAATCCTTCCTTATTGTGTCAGCTCTTCCGGGCACAGTATCCTAACTGAGGTCTGGAGGAGGGGCATAGAGGGAGGAGCCAGTGCACACCAGATAGTACCAAATCTTTCTTATAGAGTGCCCAGTCTCCTGCGGAGCCCGTCTATTCCCCATGGTCCTTACGGAGTCCCCAGCATCCACTACGGACTACGAGAAATAGAATTACCGGTGAGTAAATTCTTATTTTTTTTCTCTGACGTCCTAGTGGATGCTGGGAACTCCGTAAGGACCATGGGGAATAGACGGCTCCGCAGGAGACTGGGCACATCTAAAGAAAGATTTAGGTCTATTTGGTGTGCACTGGCTCCTCCCCCTATGACCCTCCTCCAAGCCTCAGTTAGATTTCTGTGCCCGGCCGAGCTGGATGCACACTAGGGGCTCTCCTGAGCTCCTAGAAAGAAAGTATAGTTTAGGTTTTTTATTTTACAGTGAGACCTGCTGGCAACAGGCTCACTGCAGCGAGGGACTAAGGGGAGAAGAAGCGAACCTACCTAAGTGGTGGTAGCTTGGGCTTCTTAGGCTACTGGACACCATTAGCTCCAGAGGGATCGCACACAGGACCAGACCTCGTCGTCCGTTCCCGGAGCCGCGCCGCCGTCCTCCTTACAGAGCCAGAAGCAAGAAGGTTCGGAAAATCGGCGGCTGAAGACTTCTGTCTTCTCCAAGGTAGCGCACAGCACTGCAGCTGTGCGCCATTGCTCCGCATGCACACCACACACTTCGGTCACTGATGGGTGCAGGGCGCTGGGGGGGGGCGCCCTGAGCAGCAATATTAACACCTTGGCTGGCAAAACTGACACCATATATAGCCCCAGAGGCTATATAGGTGTAAATTACCCCTGCCAGAATAACACAAAAAGCGGGAGAAAGCCAGCCGAAAAAGGGGCGGAGCCATCTCCCTCAGCACACTGGCGCCATTTTCCCTCACAGCTCCGCTGGAAGGATCGCTCCCTGGGCTCCCCTGCAGTCCTGCACTACAGAAAGGGTAAAAAAGAGGGGGGGGCACAAATTTAGGCGCAGTATAATATATATATATGCAGCTATAAGGGAAAACACTCTTTATAGGTGATATCCCGGTGGTATATAGCGCTCTGGTGTGTGCTGGCATACTCTCCCTCTGTCTCCCCAAAGGGCTTTGTGATGGCAGACACAGATGTCGACACGGATACCGACTCCAGTGTCGACGACGATGAGACTAGTGTACCCTCCAATAGGTCCACCCGTTACATGATTGAGGCAATGAAAAATGTATTACACATTTCTGATAGTACCCCAGGTACCACAAAAAAGGGTATTATGTTCGGTGAGAAAAAACTACCAGTAGTTTTTCCTGCATCTGAGGAATTAAATGAGGTGTGTGAGGAAGCCTGGACTTCCCCCGATAAGAAATTGATAATTTCTAAACGGTTATTGGCAGCGTACCCTTTCCCGCCAGAGGATAGGTCACGTTGGGAAACGTCCCCTAGGGTAGATAAAGCGCTTACACGTTTATCAAAACAGGTGGCACTACCGTCTCCGGATACGGCCGCCCTAAAGGATCCTGCTGATAGAAAGCAGGAGGCTACCCTAAAAGCTATATATACACACACGGGCATTATATTGCGACCAGCGATTGCATCAGCATGGATGTGCAGTGCTGCTGCTGCGTGGTCAGATTCCCTGTCGGATAATATTGATACCCTGGATAGGGACATTATTTTGCTGACAGTAGAGCATATAAAGGACGCTGTCTTATACATGCGTGATGCACAGAGGGATATTTGCCGGCTGGCATCAAAAATAAGCGCAATGTCCATTGCCGCCAGAAGGGGGTTATGGACTCGGCAGTGGTCAGGTGATGCCGATTCAAAAAGGCACATGGAAGTTTTGCCTTATAAGGGGGTGGAACTGTTTGGGGATGGTCTTTCAGACCTCGTTTCCACAGCTACGGCTGGGAAATCGACATTTTTGCCACAGACTACCCCACAGCAAAAGAAGGCACCGTATTATCAAGTACAGTCCTTTCGGCCCCATAAACACAAGAGGGCTCGAGGCGCATCCTTTCTGCCGAGAGGCAAAGGTAGAGGGAAAAAGCTGCAGCATACAGCCAGTTCCCAAGAGCAAAAGTCCTCCCCCGCATCCGGTAAGTCCACAGCATGACGCTGGGGCTTCACAGGCGGATCCGGGTACGGTGGGGGCCCGTCTCAGAAATTTCAGCACACAGTGGGCTCTCTCACAGGTGGATCCCTGGGCCCTTCAAGTAGTATCTCAGGGGTACAGGCTGGAATTCGAGATGTCCCCCCCCCCCCGCCGTTTTCTAAAATCTGCCTTACCAGCAACTCCCTCTGCCAGGGAGGCAGTGTTGGTGGCTATCCAAAAACTGTATTCACAGAAAGTGATTGTCAAGGTACCCCTCCTTCAGCAAGGGAAGGGTTACTATTCCACAGTGTTTGTGGTACCGAAACCGGACGGTTCGGTGAGACCCATCTTAAATTTAAAATCCTTGAACACTTATATCAAAAGGTTCAAGTTCAAGATGGAATCGCTCAGGGCGGTTATTGCGAGCCTGGATGAGGGGGATTACATGGTCTCCCTGGACATCAAGGATGCGTACCTGCATGTCCCCATTTACCCTCCTCACCAGGAGTACCTCAGATTTGTGGTACAGGACTGTCACTATCAGTTCCAGACGCTGCCGTTTGGGTTATCCACGGCACCGAGGGTCTTTACCAAGGTAATGGCCGAAATGATGATACTCCTTCGCAAGAAGGGAGTTTTAATTATCCCGTACTTGGACGATCTCCTGATAAAGGCGAGGTCCAAGGAACAGTTGGTAGTGGGGGTAGTACTTTCTCGGGAAGTGCTACAACAGCACGGCTGGATTCTCAATATTCCAAAGTCACAGCTGGTCCCGACGACACGTCTTCTGTTCCTGGGAATGATTCTGGACACAGACCAGAAAAAAGTGTTTCTTCCAGTGGAAAAAGCCGAGGAGTTGTCATCTCTAGTCAGAGACCTCCTAAAACCGGGACAGGTGTCGGCACATCAATGCACACGAGTCCTGGGAAAAATGGTAGCTTTGTACGAAGCAATTCCATTCGGAAGGTTCCACGCAAGGACTTTCCAGTGGGACCTGTTGAACAAATGGTCCGGGTCCCATCTCCAGATGCAACAGCGGATAACCCTGTCGGCAAGGACCAGGGTGTCGCTGCTGTGGTGGCTGCAGAGGGCTCATCTACTAGAGGGCCGCAGATTCGGAATACAGGACTGGGTCCTGGTGACCACGGATGCCAGCCTTCGGGGCTGGGGCGCAGTCACACAGGGAAGAAATTTCCAGGGACTGTGGTCAAATCAGGAGATTTCGCTTCACATAAATATTCTAGAGCTAAGGGCCATTTACAGTGCCCTAAGCCAAGCAAGGCCCCTGCTTCAGAACCAGCCAGTACTGATCCAATCAGACAACATCACGGCGGTCGCCCATGTAAACAGACAGGGCGGCACAAGATGCAGGAGGGCAATGGCAGAAGCCACAAGGATTCTCCGATGGGCGGAAAATCATGTGTTAGCACTGACAGCAGTGTTCATTCCGGGAGTGGACAACTGGGAAGCAGACTTCCTCAGCAGGCACGACCTACACCCGGGAGAATGGGGACTTCATCCAGAAGTCTTCCAAATGCTGGTAAACCGGTGGGAAAGACCACAGGTGGACATGATGGCGTCCTGCCTCAATAAAAAGCTAAAAAGATATTGCGCCAGGTCAAGGGACCCTCAGGCGATCGCGGTGGACGCTCTAGTAACACCGTGGGTGTACCAGTCGGTTTGTGTTTCCTCCTCTGCCTCTCATTCCCAAGGTACTGAGAATAATACGAAGGCGAGGAGTGAAAACTATACTCGTGGTTCCGGATTGGCCAAGAAGAGCTTGGTACCCGGAACTTCAAGAGATGCTTTCAGAGGACCCTTGGCCTCTGCCGCTCAGACAAGACCTGCTGCAGCAGGGGCCCTGTCTGTTCCAAGACTTACCACGGCTGCGTTTGACGGCATGGCGGTTGAACACCGGATCCTGAAGGAAAAGTGTATTCCGGAGGAAGTCATCCCTACCCTGATCAAAGCCAGGAAGGATGTCACCGCAAAACATTATCACCGCATTTAGCGGAAATATGTTGCTGCTTGGTGTGAGGCCAGGAAGGCCCCAACGGAGGAATTTCAACTGGGTCGATTCCTGCATTTCCTGCAAGCAGGGGTGACGTTGGGCCTCAAATTGGGGTCCATTAAGGTCCAGATTTTGGCCCTGTCGATTTTCTTCCAGAAAGAACTGGCTTCACTGCCTGAAGTTCAGACTTTTGTCCAAGGAGTTCTGCGTTTTCAGCCTCCTTTTGTGCCCCCAGTGGCACCTTGGGATCTCAATGTGGTTTTGGAGTTCCTGAAATCACATTGGTTTGAACCACTTAAGACTGTGGATTTGAAATATCTCACGTGGAAAGTGGTCATGCTGTGTTGGCTCTGGCTTCGGCCAGGCGTGTGTCAGAATTGGCGGCTTTGTCCTATAAAAGCCCTTATCTGATTTTCCATATGGATAGGGCAGAGTTGAGGACTCGTCCTCAGTTTCTCCCGAAGGTGGTATCAGCGTTTCACTTGAACCAGCCTATTGTGGTGCCTGCGGCTACTAGGAACTTGGAGGATTCCAAGTTACTGGACGTAGTCAGGGCCCTGAAAATTTATGTTTCCAGGACGGCTGGAGTCAGGAAAACTGACTCGCTGTTTATCCTGTATGCACAAAACAAACTGGGTGCTCCTGCTTCTAAGCAGACTATCGCGCGCTGGATTTGTAGCACTATTCAGCTGGCGCATTCTGCGGTGGGACTACCGCAGCCTAAATCTGTAAAAGCCCATTCCACAAGGAAGGTGGGCTCATCTTGGGTGGCTGCCCGAGGGGTCTCGGCTTTGCAACTTTGCCGAGCTGCTACTTGGTCAGGGGCAAACACGTTTGCTAAATTCTACAAATTTGATACCCTGGCTGAGGAGGACCTGGAGTTCTCTCATTCGGTGTTGCAGAGTCATCCGCACTATCCCGCCCGTTTGGGAGCTTTGGTATAATCCCCATGGTCCTTACGGAGTCCCCAGCATCCACTAGGACGTCAGAGAAAATAAGAATTTACTCACCGGTAATTCTATTTCTCGTAGTCCGTAGTGGATGCTGGGCGCCCATCCCAAGTGCGGATTGTCTGCAATACTTGTAAATAGTTAGTTACACAAATCGGGTTGTTATTGCGAGCCATCTGTTCAGAGGCTCCGTTGTTATCATGCTGTTAACCGGGGTTCCTATCACGAGTTATACGGTGTGGCTGGTATGAGTCTTACCCGGGATTCAAAATCCTTCCTTATTGTGTCAGCTCTTCCGGGCACAGTGTCCTAACTGAGGCTTGGAGGAGGGTCATAGGGGGAGGAGCCAGGGCACACCAGATAGACCTAAATCTTTCTTTAGATGTGCCCAGTCTCCTGCGGAGCCGTCTATTCCCCATGGTCCTTACGGAGTCCCCAGCATCCACTACGGACTACGAGAAATAGAATTACCGGTGAGTAAATTCTTATTTTTTTGCCCGATCTACCGTCCCTTTAGACAGGGCGATATACAATTGTTTGTACTTTTCTCTGACGTCCTAGTGGATGCTGGGAACTCCGAAAGGACCATGGGGAATAGCGGGCTCCGAAGGTGGCTGGGCACTCTAGAAAGATTTATGACTACCTGGTGTGCACTGGCTCCTCCCACTATGACCCTCCTCCAAGCCTCAGTTAGATTTTGTGCCCGGCCGAGGTTGGATGCACACTAGGGGCTCTCCTGAGCCCTTAGACAGAAAGTATAGATTTAGGTTTTTTATTTTCAGTGAGACCTGCTGGCAACAGGCTCACTGCAGCGAGGGACTAAGGGGAGAAGAAGCGAACTCGCCTGCTTGCAGCCGGATTGGGCTTCTTAGGCTACTGGACACCATTAGCTCCAGAGGGATCGACCGCAGGCCCAGCCTTGATGTTCGGTCCCGGAGCCGTGCCGCCGTCCCCCTTACAGAGCCAGAAGCAAGAAGAGGTCCGGAAAATCGGCGGCATGAAGACTTCTGTCTTCACCAAGGTAGCGCACAGCACTGCAGCTGTGCGCCATTGCTCCTCATACACACTTCACACTCCGGTCACTGAGGGTGCAGGGCGCTGGGGGGGGGCGCCCTGAGCAGCAATAAAAACACCTTGGCTGGCAAAAATACCACAATATATAGCCCCAGAGGCTATATATGTGGTAAATACCCCTGCCAGATTCCACAAAAAAGCGGGAGAATAGGCCGCGGAAAAGGGGCGGAGCTATCTCCTTCAGCACACTGACGCCATTTTCTCCCTCACAGCTCCACTAGAAGGAAGCTCCCTGGCTCTCCCCTGCAGACTACACTACAGAAAAGGGTAAAAAAGAGAGGGGGGGCATTAAATTTAGGCGCAGTATATATTTATATAGAAAAAAGCAGCTATAGGGGACATAACTCAGTTAGTCCCTGCATTATATAGCGCTCTGGTGTGTGCTGGCATACTCTCACTCTGTCCCCCCAAAGGGCTTTTGTGGGTCCTGTCCTCTATTAGAGCATTCCCTGTGTGTGTGGGGTGTGTCGGTACGGCTGTGTCGACATGTTTGATGAGGATAATGATGTGGAGGCGGAGCAGATGCCTTTAGAAGGGATGTCTCCCCCTGGGGGGCAGACACCTGAGTGGATGAGCTTATGGAAAGAAATGAGTGCACGTATAGACTCCTTACATAAGAAATTTGACGACATGCCAACTGTGGGACAGCCGAGTTCTCAGCTCGTGCCTGTCCAGGTGTCTCAAAGGTCATCAGGGGCTCTAAAACGCCCGCTACCTCAGATGGCAAACGCAGATGTCGACACTGATACTGACACCAGTGTCGACGACGATGAGTCGAATCTAATGCCCATTAAGGCCATTCACTGCATGATTGAGGCAATGAAAGAGGTGTTAAACATTTCTGATTTACATCCAGGTACCACAAAAAAGGGTATTATGTTTGGGGAGAAAAAACTACCCGTAGTTTTTCCCCCGTCAGATGAATTAAATGAAGTGTGTGAAGAAGCGTGGGCTTCCCCTGATAAAAAATTGGTAATTCCTAAGAAGGTACTAATGGCGTTCCCTTTCCCGCCAGAGGGATAGGTTACGTTGGGAAACACCTCCTAGGGTGGATAAAGCGCTCACACGTTTGTCTAATAAGGTGGCACTACCGTCTCAGGATACGGCCGCCCTTAAGGAGCCTGCTGATAGAAAGCAGGAGGCGATCCTGAAGTCTGTATATACACACTCAGGCATTATACTTAGACCAGCTATTGCGTCAGCATGGATGTGCAGTGCTGCCGCTGCGTGGTCGGATAAACTGTCAGAAAATATTGACACATTAGACAGAGATACGATTCTGCTAACAATTGACCATATCAAAGACTCAGTCTTATATATGAGAGATGCACAGAGGGAAATCTGCCGGCTGGCATCTAAAGTAAGTGCATTGTCCATTTCTGCTAGGAGATGCTTATGGACTCGCCAGTGGACTGGTGATGCAGATTCCAAAAGGCACATGGAAGTTTTGCCTTATAAGGGGGAGGAATTATTTGGGGATGGTCTCTCCGACCTAGTTTCCACAGCAACGTCTGGGAAGTCAGCATTTTTACCCCATGTCCCATCACAGCCTAAGAAGGCGCCATTTTATCAGGTTCAGTCCTTTCGGACCCAGAAAAACAAGCGTGGAAAAGGAGGGTCTTTTCTGTCTAGAGGCAGAGGTAGGGGAAAAAGGCTGCAACAAACAGCAGGTTCCCAGGAGCAAAAGTCCTCCCCCGCTTCTTCTTCCAAGTCCGCCGCATGACGGTGGGGCTCCACAGGCGGAGCTAGGTACGGTGGGGGCTCGCCTCAAGAATTTCAGCGATCAGTGGGCTCGCTCACAGGTGGATCCCTGGATCCTTCAAATAGTATCTCAGGGGTACAAACTGGAATTCGAGGCGGCTCCACCCCACCGGTTCCTAAAATCTGCCTTGCCGATTGCTCCCTCAGACAGGGAGGCGGTGCTAGCGGCAATTCACAAGCTGTATTCCCAGCAGGTGATAATCAAGGTACCCCTTGCAAGCCATCTGTTCAGAGGCTCCGTTGTTATCATGCTGTTAACCGGGGTTCCTATCACGAGTTATACGGTGTGATTGGTGTGGCTGGTATGAGTCTTACCCGGGATTCAAAATCCTTCCTTATTATGTCAGCTCGTCCAGGCACAGTGTCCTAACTGAGGCTTGGAGGAGGGTCATAGTGGGAGGAGCCAGTGCACACCAGGTAGTCATAAATCTTTCTAGAGTGCCCAGCCTCCTTCGGAGCCCGCTATTCCCCATGGTCCTTTCGGAGTTCCCAGCATCCACTACGGACTACGAGAAATAGAATTACCGGTGAGTAAATTCTTATTTTTGCACATCGTGCCAATTTCCATCCTATCTCTAGGAGGGGTATGCAGGAGATATCTCGCTAGAAGAGAAGCCTCCTGCATGTAGCTGCGATCCCAGCACTACGATCCAATGATCGCGATGTTCCCCATAGAAGACCAGCTGAGTAAGCCTTAGCTTGTGCAGCTGGCCAACGGAAGCGGGCGTTGCGAGGCAAGAAAGTCCGCACGGTGACACGCAGACCCTGGGCTCTCCCCTCCTAGAAAACGGTGGAAGCCACACCCTCATTTCTTGTAACACTCCACTTCTCTCTCCACTTTATCATTCTCCAGGGTTAATATAATGTAAAAGTAAATTTAACAGACAAAAATAATTAACTTATAATAGTAAAGTTGATTCTGTTACTGAAAGAAAGATAGTTTGCTTATTCATTAAGATTTTGATATAGTATTATATCACCTACTTGGTGATTCACTGTTAAATGTGCACAGGTTACACAATTGCTTTACGTTTACCACATTTATTTAAATGTATCCTCAGGATGCCTCCATCTTGCAATAAAATTGTGAAAATCTTAGTTAATTCTAGAAGCTGAATTTAATTTTGGGTACACGCACATGTGTCATGAATGGTGATTCCGTTGCTGACTTTGAAAGTCGGCTGATTTTTATAAAGGATAATGTACACAAGATGGCACTTAACCTGTACTATCAAAATAGATTGAGTATCCCATATCCAAATATTCCGAAATATTAGTGAGACAGCGATAGTGAAACCTTTGTTTTCTGATGGCTCAATGTACACAAACGTTGTACACAAATGTTTAATACACAAAGTTATTAAAAATATATTAACCTTCAAGCTGTGTGTGTATATGAAACATAAATGCATTTTGTGCTTAGACTTGGGCACCATCACCATGATATCTCACCATGGTATGCAATTATTCCAAAATACGGAAAAATCAGATATCCAAAATACTTCTGGTCCCAAGCATTTTGGATAAGGGATACTCAACCTGTATTTTATATAGGATTTATTGTGGGCTGTTGGGTTAGTATGACTTGTTCACATGTGTGGTGGCAGTTGTATAATGAATAGCAGATCACTGTGAAGTGGTTATTCCATTACTTGTAGAATTGCCCTATATATCCTACAGTTGTACATTATGTATAGATCAATCAAGTTTTAGCAACCAGTGAAATAATTATTATAGAGCGGTATTTCCCAACCTCAGTCCCCAAGACACACTAACAGTCTAGACTTTAGTGAGCACAGATGGTTAAATCAAAATAAATGAGGTTCTGATTTGGGGGTCTATTTACGAACCCTTGGTTGAAGATAAAGTACCAGACTAACAGATCCTTACTGCCATGTTGCAGGCTGTTTGAAAAATGACAGAGCTGAATGGCTGGTACTCATTCTCCATCACCTTTATCTCCATCCACTTTATCTCCATCCAAGTCTTAGTAAATAACCCCTAAGTTAAGTATGGCTGTCCTTTAAAACCTGGACTGCTAGTGTGCCTTGAGGATCATGGTTGGGAACCATCTTTGTCCAATTGTCCCAATTCGGTCACAGTTTTTTAAAATTTATTTAATCTGTGTTCCAGATTGAAATAGGTCCCTCAGTCAGGGCTTAGGGAGAGGTGGTGGAACTAATTTCCCCACGCCACCTACCACTACCATTAGTTGGATCCAGGGCGAGTGCTAGGGTTTTCAGCACCTCCTCCTGCAAACTGTAAATTTGTACCCTACCCCCCATACTATATAAAGGGACAGTGCGCACCAAAGGCTAATTTTGCAGAAAAAGGGGTGTGACCTCACAAGCTATGTGATCACAATAGTATCCCCAATTCAAATTGCGCCACACAGTAGCACAATCTTAATCACATTAAGGGGCAGTACGTGCAGTATGCAGTGTATTCATGTTAAGACAAACTATAGTACCCCTTATACATATTATGCCACACAGTAGTGCCCCTTATACACAATGCCCACAGTAGTAGTGCCCCTTATACACAATGCCCACAGTAGTAGGTCCCCTTATACACAATGCCCACAGTAGTAGTGCCCCTTATACACAATGCCCACAGTAGTAGTGCCCCTTATACACAATGACCACAGTAGTAGTGCCCCTTATACACAATGCCCACAGTGGTAGTGCCCGTTATACACAATGCCCACAGTAGTAGTGCCCCTTATACACAATGCCCACAGTAGTAGTGCCCCTTATACACAATGCCCACAGTAGCAGTGCCCCTTATGCACTTAATGCCTACAGTAGCAGGGCCCCCTATGCACTTAATGCCCACAGTAGCAGGGCCCCTTATGCACTTAATGCCCACAGTAGTGTCACATCTCTGCCTCTGTCACTCCAGCAGCTCACCGTCTGTGTCTGTCCTGCAGCTCCATGCCCTGTCTCCCTCCAGCAGTTTCCCCACTTCTGTGTCTCTCAAGCCCCCTCATACCTTGTCTTCAGCATGCACAGAGCCTGCTCCCCTTTGTGGGTCGTCTTCACTTCAGCGGTGGTGACCGCATGATATCACATATGTCGTGCCGGAAAAGGATGCAGCTGGGACCTGAGGAGGAGGCGAACGCTGTCCGACAGACACAGTGTATGTGAGTACCAAGAGGTGTGGGCCGCAAGCGGAGGTAGACCATGAAGCTGCCAGATCCTGACGAAGAGGGAGGTGGTCTCGGCTAGTCGGTGATACTAGTGCCGCTCACATCATCTACTGACGTGTGTGGCAGGGCAGGCTGTTCTGATGGAATTACTGTGCAGGGCCGTGAGAGAGACGGAACTAGTTCCACCTACTATTACAGGTGACGGAACTCCGTTCCACCCTGCTCCCCCCAACTTTAACCACTGCACTCAGTGTAAATGAATGGCATATTTACATTGATTGCTGTTCTCGCATAGTAAATAGAGAATGTATTTTTTGTTTTTTTTCTTTGCCTTAATTTTACGGTGTGGTGACTTTTGATGCCTGAAATCTACAGAGATGTTACCACTAATGCACAGACTGTTCTAGTGGAGCGATAGCAGCTTCATATTCAGTGATGACAGAGTTGAATAAGTGATTGTGGGGTCTATGTGCTGAAGGTGCAATATACTACACTAGACGACCTGCAAATGATGATTTCTCATTAACGATTTCCCTTGAACTTTCCCGGCAGTACTGGGCAAACAATAGAGTACAATAAGATATATCTTAAGATCTGGGAGTGGCTACATCCAGGAGCATGCTGTCGTTGACAATAGCTTCAGATCTTCCCTGCAGCAGTGAAGATCAGAAGATCCGACCAGCAGGACCGCGCATCGTGATCATTCAGACACTGAACGATCTGTACTATTATGAACAATTTGTAGTTTTGGTCTGTCGGAAATGGCCAAATCCCTCATAATATTGTCTAGTGCAGGGGTGGCCAACCAGACAGAGACAAAAAATCTTGTTAGGTACATCAAAGAGCCAAAGGCGAGCATGCAAAAATGGGGTGTGGCCTTGTGCCCGCTAGGCCATGCCCTGGTATAAAATACATTGAAAAAGCCAGATCCACATAAATACATTTTTAAAGCCAGATCCAACATAAAATACATTGAAGAAGTCACTTCCGCATAAAGTAATTGAAAAAGCCAGAACCATATAAAATATAATGAAAGACGAGTCACATAGTACACTTCAGCTCTCCCATGTGTCACTTCAGCCAGCACCTTGCTGTGTCACTCCAGCCAGCTTCCCCACGTGTCACTCCTGCTAGCACCCTCCTATGTCACTTCATGCAGCTCTCCCATGTGTCACTCCTGCTAGCACCCTCATGTGTCACTTCAGAGCCCCTCTTCCCAACTCATGCCATTGTAGCAGCTCCTTATTACCCCTTTCACACCGCACAAATATCCCGGTATCGACCCGGCAATATGCAAGGTCAACACGTGTTGGTGTTCGGTGTAAATGGGCCATGGTCGAATTCCTGGGTCGCCTGACCCGACAATTCAACTCTGGTTATAAGCAGTGTTATTCCTGGGTTGAATACCGGGTCAGTGGCAGCGGGTTCCCGGGTCGATGGGTCCCGTTTACTGCATAGGGAGAGGCGGCACGGAGAGGAGCTCATCTCCCAACGCCGCCTCCACCCCCACTGCCGAGTCGGGAAGCCACCTGTTAGGGTCTAATGCCGGATCCCACCCGGGAAGGACCGTTTCTAATTCCCGGGTGGGATCCTGCATTGGCAATGTGAAAGGGGCTTAAGGATCCTCTGTTTGATGGTGGGTGTTTTATCTCTAGTTTCTGGCTTCCTCAGTCCACAGCCCTCGTAGTGCTTCTGTGTGTCTTTCTGGAGTGCAGTGGTTACTGGATCTGTTGTGGTAATGTGACTTCAAGTGTCGGGAGCGACATTTAAAGAAAGAAAGAGCCACATGCGGCTCAAGAGCCACAGGTTGGCCACCCCTGGTCTAGTGTATGGGCACCTTAAACCTTGGAGAGAGAGAAAGTACCAACCAATCAGCTCTTAACTGCCATGTTAAAGGCTGTGTTTGAAATATGGCAGGTGTTGATTGGTTGGTAGTTTCTCCAGGGTTTAGTACATCTTCCCCTTAGTTTTGAAGGGTAGAAAGAAATCAGATTATTACCTCTTACCTGCACTCCCGGTACCTCATTTTTCAATATGAAGTTATGCAGTGTAGAGTTTTAATACAGAACGCTGTCATGGAAGAAATAACACTCAACCCCTAGAGTAGACAATGCTGTTGCCATTGGTGTGAATACATAAATTATTACAATAATATAGCTTTGGGGCTATCAACTAATTAGTTCATGGGATTTATGTGTTTTGGCAGGGACTTCAGTGTGTCCCACAGTCTCTATTGTATGTTTGTTAAAGATGGCATATTAAGCAGTCACTGCAGTTGGCTAGTTTGTTTTTGTTCATTTACATTTATAATCTGTAATTAACAAGTAGTATTGCTTCCTGATGGTGTAACACATTTGTGATCTGTAGGAAGGAATAGTGCAGTTGTAACACTAGTGTTCATTCTAGCACAACCTGTGCAGTTTCTCTTTCCTGCGTGGGGTGTCACTCTATTCTCTGGTGCTTCTAGCTTACTCTGGTCTGTATTTCAGCAGACTAGAGTAAGCTAGAAGCACCAGAGCAGAGTGCGATACCCCAGGCAGAAAAAATTAACTGCACAGGTTGTGACAGGTGTGGGGTACTAGAATGAACAATATGGGGAATTTAATTGTATCACTATGGGGGCGCAAAATGGAGCAATTCAATTGATGCCACACTTTTTTTGCCCAGTAGCCGCAGGAATGACACTTCTCGCAGATTCAGAAGATGCGAGGAGAAATGTGGGCACTTTGGGTGTCTGAATGGAAGTTATGCCTAGCTTTTTGTACTCTCAAAAACAGCTGCCTATTCTAGATTGTGTTCCCCTTTGGGTTGAGAAATATTGGCCTTGGCCCTCACTGAATTTACCATTTCATAGTATGTCTTGTTCTTGGCATTTTAAAATTCCATAGTGTTAAGCGCTGTGACTGTTATTAAGGCCAGATTTGTTTTTGTACCCCAAGTGTACTAATAATTCACTACACCGAGCTCTGTAACTGCAAAGTCCTACATTTTGGAACCATTAGAATGGGTACTCTGCATATAGTTATAGTTTATACACACCTCTAATTTATTATAGATGTGGCGGCTGTCGAGCGCCTTCTCCGATGCAAGGACTGAATTTACAAGTTACTACTCTCACCAGCTTTTCCCATGGTGGCTCCATGCTGTTCTACTGGGGCTGTGCCAGTTCTGTAATCGGATTGTCAAATTAAGGGGGTGACCCAAGCCACAATAACCTCACCTCCCCCCCTCCCTGTACAGCTAATGTAAATCAATACATTATCAGTTTATTATTTTCAAAGGTGTGAAAGATGTGCAGTACATGGAAGTTTTTTAAATCTGATTTCTATGTGGTTCCACTTAATTCATTGTGCTGTGTTCATTGCCTGTTGTATGAAGTCTGGGCTACTGCAAGAGAGAGAAGTGGTCTCACTGTTAAGAGTATTAAACCAAGAACATGGCAGCATTGTGGAGAATCGCCAGAATGCAAACACACATTCTAGTTTCTCTTATGTTGGAGCATGTGAGGAAGATAGATGGTCTACATGATGTTTCAGGTAAGCGAATGTCATTTTTACGTATCTATATTTCTATCAAGTAAAATATTATATCTTAATTTGGTTTCTAATATGTAACCAGCCTGTATGGTTTTATTTATTTTTATTTCTCTGTGCCTATTGGCAACACTTTTTTTTGTTTAAGCAACAAATTATTTGTTTTCAAGGTTAGACCTCTTCATCCTGCTCCTTGCAGTAGCTCAGTCTACACGGCCTTGTGCTGCAGGCTTCTCCATTTGTAAGTATTCCATGTGGAATATCATATATGCTTAGAATCTCAAAGGCTCATTTCAATATGTCTTGTGTTTTTTTTTTTTCCATAGGTGGCCCTGACGATGGTGGGCAGTGTCAGGTGCTGCCCCCGGATTATGAACATTTCATGGATGTCCACCACGAAGGATCCTCTCCGCTGCAAGGTCTTCGTGAGACAAATTCCCCAAAGACTATTCTGCACAACTTTAAACCCGGGAAACTGAATTATACACCTTTTGAGGACAAGAAAGTAAAACTGAATTTTCACAAAGGTTGCTCATCTCGTGTCTATTCACATGATAGTGACGCAAGTTGCTCTATGTCTAGGTTACAGCAGACTTGTGTAGACCCATGTGTAGCTAAGGGTAGTGTGTATGGTCCATTTTCAACCTTTAGCACAAGATGTAATGGACATATTCAAAACCAGATGAACTTTGTTGAGGCATCAACAAATTGTTCAACAGAAGAACTATCTCTGCCTGAGGCAGATTCCTCTTCGGACTGTAATGACCATTCAATACTGGAACGGCCAAAACTGAAAATAAAAAAGAAATACAGACGGCGCTCTTCATTGGTGTCCATTTCTCCTCGCCGTATGAATTTCCCATCATCTCAATTGATGGAAAAAACTCCTGATGAGTACGAACAGAGAAAAACGGGTCGGTATGAGGGACCATTTTCACATGCCGATCAAAGGTTAATCGACATTTGTGAACTCCAGAAAGCGATGGCCACTGACTTGCGTGGTCTGCGCAGCGAGATGGCTAATATTGGTCTGATACTTGGAAAAATGCTGGAACTCCATGAGAAATCTGTGGCCTCAAAATCTGCAGGTCCCGAAAATATCACGGCAGAAAAAAAATGATTAAAAACATTGGTATTATAGTAGGGGCCATGCGACTGTTTTGTTTCCTGCATTGGATTGTATTTAATAAATAATATTGGTAAAATTGACTTGTTTGTTATCACACTACATCATCATAGTGGCAGAGGGCTTGCATTTAAGACATAGGTCAGATTTTTCTTTCTTTCCTTTCTTCCTTTCTTTTTCTTCAGTAGTTGATGTGAGCCTAGTATACAATAATACTATATGCTTGCTGTTTCTTTGTTTTTGTTTTTTTTCACCACTTGGCTATCAGTTATCACAATAAAATGTCTCCAGTGTTGACTTGTTTACATAGATCTCAAAGGGGGAAATTCAACTGTTTCTCTATCGTCCTAAGTGGATGCTGGGGTTCCTGAAAGGACCATGGGGAATAGCGGCTCCGCAGGAGACAGGGCACAAAAGTAAAGCTTTTACAGGTCAGGTGGTGTGTACTGGCTCCTCCCCCTATGACCCTCCTCCAGACTCCAGTTAGATTTTTGTGCCCGGCCGAGAAGGGTGCAATTCTAGGTGGCTCTCATAAAGAGCTGCTTAGAGAGTTTAGCTTAGATTTTTTATTTTACAGTGATTCCTGCTGGCAACAGGATCACTGCAACGAGGGACAGAGGGGAGAAGAAGTGAACTCACCTGCGTGCAGGATGGATTGGCTTCTTGGCTACTGGACATGAAGCTCCAGAGGGACGATCACAGGTACAGCCTGGATGGTCACCGGAGCCACGCCGCCGGCCCCCTCACAGATGCTGAAGCAAGAAGAGGTCCAGAATCGGCGGCTGAAGACTCCTGCAGTCTTCTTAAGGTAGCGCACAGCACTGCAGCTGTGCGCCATTTTCCTCTCAGCACACTTCACACGGCAGTCACTGAGGGTGCAGGGCGCTGGGGGGGGGGCGCCCTGGGAGGCAAATGAAAACCTTTAAAAAGGCTAAAAATACCTCACATATAGCCCCAGAGGCTATATGGAGATATTTACCCCTGCCTAAATGTACTAAATAGCGGGAGACGAGCCCGCCGAAAAAGGGGCGGGGCCTATCTCCTCAGCACACGGCGCCATTTTCTGTCACAGCTCCGCTGGTCAGGAAGGCTCCCAGGTCTCTCCCCTGCACTGCACTACAGAAACAGGGTATAACAGAGAGGGGGGGCAAAATAAATGGCAATATATATTAATATAAAAGCAGCTATAAGGGAGCACTTAATCATAAGGCTATCCCTGTCATATATAGCGCTTTTTGGTGTGTGCTGGCAGACTCTCCCTCTGTCTCCCCAAAGGGCTAGTGGGTCCTGTCTTCGTATAGAGCATTCCCTGTGTGTCTGGTGTGTGTCGACATGTATGAGGACGTTATTGGTGTGGAGGCGGAGCAATTGCCAAATATGATGTCACCTCCTAGGGGGTCGACACCAGAATGGATGCCTTTATTTGTGGAATTACGGGATAGCGTCAACTCGCTTAAGCAGTCGTTTGCCGACATGAGGCGGCCGGACACTCAATTAGTGCCTGTCCAGGCGCCTCAAACACCGTCAGGGGCTGTAAAACGCCCCTTGCCTCAGTCGGTCGACACAGACCCAGACACAGGCACTGATTCCGGTGGTGAAGGTGACGAATCAACCGTATTTTCCAGTAGGGCCACACGTTATATGATTTTGGCAATAAAGGAGATGTTACATTTAGCTGATACTACAGGTACCACTAAACAGGGTATTATGTGGGGTGTGAAAAAACTACCAGTAGTTTTTACCGAATCAGAAGAATTAAATGACGTGTGTGATGAAGCGTGGGGTGCCCCGATAAAAAACTGCTAATTTCAAAGAAGTTATTGGCTTTATACCCTTTCCCGCCAGAGGTTAGGGAGCGCTGGGAAACACCTCCTAGGGTGGACAAAGCGCTAACACGCTTATCAAAACAAGTGGCGTTACCCTCTCCTGAGACGGCCGCACTTAAAGATCCATCAGATAGGAGGATGGAAAATATCCAAAAAGGTATATACACACATGCAGGTGTTATACTACGACCAGCTATTGCGACTGCCTGGATGTGCAGTGCTGGGGTAGTTTGGTCAGAGTCCCTGATCGAAAATATTGATACCCTGGACAGGGACAATATTTTACTGTCGTTAGAACAAATAAAGGATGCATTTCTTTATATGCGTGATGCACAGAGAGATATCTGCACACTGGCATCACGGGTAAGTGCTATGTCCATTTCGGCCAGAAGAGCTTTATGGACACGACAGTGGACAGGCGATGCGTAGAGGAGTTATTTGGGGTCGGTCTATCGGATTTGGTGGCCACGGCTACGGCCGGGAAATCCACCTTTCTACCTCAAGTCACTCCCCAACAGAAAAAGGCACCGACCTTTCAACCGCAGCCCTTTCGTTCCTTTAAAAATAAGAGAGCAAAGGGCTATTCATATCTGCCACGAGGCAGAGGACGAGGGAAGAGACAGCAACAGGCAGCTCCTTCCCAGGAACAGAAGCCCTCCCCGGCTTCTACAAAAGCCTCAGCATGACGCTGGGGCTTCGCAAGCGGACTCGGGGGCGGTAGGCGGTCGTCTCAAGAATTACAGCGCGCAGTGGGCTCACTCGCAGGTAAATCCCTGGATCCTGCAGATAATATCTCAGGGGTACAGGTTGAAATTAGAGACAGAGCCACCTCGCCGTTTCCTGAAGTCTGCTTTACCAACGTCCCCCTCAGAAAGGGAGACGGTTTTGGAAGCCATTCACAAGCTGTATTCTCAGCAGGTGATAGTCAAGGTACCTCTTCTACAACAAGGGAAGGGGTATTATTCCACTCTTTTTGTGGTACCGAAGCCGGATGGCTCGGTAAGGCCTATTCTAAATCTGAAGTCCTTGAACCTGTACATAAAGAAGTTCAAGTTCAAGATGGAGTCACTCAGAGCAGTGATAGCGAACCTGGAAGAAGGGGACTTTATGGTATCCTTGGACATCAAGGATGCGTATCTCCACGTTCCAATTACCCCTCACACCAGGGGTACCTCAGGTTCGTTGTACAAAACTGTCACTATCAGTTTCAGACGCTGCCGTTTGGTTTGTCCACGGCACCTCGGGTCTTTACAAAGGTAATGGCCGAGATAATATTTCTTCTTCGAAGAAAAGGCGTATTAATTATCCCATACTTGGACGATCTCCTAATAAGGGCAAGGTCCAGAGAACAGCTAGAGATGGGTTTAGCACTATCTCAAGAGGTGCTAAAGCAGCACGGATGGATTCTGAATATTCCAAAATCCCAATTAATGCCGACAACTCGTCTGCTGTTCCTGGGGATGATTCTGGACACAGTTCAGAAAAAGGTTTTTCTTCCCGAAGTAAAAGCCAAGGAGTTATCTGACCTGGTCAGGAACCTCCTAAAACCAGGAAAGGTGTCTGTACATCAATGCACAAGAGTCCTGGGAAAAAATGGTAGCTTCTTACGAAGCAATCCCTTTCGGCAGATTCCATGCAAAGGGATCTGTTGGACAAATGGTCAGGGTCGCATCTTCAGATGCACCTGCGGATAACCCTGTCGCCGAGGACAAGGGTATCCCTTCTGTGGTGGTTGCAGGAGGCTCATCTATTGGAGGGCCGCAGATTCGGCATGCAGGATTGGATCCTGGTGACCACGGATGCCAGCCTGAGAGGCTGGGGAGCAGTCACACAGGGAAGAAATTTCCAGGGAGTGTGGTCGAGCCTGAAAAAGTCTCTTCACATAAGCATTCTGGAACTAAGAGCAATCTACAATGCTCTAAGCCAGGCGGAACCTCTGCTTCAAGGAAGACCGGTGTTGATCCAGTCGGACAACATCACGGCAGTCGCCCATGTAAACAGACAGGGCGGCACAAGAAGCAGGAGGGCAATGGCAGAAGCTGCCAGGATCCTTCGCTGGGCGGAGAATCACGTGATAGCACTGTCAGCAGTATTCATCCCGGGCGTGGACAACTGGGAAGCAGACTTCCTCAGCAGACACGACCTTCACCCGGGAGAGTGGGGACTTCATCCAGAAGTTTTCCACATGCTATTAAACCGTTGGGTAAAACCAATGGTGGACATGATGGCGTCTCGCCTCAACAAAACACTGGACAGGTATTGCGCCAGGTCAAGAGATCCGCAGGCAATAGCTGTGGACGCGCTGGTAACACCTTGGGTGTACCAGTCGGTATATGTGTTTCCTCCTCTGCCTCTCATACCAAAGGTATTGAGGATTATACGGCAAAGAGGAGTAAGACTAGTGGCTCCGGATTGGCCAAGAAGGACTTGGTACCCGGAACTTCAAGAGATGGTCACGGACGATCCGTGGCCTCTACTTCTGAGAAGGGACCTGCTTCAGCAGGGTCCTTGTCTTTTTCAAGACTTACCGCGGCTGCGTTTGACGGCATGGCGTTTGAATGCCAGATCCTAAAAGGAAAAGGCATTCCAGAAGAAGTCATTCCTACCTTGATAAAGGCAAGGAAGGAAGTCACCGCGAAGCATTATCGCCGTATTTGGCGAAAATATGTTGCGTGGTGCGAGCAGCGGAGTGCTCCGATGGAGGAATTTCAACTGGGTCGTTTTCCTACATTTCCTGCAATCAGGATCGTCTATGGGTCTCAAATTGGGATCTATTAAGGTTCAAATTTCGGCCCTATCAATATTCTTCCAAAAAGAATTGGCCTCAGTCCCTGAGGTCCAGATTTTTATCAAAGGAGTACTGCATATACAGCCTCCTGTGGTGCCTAAGGTGGCACCGTGGGATCTAAATGTAGTTTTAGATTTCCTCAAATCCAATTGGTTTGAACCACTAAAGAATGTGGATTTGAAATATCTCACATGGAAAGTGACTATGTTACTGGCCCTGGCTTCGGCCGGGAGAGTATCTGAACTGGCGGCTTTGTTTTATAAAAGCCCTTATTTAATTTTCCATTCGATATAGGGCAGAGCTGCGGACGCGTCCGCATTTTCTCCCTAAGGTGGTATCAGCGTTTCACCTGAACCAGCCTATTGTAGTGCCTGCGGCTACAGACGACTTGAAGGACTCCAAGTTGTTGGACGTTGTCAGAGCCTTAAAAATATACATTTAAAGGACGGCTGGAGTCAGAAAATCTGACTCGCTGTTTATACTGTATGCACCCAACAAGTTGGGTGCACCTGCTTCTAAGCAGTCGATTGCTCGTTGGATTTGTAACAAAATTCAACTTGTACATTCTGTGGCAGGCCTGCCACAGCCTAAATCTGTTAAGGCCCATTCCGCAAGGAAGGTGGGCTCATCTTGGGCGGCTGCCCGAGGGGTCTCGGCATTACAACTCTGCCGAGCAGCTACGTGGTCAGGGGAGAACACGTTTGTAAATTTTTACAAATTTGATACCCTGGCAAAGGAGGACCTGGAGTTCTCTCATTCGGTGCTGCAGAGTCATCCGCACTCTCCCGCCCGTTTGGGAGCTTTGGTATAATCCCCATGGTCCTTTCAGGAACCCCAGCATCCACTTAGGACGATAGAGAAAATAAGAATTTACTTACCGATAATTCTATTTCTCGGAGTCCGTAGTGGATGCTGGGCGCCCATCCCAAGTGCGGATTATCTGCAATACTTGTACATAGTTATTGTTAACTAATTCGGGTTATTGTTTAGGAAGCCATCTTTCAGAGGCTCCTCTGTTATCATACTGTTAACTGGGTTTAGATCACAAGTTGTACGGTGTGATTGGTGTGGCTGGTATGAGTCTTACCCGGGATTCAAAATCCTCCCTTATTGTGTACGCTCGTCCGGGCACAGTACCTAACTGGAGTCTGGAGGAGGGTCATAGGGGGAGGAGCCAGTACACACCACCTGACCTGTAAAAGCTTTACTTTTGTGCCCTGTCTCCTGCGGAGCCGCTATTCCCCATGGTCCTTTCAGGAACCCCAGCATCCACTACGGACTCCGAGAAATAGAATTATCGGTAAGTAAATTCTTATTTTCTCCATGCACCTGCCACTAGAGGACACCCAACGGAGCAATTAATTTTTTCCTCTGTTCGGGTGTGGTGAGCCGGTTTCAGACACATTTCAGCTTGCAACCCCCTGGGCTGGCGAGCTGAAGTGTGCGGAAAGTCACCGTTTAATGCTCACAAACGGCACGTTTTGTGTCGCGCCCAGCGCTTCAGTAAGGTTTGGCCGTTTTTCTCGGCTAAACTTGACCTGTCTGGGTGCGATCAGTGCAATAAAAACATACCATTGAATATTGCCCCCCGAACTCCCGTCACTTTACACGGGAGATCCAGCGCAATAAAGAATTGATTCCACTCAAAGAAGACTGGTCTCCAGAAAAAAGGAGGGGGCGCGATCCTAAAGAGCAGTGTTGGTTTCCATTTCATAATCCCCTTTATGAGAAGAGAGTATCTCCCATAAACTACTGTAGTGAGGGGTAGCGTTTAACCTCGAGGGGATTCCCTTGCTCACGGGGGCGGACTCGTTCTACTAAAGGTCAGAGTCTGGTAGGAACCTGGGTTCCTGCCTAGCTCTAGAAATACTCATTTACAACTATACATAATATAGATATATCTATGTAGATGTAGTTCTTTATTCAACAATAGTTCAATCTAGGATTACCGGTCATTATTGCTCTCCTCTAAGATTAAAACAGTTTTTACATATCACATTCCTGTTTGACCTTGTGTTTTCAGTGTCACGTACTGGGCCGGTAGTTTAGTGACTATGTCAAAATATATATTTACAACCAGTGTCTATCGCTTTTCTGCTCTTTGACTATGATCAGTGTAGTATCTGTTCTTCTCCGTTTAATATCTGATAGATACACACACACACACACACACACACACACACACACACACACACACACACACACACACACACACACACACCTCAAAAAAATAAAGGGAACACTAAAATAACACAGCCTAGATCTGAATGAATGAAATATTCTTATTAAATACTTTGTTCTTTACATAGTTGAATGTGCTTCCAACAAAATCACACACAAATTATCAATGGAAATCAAATTTATTAATCCATGGAGGTCTGGATTTGGAGTCGCACTCAAAATTAAAGTGGAAAAACACACTACAGACTGATCCAACTTTGATGTAATGTCCTTAAAACAAGTCAAAATGAGGCTCAGTAGCTCTTCCTTCTTTATTATGTGGTGCCATGAGACAATTATAGCCTCAATTAATTCTCTTATTGGATAGACGCCTCAGATGTACCAGTTATTTCAAACTGACCCACAAATGTTCTATGGGGTTCAGGTCTGGGCTGTTTCCTGGCCATCCCAGCACCTGTATGTCATTCTCTGTGAACCACTGTTTGCATATCCATGCAGTGTGGCAGGGAGCTGAATCCTGCTTGAAAAAAAAATGGGGCATTATCTGGAAAAAGATCCCTGATAGAAGGTAGAAGTTTTCGTTGTAGGATGGTGGTGATAATGTACTTTCATCTATTCAGTGTGCCATCTATGACATGAAGGCGGCCTACAGCTTCTGCTGTCATACATGCCCAGATCATAACACTTGTAGGATTTTTTGTTGTTGATTGAATGCAATCTGGATGTACCTCCTCCCCGATGCGACGTCTCACATATTTTCTCTCATCGCTACCAAAGATCGATATCTTAGTTTCGTCACTCCATATCACTTGTTTCCACTGACCTTCTGTCCATGCAGTGTGTTCTTTTGCCCACTATATTTGTTTTTGGCTTTTTGGGGGAATCCTACCTTTTAGGCCAACCTCCGTTAGTCTTCTCTGTACCGTTCTTGCACTGACAAAAACACCAGTTGACTCCGTTCACTACTAATGGCCGCAGATGACATCCATCTGTCCCGGATACAAATTAGTTTTATTCTCCTATCGTCAACAGCTGTTGTGCACTTTTTCCAGTTTTTTCCTCCTTTGTTCTGTATAGATTGTGTTTCCTGATAGCGTAAACAAAACTTTCGTACTCCTGATGTCACATTCCCACCAACTTCTCTCACAATTGCTGCATACGAAAGACAATTTTCACGTAACACCACAGTCCTGGATCTCTTCCTGGGTGACCAGACACCACTTTTCCTGGACGACATTGTTATATTTATTTTTTACACCGTCAGTAGCACTTAACAATACACACAAACATCCAACTGTAAGTGCACTTCAATAACCAACCTTATTATGCAAAATGAAACAGCCAAACTGACCTTTCCCACCTTTGAACATAACCTTGCACCTGCTCATAAACAATAGCTGATTGGTTCTCAGAATGACTATTCCAATTGGCTGGTAGTAGCTGATACTACAATCCGCTTCTTGAATCTCGCGCATCTGTGCTTCTTTGTCTGACTGAAAGTAGCATAACTTCCCTTGTAATGCAAGTATTTGACCTCTGTTTATTGTGTTGAATTCAGCATTACATTTCCTTTCATTTGATATATGAATCATTGCACTGGATGAAGTTCAACCGTTTTTATAAGCATTCAGAGAGAGATAAATAAAATTTTGAATGGAGTTGGAAGAAGGGTTTGCTCTGTCCACTCCTTGCATTCACCTGGTAATACAACTCCAGGACCAGTGTAGCTAGGTTATTAAATCCATCACATCTATAAGACGCGTGACATAGTCTTCGATTTGGGTTTCATTTAACGCTGTAATTGTTATGGCAAGATAGCAGCTGTGACACAATACATTAATGCCATAGTCAAGTTTGCACCGTCACCAGTTTGAGGAAAGTTACTTTAAAACATCAAGCTGTGCGCTGTACCTGGGAAAATTCGCTAAGGTGTATTCCAGTCTGTACTGTTTATCATGACCTTTATACCCACACAGATTCCTACCATTCAGGTATCTGACAGTGGGCGGGATGTACTAAAGCAAAAATGCGGTAAAACCCCCGAAAACGGGGGTTTTACCGCATTTTCATATTTACTAAGACCCTACCGCAGCATTTTCGGCGTCCAGGGTTTCGCCATCTCTGGATGGCGAAACCCTATAGAAGCCTATGGGCTTCTTTTCGCCGACCGCCGCAACCCGCCGACACCGTCGACCCCCGCCGCAGACGCCGACCCCCCTTCCCCCTGGCTTACCTTCCTCCAGGCTGCCCTGGACCCGGAAGGTAGTGTCCTCCTCCCCCTAGCAACGCAGCCGGACGTCCTTCCGGCTGCAGGGGGGAGGAGGAGGTGCCGGGGACAGCCTGCTGCTGCTTCCCGGCATCTAGCCAGTGTGGGGACCCCGGGGAGGTGACGGAGACCCCCCGCAGACCACCTAACAGGTATCGCGGGGGGCCTCCGTCACCGCATCGCGATGTTGATCGCATATGTTAGTACATATGCGATCAACATCGCTGCGGTAACCGGCGAGGGGCGGCGATGTATGTTAATACATCCCGCCCAGTGTTTCCATTTGACTAGGGTCAAGTCTGTTTTTCTCTGCCCAGCTGAATTTAGCTACACTGAAAAGGGCAGATTTGAGGCTCATCAGAACCTGATTAGACAGGAATTTGTATAGAAGATGATTCAAGGTATGTTACATCCCTTCTCTTCTAGTTATAGGTGTAAGGCGGGAGTTTTCCACTTAAGCACATGTCGGGCGGTATTCAAATGATTTATCACGCCAAATTTCCTTTCTAAAGTGATCCCCGTTAGCGCGCATATCGCGCCCATAGTAATCATGTTTAACTGCGTAACGGGTGGGTGCCCTTGCTACCGCAGGGGAAGCGAGCTGAAATGATAATATCACGCACGTCAGCAGAAACAGAAGGGGTGTGGAAGGAGGTGAAAAGAATTGAATACCACCAGTAGTGTTCTGAGCGTCCCCTTGCAACAGAGCTGCCCACTAACGGAAGCTCGGAGGCTGTAAAAAGCAGTTTATTTTTGCTCCCAGGAGCTGGTTTGCTAGTAAGGTTGAGGAGTATTGGGAAGGAAATTTAAAAAAACATAAAATTGAATCTTTGTATCATTTTTATTTCCTCCTATTGCCTTCCAGTTATTTAGAATATATACATATCGTATCTCTAAGTCATTATATATGTATATGTGTACCTACTATTCATACTGGTTGGGGAGAATGTTAACAAAACCTTCTGGCACCGCTCTTCCATGCCTTGATGGATTCCAGTCCTCTCCCCTATGTATGGATGGAAGACGGGGTTTTTCTATACAAAAATTTTTAAGCGTTAGTTGATCGGTGGGGTCCTCCTCATTTTTATCAGCTCTTGTGGGGGCAATAACAAGGGAATCCTTGACTGCTCCATGGTCTTATGTGTTAACTGATTTTCTACTCCTTCCCGGTTTACTCATGCGGTTTACCCAAACTGCGACTGTTTCGTTTATCAATTTTTGTCTAACCTCGCAGGTCTCGGTCTCCAGATCTGCTGATCCTTCTCGCGGGCGACACTGGTATGTTGCCTCTGCATTCCGGCTTGTTCTGGCACCTACATTTTGACAAGTTGGTTAATCAAGGTGTGGTGATGGAATGAGGGGAACTCTGATGGTTCAGCATGTTGGGTCTCATTTATGCGACATACCGGAGTACTTTCCAAGGACGGAAATAGTGCTTTCTGTGGTGGTTACTCGACCGAATATGTGGATGCATGCCGCCTTTAGTCCAGGCATTCCTATACTATTGAACAACATAGGGTGACGGGGGTGCATACTCTTGGTGGTTGATGGCACCTTTTTCTGTACGGTTTTATTAGCAGCAGGTCTGTGAATGTGCTTCTTTACTCTGCAGCCTATCTGTCTTTCAGGGCACGGTTTGGCTTCAGTCTTTGCGTAACCATGATGTCTCCACCTTTTATTTCAATAATTACCTGGCTGGTCTCGACACATCTGGCTCACTGGCTGGGCTGTTGGTGCGACCTCTGTATCCTCATTATTGGTGCGTATGTGCATCCAAGTTATCTTGGTGGGTCTCTGTATCGGTTGCATCTGGGTCATACAGCATCATCGGTTCCATGACATCCTTTTGTCACGCTCCAGAGTTCTCTCAGTTATGGCCATGAGTCTCGGCCTGACTGTGCAGTTTTCCGGAATGCTCAGCGCTCTCCCGCCCGTTTGGGAAGCTCTGGGACGTCCCCATGGTACTACAGTCCAGCGTGTCCTATGGATGATAGAGAAAACAGGATTTTGGTACTTACCGATAAATCCCTTTCTCTGAGTACATAGGGGACGCTGGATGCCCACCTGCCCTGCTCTCTCCCGGCGGTGTGATTATCTACCTGGTTGTGGTTCCTAGTGGCTGGGTGTCCTTAGGACCTGGTTGCAAGGTTTCCTTACGTTACTGTCATTTTGCCACCTTTTTTTGTACGGTTATATCTATATACAGATGGGTCCACGGTCATCTTGGCAAGTTTGCTGCGCCTAGGCACAACATGGTTTGTTAACATAAACCCTTCATCTATTGTTCTCCGCTACAATACAATACGGAGAACAATACAGTAGGGCAGTGGTTTCCAAACTTTTTTTGAATCACGACACCCTAGAGTATCAGAATTCTTTTCACGGCACCCCTAGGCCAAAAATTTCTTATTGAGAAATTTAGAAAGAAATATTAAATTAAGTAGATTGTATTTATATGTCATCCTTAGGCTCAATTGTGTGGTGAGGGACAAGATTTGCTTCTGTTTGTCCCCATATTTTATGACTGACAGCTACTAGCACTAGTTTTGCCTATTATATTGACCATAATTAATTTGAATTGGTCCTGGACCACCAATCCAAGGCACCCCTGCAAGTGTCCCGAGGCACCCCAGGGAGCCACGGCACACGGTTTGGGAACCACTGCAGTAGGGGATTAAGTCCGACTGCCCAGTCTCAGTTAATCCTATTAAAGGTCAAGATAAACATGGACCCATCTATATGTGTGTTTCTGAGTTTCCTATTTTACGGAGCTCTTTCTTTACGGCTGTCTTGCTTACCTCCGCCTCTGTTAGTCGTATTGCCATCTCTCCTCAGTCACAGGGGGTAATTCCAAGTTGATCGCAGCAGGATTTTTGATAGCAATTGAGCAAAACCATGTGCACTGCAGGGGAGGCAGATATAACATGTGCAGAGAGAGTCATATTTGGGTGGGGTGTGTTCAATCTGCAATCTAAATTGCAGTGTAAAAATAAAGCAGCCAGTATTTACCCTGCACAGAAATAAAATAACCCACCCAAATCTAACTCTCTCTGCACATGTTGTATCTGCCTCCCCTGCAGTGCACATGGTTTTGCCCAATTGCTATAAAAAATCCTGCTGCGATCAACTTGGAATTACCCCCACAGTTTCTTAACTGGTCTGTGGAGGGGTATAGAGGGGGAGGAGCCAGTCACACATTGAAAATGTTAGTGCCAGCTCACCTGATCACCCCATCGATACCCCATGGTACTACACTCCAGCGTCCCCTATGGACACAGAGAAAGGGATTTATCGGTAAGTACCAAAATCCTGTGTTTCTGTTCTGTCTGGATGTCTCGTGTTTGGGATTTGAGTGAAGTGGGTGACACAGGGCCGTAATTGTATATGCTTTTTAATGCTATTTCGTAAAATACAAAGAAACATTAAGTGCTCTCACTTTGTATTCTGTTATGTAGTGCTGAATAAAAAAATTAGGGCTAAAGTTTATTTAAACCTACCAACTTCCCTAAAGCTTTGGAGGCCTGACATATGGCAAATTGCAGTTAAGAGAGGAGACGTAATCTCCCATGTATTATGGGTGGCTGAACTCAAAGTTGAATTTAATTGAATTACAATCTGAGGCATAGCTTCTGTTTTTTTTTTTTTTTTCCTTTTGGAGTGATGTAGATACTTTAGTTATTGTTATTAATAAGTCTTATCGATAGGGCAACACGTGGTCCACAGTGCTGTACAGCATGGCGATATTGTGAAACTGTAGCAGGTCATGCTGGTATATGTAGTTCGAGGGGGGGGGGGCTTGGGGGGGTGGTTTATACTTCCCCAGCGGCTGCTATTGTCTGCAGCTGCGGGGGGATGGGGGATCCTGCCGTGCTGACAGATTGTTGTACTGACAACTATGATCTTCACTAAAGCTTGCGTACACACCTATATAATTGTCAGCCCGTTTTCCCGATATCGAGGGAACGCCCATTGATTGTACAGTATAGGTGTGTATGCAGTCCAGATGCAGGAGCGTTAGTCGATTTAAATGCCTTCTAAAGCTCCTTCAACGGCCGGGACCAAGAGGTCGCATCTTATGTGCTGCACATGTGACCTCCCCATCCCCATAGAGGAGCCATTACCCCCTGCTGCTGACCCCACCTCACGGGGTCACAGCTGGATACACACACAGCCCTGCTGATTGGGAGTGCTTACCCTATTAGCCACAGATCGAAGAAGTGTGTACCCAGTTTTACACTCATAAAGGCTTTTTTTTTCTTTTTATTAATGTTAGGAAACGACTTACTTTCAAGAATGCATTATGTCAACCTAGTAGCATTTGGAAATGCATATTTAATTCGACCATATCATCAAAAGTTTTGGGTTGTTTTTTTTGTATCGAAGCTTGCTTTCACATTCTAGAAGGGGGCTGTATCATTTTGCTGATACTGAAGAAATGCGAATGTAATTCCCAGCTGTTGTATATAAACTCATAGCGATCATATCATATGTACATTTAGTAGCTGATGCAGTGGAAAGACCTTTCCTGAGTAACCTGTGAATAGTGTCTCGCTGTCCTGTTTGGATGGTTCTCAGAAAAGATGGAATTCGGATATGTTCTACATGGGTTATAAATAGAAACAAAATAATGACATAAAAATACTGTTAAAATATTGCTGCATTGAAATTAACACTGTAATATTTAAGTGTACTTTGTTTTAGCGCCTTGTTCTGCTTCTGTATTTTTCGATTGCAAGCTCGCAGGGCTAATAGGGTTGCAGGTTCCAAATCCTCAGCCTTTTTGCAATTTAGGAAAAATTGTTTATAAATCTGTACAGGAACAAAATGGCTGCCAGATCAATAGCATAATAGTGTAAGTCTATAAAGAAGGCTACAAATCCTCTGTGAAAGCTGCCAGCTCCCCGGGTGACTGCACGAATCGTACGCCTATATTTGCCACATGTAATTTCGCATGGTGTTTGTGTAGATTGTGTTCTATTTTATTAATGCCATATTATCTATTTTGTTCTGTTTATTTCACACATCCATTCGTTTAACATTTACCGACCATCTCCCTTTATGGCTGCATTCTGGGTTATGAAGCATTTAATGGTTCACTACTTGCTGAAATGTTTTGTCAGTTACCCGAAAATCAGTAAGTCTTCTGAGTTTACTATCAAAGCCAGTGTCCTGTACCTATTCCTAGCAATACATACGAATTTTCAACATATAGTAATCGCGTAGCTTGCTTATAAGTGGAAAGTCAAACTAGTCGTAGTTTTCATTTCTGACTGAGTAAATCATAATTTAATCTGGCTGTTTGAGTAGCCCACAAGGAGTGCTTTGTACATGTCATGTGTAGTGGGAGTTACAGTACCCCACGGTATGCAGAGAGGGACAGCATACAGAAGTCTATGCTCTCCACTACCAGGAAAGCATATGGGAGTGAGGGGTGGTCTTCAGGTTGCCGGCGGCCGGCCTCCCGGCGACCACCATACCGACTCCGGAATCCCGACCGCCGGCATTCTGACATCTTTTTTCCCTCTTGGGGGTCCACGACCCCCTGGAGGGAGAATAGATAGCGTGGCGCGCCACCGTGCCCGCAACGTGGTGAGCGCAGCGAGCCCGCAAGGGGCTCATTTGCGCTCGCCCAGCTGTCTGTATGCTGGTGGTTGGGAGTCCGGCGCCGGTATGCTGGTCACTCGGACCCCGACCGCCAGCATACCATACTACACCCGGAGTGAGAGGTGGGGGCATCTGGCTCATGGAAAGGTAAAAACCATTTTTTATTTTTTATTTTTTTTTAGATATTTGATAAGGGACAATGAAGAGCTCTGTGACAATGGCATTTTAAATGTGATGAATCCCACTACTCATTGCAGGCTTAGCCGCGTTTATTAACTATGTATTCTTGAAGTACAGAGGATAGCTCTCCCGGTAAGAGCTGTTGTTTGCGACAGAAAGATGTTCGAGTTTAGGACTCTGTAGTCCTTCTGCATATGCATCCAGTGATGCATGCATCGTGGGCGTGCGGGCAGGGATCCGGTTGGGTTACTCAGCTGGGAAATGTGAAAAGTTCATAGGGTTCTATTAGACAATGCCATCCAAAGATGGCATTGCCCACTGCATCCATGCCCCGGAATGTATTGCATTTCGGAACTTGATGCACATGTGGTAAGCAGCCAAACCTCCCAAAAATTTATTTTTAGAGGTTTGACTGCAAAATACAGCGCGATTCATCTCATCCAATATAATGTGCTCTTCTACTGATCACAGAAAAGTGACTTGTAGAATAGAGATATAGGGGGTAATTCCAAGTTGATCGCAGCAGGATTTTTGATAGCAACTGGGCAAAACCATGTGCACTGCAGGGGAGGCAGATATAACATGTGCAGAGAGAGTTAGATTTGGGTGTGGTGTGTTCAATCTGCAATCTAATTTGCAGTGTAAAAATAAAGCAGCCAGTATTTACCCTGCACAGAAATAAAATAACCCACCCAAATCTAACTCTTTCTGCACGTTATATCTGCCTCCCCTGCAGTGCACATGGTTTTGCCCAGTTGCTATCAAAAATCCTGCTGCGATCAACTTGGAATTACCCCCATAGTACAGCAAGGAGGCATTATGCTCTACAGTAAGAAAGTTTTTCCTAATCAAAGTGGAAGTGATGACAGAGCGTGCAGATTATTTCTGTCCCTTTTGTAGTATGTTAAGAATACATGTATGCGCTGTCTAGCATTGCACGTGATTTTATTTGTATGTTTTTAATACTCTAATGAATCTTTCAAAGCTATACAAATTAGTATTAAAGCTTGGAGAGAGATAAAATTGAGTGATAGAGTACCAACCAGTCAGCTTCTGTTATTTTCCAAACAAAACCTGTAAAATGTAAAGTAGTAGCTGATTAGCTAGTACTTTATCTCTCAACTATTTTATATCTCTCCGAGCTTTGATAAATACTCCCCTTGAACATTTTAAAGCCTTATCTAGCATTATATTTTATCTTTATTACATGGAGCCTCTGTAGTAACCAAGTTATAGAGGATTCCCCATGAATGAGATTTAGTGAAGTATCCAGTACTCTGCTGGCCTGGCTTCATTTACCCTGCACAGCATGTTTACATGTGGTGTTTTGTATATTTACCCTGCACAGCATGTTTACATGTGGTGTTTTGTATATTTACCCTGCACAGCATGTTTACATGTGGTGTATTTGTATATTTACCCTGCACACCATGTTTACATGTGGTGTATTTGTATATTTACCCTGCAAACCATGTTTACATGTGGTGTATTTGTATATTTACCCTGCACACCATGTTTACATGTGGTGTATTTGTATATTGACCCTGCACACCATGTTTACATGTGGTGTATTTGTACATTTACCCTGCGCAGCATGTTTACATGTGGTGTATTTGTACATTTACCCTGCGCAGCATGTTTACATGTGGTGTATTTGTACATTTACCCTGCGCAGCATGTTTACATGATGTGTATTTGTACATTTACCCTGCGCAGCATGTTTACATGTGGTGTATTTGTATATTTACCCTGCGCACCATGTTTACATGTGGTGTATTTGTATATTTACCCTGCGCACCATGTTAACATGTGGTGTATTTGTATATTTACCCTGCGCACCATGTTTACATGTGGTGTATTTGTATATTTACCCTGCACAGCCTGTTTACATGTGGTGTATTTGTATATTTACCCTGCACAGCCTGTTTACATGTGGTGTATTTGTATATTTCAACTGATCATTCCCCCAATTTTCTATTTTCAGGAAACCTCTCGCTTGCTCCCTGTACTTCGGATGGAGGGACATTTACAAGTGACACCATCACAAGTGGAGATCAAGGGAAAGTCTTCCTCAGCTCTCTCCCGCCAAGCACAGTCGTTTACACCGTTCCGCATTCTATAAAACAAGATGGCCTTGAACGCAGCCTTGTCTTTTCTCCGTTAGTGCCTGTCAATCAAAGCACAGCACAAGTAAACATTAGCATGCCTTCTGACGATGCCATGCAGTCTGTCGCGGCCTCCTTAGTAAATGGAAGTCACGCGCACAATTTTTCGCTTGCTCCGCCTACTTTAATAACCGCTTCCGGCCAGCTTGCCTCTATTACAGGGAACCAGTCAGTTGCGCTCAACCAGCCTATATGCACGCTTGCCACCACAACCACCAGTGTCACTCCCACCAGTAACACAAACTTTGTGCCCCTTCAGAACTGTCACTACATTGCTGCCCAAGACCTATTGTCTATGTCGTCTGAACAGCAGAACCACATAGAAGCTGTGACTACAAGCAGTAATAGTAACACCAGCCGTCCTGCCTCGCACACCCTTCAGGATTTCAGCAGCCACCACAACTTGGTTCTGCAGCCTGTACCCGACACAAAAGATAATTACCTGTCCATTGAGCAGAATGCCACCATCAGTGGCAGAGTTATGTTGTTGGATGCAAAATCCAAGTACGTGATCAGTGGCATGATCAGCACAGGCTGCGAAGAACTTGAAACTGACAAAAAAGAGTTAGCCAAGCTTCAAAATGTTCAAATGGATGATGACATGCAAGACATGTAAAGGAAAACGTTGCTGGACGAGTTGGTTTCAGTGGCCGCTCTGGGTTTCGTCAGTTGTTTGTTTGAACTCGAATTTACACTTTTTTTTTTTTTTTTTTTTTTTTTAAATCTTTTCTCTCTGAGTAAATCGCACTGTTTTTAAGTTTTGTTTTTCTCTTTGAGTTTGTCGCCCCCTTTCCACATGAACATTTAACCCTTTTTGAAATGTGGGTATGTAAAGGGAACACCGTTTGAACATTGGTATGTTGTATGAAACATTGGGTCTAAGGAGGGGGGGGGGGAAGGAACGTTAATGGTACTCTATTGTAAATTCTGGGGCTATGCTGGAATTGTATATTCAATACACAAAATATATAGGAATGTTGGCAGTCTTTTGTACTTTTTTTTTTTATGGCTTACAATAGACAGATTGGAATGTTACATTTGTGTAGTAAGCTTCTGCTAAATAAGAATGTTAAAAAAAAAAAATAATAATAATAATTTCCAGCTCTGCTGTAAAGGTGAAAATGGATCAGTGGAATGTAGTATATGTAACTTAAGGTAGTGGTTTCCAAACTTGCTTGAAAGACGGCAACCCTGAAGTATCAGCATTTTTTTCATGGCACACCTTGGTCCAAAATTGATGATTGTGAAATTATGCAAGAATTATTCAATTAAGTAAATTGTACTTCAGTTATGTGGTGTTAGACGGAGGTTTCGATACTGTTTGTCCACACATTTTATGATAGGCAAAACCAGTGCTGTTGCTGCCAATCACACTGAGCATAAATAATTTGATTTGGTCTTGGACCCACCAGCCCGTGGCACCCAATTTGGAAACCACTGACTTATGGTATTATATGCAACCCTTTTTCTTTCTAGTAAGTACAGTGGATGTACACGCTCAAATTTCTAGCCTGAATGGCTGAAAATATGCAATTTTGATTAAAGTTTTATTTTTCAAAAACCTATATTTTAAGTATTGGAAAGTACTAGAATTCGAAAGAGTAAACCCTATTTTTTTGTAGTTTAAAATGTTGCAATTTTTCTTCTATCCAAATATAGCAATTTTAATAATTCCTATGTGCCTTTTGGCCTGTGGGCCATTTACTTGTAGCAAAGCACACTACTAAGAAGGAAGGTAGATCAGTCATATACAGTATGTGTGTCTTTGGTAAATGTCTTCTATGATCTTATCACAATCCATTTGTCCTGAGACTAAAGCTAGGTACACACTATGCAATTTATGTGGTCAAACAGACAAAAGGGACAATTTTTTGGCCATCGGAAGGTCCTGAGCTCTGCTCTACACATTAAGCAATTTTTTACTTTTTAAGTTTGCAGTTTTCTGTCACCCCACACTGAATTTGCATATGTCTGCCTACAAGGAGTATGAGGTAATCTGCATAAACCGTAGGAAATATGGGCAGATTATCTAGAATGCACACACACAGTGCATGGGACCTTTTGGCTAATATTTTCTGTCAAGACCGGTCGGACAATCGAAGGTGAGCATTTTTGGCCTAAACACTCATGCCTACACACTACATAATAAAATGGCCTGATCAACCGGTTATTGGCAAATCAGCCCAATGACTATGTAGTGTGTCCTAGTTTAAGGATACAGACAGAGTGATAGACAGGATCTGGTACGTAGGTCGGCACTCATTAGGTCGACCACTGTTGGTCGACATTCATTAGGTCGACATGAGGGTTTTTTTTTTAAACACAAAAAAAACAACAATTTGTACTTTTTCATACTTTACGATCCACGTGGACTACGATTGGAAATAGTAACCTGTGCCGAGCGCAGTGGTAGCAGAGCGAGGCACCTTGCCCGAAGTTCACTCGCCATGCGAGGGGATACGGTGCACTAATTGGGGTTCCTGGTTACTTTACGAAGAAAACACAAAAAATAACAAAAAAACTTTTGCCATGTCGACCTAGTCCATGTTGACCCTAATGACTGTGGCGACCTATCCACACCCGTGATAGACATGAATAGACTGCAGTTTACGCTTACGGAAAAGCAACCTGCTTTGAAAGGGAAAGATGACATTTATCCAGTATTCTCTGAATTTCTATAGTACAATACTGTTGAAATTTCTTCCCTGGAACTTACACTACATTTATATGAATTGTTTTGCACTATTTTAACTAAACTTTATTTAGACGTTTTCACTATTGCATGGAACCTTCATTAACAAATATATATAACTAGATGCAAAATGCTATTTTATACTTAAGGTCTTTTGCTTCTAATTAGTGAAAAAAACACTTGCAATTTTTAAAAAGATGTTTCTTTGTCATTGAAGAATCGTCAAACATTTCTTTTTTTTGTATGCCTTTTGTTTACTTAAGTTAACCTGTTTTGCATGTTTGAGTTATTTTGTTTTTCTTTTTGATTTTGATGGAGGGTTTGTAAACATTGTGGGGGGGATAATACAACTGAAGCAGGTACAGAAACACGGACTATGAAAAAAAATGTTCTCTAGTATAGGAACGGGGAATTGGTGATGTTTAGTTGTATTTTATGTATTATTTAACTTAAAATATGCATGTCTAATATCCGACCTTCTGTTCTAATTTCATGCTTTCTTGTGCATGTTTTATTTTTTATTTCTTTTATTTATATTTGTTCTGTGCCTTAGAATGATTCAAGTGAACAGAACATTTCTGCAATGTTTATGTAGTCTTGTTAATGATGCAGTTCTTGAAAATGGTACCAACCTCATGTCAAAAATCATTTCTGTGCAGTTACCCAACCAAAGAGGTATCGTGTGTGTTTTGTGTGTATATATTTTTTTTGTTTTGTTTTCATTGTACTGTAATAGGGATTTATGCCTGGACAAGTTTTATTGTATTCTGAAATGATGTGAACTTATTTTTCTAAACACTATACTGAATAAACTTTTATATTTATACATTTTGTTTCATTTCCGTTTGGGTCATTTTTGGTTTCTGCACGTGAGTGAGCCAGTGAACACTTATTTGAAATAACACAAATTGTTATTGGCATTGCTTGTGGTGTGGTTTGTCTCCAAATCTGATTGTAAGCAGTAATGAGCACTGTCCTTTTCTTGTCTGGTTTAAAATGTGTTTATAGATTTACCAACATGGTTTAAAAATTTTTTAATTGGGCAGAACACAGTGGAGAGTAATGACACAGTGGAGAGTAATGGTTAGTATTGCTGCCTCATCGTGTTGAAGTGAAGAGTTCAGTTTCATGAACAAGGTCTTCCTACGCTCCAAATTCATACTGGCAGGCTCACTGAGTATTAACCCGAATGTTTGTGTACATGTGGTAGGGAATCTCTAGGCCAAGATTTATCAAGCCTTGCAGAGTGATAAATAGCACGGTGATAAAGGGGTAAATGTATGAAGCAGTGATAAGAGTGGAGGAGTGAGCCAGTGCAGAAGATGCCCACGGCAACCAATCAGCATTGAAGTAACATTTATAATTTGCATACTATAACATACAGAGCAGCTGATTGGTTGCCAAAGGCAACTTCTCCAATCAGCTGCTCTGTATAATGTTACAGTATGCAAATGATAAATGTTACTTCAATGCTGATTGGTTGCCGTGGGCATCTTCTGCACTGGCTCACTCCTCTACTCTTATCACTGCTTCATACATTTACCCCATAGTACCAACCAACCAGCTGCTAACTGTCATTTCTCTAAGGTCCTAGAGGATGCTGGGGACTCCGTAAGGACCAGGAGACATGGGCACTTTAAGAGAGAATTTAGTTCCTGGTGTGCACTGGCTCCTCCCTCTATGCCCATCCTCCAGACCTCCGTTTGATACTGTGCCCAGAGGAGCTGGGTGCTTTTCAGTGAGCTCTCCTGAGTTTACTGAATGAAAGTATTTTGTTAGGTTTTTTATTTTCAGGGAGCTCTGCTGGCAACAGACTCCCTGCATCGAGGGACTGAGGGGAGAGAAGCAGCCCTACTCTCTGAAGCTAGGTCCTGCTTCTTAGGCTACTGGACACCATTAGCTCCAGAGGCATTGGTATGCAGGATCTCACCCTCGCCGTCCGTCGCAGAGCCGCGCCTCCGTCCCCCTCGCAGAGCCGGAAGACAGAAGCCGGGTGAGTATGAGAAGAAAAGAAGACATCACAGGCGGCAGAAGACTTCATGATCTTCACTAGAGGTAACGCACAGCACTGCAGCTGTGCGCCATTGCTCCACACACCTCACATACTCCGGTCACTGTAAGGGTGCAGGGGGGGCCGCCCTGGGCAGCATTTGGGACCTCATACTGGCAAAAAACACACACATACAGCTGGGCACTGTATATATGTATGAGCCCCCGCCAAAATTACTGTTTAAGCGGGACAGAAGCCCGCCGCCGAGGGGGCGGGGCTTCTCCCTCAGCACTCACCAGCGCCATTTTTTCTCCACAGCACCGCTGAGAGGAATCTCCCCTGCTGATACACGGTAGAAGAGGGTTGAAAAGAGAGAGGGGGCACATAATTAAGGCGCAAAAACTATAACATACAGCAGCTACCTGGTTAACATTAAGTTACTGTGTTATTCCTGGGATATTATAGCGCTGGGGTGTGTGCTGGCATACGCTCTCTCTGTCTCTCCAAAGGGCCTGGTGGGGGAACTGTCTTCAGAAAGGACATTCCCTGTGTGTGAGGTGTGTCGGTACGCTTGTGTCGACATGTCTGATGAGGAAGGCTATGTGGGAGAGGAGCGGGAGCAAATGAATGTGGTGTCTCCGCCGACAGCGCCGACACCTGATTGGATGGATATGTGGAAGGTTTTAAATGATGATATTAATTCCTTGCATAAAAGATTTGACAAGCCTGATGCATTGGGGCAGTCAGGGCTCAACCCATGCCTGACCCTGTGTCGCAGGGATCGTCAGGGTCTCATAAGCGCCCACTATCCCAAATTGTTGACACAGATACCGAAATGGATTCTGACTCCAGTGTCGATTACGATGATGCAAAGTTACAGCCAAAATTGGCTAAATCCCTTTGATATATGATTATAGCAATAAAGGATGTTTTGCACATCACAGAGGAAACCCCTGTCCCTGACACAAGGGTGTATATGTATAAGGGAAAGAAGCCTGAGGTAACTTTTCCCCCCTCACACGAACTGAATGAGTTATGTGAAAAACCTTGGGAATCTCCAGATAAAAAACTGCAGATTTCCAAACGGATTCTTATGGCGTATCCTTTCCCGCCAACGGATAGGTTACGATGGGAATCCTCCCCTAGGGTGGACAAAGTTTTAACACGCTTATCCAAAAAGGTAGCCCTGCCGTCCCAGGATACGGCTACCATCAAAGATGCTGCTGATCGCAAACAGGGGGTTACCCTGAAGTCCATTTATACACATTCGGGTACCTTACTAAGACCGGCAATTGCTTCGGCCTGGGTGTGTAGTGCTGTAGCGGCATGGACGGATACCTTATCTGAGGAATTGGATACCCTAGATAAGGATACTGTATTATTGACCCTGGGGCATATAAAAGACGCTGTCCTATATATGAGAGATGCTCAAAGAGACATTAGTCTACTGGGTTCTAGAATAAACGCTATGTCGATTTCTGCCAGAAGGGTCCTGTGGACTCGGCAATGGACAGGTGATGCCGACTCAAAAAGGCATATGGAGGTTTTACCTTACAGGGGTGAGGAATTGTTCGGGGACGGTCTCTCGGACCTGGTCTCCACAGCTACAGCTGGAAAGTCAAATTTTTTTGCCTTATGTTCCCTCACAGCTTAAGAGAGCATCGCATTATCAAATGCAGTCCTTTCGTTCGCAAAGAAACAAGAAAGTCCGAGGTGCGTCTTTTCTTGCCATAGGTAGGGGCAGAGGAAAGAAGCTGCACAACGCAGCTAGTTCCCAGGAACAGAAGTCCTCACCGGCCTCTACAAAATCCACTGCATGACGCTGGGGCTCCACTGGCGGAGCCGGGCCCTGTGGGGGCACGTCTTCAGAATTTCAGCCACATGTGGGTTCACTCCCAGGTGGATCCTTGGGCAATAGAAATTGCGTCTCAGGGTTACAAGCTGGAATTCGAAGAGGTGCCTCCTCGCCGGTATTTCAAATCGGCCCTACCATCTTCCCCCCAAGAGAGGGAAATAGTGTTAAACGCAATACAAAAATTGTATCTTCAGCAGGTGGTGGTCAAGGTTCCCCTCCTTCAACAGGGAAGGGGTTATTATTCGACCATGTTTGTAGTCCCGAAACCGGACGGTTCGGTCAGACCCATATTGAATTTAAAATCTCTGAACCTATACTTGAAAAGGTTCAAGTTCAAGATGGAATCGCTAAGAGCGGTCATCGCAAGCCTGGAAGGGGGGGATTTTATGGTGTCACTGGATATAAAGGATGCGTACCTTCATGTCCCCATTTATCCACCTCATCAGGCGTACCTAAGATTTGCGGTACAGGATTGTCATTACCAATTTCAGACGTTGCCGTTTGGTCTCTCAACGGCCCCGAGGATTTTCACCAAGGTAATGGCGGAAATGAAGCTGCTCCTGCGGAAGCAAGGTGTCACAATTATCTCGTACTTGGACGATCTCCTCACAAAAGCGAGATCAAGAGAGCAGTTGCTGAACAGCTTATCTCTTAAACTGAAAGTGTTACAGCAACACGGCTGGATTCTCAATATTCCAAAGTTGCAGTTGGTTCCTACGACTCGTCTGCCCTTCTTGGGCATGATTCCGGACACGGACCAGAAGAGGGTTTATCTCCCGATAGAGAAGGCCCAGGAACTCATGACTCTGGTCAAGAACCTATTGAAACCAAAACAGGTGTCAGTGCATCATTGCACTCGAGTCCTGGGAATGATGGTGGCGTCATAAGAGGCCATTCCCTTCGGCAGGTTCCATGCGAGGACTTTCCAATGGGACCTACTGGACAAGTGGTCCGGGTCACATCTTCAGATGCATCGGTTGATCACCCTGTCCCCCAGGGCCAGGGTGTCACTACTGTGGTGGCTGCAGAGTGCTCACCTTCTCGAGGGCCGCAGATTCGGCATTCAGGACTGGATCCTGGTGACCACGGACGCAAGCCTCCGAGGTTGGGGAGCAGTCACACAGGAAAGAAATTTCCAGGGTCTTTGGTCAAGTCAAGAGACTTGTCTTCACATCAACATCCTGGAGCTAAGGGCCATATACAACGCCCTACGTCAAGCGGAGACCTTACTTCGCGACCGACCAGTTCTGATCCAGTCAGACAACATCACCGCAGTGGCTCATGTAAACCGCCAAGGCGGCACAAGGAGCAGAGTGGCAATGGCGGAAGCCACCAGAATTCTTCGCTGGGCGGAGATTCATGTAAGCACACTGTCAGCAGTGTTCATTCCGGGAGTGGACAACTGGGAAGCAGACTTCCTCAGCAGACACGACCTACACCTGGGAGAGTGGGGACTTCATCCAGAAGTCTACGCACAGATTGTGAGTCGGTGGGAACTGCCACAGATAGACATGATGGCGTCCCGCCTCAACAAAAAGCTACAGAGGTATTGCGCCAGGTCAAGAGACCCTCGGGCAGTAGCTTTAGATGCCCTAGTGACACCGTGGGTGTTCCAGTTAGTCTATGTATTTCCTCCTCTTCCTCATACCAAAGGTGTTGAGGATAGTAAGAAGAAAAGGAGTGAGAACAATCCTCATTGTTCCAGATTGGCCAAGACGGACCTGGTATCCAGATCTGCAGGAACTGCTCACAGAAGATCCGTGGCCTCTTCTTCTAAGACAGGATCTGTTGCAACAGGGACCCTGTCTGTTCCAAGACTTACCGCGGCTGCGTTTGACAGCATGGCGGTTGAACGCCGGATCCTAGCAGAAAATGGCATTCCGGTTGAGGTTATCCCTATGCTGATAAAGGCTAGGAGGAAGTAACAGCAAAACATTATCACCGTATATGGCAAAAATATGTTTCTTGGTGTGAGACCAAGAATGCTCCTACGGAAGAATTCCATCTGGGTCGTTTCCTTCACTTCCTACAAACTGGAGTGAATTTGGGCCTTAAATTAGGCTCCATTAAGGTCCAGATTTCGGCCCTATCCATTTTCTTTCAAAAAGAATTGGCTTCTCTCCCAGATGTTCAGACTTTTGTAAAGGGAGTGCTGCATATTCAGCCTCCTTTTGTGCCTCCGGTGGCACCTTGGGATCTTAACGTGGTGTTAAGTTTCCTAAAGTCACACTGGTTTGAACCACTTAAAACGGTGGAGTTGAAATATCTCACGTGGAAGGTGGTCATGTTATTAGCCTTGGCTTCGGCTAGGCGAGTGTCTGAATTAGCGGCTTTGTCACATAAAAGCCCCTATTTGGTTTTCCATATGGATAGAGCAGAATTGCGGACCAGTTTGCAATTTCTGCCAAAAGTGGTTTCATCTTTTCATATGAACCAACCCATTGTGGTGCCTGTGGCTACACGTGACTTGGAGGATTCCGAGTTACTTGATGTGGTCAGGGCTTTGAAAATTTACGTAGCTAGAACGGCTAGAGTTAGGAAAACTGAAGCGCTGTTTGTCCTGTATGCATCCAACAAGATTGGTGCCCCTGCTTCAAAGCAAACTATTGCTCGCTGGATTTGTAACACGATTCAGCAAGCGCATTCTACGGCTGGTTTGCCGTTACCAAAATCGGTCAAGGCCCATTCCACTAAGAAGGTGGGCTCTTCTTGGGCGGCTGCCCGGGAAGTCTCGGCACTACAGCTGTGTCGAGCTGTCGGGTTCAAACACTTTTGCAAAATTCTACAAGTTTGATACCCTGGCTGAGGAGGAGCTCATGTTTGCTCAATCGGTGCTGCAGAGTCATCCGCACTCTCCCGCCCGTTTGGGAGCTTTGGTATAATCCCCATGGTCCTTACGGAGTCCCCAGCATCCTCTACGGACTACGAGAAATATATTTACCGGGAACAGGCTTGATAAGTGGGGGCCCTAGAGTGTTAACTCCACAGGGGCAGGGACTGATGTGAATGGCTAAATATTCTGGGTGAGATGCATCAAACCTTGGTGGGAGATACAGTATCAACCAATTAGCTTCTAACTGACATTTTGTGGGCTGTATTTGAAAAATGACAAAAGCTGGTTGGTACTTTATTTCCAATGTTTGATCCATCTCCCCCATACTGTATGTGAGTATTATGAAGAACTGTAAGTACTGCACAGTTTAATTTTATTATTTTGGGAGTTTTCATTTATTTTCTATTAGTGCATAAAGTCCAATGAGTGTTATGGGCCTGTTTATGAGATATAAGCAATGGTGATATTTACAGAGTTATGCGATTTATCATCCGACTGCACATGTATCACATTCATATGTGCCAAAGTACATTTGCAGCGTTGCTCACAGTAAAGCTTTATTCAGTCATTGGGAGAGTTTGGGTGGGGTAACAGTAAGTGGCGGTACAAACGCTGGTGTTTCTGCTTACAACTGGGATCCTGTATGCATTAAACATGCCAATGTCTCAATTCCCAGGGCTATTCCGCATGACCGTAAAGTTACTTGGGGGAATTTGATCAAAGGACCTGGACACACCCCTACATGTTTGTATGCAGTTGCTTTGATTTGCGATGCTGCCAATGGGCATCTCAGTACCTTCCAGGTGGCTGCAGCATTATATATATATATATATATATATATATATATATATATATACGCATACAAACACATGCATGCAGTGGGACAAAAAAGTATTTGTACAGCCACCGATTGTGCAAGTTGACCCACTTAAAAAGAGATGAGAGGTCTGTAATTTCCATCATAGGTACACTTCAACTGTGAGAGTTAGAATCTGAAGAAAAAAAAACCCAACATTGTATGATTTTTAAACAATTTACTTGTATATTCTTGTAGAGAATGAATATTTGGACACCTACCAAGCAGCAAGATTTCTGGCTCTCACAGACCTGTTGCTACTTCTTTAAGAAGCTCTTCTATCCTCCACTCGTTACCTGTATTAATGGCACCTGTTTGAACTGGTTATCTGTCTAAAAGACACCTGTCCACACCCGCAAACAGTCAGATTGCTACCTCTCCACCATAGCCAAGACCAGAGAGCTGTCTAAGGACACAAGGGACAAAATTGTAGAGCTGCACAAGGCTGGGATGAGCTACTCGAGAATAGGCAAGCATCTTGGTGAGAAGAGATCAATTGTTGGCGCAAGTATTAATAAATGGAAGAAATACAAGATCACTGACAATCTCCCTTGACCTGGGGCTCCATGCAAGATCTCACCTCGTGTTGTATCAATGATCTTGAGAATGGTGAGGAATTAGCCCAGAACTACACAGGGGTACCTGGTCAATGACCTCAAGAGAGCTGGGACCACAGTCACAAAGGTTACCATTAGTAACACACAACGTCTTAATGGATTGAAATCCTGTAGCGCCCAAAAGGTCCCCCTGCTTAAGCCAGCATATGTCCAGGCCCGTCTAAAGTTTGCCAGTGACCATCTGGATGATCCAGAGGAGGATTGGGAGAATGTAATGTGGTCAGATGAGAGCAAAATTGAACTTTTTGGTATAAACTTCACTCGCCGTGTTTGGAGGGAGAAGAATGATGAATGGCATCCCAAGAACACCATACCCACTGTGAAGCATGGGGGTAGAAACATCATGCTTTGGGGCTGCTTTTCTGCAAAGGGGACTGAACGACTGATCCGTATTAAGGAGAAGATGAATGGGGCCATGTATCGTGAGATTTTGGGCAAAAACCTCCTTCCCTCAGTAAGAGCATTGAAGATGGAACATGGCTGGGTCTTCCAGCATGACAATGATCCCAAACACACCGCCCGGGCAACTAAGGAGTGGCTCCGTAAGAAGCATTTCAAGGTCCTGGAGTGGCCTAGCCAGTCTCCAGACCTCAACCCAATAGAAAATCTGTGGAGGGAGTTGAAAGTCCGTGTTGCCCGGCGACAGCCCCAAAATAACATGACAGATCTAGAGAAGATCTGCATGGAAGCGTGGGCCAAAATACCTGCTACAGTGTGTGTGCAAACCTGGTCAAGAACTACAGGAAACGTTTGACCTCTGTAATTGCCAACTGAGGTTATATTACAAAGTATTGGGTTAAACTTTTTGATTGTCCAAATATTTATTTTCTGCAAGAATATACAATTAAATTGTTTAAAAATCATACAATGTGATTTCCCGTTTTTCTCTCTCCAGATTCTGTCTTAATAGCTGAAGTGTACCTATGATGGAATTTACAGACCTCTCATCTTTTTAAGTGGGTCAAATTGCACAATTGGTGGCTGTCCAAATACTTTTTTGCCCTACTGTGTGTGTGTGTGTATATATATATATATATATATATATATATACACACATGCACATACACTGCTCAAAAAAATAAAGGGAACACTTAAACAACACAATGTGACTCCAAGTTAATCACACTTCTGTGAAATCAAACTGTCCACTTAGGACGCAACACTGATTGACAATCAATTTCACATGCTGTTGTGCAAATGGAATAGACAACAGGTGAAAATTATAGGCAATTAGCAAGACACCCCCAATAAAGGAGTTGTTCTGCAGGTGGTGACCACAGACCACTTCTCAGCTCCTATGCTTTCTGGCTGATGTTTTGGTCACTTTTGAAAGCTGGCGGTGCTTTCACTCTAGTGGTAGCATGAGACGGAGTCTACAACCCACACAAGTGGCTCAGGTAGTGCAGCTCATCCAGGATGGCACATCAATGCGAGCTGCGGCAAGAAGGTTTGCTGTGTCTGTCAGCGTAGTGTCCAGAGCATGGAGACGCTACCAGGAGACAGGCCAGTACATCAGGAGACGTGGAGGAGGCCGTAAGAGGGCAACAACCCAGCAGCAGGACCGCTACCTCCGCCTTTGTGCAAGGAGGAACAGGCGGAGCACTGCCAGAGCCCTGCAAAATGACCTCCAGCAAGCCACAAATGTGCATGTGTCTACTCAAACGATCAGAAACAGACTCCATGAGGGTGGTATGAGGGCCCGACGTCCATAGGTGGGGGTTGTGCTTACAGCACAACACCGTGCAGGACGTTTGGCATTTGCCAGAGAACACCAAGATTGGCAAATTCGCCACTGGCGCCCTGTGCTCTTCACAGATGAAAGCAGGTTCTCACTGAGCACATGTGACAGACGTGACAGAGTCTGGAGACACCAAGGAGAACGTTCTGCTGCCTGCAACATCCTCCAGCATGACCGGTTTGGCAGTGGGTCAGTAATGGTGTGGGGTGGCATTTCTTTGGGGGGCCGCACAGCCCTCCATGTGCTCGCCAGAGGTAGCCTGACTGCCATTAGGTACCGAGATGAGTTCCTCAGACCACTTGTGAGACCATATGCTGGTGCGGTTGGCCATGGGTTCCTCCTAATGGAAGACAATGTTAGACCTCATGTGGCTGGAGTGTGTCAGCAGTTCCTGCAAGACGATGGCATTGATGCTATGGATTGGCCCGCCCGTTCCCCAGACCTGAATCCAATTGAGCACATCACGTCTCGCTCCATCCACCAACGCCACGTTGCACCACAGACTGTCCAGGAGTTGGCGGATGCTTTAGTCCAGGTCTGGGAGGAGATCCCTCAGGATACCATCCGCCACCTCATCAGGAGCATGCCCAGGCGTTGTAGGGAGGTCATACAGGCACGTGGAGGCCACACACACTACTGAGCCTCATTTTGACTTGTCTTAAGGACATTACATCAAAGTTGGATCAGCCTGTAGTGTGTTTTTCCACTTTAATTTTAAGTGCGACTCCAAATCCAGACCTCCATGGGTTAGCAAATTTGATTTCCATTGATAATTTTTGTGTGATTTTGTTGTCAGCACATTCAACTATGTAAAGAACAAAGTATTTAATAAGAATATTTCATTCATTCAGATCTAGGATGTGTTGTTTTAGTGTTCCCTTTATTTTTTTGAGCAGTGTATATGTATATATGTATGTATGTATGTGTATATGTATGTATGTGTGTATGTATGTGTATGTATATATATATATATATATACATATACACATACATACATACATACATACATATATATATATATATATACATATATATATATATATATATATACATACATATATATATATATATATATATATATATATATATATATACACACATACACATATACATATATATATATGTGTGTGTGTGTAGCACAAAATTGCTATCTCACTGATATATATCTAGGAATATCTTCAGGCGCAATAATACATAAAAAAAAATGTGAGTAAAACTTTGGTGAGTATGCTGATCACTTCTAGTTATAAGCCATGCAGCTCCCACACAGTAGTCTGGATTAAGTCTACTAGATACAAATAAGCAATAATTCTAAAAAGGGAGCGCAAATTTCATACATTTATTATAATAATAAAAAGCACAATGGATCCAACATGTATCAAAACATTAAAGCAATAACAATCTCAATACCGGATTTAGACCATCCAAAACATTAATAATGTCCAGTTCCCAGTGTTAAAAAAAAATAAATCACTGAATCAAGGACTTTTATATGTAGTCACACCGTATAGATTAGCTTTGTTCCCACTTTTTTATATATATTATATGCATCATTGGAATGTTATACTTCCGATAGGATTGCTGCTGTTCGTGTTAAAAACACAGTTCAATCATTGAGCACCGTAATGGGAAATAAACGTCTATAACAGTTCTGACAGCAAGACTCAGGTGGGTATATTTTAGAGATGAGCGGGTTCGGTTTCTCTGAATCCGAACCCGCCAGAACTTCATGTTTTTTTTCACGGGTCCGAGCGACTCGGATCTTCCCGCCTTGCTCGGTTAACCCGAGCGCGCCCGAACGTCATCATGACGCTGTCGGATTCTCGCGAGGCTCGGATTCTATATAAGGAGCCGCGCGTCGCCGCCATTTTCACACGTGCATTGAGATTGATAGGGAGAGGACGTGGCTGGCGTCCTCTCCGTTTAGAATTAGAATAGATTAGAGAGACACTTGATTTACTAATTTTGGGGAGCATTAGGAGTACTCAGTAGTGTACAGTGCAGAGTTTTGCTGATAGTGACCAGTGACCACCACTTTTATTTATAATCCGTTCTCTGCCTGAAAAAAGCGATACACAGCACACAGTGACTCAGTCACATACCATATCTGTGTGCACTGCTCAGGCTCAGGCCAGTGTGCTGCATCATCTATTATCTATATATAATATTATATATATCTGTCTGACTGCTCAGCTCACACAGCTTATAATTGTGGGGGAGACTGGGGAGCACTACTGCAGTGCCAGTTATAGGTTATAGCAGGAGCCAGGAGTACATAATATAATCCGTTCTCTGCCTGAAAAAAGCGATACACAGCACACAGTGACTCAGTCACATACCATATCTGTGTGCACTGCTCAGGCTCAGGCCAGTGTGCTGCATCATCTATTATCTATATATAATATTATATATATCTGTCTGACTGCTCAGCTCACACAGCTTATAATTGTGGGGGAGACTGGGGAGCACTACTGCAGTGCCAGTTATAGGTTATAGCAGGAGCCAGGAGTACATAATATATTATATAGTGAGTGACCACCAGACACACAGTGCAGTTTATTTAATATATCCGTTCTCTGCCTGAAAAAAGCGATACACACAGTGACTCAGTCAGTCACATACCATATCTGTGTGCACTGCTCAGGCTCAGGCCAGTGTGCTGCATCATCTATATATATTATATATCTGTCTGACTGCTCAGCTCACACAGCTTATAATTGTGGGGGAGACTGGGGAGCACTACTGCAGTGCCAGTTATAGGTTATAGCAGGAGCCAGGAGTACATAATATTATATTAAAATTAAACAGTGCACACTTTTGCTGCAGGAGTGCCACTGCCAGTGTGACTAGTGACCAGTGACCTGACCACCAGTATATAATATTAGTAGTATACTATCTCTTTATCAACCAGTCTATATTAGCAGCAGACACAGTACAGTGCGGTAGTTCACGGCTGTGGCTACCTCTGTGTCGGCACTCGGCAGCCCGTCCATAATTGTATATACCAGTGACCTAACCGTGGTTTTTTTTTCTTTCTTTATACATACATACTAGTTACGAGTATACTATCTCTTTATCAACCAGTCTATATATTAGCAGCAGACACAGTACAGTGCGGTAGTTCACGGCTGTGGCTACCTCTGTGTCGGCACTCGGCAGCCCGTCCATAATTGTATATACCACCTAACCGTGGTTTTTTTTTCTTTCTTTATACATACATACTAGTTACGAGTATACTATCTCTTTATCAACCAGTCTATATATTAGCAGCAGACACAGTACAGTGCGGTAGTTCACGGCTGTGGCTACCTCTGTGTCGGCACTCGGCAGCCCGTCCATAATTGTATATACCACCTAACCGTGGTTTTTTTTTCTTTCTTTATACATACATACTAGTTACGAGTATACTATCTCTTTATCAACCAGTCTATATATTAGCAGCAGACACAGTACAGTGCGGTAGTTCACGGCTGTGGCTACCTCTGTGTCGGCACTCGGCAGCCCGTCCATAATTGTATACTAGTATCCAATCCATCCATCTCCATTGTTTACCTGAGGTGCCTTTTAGTTGTGCCTATTAAAATATGGAGAACAAAAATGTTGAGGTTCCAAAATTAGGGAAAGATCAAGATCCACTTCCACCTCGTGCTGAAGCTGCTGCCACTAGTCATGGCCGAGACGATGAAATGCCAGCAACGTCGTCTGCCAAGGCCGATGCCCAATGGCATAGTACAGAGCATGTCAAAACCAAAACACCAAATATCAGTAAAAAAAGGACTCCAAAACCTAAAATAAAATTGTCGGAGGAGAAGCGTAAACTTGCCAATATGCCATTTACCACACGGAGTGGCAAGGAACGGCTGAGGCCCTGGCCTATGTTCATGGCTAGTGGTTCAGCTTCACATGAGGATGGAAGCACTCAGCCTCTCGCTAGAAAACTGAAAAGACTCAAGCTGGCAAAAGCACCGCAAAGAACTGTGCGTTCTTTGAAATCCCAAATCCACAAGGAGAGTCCAATTGTGTCGGTTGCGATGCCTGACCTTCCCAACACTGGACGTGAAGAGCATGCGCCTTCCACCATTTGCACGCCCCCTGCAAGTGCTGGAAGGAGCACCCGCAGTCCAGTTCCTGATAGTCAGATTGAAGATGTCAGTGTTGAAGTACACCAGGATGAGGAGGATATGGGTGTTGCTGGCGCTGGGGAGGAAATTGACCAGGAGGATTCTGATGGTGAGGTGGTTTGTTTAAGTCAGGCACCCGGGGAGACACCTGTTGTCCGTGGGAGGAATATGGCCGTTGACATGCCAGGTGAAAATACCAAAAAAATCAGCTCTTCGGTGTGGAGGTATTTCACCAGAAATGCGGACAACAGGTGTCAAGCCGTGTGTTCCCTTTGTCAAGCTGTAATAAGTAGGGGTAAGGACGTTAACCACCTCGGAACATCCTCCCTTATACGTCACCTGCAGCGCATTCATAATAAGTCAGTGACAAGTTCAAAAACTTTGGGTGACAGCGGAAGCAGTCCACTGACCAGTAAATCCCTTCCTCTTGTAACCAAGCTCACGCAAACCACCCCACCAACTCCCTCAGTGTCAATTTCCTCCTTCCCCAGGAATGCCAATAGTCCTGCAGGCCATGTCACTGGCAATTCTGACGAGTCCTCTCCTGCCTGGGATTCCTCCGATGCATCCTTGCGTGTAACGCCTACTGCTGCTGGCGCTGCTGTTGTTGCCGCTGGGAGTCGATGGTCATCCCAGAGGGGAAGTCGTAAGCCCACTTGTACTACTTCCAGTAAGCAATTGACTGTTCAACAGTCCTTTGCGAGGAAGATGAAATATCACAGCAGTCATCCTACTGCAAAGCGGATAACTGAGTCCTTGACAACTATGTTGGTGTTAGACGTGCGTCCGGTATCCGCCGTTAGTTCACAGGGAACTAGACAATTTATTGAGGCAGTGTGCCCCCGTTACCAAATACCATCTAGGTTCCACTTCTCTAGGCAGGCGATACCGAGAATGTACACGGTCGTCAGAAAAAGACTCACCAGTGTCCTAAAAAATGCAGTTGTACCCAATGTCCACTTAACCACGGACATGTGGACAAGTGGAGCAGGGTCAGGACTATATGACTGTGACAGCCCACTGGGTAGATGTATGGACTCCCGCCGCAAGAACAGCAGCGGCGGCACCAGTAGCAGCATCTCGCAAACGCCAACTCTTTCCTAGGCAGGCTACGCTTTGTATCACCGCTTTCCAGAATACGCACACAGCTGAAAACCTCTTACGGCAACTGAGGAAGATCATCGCGGAATGGCTTACCCCAATTGGACTCTCCTGTGGATTTGTGGCATCGGACAACGCCAGCAATATTGTGTGTGCATTAAATATGGGCAAATTCCAGCACGTCCCATGTTTTGCACATACCTTGAATTTGGTGGTGCAGAATTTTTTAAAAAACGACAGGGGCGTGCAAGAGATGCTGTCGGTGGCCCGAAAAATTGCGGGACACTTTCGGCGTACAGGCACCACGTACAGAAGACTGGAGCACCACCAAAAACTACTGAACCTGCCCTGCCATCATCTGAAGCAAGAAGTGGTAACGAGGTGGAATTCAACCCTCTATATGCTTCAGAGGTTGGAGGAGCAGCAAAAGGCCATTCAAGCCTATACAATTGAGCACGATATAGGAGGTGGAATGCACCTGTCTCAAGTGCAGTGGAGAATGATTTCAACGTTGTGCAAGGTTCTGATGCCCTTTGAACTTGCCACACGTGAAGTCAGTTCAGACACTGCCAGCCTGAGTCAGGTCATTCCCCTCATCAGGCTTTTGCAGAAGAAGCTGGAGGCATTGAAGAAGGAGCTAAAAGGGAGCGATTCCGCTAGGCATGTGGGACTTGTGGATGCAGCCCTTAATTCGCTTAACAAGGATTCACGGGTGGTCAATCTGTTGAAATCAGAGCACTACATTTTGGCCACCGTGCTCGATCCTAGATTTAAAGCCTACCTTGGATCTCTCTTTCCGGCAGACACAGGTCTGCTGGGGTTGAAAGACCTGCTGGTGACAAAATTGTCAAGTCAAGCGGAACGCGACCTGTCAACATCTCCTCCTTCACATTCTCCCGCAACTGGGGGTGCGAGGAAAAGGCTCAGAATTCCGAGCCCACCCGCTGGCGGTGATGCAGGGCAGTCTGGAGCGACTGCTGATGCTGACATCTGGTCCGGACTGAAGGACCTGACAACGATTACGGACATGTCGTCTACTGTCACTGCATATGATTCTCTCAACATTGATAGAATGGTGGAGGATTATATGAGTGACCGCATCCAAGTAGGCACGTCACACAGTCCGTACTTATACTGGCAGGAAAAAGAGGCAATTTGGAGGCCCTTGCACAAACTGGCTTTATTCTACCTAAGTTGCCCTCCCACAAGTGTGTACTCCGAAAGAGTGTTTAGTGCCGCCGCTCACCTTGTCAGCAATCGGCGTACGAGGTTACATCCAGAAAATGTGGAGAAGATGATGTTCATTAAAATGAATTATAATCAATTCCTCCGCGGAGACATTGACCAGCAGCAATTGCCTCCACAAAGTACACAGGGAGCTGAGATGGTGGATTCCAGTGGGGACGAATTGATAATCTGTGAGGAGGGGGATGTACACGGTGATATATCGGAGGGTGAAGATGAGGTGGACATCTTGCCTCTGTAGAGCCAGTTTGTGCAAGGAGAGATTAATTGCTTCTTTTTTTGGGGGGGTCCAAACCAACCCGTCATATCAGTCACAGTCGTGTGGCAGACCCTGTCACTGAAATGATGGGTTGGTTAAAGTGTGCATGTCCTGTTTTGTTTATACAACATAAGGGTGGGTGGGAGGGCCCAAGGACAATTCCATCTTGCACCTCTTTTTTCTTTTCTTTTTCTTTGCATCATGTGCTGATTGGGGAGGGTTTTTTGGAAGGGACATCCTGCGTGACACTGCAGTGCCACTCCTAGATGGGCCCGGTGTTTGTGTCGGCCACTAGGGTCGCTAATCTTACTCACACAGTCAGCTACCTCATTGCGCCTCTTTTTTTCTTTGCGTCATGTGCTGTTTGGGGAGGGTTTTTTGGAAGGGACATCCTGCGTGACACTGCAGTGCCACTCCTAGATGGGCCCGGTGTTTGTGTCGGCCACTAGGGTCGCTAATCTTACTCACACAGTCAGCTACCTCATTGCGCCTCTTTTTTTCTTTGCGTCATGTGCTGTTTGGGGAGGGTTTTTTGGAAGGGACATCCTGCGTGACACTGCAGTGCCACTCCTAGATGGGCCCGGTGTTTGTGTCGGCCACTAGGGTCGCTAATCTTACTCACACAGTCAGCTACCTCATTGCGCCTCTTTTTTTCTTTGCGTCATGTGCTGTTTGGGGAGGGTTTTTTGGAAGGGACATCCTGCGTGACACTGCAGTGCCACTCCTAGATGGGCCCGGTGTTTGTGTCGGCCACTAGGGTCGCTAATCTTACTCACACAGCTACCTCATTGCGCCTCTTTTTTTCTTTGCGTCATGTGCTGTTTGGGGAGGGTTTTTTGGAAGGGCCATCCTGCGTGACACTGCAGTGCCACTCCTAGATGGGCCCGGTGTTTGTGTCGGCCACTAGGGTCGCTAATCTTACTCACACAGCTACCTCATTGCGCCTCTTTTTTTCTTTGCGTCATGTGCTGTTTGGGGAGGGTTTTTTGGAAGGGACATCCTGCGTGACACTGCAGTGCCACTCCTAGATGGGCCCGGTGTTTGTGTCGGCCACTAGGGTCGCTAATCTTACTCACACAGTCAGCTACCTCATTGCGCCTCTTTTTTTCTTTGCGTCATGTGCTGTTTGGGGAGAGTTTTTTGGAAGGGCCATCCTGCGTGACACTGCAGTGCCACTCCTAGATGGGCCCGGTGTTTGTGTCGGCCACTAGGGTCGCTAATCTTACTCACACAGCTACCTCATTGCGCCTCTTTTTTTCTTTGCGTCATGTGCTGTTTGGGGAGGGTTTTTTGGAAGGGCCATCCTGCGTGACACTGCAGTGCCACTCCTAGATGGGCCCGGTGTTTATGTCGGCCACTAGGGTCGCTAATCTTACTCACACAGCTACCTCATTGCGCCTCTTTTTTTCTTTGCGTCATGTGCTGTTTGGGGAGGGTTTTTTGGAAGGGACATCCTGCGTGACACTGCAGTGCCACTCCTAGATGGGCCCGGTGTTTGTGTCGGCCACTAGGGTCGCTTATCTTACTCACACAGCGACCTCGGTGCAAATTTTAGGACTAAAAATAATATTGTGAGGTATTCAGAATAGACTGAAAATGAGTGTAAATTATGGTTTTTGAGGTTAATAATACTTTGGGATCAAAATGACCCCCAAATTCTATGATTTAAGCTGTTTTTTAGTGTTTTTGGAAAAAAACACCCGAATCCAAAACACACCCGAATCCGACAAAAAAAATTCGGTGAGGTTTTGCCAAAACGCGTTCGAACCCAAAACACGGCCGCGGAACCGAACCCAAAACCAAAACACAAAACCCGAAAAATTTCAGGCGCTCATCTCTAGTATATTTCCCTATGATTAGTTCTCGATTCTCACCCTTTTTTGCAAAATATAGATGAGCGCTATGCTCCACCTCCGATGTAACTCACGCCGTAAATCATATGTAACACAGTTCAATTCTCAAGTGCTGTAATACATTGTAGCCGTCTGCTCTATCCAGCAGTCCTAGTTGCGAGACCAAGGTAAATGATGAGCAGTGTATGCCTTTATTACCTTTGAGTCTCCGGCTGCTTGCGGCTTCGGCACCTGTGATGTATGTTGTACGGCAAGGAGGGAGCTTTCTCCGGTGTAAGAACGGCAGGACTAGATAAATGGTGGTCTTGGTCCAGTAAATAATAGATCAACCTTAACTCGTTTCTCCATTTTCAAGGTTTTAATGGTTTCATCAGAAGGGTTTTTTTAGATAAATACATGGCTCACAGTTCATGTATTTATCTAAACAGTCCTCCAATCAGAGTAGTTTTAATTATACTATACAGGTGTGACCACATAGACTACATTAGTTTAAAAGCAATGAATTCCTTATAGTGATCAGTATCCACAATACAAGTCTACAATATCAGTTTAATAACATACATGCATATAAAGAAACATGTTATCATAAAAATACTTTCATATATAACACAATAATATAATTTTTTCTGCTGCGGGGTCCACTGGGCTCCACAGAGAATGACATTGGGGTGTAGAGTAGGATCTTGATCCGAGGCACCAACAGGCTCAAAGCTTTGACCTCCTTCCCAGAATGCATAGTGCCGCCTCCTCTATAACCCCGCCTCAGTGCACAGGAACTCAGTTTTGTAGTTGGTGCCATGCAGTAAGCAGGCATGCAACAGGGGGACTGCTCCAGCAGCCCTGAGAATAAGCTTTTTAAAGTAAAATTAAGACTTCAAGGGCTGCAGCAGAGGCACTGTAAGTGTTAGATGTCAGTCAGACATCTCCTGCTGCAGCTCCATCACCTCTCCCAGAGGCGCTGTACACTCCCGCGCCCTGGTTGCCGGATACCTACAGCGGAGGCTCCGGTTTTCTTCCTGTTAGTCTCACACACATGACCGCTGTTCTCCTGGATCGCGTGGCCGGACTCAGGGAGGAGGTAAGTGGGTCCCCTCATCTGTAAATCGCGATCACGTACGGCTGGTGGGAGGCGAGCTGCGCGCGCTGGCGTGGATACTGTGGTAGTACAGGGACCTCACCAGGGCAAGGGCACAGGCCGGTTTTCTCTCATACACCGTTTATATAAGCCCACAGTACCTGGTGGTGAAGTCCAGCAGGGGGATAAGACTGTCACCTGTAACCCCTCCCCCAGCCCCAGGGCACCATTCAGAGTAAATGTTACCGCCCTGGAGCTGCATATCTCTCTCTCCCTATCAGCGTTTGGGCGTCATTAGGACAAGCTGAGCTGATCCTGGGACTGTTTGGGCAAATCCTCCTCTGTAAAGCCGCCTGCATGTCAGCGCTGTGCATTTTACAGGACACTTAAGTATTCTACATGTCTGCTGACAGTGTTAGTTACGAAAGCGTGCATTTAGCCAGGGCTATATAGTACAAGTACCCTGTGATATACATCCAGTCTTTACTGTGCATTGATATATCTATTCAGTGTATAGCTATACATAGTACTAATCTGTATTGCTAAATTGTGACTGTGTGTGTGCATATAGCTGCTGTGTGACCTCCATTTCGTGTATCTCACTCATATTGCTATCCCTATATTCTGTAACCTGAGGTGGCTAAGTGCGTCGGGTTTATCATTTAATATAGGTAGTTCACAGGATATACTCAGTGTGTATTTTTCTCTGTGATTTTTAGTCACCATATATCTCTTAAATTCCCTGTTTGTGCTGATACACTGTTCTTGTCAGGTATTGTGCTGCTGATATTGTACTGTGTTGCCTTCTTTTGAGCTTTCGGTTATGTCAGCTACAAAGGTCAATGGTGCTGGGGCTGATCCCACATTGCGTGGTGGTGATGCTGCAGACACATTTGAGGAAATCATAGCAGCTGAGGGTTCAGGTTCTGGGGGATCCTTACCCCCAAGTGGGACTGTAGCAACGGGGGTTCAAAATGACCCACCTTGGGCTACCTTCTCCGCGCTATGGAATACGCTGGTAACTAGACTAACACCCACTATGGGACCTCCTGTGCCGGTACAACCACTTATGGTCCCCGCGGTTAACCGGCCATGGGCAGATCTACTGTCCGCTCAGTTACAGCAATTGAACCAATCACTGATTACTCAGAAGTCTAACCCTCACCCGCCTAAGACCAAGGGGTCCTCTAAGCGGGCCATTACTTCCTCACAATCCACCAACGTCCCAGACTCCTCGTCTGATGAAGATGGCGTTTACTCTGACCACACAGATTCTGATCCTGACGCTTCTGATGGGGAATCTGTTTCACAGGTGGATGTTCCTGACTTGTTGGAGGCTAACAGGACCATTCTTCAAATTACTGATCATCTGGAGCCTGATGCTGCCCCTAAGAAACCGGACAGGTTTAAACATCAGAAAGTGGTTAAACAAGTTTTCTCTAACGTCCTAGTGGATGCTGGGGACTCCGTAAGGACCATGGGGAATAGACGGGCTCCGCAGTAGACAGGGCACTCTAAGAAAGAATTAGGACTACTGGTGTGCACTGGCTCCTCCCTCTATGTCCCTCCTCCAGACCTCAGTTAGAATCTGTGCCCGGACAGAGCTGGTGCACTTTAGTGAGCTCTCCTGAGCTTGCTAATAAGAAAGTATTTTGTTAGGTTTTTTTATTTTCAGAGAGCTCTGCTGGCAACAGACTCTCTGCTACGTGGGACTGAGGGGAGAGAAGCAGACCTACTAACTGCGGATAGGTCATGCTTCTTAGGCTACTGGACACCATTAGCTCCAGAGGGATCGAACACAGGAACGCACCCTTGGTCGTCCGATCCCGGAGCCGCGCCGCCGTCCCCCTCGCAGAGACAGAAGACAGAAGCCGGCGAGAGAAGCAAGAAGACTTCAAAATCGGCGGCAGAAGACTCCTGTCTTCATATGAGGTAGCGCACAGCACTGCAGCTGTGCGCCATTGCTCCCACATTAAACCCACACACTCCGGTCACTGTAGGGTGCAGGGCGCAGGGGAGGGGCGCCCTGGGCAGCAATTGAGTACCTCTTGGCATAATAGAGCATATATACAGTTGGGCACTGTATATATGCATGAGCCCCCGCCATTATTTTACACAAAATCGCGGGACAGAAGCCCGCCGCTGAGCTTCTTCCTCAGCACTCACCAGCGACATTTTCTCTCCACAGCTCCGCTGAGAGGAAGCTCCCCAGGCTCTCCCCTGCAGAATCACGGTAGAAAGAGGGTAAAAAGAGAGGGGGGGCACATAAATTTATTAGTGGTAAACACTAAGTTACTGTGTAATTCCTTGGTTATATAGCGCTGGGGTGTGTGCTGGCATACTCTCTCTCTGTCTCTCCAAAAGGCCTTGTGGGGGTTCTGTCCTCAAATAGAGCATCCCCTGTGTGTGTGGTGTGTCGGTACGCTTGTGTCGACATGTTTGACGAGGAAGGCTATGTGGAAGCAGAGCAGGTGCAGATGAATGTGGTGTCTCCGCCGACGGCGCCGACACCTGATTGGATGGATATGTGGAAGGTGTTAAATGATAATGTAAACTCCTTGCATAAAAGGTTGGATAAAGCTGAAGCCTTGGGACAGTCAGGGTCTCAACCCATGCCTGATCCTACAGCGCAGAGGCCGTCAGGGTCTCAGAAGCGCCCACTATCCCAGATTGTTGACACAGATATCGACACGGATTCTGACTCCAGTGTCGATGGCGATGATGCAAAGTTGCAGCCTAAAATGGCTAAAGCCATCCGCTACATGATTATAGCAATGAAGGATGTATTGCACATTTCAGAGGAAAACCCTGTCCCTGACAAGAGGGTTTATATGTTTGGGGAAAAAAGGCAAGAAGTGACTTTTCCCCCTTCACATGAGTTAAATGAGCTATGTGAAAAAGCTTGGGATTCTCCTGATAGGAAAGTGCAGATTTCCAAACGGTTACTTATGGCGTATCCTTTCCCGCCAACGGACAGGTTACGCTGGGAATCCTCCCCTAGGGTAGACAAAGCTTTGACATGCTTATCTAAGAAGGTGGCCCTGCCGTCACAGGATACGGCCACCCTAAAAGATCCTGCAGATAGGAAGCAGGAAGGTTCCTGAAGTCCGTTTATACACATTCAGGTACCCTACTGAGGCCGGCAATTGCGTCGGCCTGGATGTGTAGTGCTGTAGCAGCATGGATAGATACTCTGTCTGAGGAACTTGATACCTTGGACAAGGATACTATATTACTGACCCTGGGGCATATAAAAGACGCTGTCCTATATATGAGGGATGCCCAGAGAGACATTTGCTTACTGGGCTCTAGAATAAATGCAATGTCAATTTCTGCCAGAAGGGTCCTGTGGACTCGGCAATGGACAGGTGATGCCGACTCAAAAAAGCACATGGAGGTTTTACCTTATAAGGGTGAGGAATTGTTTGGGGACGGTCTCTCGGACCTAGTTTCCACAGCTACGGCTGGGAAGTCAAATTTTTTGCCATATATGCCCTCACAACCTAAGAAAGCACCGTATTACCAAATGCAGTCCTTTCGATCGCAAAGAGGCAAGAAAGTCCGAGGTGCATCTTTTCTTGGCAGTGGTAGAGGAAAGAGGCTGCACAATACAGCTGGTTCCCAGGAACAGAAGTCCTCCCCGGCTTCAACTAAGTCCACCGCATGACGCTGGGGCTCCACAGGTGGAGCCAGGAGCGGTGGGGGCGCGTCTCCGAAATTTCAGCCACCAGTGGGTTCGCTCACAGGTGGATCCCTGGGCTATACAGATTGTGTCTCAGGGATACAAGCTGGAATTCGAAGTGATGCCCCCTCACCGTTACCTCAAATCGGCCCTGCCAGCTTCCCACATAGAAAGGGAAGTAGTGTTAGCGGCAATTCACAAATTATATCTCCAGCAGGTGGTGGTGCAGGTTCCCCTCCCTCAACAGGGAAGGGGTTACTATTCCACAATGTTTGTGGTTCCGATACTCAGGGGCGGATCCAGAAGAAAATGAAAGGGGGGGCACCATAATATGGGAACAGTAATAGTTATATTTACATGCACCTAAGGCACGCGTGCTCCCAGATAAGGAGTGTGGTTCTCCTTTTGAAAAAAAATAAAAAAGAAGTGTCAGTGATCGCGCTGAGCCCAAAGAAAAGTGGGTCCCACGGACCCCTCACTTTTAAAAATTGTGGTCCTATCTGTCCTTTTCTGGGTCCCATCGGAATTAAGGTTCATATTAATCTTATTAATTATTCAAATATAAAAACAGACTTGATTTGGACACTACAAAAGTATTGCGAGGGGGAGGATGGGGTGACAATGCTGCTGGGATGTGTAGCCAACAGGACACTCTGCCCCAGAGCTGTAACTAGACATTTCAGTGCCCTTTGGCAGAAAGTATATTGGTGCTCCCCCTGCCATATTTCAAACCAAGGACAGTGCGCGCCGAAGGTGCTCACCAAAAATGTAGGGGTCTGGCTTCATGGGGAAAGAGCATGGCCACATAACAGTACCAATTCACATTACACCACACAGGTAGAGCACGTTATATACACATTGCACCAGGTAGAGCACGTTACACACATTGCGCCAGTTAGAACACCCTATACACACTGCGCCAGGTAGAACACGTTACACACACTGCGCCAGGTAGAACACGTTACACACACTGCACCAGGTAGAACACATTATACAGACAGAGCCAGGTAGAACACGTTATACATATTGCGCCAGTTACAACACGTTATACACACTGCACCAGGTAGAGCACGTTCTACACACTGCACCAGGTAAAGTACGTTCTACACAATGCGCCAGGTAGAGCACTTTCTACACAATGCGCCAGGTAGAGCACGTACACACACTGCGCCAGGTAGAGCACGTTACACACACTGCGCCAGGTAGAGCACGTTACACACACTGCGCCAGGTAGAGCACGTTACACACACTGCGCCAGGTAGAGCACGTTACACACACTGCGCCAGGTAGAGCACGTTACACACACTGCGCCAGGTAGAGCATGTTATACAGATTGCGTCAGCTAGAACACGTTATATAGATTGCGCCAGGTAGAACACGTTATATAGATTGCGCCAGGTAGAACACGTTATACACACTGTACCAGGTAGAACACGTTACACACATTGCACCAGTTAGTGTTCTATACACATTGCGCCAGGTAGAGCATGTTATACACGTTTTATATGGTACTAGGGAGTAGCGACAGAGGTAGCAGGGAGAAGGGACAGAGGTAGCAGGGACAGAGATAGGCACCAGGGAATAGGGACAGAGAGAGCAAGGAGTAGGGACAGAGGCACCAGGGGGTAGGGACAGAGAGAGGCACCAGGGGGTAGGGACGGAGGCAGCAGGGGGAAGGGACGGAGGCAGCAGGGGGAAGGGACAGAGGCAGCAGGGGGAAGGGACAGAGGCAGCAGGGGGAAGGGACGGAGGCAGCAGGGGGTAGGGACGGAGGCAGCAGGGGGTAGAGACGGAGGCAGCAGGGGGTAGGGACGGAGGCACCAGGGGGGGGTAGGGACAGAGGCACCAGGGGGGGGGTAGGGACAGAGGCACCAGGGGGGGGTAGGGACAGAGGCACCAGGGGGGGGTAGGGACAGAGGCACCAGGGGGGGGTAGGGACAGAGGCACCAGAGGGGGGTAGGGACAGAGGCACCAGAGTGGGGTAGGGACAGAGGCACCAGAGTGGGGTAGGGACAGAGGCACCAGAGTGGGGTAGGGACAGAGGCACCAGAGTGGGGTAGGGACAGAGGCACCAGAGTGGGGTAGGGACAGAGGCACCAGAGTGGGGTAGGGACAGAGGCACCAGAGTGGGGTAGGGACAGAGGCACCAGAGGGGGGTAGGGACAGAGGCACCAGAGGGGGGTAGGGACAGAGGCACCAGAGGGGGGTAGGGACAGAGGCACCAGAGTGGGGTAGGGACAGAGGCACCAGAGGGGGGTAGGGACAGAGGCACCAGAGGGGGGAAGGGACAGAGAGGCAGGAGAGTGTGCAGCCAGAAACCCCACCAAATAACTCCCTCCAGGGACCAGGCCCCCACTGCTTACCATGGACACTGTGAGCAGCCAGCAGCGCTGTCAGGCCGGGGGTTATAGTTCGCCAGGATGGAGTCTCAGGATGCGGCCAGGGGGGAGCGGAAAATGCTGAGGGGGCCGCCGCATGGTCGAGGAGGGAGAAGAGGGGAATCAGCGGGGAGTGCGGCGGCATCCAGCTGGGGGACCAGGGACCAAACTGGTACAGCAGCGGAGACGGAGTTCATCGTGGGGGGAGAGCATGCGGAGCAGAGGAGGAGGAGGGGAGGGCGGGAGATCACACTCTTCATGGTCTCCGCCTCTTCCAAGTTCCTCCCTCCGTTCCGTCCCTCCCACCGGACTGATTGACAGGACAGGACAGCGCTGCGGCTCACAGCGCGTCCTGAGTGAGTCGGGACCCAGCATTTTTTTTTTTTGTGTCCCCATATCAATTCCTGGGTAACGACAGGGGGGGCACGGGCCCGAGTGCCCCCCCCCTAGATCCGCCACTGCCGATACTGGACGGTTCGGTCAGACCCATATTGAATTTAAAATCCCTGAACATTTACCTGAAAAGGTTCAAGTTCAAGATGGAATCGCTCAGGGCGGTCATTGCGAGCCTGGAAGAGGGGGATTTTATGGTGTCTCTGGACATAAAGGATGCTTACCTGCATGTCCCCATTTATCCACCTCATCAGGAGTACCTCAGATTTGTGGTACAGGACTGTCATTACCAATTCCAGACGTTGCCGTTTGGTCTGTCCACGGCACCGAGAATATTTACCAAGGTAATGGCGGAAATGATGGTGCTTCTGCGAAAGCAAGGAGTTACAATTATCCCATACTTGGACGATCTCCTCATAAAGGCGAGGTCCAGAGAGCAGTTGCTGATCAGCGTAGCACACTCTTGGGAGGTGTTACAACAGCACGGCTGGATTCTGAATATTCCAAAGTCGCAGCTGATTCCTACGACGAGACTGCCCTTCCTGGGCATGATTCTGGACACAGACCAGAAGAAGGTGTTTCTCCCGGAGGAGAAGGCCCAGGAGCTCGTGACTCTGGTCAGAGACCTCTTAAAACCAAAACGGGTGTCGGTACATCAATGCACGCGAGTCCTGGGAAAGATGGTGGCGTCATACGAAGCCATTCCCTTCGGCAGGTTCCATGCGAGGACCTTTCAGTGGGATCTGTTGGACAAGTGGTCCGGATCGCATCTTCAGATGCATCGGCTGATCACCCTATCCCCCAGGGCCAGGGTGTCTCTTCTGTGGTGGCTGCAGAGTGCTCACTTTCTCGAGGGCTGCAGGTTCGGCATACAGGACTGGGTCCTGGTGACCACGGATGCAAGCCTCCGAGGGTGGGGGGCAGTCACTCAGGGAAGAAACTTCCAGGGGCTGTGGTGAAGTCAGGAGACTTGTTTGCACATCAATATCCTGGAACTAAGGGCCATATACAACGCCCTGAGTCAAGCGGAGCCTCTGCTTCGCAACCAACCGGAGCTGATTCAGTCAGACAACATCACCGCAGTGGCTCATGTAAACCGCCAGGGCGGCACAAGAAGCAGGGTGGCGATGGCAGAAGCCACCAGAATTCTTCGCTGGGCGGAGAATCACGTGCAAGCACTGTCAGCAGTGTTCATTCCGGGAGTGGACAACTGGGAAGCAGACTTCCTCAGCAGGCACGACCTCCACCCGGGAGAGTGGGGACTTCATCAAGAAGTCTTCACGCAGATTACAAATCGATGGGAACTGCCACAGGTGGACATGATGGCATCCCGCCTCAACAAAAAGCTACAGAGGTATTGCGCCAGGTCAAGAGACCCTCAGGCGATAGCTGTGGACGCCCTAGTGACACCGTGGGTGTTCCAGTCGGTTTATGTGTTTCCTCCTCTTCCTCTCATACCCAAGGTGCTGAGAATCGTAAGAAAAAGAGGAGTGAGAACAATACTCATTGTTCCGGATTGGCCAAGAAGGACTTGGTATCCGGAACTGTAAGAAATGCTCACAGAGGACCCATGGCCTCTGCCTCTCAGACAGGATCTGTTGCAACAGGGGCCCTGTCTGTTCCAAGACTTACCGCGGCTGCGTTTGACGGCATGGCGGTTGAACGCCGGATCCTAGCGGAGAAAGGCATTCCGGATGAAGTTATTCCTACGCTGATAAAGGCTAGGAAGGACGTAACAGCAAAACATTATCACCGTATATGGCGAAAATATGTTGCTTGGTGTGAGGCCAGGAAGGCCCCTACAGAGGAATTCCAGCTGGGCCGTTTCCTTCACTTCCTACAGTCGGGAGTGACTATGGGCTTAAAATTAGGGTCCATCAAGGTCCAGATTTCGGCCCTATCCATTTTCTTTCAAAAGGAACTGGCTTCTCTTCCTGAAGTTCAGACGTTTGTAAAGGGAGTGCTGCATATTCAGCCCCCTTTTGTGGCACCTTGGGATCTTAACGTGGTGTTGAGTTTCCTGAAATCTCACTGGTTTGAGCCACTTAAGACCGTGGAGTTAAAATATCTCACGTGGAAAGTGGTCATGCTATTGGCCTTAGCTTCGGCTAGGCGGGTGTCAGAATTGGCGGCTTTGTCATGTAAAAGCTCCTATCTGGTTTTCCATATGGACAGGGCAGAATTACGGACTCGTCCGCAATTTCTGCCGAAGATGGTGTCATCTTTTAATTTGAACCAACCTATTGTGGTGCCTGCGGCTACTTGTGACTTGGAGGATTCCAAGTTACTAGATGTAGTCAGGGCTTTGAAGATTTATGTAGCCAGAACGGCTGGAGTCAGGAAAACTGACTCGCTGTTTATCCTGTATGCATCCAACAAGCTGGGTGCTCCTGCTTCAAAGCAAACTATTGCTCGCTGGATCTGTAACACGATTCAGCAGGCTCATTCTGCGGCTGGATTGCCGCCTCCAAAATCAGTAAAGCCCATTCCACAAGGAAGGTGGGCTCTTCTTGGACGGCTGCCCGAGGGGTCTCGGCATTACAGCTTTGCCGAGCAGCTACTTGGTCGGGTTCAAACACTTTTGCAAAGTTCTACAAGTTTGATACCCTGGCTGAGGAGGACCTTGTGTTTGCTCATTCGGTGCTGCAGAGTCATCCGCACTCTCCCGCCCGTTTGGGAGCTTTGGTATAATCCCCATGGTCCTTACGGAGTCCCCAGCATCCACTAGGACGTTAGAGAAAATAAGATTTTACTCACCGGTAAAGCTATTTCTCGTAGTCCGTAGTGGATGCTGGGCGCCCGTCCCAAGTGCGGACTTCTTCTGCAATACTTGTATATAGTTATTGCTTAAATAAGGGTTATGTTATGTTTGCATCAGGTTGTCTGATGCTCTGTTGTTGTTCATACTGTTAACTGGGTAAGTGTATCACGAGTTATACGGTGTGATTGGTGTGGCTGGTATGAGTCTTACCCTGGATTCCAAAATCCTTTCCTTGTACTGTCAGCTCTTCCGGGCACAGTTTCCTTAACTGAGGTTTGGAGGAGGGACATAGAGGGAGGAGCCAGTGCACACCAGTAGTCCTAATTCTTTCTTAGAGTGCCCTGTCTCCTGCGGAGCCCGTCTATTCCCCATGGTCCTTACGGAGTCCCCAGCATCCACTACGGACTACGAGAAATAGATTTACCGGTGAGTAAAATCTTATTTTACCTCATTCTGACCATTTAGTTGACATACGTCAGGAACCCTGGAAAACTCCAGGAAAGAAATTCACGCCTCACAGGAAGATGCTGGCTCGCTACCCTCTCGCTGCGGAGCTAAGTACAAATTGGGAAACAACTCCGCCAGTGGATTCACAGGTGACCCGGCTGGTGGTATCCTCAGCTCTGCCGGTAACTACAGTCACGTCTTTGAAAGAACCGACGGATGTGTGTATGGAGGGTTGTTTAAAGGCGATTTACACCCTAACTGGTGCTGCGCATAGGCCCACCATTGCAGCGACATGGGCTGCAGAAGCTGTTGAAGCGTGGGCTCAGGGGCTGGAGGCGGAGTTGCTTTCCAACGCTTCTGATCATACTAGACGATATCTGTCTTATATTGTCACAGCATCTCATTACACTAAGGAGGCGGCTTCTGATGCCGGTATTCTGGTGGCCAAGGCTTCTACTATGTCCATTTTGGCTCGCCGGATTCTCTGGTTACGGTCCTGGTCTGTGGATCTGGACTCTAAGAAAACCCTGGAGGTACTCCCTTTTAAGGGAGACATTCTTTTCGGAGAAGACCTCAACAAGATAGTGGCTGACTTAGCGTCTGCTAAAACAGCATGTCTACCGAGTACTGCTCCTCCGGTGCCGAAGGCCAAGAGTACTCCTCCATTTTGCTCCTTTCATCCTTCAGGGAAAGCAAAAGGTCAGGCGTACCCGAAACAGGTTCGCACGTCTAAGCCCAAACCCAAACAGGCCTGGGCTGCCCGTCAGTCTGCTTGCAAAACTGACAAGCCTGCCGCATGATGGGTCGGGCCTCCCTCTGGGGGATCCCAGGGTGGGGGGCCGACTTCTAGGGTATACCCAGGAATGGTTGAAGACCACTTCCGATGCCTGGGTATGGGAAGTCGTCACTCGAGGTTATGCTGTCTCCTTCAAGAATAAAAAAAAAACTTCATTAGGTGGTATAGTCCCTCCTGGACACAGGAGTGGTAGTACAGGTGTCTCTGGCTCAGTGAGGCAAGGGGTACTATTCACCGCTGTTCCGAAACCGAATGGGTCCTCCCGGCCCATTCTCAACCTCAAGTCCTTGAACAAATTTGTGAGGGTCTCCAAGTTTCATATGGAAACTCTTCGCTCTATTGTTCTGGCCTTGGAACCTGGGTATTATATGGTCTCCCTGGACATACAGGATGCTTACCTGTATATTCCCATTGCAGTGTCGCATCAGCAGTACCTGAGGTTTGCTGTGGGCAACCTCCATTACCAATTTCGTCCGTTACCTTTTGGTTTGACCATGGCTCCGCGAGTCTTCACCAAGGTCATGGTGGTAATGACGGCTGTACTCTGCTGTCAAGGGGTCAGGATCCTACCGTACCTGGACGACTTGTTGATCCTGGCAAATTCCCCAGAAACTCTCCTACGCCATCTGGATCTAACTATCCAGTTTCTGCAAGCCCACGGGTGGCTCATCAACTGGAAGAAATCTTCCCAGGTCCCTGCTCAGAGCATGGTGCACCTGGGGGCATTGTTGGATACTCACAACCAGCGGTTGTTCTTGTCTCAGGAGAAGGTCCTGAAGCTTCAGGACAGGATTCGATGCTTCCTATCTCGTCCGCACTTGTCGATACATGCAAGTGGTAGGTCTCATGGTGTCGGCTTTCGACATGGTGGAGTACGCTCAATTCCATTCCTGCCCTCTGCAGAAGCTGATTCTTGCCAAGTGGGACGGCCTGCCTCACCGGATCAGGGCTCAAATGATCTCCTTGTCTCCAGAGGTCCATCTGTCACTGAGCTGGTGGCTTCAGGACCAACGTTTGAGCAAAGATCGTCCCTTCTGGATCTCCAACTGGGTCCTTCTGAAGACGGATGCCAGTCTGAGAGGTTGGGGTGCGGTGTTGGAGCAACACTCCCTTCAGGGTCGGTGGACCAAGGAGGAGTCTCTCTTTCCGATAAACATTCTGGAATTGCGGTCGGTGTTCAACTCATTGAACTTGGCCCAGCATTTAATACAGAACAGACCTGTTCAAGTACAGTCGGACAACACCACCATGGTGGCGTACATCAATCATCAAGGCAGCACTCGAAGCCGCGTGGCTATGAGGGAAATATCACGGATTCTTTAGTGGGCGGAACGCCATCTGCCAGCCATATCGGCAGTGTTCATTGCGGGGGTCCTAAACTGGGAAGCGGACTTACACGCCGGAGAGTGGAGCCTCCATCCAGAAGTGTTTCAACTCCTCGTGGACAAGTGGGGCCTTCCAGATGTGGACCTGATGACATCTCGACACAATCACAAGGTTCCGGTCTTCGGAGCAAGAACAAGGGATCCTCAAGCAGCATTCGTGAACGCACTGGCAATTCCATGGAACTTTCGGCTGCCATACGTGTTCCCTCCGGTGTCACTCCTGCCCAGAGTAATAAGGAAGTTCTAGCAAGAAGGAGGAATCCTACTTCTAATTGCTCCAGCGTGGCCCAGACGGCATTGGTTCTCAGACCTTCAGGGTCTCTCGATGGAGCGTCCCCTTCTACTTCCGCAGCGCCCAGATCTCCTCGTTCAGGGCCCCTGCGTATATCAGGATTTAGCCCGATTGGCTTTGACGGCGTGGCTCTTGAAGCTTCCGTCATGAGGGCCAAAGGATTTTCTGAGGTGGTCGTTCAAACCATGTTGAAGGCCCGGAAACCGGCTTCCACTCGGATTTACCAAAGGGTCTGGAATTCTTGCTTTGCTTGGTGCGCATCTAACAATCATGGCGCTTACAAGTTTAATACGGCCAAACTTTTGGCCTTTCTACAAAAGGGCCTGGACTTGGGCCTTCGTCTGGCCTCCATCAAGGTTCATATTTCTGCCTTGTCGGTTTGGTTCCAGAGAAAAATTGCAACTTTACCTGATGTTCATTTATTTACTCAGGGTGTGTTGCGGATTCAACCTCCTTACGGGACGCCTGTGACTCCTTGGGACTTGTCAGTGGTTCTGGAGGCATTGCAAGGGTCTCCGTTTGAGCCTCTTGAATCGGCAGACCTTATGTGGCTTTTCCTTAAGGTGTTGTTTCTGCTGGCTATTGCCTCTGCCAAAAGGGTGTCAGATTTTGGTGCCTTGTCCTGTAAGTCCCATATCTGATTTTTCACTGTGACCAGGCGGTTCTTAGAACACGTTCCGGGTTCTTACCTGAGGTGGTGTCTTCTTTCCACTTTAATCAGGAGATTGTGGTTCCGTCCTGTAGTAGTCAAATTGCTTTCTAACAAATATTTAAAATGCCCGCTCTAATATATACTGTGGACGCCTGCGCATCTTATTACCATGTGCTATGAATGTGCGCTATACATCACAAAACACTGCATCCAATAAGAGAAAACAATACACCCACACATTATCTGAGTTCCAAAGCTCATTGATGTATATATTTGTTATTAAAAGGATATGTATTCAATATATCACAATGTACAGTATATATATATATATATAGTTACATGGTTACAATTTATACAGTAAGCAGTTATTACAAACTAATTCATTACAGACACGGCCAGTAATACATCACCATTTCCCTCAATGCACTTTATAATCGTTACAGTTCCTCCATCTTTAGCTGTGTCTCAACTCCAGCTAACAGAAGCAAAATATTACCAACACTCCATCTCGCTCAGGACCCAGGGGAAAACAGAGACTTCTGTGTGTCTGATCAGCAATACACTGAGTCTCTTGGGGGCGTGCACAGATCTCTTGTGTCTAGGGGAGGGAACTTTCTCATTCATGATGAGTCATTGGTCAGTTCATATGCAAGCCTTGAAGAAATCAAAAGGGCTGGCCTGAGTTTCCTGTCTATCACATGCTTTGAATGGAATCCTTTTGTTCTCATCAGAATTATGGCTTTATATTTCAACATTCAATCATAACTACTCAAAGCAATGTGCTAAAACTTAATAACAGGCATCAAATTAATCTACACATTAATCTGATTACTGTGACACCAAACACGACATGTCCATCTTGCTCTGCTCCAATAATACACATACATGACGTTACTCCATTATATAATTAGAAACTTTATGATGTCTGGCGCTTGATATGTTCAAATTATGTGCTGTATGAAATATGTGTCGAATCTATCTCTGTGGCATGTCTGTGTAAATGCGTATGTTACCATATATTGCTGTGCTCACTGCGCGTATTTGTAAGTATAGCGACTCATAATGTGTGGAGTCTGTATGTTCTCTCTGTGTAATATTTTTGACTTCGACAGGCCTTGCCTCTCCTGAACTGTCTTCCAAAGAGCGGTCTTTGGATGTGGTACGGTCTCTCCGTATCTATGTGAAGAGGACAGCTCCTATCAGGAAGTCTGATTCTCTCTTTGTACTGTTTGGTTTTCACAAACATGGCTGGCCTGCTCACAAGCAGACTTTGGCCAGATGGATTAGAATGGTGATTGCACATGCTTATGTGAAGGCTGGTGGACCAGTTCCTGCTTTTATAAAGGCCCATTCTACTCGGTCTGTCAGACCTTGGGCGGCCCACCGTGGTGCGACCCTTGAACAATTGTGCAAGGCGGCTACGTGGTCCTCAGTGAACATGTTCATAAGGTTCTATGCCTTCGATACTTCCGCCTCCCAGGATGCTTGCTTTGGACGCCGGGTTCTTGTGCCCGCTACAGTGCGTCCCCTCCCATAAGGAACTGCTTTAGGACATCCCCAATGTCATTCCCTGTGGAGCCCAGTATACTCCACAGCAGAAAACGAGATTTATGGTAAGAACTTACCATTGTTAAATCTCTTTCTGCGAGGTACACTGGGCTCCACAGGGCGCCCACCCTGATGCACTTAGCTTCTTTGGGTTGGTATGGCATTAGCCGCTGACACCCTCTCCTGTCGTGAGAATATGGTGTATGTGGCTACTAACAGTTGTCGTCTCTTTTGCCTGCTACTGCATTGGACTGGTTAGCAAAAACGGAGTTACTGTGCATGGAGGCGGGGTTATAGAGGAGGCGGCGCTATGCATTCTGGGAAGAAGGTCAAAGCTTTGAGCCTGTTGGTGCCTCGGATCAAGATCCTACTCTACACCCCAATGTCATTCCCTGTGGAGCCCAGTGTACCTCGCAGAAAGAGATTTAACAACGGTAAGTTCTTTCCCATAAATCTCGTTATTTTATGGCATCGCGTGTCAAATTATTCTCCCAAGACATGTCCAACTATAATTATATCAGTTAACTCCATTGAGCACTATGTGGTTCTCATGGCTCAATTGTTAAGGCTCCAGACCAGCAGAAACCAGACCACAGTTCTCAAGTTCAAATCCCACTCTGGTCCACCAAATATTTATTTGATTTATTAGTTATAATTTCTATTATGTATAATTCTTCATATATTATAGTTTAAAATTCTTCTCTTACAATTTATTGTAAGCATGCTATTTTCTCTTACGTCCTAGAGGATGCTGGGGTTCCATTTAGTACCATGGGGTATAGACGGGTCCCTTGGGAGCCATGGGCACTTTAAGAGTTTAATAGTGTGGGCTGGCTCCTCCCTCTATGCCTCTCCTACCAGAGTCAGTTTAGAAAATGTGCCCGGAGGAGCCAATCACAGCTAGGAGAGCTCCTAGGAGTTTTTCTAGTTTTGTTGTTTTTCTAAGAGTGTTAGGTACAGGGAGGCTGCTGGCAACAACCTCCCTGCTTCGTGGGACTTAGGGGGGAGTAGGAACCAACTCTAGAAGTTAATGGTTCTCTATCTTCGCTAACAGGACACTGAGCTCCTGAGGGTGCTGATCACAAGCACACAAGGCGACCGCTCACTTCCGCAGCACGGCCGCCACCCCCTAACAGAGCCAGAAGATAGAAGAGTGGTGAGTATGACGCCGGCGGCCCGGGAAGTTCCAGATCCCAAAAAGGGTTCTCATTGCTTTTCCTTTCCCTGAGGAGGACAGGAAAAAGTGGGAAACCCCGCCTGTAGTAGACGCTTCTGTATCTAGGTTGTCTAAAAAGGTACTTTTACCTGTCCCTGGGTCCACCGCTTTAAAAGAGCCGACAGAACGCAAGATTGAGACTACACTCAAATCACTATACACAGCTACTGGCGTAGCTTTAAGACCCACTATTGCTTGTGCATGGCTTTCTAAAGCCATAGTAAAGTGGTCAGGCACTTTACTAGAGGAATTAGATACTATGGATAGAAGTGACATTGAATTGTTTTTACGTCACATACAGGATTCTGCAGGTTTCATGGTGGAGGCCAAGAAGGACCTTGGCCATCTTAATGCGAGGGCTTCTTCCATGGCTATACAATACAAAATAGGAGATATACAACCCTGGGCGCTCTTAGATTGGTATATGTAAAATACGTTCCTTCTCTTTGTTATGAGATGCCTTCGTATTATTCTTTTTACTTCGCTCTGTACTTCATTCCACTCAAGGTGATGCGGTATAGAACCAGAGTTTGGGATATGAAGAAAGAGAGAAAAAAATATATATAGTGTAATACAGTCTTTATGCGAATTTCTGTATATACGAAACGGGGTTCAATAGATGGAGCGTACCACACTCACTATGGACATGAGGGAGGTCAAACTCATAAAGGTATCTTTAACCAGAAGAAGGTAAGCGTACCCTACTCACACGGTCACTGGAGTTTGGGAAGCACATCAAGGTATCTTTTACGTTTGTCCCCTTGTGTTTCCTCCAAATGTCCCAGTACCAATGTTGGATTATGGTCAAATCTTAATTAGCCACTGTATAACAACAGTGCCAGACGTACCCGACTTACTAGAAATCGGAAAGGAAAAAACACATCAAGGTATCTTTACAATTTCTTTGGATTATATTCACAATCAGCGTACCCCAACTCACAGTGTTGCTTTCTGTTATAAACACATCATGGTATCTTTTCCCTTGGAGCCTTCATCCAAAAGGTTGTTTAACAGTTTCCCAAGGAAAATGTCCACCAGTCAAATAAAATGACAAAGTTTTATTGTACAAACATGGGTCCCACAGTCTGGGAGGATCCAACGGTTTAAAATACAAGATGCAATCCGAGACAGTTCCACAAGTGAAAAAGATTGCAGAAAAATTACACCACAGATAAAATGAATTAAAAGAAAAATAAAATGCTAATAAAAAATACCACACGAACCCCAGCTGATCACTGGAATGGTTGAAAAGCAATGCCAATGGTGGAAAAAAGGGTTGCCTTCTTACCAGAGTCAGCGAAGATGTGTTGGGGTGGTGTGGAGGAAAAAAACTGGCTGTTCACACTCCTTCTGTCGTCAGAAGGAGTGTGAACAGCCAGTTTTTTTCCTCCACACCACCCCAACACATCTTCGCTGACTCTGGTAAGAAGGCAACCCTTTTTTCCACCATTGGCATTGCTTTCCAACCATTCCAGTGATCAGCTGGGGTTCGTGTGGTATTTTTTATTAGCATTTTATTTTTCTTTTAATTCATTTTATCTGTGGTGTAATTTTTCTGCAATCTTTTTCACTTGTGGAACTGTCTCGGATTGCATCTTGTATTTTAAACCGTTGGATCCTCCCAGACTGTGGGACCCATGTTTGTACAATAAAACTTTGTCATTTTATTTGACTGGTGGACATTTTCCTTGGGAAACTGTTAAACAACCTTTTGGATGAAGGCTCCAAGGGAAAAGATACCATGATGTGTTTATAACAGAAAGCAACACTGTGAGTTGGGGTACGCTGATTGTGAATATAATCCAAAGAAATTGTAAAGATACCTTGATGTGTTTTTTCCTTTCCGATTTCTAGTAAGTCGGGTACGTCTGGCACTGTTGTTATACAGTGGCTAATTAAGATTTGACCATAATCCAACATTGGTACTGGGACATTTGGAGGAAACACAAGGGGACAAACGTAAAAGATACCTTGATGTGCTTCCCAAACTCCAGTGACCGTGTGAGTAGGGTACGCTTACCTTCTTCTGGTTAAAGATACCTTTATGAGTTTGACCTCCCTCATGTCCATAGTGAGTGTGGTACGCTCCATCTATTGAACCCCGTTTCGTATATACAGAAATTCGCATAAAGACTGTATTACACTATATATATTTTTTTCTCTCTTTCTTCATATCCCAAACTCTGGTTCTATACCGCATCACCTTGAGTGGAATGAAGTACAGAGCGAAGTAAAAAGAATAATACGAAGGCATCTCATAACAAAGAGAAGGAACGTATTTTACATATACCAATCTAAGAGCGCCCAGGGTTGTATATCTCCTATTTTGTATTGTATATTGTATTTTCTAGGTGTTTTGGTGACACCTTTGGGAGGTAAATACCTAGGGCTGCCTCACTTCAGCGCCAGTGCAAAAAATCTTCCATTCTTTCTTCTTCTTCCATGGCTGTTTCGGCACGCAGGGGACTCTGGCTGCGCTAATGGTCTGCAGATGCAGAATCCAAGAAAAGTGTGGAGAAGCTACCTGTCACAGGTCAGGCTCTGTTTGGGGAAGCATTAGATGCGTGGATCTCCACTGCAACTGCGGGTAAGTCAACCTTTCTTCCCTCAGCAACACCGCCGACTAGGAAATCTTATCCTACGTCTACAATGCAGTCCTTTCGGACCGCGAAAAAGTTAAAAAGTCCAAATCCCCTTCCACTTTCTTTAGAGGAGGTTGGGGGAAATCCAGAAAACCTGCACCAACAGGTTCCCGGGAACAGAAACCTGGTTCTGCTTCCTCAAAATCCTTAGCATGACGGTGGACCTCCCAGCCTGGAGATCAGGTGGGAGCAAGACTAAGAAATTTCAGTCATATCTGGGTGTCATCATGCCTGGACCCCTGGGTACAAGATATTGTTGCCCAGGGGTACAGACTGGAGTTTCAGGAACTCCTACCTCACAGATTCTTCAAATCAGGCTTACTAGCTTCGCTGACAGAAAGTGCTATCCTACAGGAAGCCATTCAAAAATTGCTAAAGACAAATGTCATTGTTCCAGTTCCACCTCACCCACCAAACAAGGGTTATTACTCAAACCTGTTTGTGGTACCGAAACCGTATGGTTTGGAGGAGGGGGAATTTCTAGTATCCCTAGATATCAAGGATGCGTACCATCACATCCCGATCTGGCTGCCACACCAGGCTTATCTAAGATTTGCACTGCTGGACTGTCACTATCAGTTCCAGGAACTGCCATTTGGCCTCTCCATGGAACCGAGAGTGTTCACCAAGGTCATGTCAGAGATGATGCTAATCCTCTGCAAGCAGGGAGTGAACATAATTCCATATCTGGACGATCTGCTGATAAAGGCATCTTCCAGGGAGAAGCTGTTACAGAGCATTGTTCTCTCAACTCGACTTATCCAGGATCACGGGTGGATCCTGAACCTTCCAAAGTCACATTTGGAACCGACAAGGAGACTGTGCTTCCTGGATATGATCCTCGACACGGAAGTACAGAGGGTGTTTCTACCGGTGGAGAAAGCGTTGGTGATCCAGTCAATGGTCCGGGATTTCCTGAAGCCTGCACGGGTATCGGTTCATCAGTGCATTCGCCTTCTGGGGAAGATGGTTGCTTCCTACGAGGCTCTACAGTACGGAAGATTTCATGCTCGATCCTTCCTACTAGATCTCCTGGACAAATGGTCGGGATCTCATCTTCACATGCACCAGCGGATACGCCTGTCGCCGAAAGCCAGAATTTCACTCCTCTGGTGACTGCAAACTTCTCACCTTCTCGAGGGCCGAAGGTTCGGGATTCAGAATTGGATCCTTCTAACCACGGATGCAAGTCTCATAGGTTGGGGAGCAGTCACCCAAGGAGAAAACTTCCAAGGAAAGTGGTCAAGTCTGGAATCCATCCTTCCGATAAACATTCTGGAACTAAGGGCCGTGTACATCGGCCTTCCACAAGCGGCACATCTTCTACAAGATCAGGCCATTTACATTCACTCCGACAATGTAACAATGGTGTCCTACATAAACTGACAGGGCGGAACGAAGAGCAGAGCCGCAATGTCAGAGGAAACAAGAATTCTCCTCTGTGCAGAAAAGTACGCGGTGGCGCTGTCAGCGATCTTCATTCCGGGAGTGGACAACTGGGAAGCGGACTTCCTCAGCAGACACGATCTCCAACCAGGAGAATGGGCCTCCACCCGGAGGTGTTCGAGGAGGTAACAAGTCGTTGGGGTGTACCTCAAATAGACATGATGGCCTCCCACCTCAACAAGAAGCTTCGGAGGTACTGTTCCAGGTTGAGAGACCCACATGCAGTGGCGGTGGATGCCCTAGTATCTCCGTGGGTATTCCAGTCAGTGTATGTGTTCCCTCCACTTCCACTCATCCCAAGGATTCTCAAACTAATAAAAAGAACAGGCGATTCTCATTGCTCCGGACTGGCCAAGAAGGGCTTGGTATGCGGATCTTATGGAATTACTGCTGGAGGATCCGAGGCCTCTTCCTCTTTGCGAGGACCTTCTGCAACAGGGGCCGTTCGCTTATCAAGACTTACCGCAGCTACGTTTGACAGCATGGAGGTTGAACGCCTGATTTTAACTCGGAAGGTCATTCTGAGAAAGCTCATTCCTACCCTGATTCAGGCAAGGAAGGGAGTAATGTCTAAACATTACCATCGGATTTGGAAAAAGTATGTGTCTTGGTGTGAATCCAAGAAGTTTTCTACGGTGGTTTCAACTGGGACGGTATCTCCTCTTTCTGCAAGCAGGTGTGGATGTGGGCCTACGCTTGGGCTCCATAAAAGTCCAGATTTTGTCCCTGTCCATTTTCTTCTAGAAACAATTGGCTGCTCTCCCTGAGGTTCAAACTTTCTTGAAAGGGGTTCTGCACATCCAACCACCTTTTGTGCCTCCTACGGCACCGTGTGATCTTAATTTGGTGCTGCAGTTCCTGAAATCGGATTGGTTCGAACCTCTAGAGGAGGATCAGATCAAGTTTCTTACTTGGAAGGCTGTCACACTGTTGGCATTGGCATCTGCTAGGCGTGTGTCAGAATTGGGGGCATTGTCCTACAAGAGCCCCTACTTGATTTTCCATGAAGCTAGGGCTGCGCTCAGAATGCGTCAGCAATTTCTTCCAAAGGTTGTGTTGTCTTTTCATATCAATCAACCTATTGTGGTGCCAGTGGCTACTGACTACTCAGTCACATCAAAGTCCTTGGATGTTGTGAGGGCTGTGAAGATTTATGTGAAGAGAACTTCTCGTCACAGGAAGTCGGACTCTCTGTTTGTCCTTTATGCTCCCAACAAGGTTGGATGTCCTGCTTCTAAGCAGACGATTTCTCACTGGATTAGGTTCACTATCCAGCATGCTTATTCTACGGCAGGCTTGCCATGTCCAAATTCTGTTAAGGCCCACTCTACCCGTAAAGTGGTTTCTTCCTGGGCGGCTGCCTGGGGTGTCTCGGCTTTGCAGCTTTGCCGGGCAGCTACTTGGTCAGGGTCGAACAGGTTTACTAAGTTCTACAAGTTCGATACCTTGGCCTCTGAGGATCTTCGGTTTGGTCAGTCTGTTCTGCAGGAGCCTCTGTGCTCTATCTCCCGTACTGGGAGCTTTGGTACATCCCCATGGTACTAAATGGGACCCCAGTATCCTCTAGGACAGGCATGTCCAAACTGCGGCCCTCCAGTTGTTGTGAAACTACACATCCCAGCATGCCTTGACACAGCTTTAGCATTCTCTGACAGCAAAACTGTGTCAAGGCATGCTGGGATATGTAGTTTCACAACAGCTGGAGGCCTGCAGTTTGGACATGCCTGCTCTAGGACGTAAGAGAAAATAGGGTTTTAATTACCTACCGGTAAATCCTTTTCTCGTAGTCCGTAGAGGATACTGGGCGCCCGCCCGGCGCTTCGTTTTCCTGCATTGTTACTTAGTTAAGTACTGCATTGTTACTTGGTTAAGTACTGCCTGTACTGTTCAGCCGTTGCTGAATCGTTTCAAGTTGGTTAGCTTGGCTTTCCTTTTGTTATGTGTGAGCTGGTGTGAATCTCACCACTATCTGTGTATTTCATTCTCACGAAGTATGTCCGTCTCCTCGGGCACAGTTTCTAGACTGAGTCTGGTAGGAGGGGCATAGAGGGAGGAGCCAGCCCACACTATTAAACTCTTAAAGTGCCCATGGCTCCCAAGGGACCCGTCTATTCCCCATCGTACTAAATGGAACCCCAGCATCCTCTACAGACTACGAGAACAGGATTTACCGGTAGGTAATTAAAATCCTATTTCTCAAGACCTCTATCAACAACACATATTACTATAGATCTATTTCATAAGTATACTACCCGGCCACATTAAGCTCAGTGCCACACTTATGTCCAAATGGTTAGCGCTCCAGACTGCCAAATCCCACAGCACAGGTTCAAATCTCCCCACAAATGGCCACACAACACCCTCACCATTATGAAGCCAAGACAGTATTCCAAAGTAACCTATATATTATCCATTTCTATATTATCGTTAAGTCCTAATGGAAAAAGAGATCCCATTGAAAAAATCCAAAATGCCTCTCTCTTGCATAATCTGCTGAACCTGTCCCCACGTCTCTCTGTAATGGGGACATGCTCAACACCCTGCAGAGATAGACCCTCAATATTTCTTTAATGCTTAGATCGAATATGAGCTGAAAGACTGTGGGAGCGGACTCCCTTGAGGATGTTACGTCTGTGCTCCGGAAATCTTATATTAAGCTTGCGAGTTGTACGGCCTACATACTGTTCTCCACGTACACATGTTAGCACATAAATAACGTAGGTGGTATCACAATTGATATGACTACAAATCTCAAATCTAGTTCCATATGTAGTAGACTGAAAATATGTACTTTTATCCATCATATATTTACAAGTGATACAGCTTGCACGGCCACATCTACAGCAGCCATTTTTAATTGGATATTGATTAAGCCATGTACACCGAGTTTCCTTATTTAAATTAAGACCCCTGTAGTGGCTTGGTAATTACTTGTGGTTCTTTAGATAACATTGGTGCTAGAACTTTATCAGCTTTCAAGATGTTAACATTATTCTTAATAATCCTTTTTTTTCTTTTGAACTTGGATTAAATGTAGTTATAAATCTGAGGTCCTTGTTTGCCTCAGCATCGTCTAGTTTTATTGTCTTACTTGGATTTAGAAAGGTTTCTCTATCAGCTTCTCTCGCCTGTTTCAATGCATCGTTTAAAATGTTCACTGGATAAGTCTGTTCTAAAAGAGATGTAGTCAGTCTGGTTTTTGCTAGTCCGGATCCTTAACAATTGAGCCATGAGAACCACATGGTGTTCAATGGAGTTAACTGATATAATTATAGTTGCACATGTCTTGGGAGATTATTTTGACACGCGATGCCATAAAATAAAACGTTATTATTGTGTTATATATGAAAGTATTTTTATGATAACATGTTTCTTTATATGCATGTATGTTATTAAACTGATATTGTAGACTTGTATTGTGGATACTGATCACTATGTTATAAAGAATGAATTGCTTTTAAACTAATGTAGTCTATGTGGTCACACCTGAATTACACACCTGTATAGTATAATTAAAACACTACTCTGGAGGAGAGTTTAGATAAATACATGGATTGTGAGCCACATAGGAAAAACCCTTCTGATGAAACTGTTAAGACCTTGAAAATGGAGAAACGAGTTTAGGTTGATCTATTATTTACTGGACAAAGACCACCATTTATCCAGTCCTGCCGTTCTTACACCGGAGAAAGCGCCCTCCCTCCTTGCCGTACAACATACATCACAGGTGCTGGAGCCGCAAGCAGCCGGAGACTCAAGGGTAATAAAGGCATACACTGCTTATCATTTACCTTGGTCTCGCAACTAGGACTGCTGGATAGAGCAGACGGCTACAATGTATACAGCACTTGAGAATTGAACTGTTACATATTGAACAAAAATATTGAATAAAATACCGTGCGCCAAAATGGCTGCCCTCTGGTCTCAAAATGGAAAAGAAGTGTCGCCTGTCACTTCAAACTAGATACAGTCATAGGAAAATCACCATTTGAGTCCGTGAGCGCTCATGAAAGAAAAGGAAAAAAGAACATACATAGTGTATACCATTTTCTCATTTAGCATTTCACTATTAGGAAAATATCAAATC